>NC_133859.1:15144701-15769701 GCF_047830755.1 Zonotrichia albicollis | reverse complement strand
TACCTTACTGACTTTGAACCTTTCTGAGAGACCCAAGAAAAGGGTGGAAGTGGAATTTCAAGGACAGAAAGGATCATTTTCAGGCTTGTTGGACACTGGAGTCGATTCCAGCATTATTAGCCCTAGCCTTCGCCTCCTCTCCCGGTTCGCATGAATGAAAAACAGCTAACAACCTTCTTTTCTTAGTCAAATTACCACCTACCGTGCAATGCCTGATAAGGCAGGACATTATGGCTCAGTTGGGGGTGGTTTTAACCCTTTGGGGTAAAAGCCATTGCTTGGACCATGGCTGAGGAACCTTGTGACATATGCTATAGAGATATTAGAGGTGCTTTTAATGCTTTTGCTTATTTTACCTTGTATTTTTAATTGTATTCAAGATATGGTCAGTAGAATGATAGAAAAATCCTGGCAGACTAACCTCCTTGTGCAAAAAAGAAAAACGGGGAATTTGTTGGAGAATTTTGCTCAGACATGACTTGAAGGAAAAAAAAGTCATTAATATATACAGCTGGTTAAAAAGTAAAAGGCAGCTGTAAGCAGCAAGTTCTCAGGCTTTTTCTTAACAGTAAACACCACGTCCTTGAGGAAGTGGTGAGAAAGAAAGGCATAGTGGAAAACATGGAGGCCTTGAGAATGATAAATAAGTCAATAACAGGATGAGAAAAACAAGTATTAGTCTCAACAAGAAAACCACAGGTTTCGGCAACAAAGTAGGGGTTGGTGTGTAATCTGTGGCCAATGATGAGCTCGGGTTTTGTAATATGTATGAGCTTAATTAACACCACTATAAAAGTGTGTAAGTGAGATCAATAAATCGGAGTTTGATGCTGATCAATTAGGATGGGTTGACTCCCTTCGCTTCCTTAATGATTGAGTGCAGCCTCAGCAAGTTTGCAGGCAACACCAAGCTGAGTGGTGCTGTTGACACACCTGAAGGATGGGATGCGATCCAGAGGGACCTGGACAAGCTCAAGAAGTGGGCCCATGTGAACCTCATGAGGTTCAACAAAGCCAAGTGCAAGGTCTGGCACCTGGGTTGAGGCAATCCCTGGTATCAATACAGCCTGGGGGATGAAGGGATTGAGAGCAGCCCTGTGGAGAAGGACTTGAGAGTACTGGTAGATAAAAGGCTGGACATGAGCCAGCAATGTGCTATCAGAACCCAAAAACCCAACCATATCCCGGGCTGCATCAAAAGAAGCGTGGCCAACAGGTTGAGGGAGGTGATTCTGCCCTTCTACTCCCCACTGGTGATACCCCACCTGGAGTACTGCATCCAGTTCTGGAGTCCTCAGAACAAGAAATACACGGACCTGTTGGAGCATGCCCAGAAGAGAGTAATGAAAATGATCAGAGGGCTGGAGCACCTCTCCTATGATGACAGGCTGAGAGAGTTGGGGTTGTTCAGCATGGATAAGACTCCACCTTATTGTGGTCTTTCAGTACTTTAAGAGGACTTATAAAAAAGAAGATAGGGACAACCTTTTTAGTAGGGCATTCTGCTTTTGGCTGGGATAGAATTAATTTTCTTTATAGTAGTCAGTATGGGGCTATGTTTTGAATTTGTGATAGAAACAGTGTTGATATATCAGAGATGTTTTAGTTATTGCTGAGCAGGGCTTACACAGAGTCAAGGCCTTTGCTGTTTCTCATACCACCTCACCAGGGAGTAGGCTGTGGGTGCACAAGAAGTTGGGAGAGATGGTTTGTTTTCCCAAGTAATCATTATGCATGATGGGCCCCTGCTTTCCTGGCTATGGCTGAACACCTGCCTGCCAATGGAAAGTAGTGAATGAATTGCTTGTTTAGCTTTGCTTATGTGTGCAGTATTTGCTTTCCCTATTAAACTGCCTTTATCTCAAACCATGAATTTTCTCACCTTTTTATTTTTTCTGATAGTCTCCCCCATCCCACAGGGGAAAATGAGTGAGCAGCTGTGTGGGGCTTAGTTGCGTAGGGCCTGTTGCCATAGGACAAGGGGTAATGGTTTTAAACTAAATGAAGGGAGATTTAGACTAGATATAAGGAAAAAAATTTTTATGACAAGGGTGGTGAAACACTGGCACGGGTTGCCCAAAGAGGTGGTAGATGCCTCATCCCTGGAAACATTTAAGGTCAGGTTGAACAGAGCTCTGAGCAATCTGATCTAGTTGAAGATGTTCCTGCTCATTGCAGGGGGATGGGAGTAGATGAACTTTGAAGGTCTTTTCCAACCCAAACCATTCTATGATTCTATGACACTTGCTTTCCTCCAGTCCTCAGGCACTTCTCCCAGTTGCCATGATCAAAAATTATTGAGAGTGTCCTTGCAGTGACATCTGCCAGCTCCCTCAGTACTCATGGGTACATTCCATCAGGGCCCATTGACTTATGTATGTGCAGTTTGCCTAAGTATTCCCTGGCCTGATCATCTTCCACCAAGGGTACATATTCTTTGCTCCAGCTTTCCCTCCCCGATATCGGGGACCAGGGATTCCTGAAGACTGGTCTTGATAGTAAAGACTGAGATGAATGAAGTATTCAGTACCTCAGCCTTTTCCGTGTCCTGCGTTATCTTGTCATTCAGTAGTATGCCTATATTTCCTTAGTCTTCCTTTTGTCACCTATAGAGAGGCCTTTGTTGCTGTCCTTGACAATCCTTGCTACATTCAATTCCAAGTGGACTTTGGCTTTCCTAACTGTGTCTCTGCATGCTTGGATTGTGTCTCTCTATTCCACCTTCCCTATACCTCCTCTTTGTTTTTGAGTTTTGCCAAGAGCTCCTTGTTTATCTCTGCAAGCCTACTGGCAATTTTGCCTGACTTCATGCTCTTTGGGATGGGCTGCTCTTGAACTATTTCTCCCTAAACTCGTTTTACTACTTCCCTCCCCCCAACCTTAAGAATCTTATGTGGGGTAATTTTTAATTAAATACAGTTGGTATTACAGCTGAAGCACACTAGCAGAAAGAAACAGGCTCATTTCTGCGAGGAGAGCCAAATAAAGAAGTGGACCCAACCAGATGCAGGGGGCAGATATAGAAACAGAACATTGCAATAGTAAAAGGCATGTAAAATAGAAGAAGTTTAGTCCAAAAGGCTTTTAACACAGCGATGACACTGTGCATTAGAGTAAAGGGCTAGAGTAAGAATACACTGGAAAAAAAAGAAGCAACACACAAGCAGGACACTGCATCTCATCAGATGCTGGAAATATGAAACCCTTACCATCATCCATAAAATTAGTTCTAGAAATGCACATGCAAGCATACCACTGAAATTTTATATTCCACCATCCATTGCACTGTATTGGGACTATTTGAAAATAAATAACTGAAATCACAATCTCAATGGTTCAGCCTTCCTAACCTCATCCTTCATCATTCAGGCTACTGGTTAGCTCTTGTATTCATTCCATTTTCTCTTCACCCTCTTGTATAGAGTTTATACCTATCAAATATCAATAAACTGTACAAACAGTGATGTAACAGTATGCTATGCATTTAAGCAATATTCCACTTCATTTTTTCTCTTTCACAGAACCACAGAATATGCTGAGTTGGAAGGGACCCACAAAGATCATCAAGTCCAACTCCCGGCCCATCCCAAAGAGTCACACCATGTGCCTGAGAGTATTGTCCAAACACTTCTTGAGCTCTGTCCGGCTTAGTTCTGTGACCACTTCTCTAGTTACTTAAGTTCTGCTATGTTTAATTTTATAAGGCTTACAAAAGAAATATTCTTATGAGTATGAAAAACAAAATAGGATTACTTTCTGGTACTTTAAAACGTCTTTACAAACATCACAGGTTACCTACAGCTGAGAATAATTGCTGTTGACATTGCACCACAATGCAGGGCAGCATCTTAAGAACACTGATAACAAAATTACCTCCTTTTCGGCCAATTCGACTATCCATAAACTTCTCTATAGTTTCAAATTCATCTTCTTCAGGCTGTGGGACATCTTCTCCACAAACTTCCAACAAGTCATCAGAATCTGTCTTGGTTTCTTCAGCTTCTTTGTAGCTAACATTGACTGTTGCCTGGCGACGAGATCCTCTCTTGTCATAGTCATCATTGTCTGACGAATCAAGCTGCCTCTTTTTCTGTCCTGCAATCTTTTTGCCACTTTTTGGCTCAATTCTTGAAGGCAATAAGACACAACACAACAGTGAAGTTTCAACGTGGACAACTATAAGCCTTCTATATTTGTTTCTGAATACATGTTTTTCATGACTATTCAGTTACACTAATTTCAGTTGGAGCAGACAGGAAAGAGGTATTCAACACAAACCACTGGTATGATAACATCTTTTGTAGATTAAAAAAGGTCTTCACGTTCTGTAATAAATATTAATGTTTTCATTTGCCTGTATAGTAGTACAGTACTTGATTACAAATTAGAAATAGTACCAGAGTAGCTAAAATGCAAGACCTTCTTACCTGCTTGGAGGTTTCCGGCTTTTGACTTTGTTTTCTGGCTCATAGTCAGATTCACTGTCTTCACAACTGCTTTTCTCTTTATCTTCCTCTGATTCAGAATCAGAACTAGTTCCTGATACTGACTCTGACCCAGACATTTGCCAGTCTTCACTGTACATATTGAGAAACAAAATAGTAACTCGCATTAGTTTTTGGGGGGGTTTGTTTTGTTTTTAAAATCAAGCATTCACCACAGGCTCGTTGCTTTAATTTCAACATTCTTTACAGAAATAAAAATGTTATAATAGTCATTTCAGCTGGAATGACAGAAAATTATAATGGATGGATATCAGGTAAAAATACCAAGTGGCTTCAAAAGGAATTGAATTCTGTTATCAAGAGACAGATGTAAAAAACAAAATACACCAAAAATATGGATTTCTGTATAAAATACAGCTTTGATAAATGAGTTATTTTGACATGAATAAACCTGACATCCTTAATAACTTTAGTTGGAAAGATATATATTTACTGGAACTTACCTATGATCGTCATAAAAACCATAACATTATATTTTGCAGAATCCAAAAGTCTCTAATAGCTATATCCCTGTGCCTCATGAATAAATAGCAACTTCAGCACAGGAGCAAAAAATAATAGAGAATCAGACTGAGAAACACACAGAAAGACTTCAACCATGGCAATCAGAGGCACTGGCTCCCAAAAGCCCCAACTGAGCTTCCAACTCAGTGTTTAACACTCATGCAAGATATTATGAGCAAGCCACTTGTGACTTCCAGTGGCTGTATCTCTGTTCTCCTGCTTAGCTGAGATATTCTACTTTGCAAGAGGAAAGATGTACCCACTGATCAACAGTATCTTAACTCAGACTCTGTTTGTACAGAGAAATTTAATCTTAATTGCTTGGGTGTGAGTGGAAGAAAAATCTGGTATGCATTTTTGAAAGGTTGCTAAATTTTTATACTACTATCTAATACCAGTCTTAGGGGGTCTTTGACCAAGATGATCAAATAGTACTAATGTCCTTCAAAAGTGAAATATTACTCAAAGACCTTTACATTCCATTTCAGATGAGGAAACCTAAGAATCAGGGCTTTGACACTTCTTTCAATTAAATATGAAGTGGTCCTCAAATTACATTTTCATTGTGATCAATACATCCGTGTGTCTTGGAAATGCTACAGAATCATCTGTCTCCTCAAAAGATTTTTTTCTGTAAGCTCTAAATTAAAAAACACCCAAACAACAACCTCTCCCTCCAATAAAAACAGAAAAAGCCCCACCCCAAACCAATCAACTCTCCCACCCCTATGCAAATACACAACTTGTATTTATTTGGAGATATAGACAACATATAGAACACCAGACTCTGTATGGCTTGGAGCCTGTACTAAATTTATATATAGAAATCAGCTCTGCATGTCAGATAACAGCTGCAAACATACTTGTTTCAAAATAGGTATAAATCAAAATTGAAGCACTGGATAGATGGGGTTATTTGGTTACTAGTTTCTAAACTATCTTTCCTGTAACAGATTATGTTATTAGGTTTAATCACATTCTTAAGTAACAAAAGACAGAATGACAATTCACTCAAAAAGCACTATTTGGCATAACAGCTTCTTTTTGCCCCCCCCTTCTTGAAGATATTATATTGACAACCCCGAATACTGAGATGATTAATTTAACTGGAGAAGAGGAATGAGAAAACAATTAAATTTCTATTCAATGTTCATTTAAGAAATACAAAACAACACAACAACAACCAAACAAAACTCACAAAATTTCAAACAAAAAAAAAACCAAAACCACCCCTCCCACACACAAGAGGTCACTACCAATGAGAAGGTATAATCTTTTTCACAAACTATTTAATTTACAACTTAAAACCAGCTCAGTTTCAACTTGGATTTATTGACTAGCCAAGATGGTTTATTACTGTCAAACCTGTAATAATTGGGGGGGAAGGTTGCCTCTAAAGCATTGAAAAATTTGGCATTAACTGTAGTAAACCCCTCAGGTTTAGCCAGGGCCCCTTGGAGAACAGAATGCTGACACAGCGGCAAAGAAGTTTCCTGTCTCCAGGGACATCTGCCTTGTACCTTATCCCTATAGCCATGTAAGGCAATATCTTGTTAACCCTACTATTGGTCACTTATGGTCACTCTAACACCTTTGCCATTGGTCAGGATTGGATCCGGGCCAAGGGTATAAAAGTAGCATACTGTACCCCTACTAACTCGGAAGAAGAGCCGAGACCCTTCACGAACCCCTACAATAAAGCCATACACGTGGAACAGCCAGCGTCTTCTGCTTCTCCTCTCTCTATCATCTGCTGGAGCCTTAGGCCAAGGGAAAAAGCTACCTAGCAAGCAAAGCTGAAATCACAAGAGCTGCCTAATCACTAAGAGCTGAATATCTCCCTGCTTGCTAGGGGCTGGCCCGCGGCCTTGGTCTGAGAGCGAGCTGGCCTCTGGCACCCAGTCCCCTTGGGGACTGAGCTCTGGAGCTATAGTAGCTTGCATAGGATAAGACCAAGCAAGGCTCATTTAATTAACTATGGGATTCCAATTCAAATTTTATCTGAGACAAGCTAATTAAGTAATTTTCTATTTCTTCAGTAATTTTCAGAGGACCTCCAGCTCAAAAACATGCCACAAACAAGACTATTTTAAAAATAAAAAGTGGTGATGAATGTTTTCCAATAATACTGTAGGTAATAGTCTCTTGCTCAGAAATGAATAGTGATATCATAAATTATAGAACAATTTATGTTGGAAAAGACCTTTAAGATCTATATATATATATTGCTTTCAGAGTATTTATTTTAAAATGTTTCAAAATGTCAATCAAAATTGAGAAGCACAAGACTGTATTTTAAGTGCAGAGAAATTAAGACTGGCTAATTATAAGCATTATGTTGCCATAACAAAAAATTATATAATTTATGAAAAACATCTTACTCTCTATGTTTTTTCTTCTTGGCTTCACTGGAAGAGTCATCTACAGAATCTTCACTGTTCGATGAATCCTGCAGATGAAGAAAAGAATATATGCGATTTATTCCCGCAAAAAAGAATGAAGTATTTTTAGTATTAAAAAGATAATTCAGCTCCCACTTTCAAACAGAAATCCTATTCTTCATGTCTTATCCTCTTCACGCCTCTCAATGTACCCATTCATATTGAATAAGATCAGGATTGCTGTTGATTTCATATTTCTCCATCTAAAACATACCATGCCAGCAGAACTCCAGAAACCACTACAAAAAACTGTTTTAAAATATAATCATTGTGCCTACATAGTCAGTTTACACTGCTGCAAGTTAATAAATCAAGATAAGGGTTCTCTCAAAAGCCTAATAAAACCTCTTGCCCTTTGAGAGCTGTCTCACCTTTCATATACTCTCACATTTAAATACCACTAAGAAAATTGTTAGAATAGCATATATGTTTCTTCTCTCTCCACTCCTAAACAAAAAAAAATAAATCTATGAACCCTCTTAAAATTATTTTCCTAAAACAAATCTCAAGGAGATTAAATTTAAATCATTTTTATCCTGAAAAAGAGTCTTCAGGAAAAGAGTATTTAACAAGAGCAATAAACTAATATTTTAAGTATATATAATTAACTCCTGTGTTCAGTTTTAATGATGAGCAGCTAGATCTGACTAAAAAAGACACACAGAGTAATGATGACTTGCAATTACACTGTTTTTTTAATAATGAAGGAAATATGAAAGTCTGCTTTCAAATAAATTCTAATTCACAGTCATTAGTGTCCTTAAAAGATATTCATATTGCACAAAGTCAACTTTTGTTGAGTCTATGGTTTAGGTTTTAAAAATCTCTAAAATTGAAGTATAGTTCTTAAAAGACAAGAATACTTTTATAACTGCTACAAAAGTTGCAAAAATCTAGCTTTCTACTCCATAGTGTTTCTTAAAAACGTCAGCAGCTACCTTTATATGGAAACAATAGTGGAAAATTTTATAGTATTTTTAACTGTCTTTATGGAACTCAGAAGGAAGAAATACAATGAAATTTAATATAAGGTGACTTGAAAAATTAGTCCATACATCACGGAATATCTAGCTAAAGATATCAATCTAAACTGCTATCATTTTGACACAACTCATGTTACACCCATGTTTCCTCATAAGCGTGTCGGTTATTTGAACATTACTTTTATAGACTAAAACCAGACTTGCTAAACACAAGGAGAACAGAACTTGGCTCTAAATAATTTTATTCTAACATATGGGGTAATGAGAAATTCATTTCTACATTTTATTTACTAACTCGTATATTATTCACCTCTTCTGAACCACTGTCTGATGAGGCTGCCTTCTGTTGTTGTTGCTTCTTGACCACTGCTGATCTCTGCACAGCAAGTATACTTGGACTGGACTTCCAAAACTGAATTGGAATTCAGATACAAGAGTAATTTAAACCTATTGAAACTTTAAACTTTACCACATACTTACTTAAGCTGAGCATCATCACTACTAAGATGAATCTCAATTTCATTATTAATAAAAAACTCATTACAAAATACTGCATGCATTAATAATACTGGATAGCATTTTAAAGAAGTGAGACTTCTGTAGAAAGGAATGTTATACAATAATTGTTGGCACAATTTGTACATCAAGTATAACAACAGTTGTACAGGCCTCTATTATTAAGATAACTCCTTTTTTTTTAAGTAAATTTTTAACTGATCTAGATAACTCCTTCCAGGCCACTTTGCTCATCTACTCTTGCTTAGTCCTATGGCAATACTGAAGTACACACAATCAGAATATCTTGAGTTGGAAGAGACTCATATGTGGCCGCAGCTTTCTTCACAGAGAGCAGCAGGCACAACCTTCCCAGGATTTCTCCTGGGGAAGGCAGTAAGAAAATTCAGAGAAAGAAGAGAAAAGAATTCTTATCTCTATTTGCTGTGCCTGTTGCTTGGCACATGGTGAATGTGTTATGGAGATTGTTTACCAAAAGTGATTTCTTAATTGACCACTGGTGATGGTTGCTTTGATTGATTGACCAATTAGGTCAAAGCTGTGTCGTGACTGTTGGAAAGGGTCACGGGTTTTTCTTTAGTATAGAGTATAGTATAGTATAGTATAGTATAGTATAGTATAGTATAGTATAGTATAGTATTGCTTAATAAAGCATTTGTTCAGCCTTCTGAATCATGGAGTCATTGCACATCATTCCCTGGCTGGGAGTTGTCCTGCATCGATACCCATAAGGATTGAGTCCAACTCCCCACTCCTTGCAGGACTACCTAAAACTAAATCATATGAGTAAGAGTGTCATCCAGATACTCCTTGAACTCTGACAAGTTTGGTGCCAAGACCACTTCCCCAGAGAGCCTGTTCCCATGACCAATCACCCTCTCAGTGAAGAACTTTTTCCTAATGTCCAATCTGAACTTCCCCTGATGCAGCTTCATTCTATTGTCTTGACCTGGTCACCAGAGAGAGGACATCAGCACCTCCCCTTCCACTATCCCTTGTGAGGATGTTGCAGACTGCCATTAGGTCACCCCTCAACCTTCACTTCTCCAAGCTGAACAAGCCAAGTGACCTCAGCCACTCCTTGTAAGTCTTACCCTTGAGACCTCTCACCATCTTGTTCATCATCCTTTGGACACTCAGTTGGTTAGAGCATGGTGCTAATAACCCCAAGATTCAATCCCTGTACAGGCCATTCTCTTAAGAGTTGGACTCAATGATTCTTGTGGGTCCCTTCCAACTCAGAATATTTTGTGATTCTAATAGTTTGATGTCCTTCATAGGTTGAGGTGCCCAAAACTTCACACAGTACAGGTGGTGGGGCCGCACCAGTGCAGTGCATAGCAGGACAATCACCTCTCTCAACTGGCTAGCAATGCACCCCAGGGCACATTTGGCTCCTAGGGCATACTGTTGACTCATATTCAACTTGCCATCAACCTAAATTCCCAGATCTCTTTCTACAGCATTGCTCTCCAGCTGCGTTTGCAAATTTGCATGTATACCCTGGATTACTCTGTCCCGGGTGCAGAATCTGGCATTTGGTCTTATTAAATTTCACACAGTTGATGATTGCCCAGTTTTCTAGCCAATCCAGATCTCTCTATAAAGCCTCTCTACCCCTGAGGGAGTCAACAGCTCCTCCTGGTTTAGTATTGTTGGCAAATTTACTTAATGTACATTCAATTACTGTGCCCAGATAATTTATAAAAACACTGAAGAGAAAGGGCCCTAATATTGAGCCCTGAAGAACCCTACTAATCACTAGTCACCAGCCTGATGTAATTCCATTTACTACAACTGTTAGTCCAACCCATCAGCCAATTATTCACCCATCATTTTATGGACTTGTCTAGCTGTATGCTGAACACTGTATCCAGAAGGATACTGTGAGAAACAGTATCAAAACCATGAATATGAACAACAACAAAAAAACCCAAAACCACAAATACAAAAAAGTATCCTTAACAGCCTCTGAATCTTACAGTAGGAAATATTTTACTACCCTTCATGTATATCATATCATCCAAATTAAGGCCATATTACATAGAGAAACAGATGAGAGGTCATTCATTGCACTGAAGAGATTTCTAGACACCACTCTTTTTTTCTAAATTAGGCAGACTTTTTCCCCATACAAAAACAAGATATACCTAACCCTGAAATTGTTGCACATTTATTGATATGAAGAAACTCAGCATTAGAGAGACAAGTTCAAAAAAAAATTAGAAATAGGAACATTATCTGTGGCTTTGTCCTCAAAAATATACAATATGTTAATAGGTCTTCTGCATTATAAAATTTAAGTAATTATCTAACTGTAGGTATTTACAGAAATGAGAACTTAGCAGCCTTGTTTGTTATGAGAGCTAAGTATGTAAATTCATTAACCCAATCAACTTAACATTCTACGTAAAAATTATGGAGGTTTTGTTTGTTAAAATAAAAACTACTTTTGCAACTATTCTGCACAGAGTATTTTTTTTTTCAAACAAAGGGTTAATTTGTTTTGTTTTACCTCAGATCCATCAAGTTTTGGTGGGAGTTTAGCTTGAACTTGTTTCTTCTCTCTAGATGTGTCAGACTCTGAACCAGACTCAGAGTCACTGCTACCAGATTGACTGCTACTTCCATCACTATTGCTTCCAGAGCTTGAACCAGATTCAGAAGCTGATGCTGACCCAGAATCATCATCTGACTGACTGCAATTAGAAGTTAAAAAGATATTACACAATGGCTAATTAAATAGGATTTTTTAAAAGTCACATAAAAAACCGTTAGCTTTACCTATAAATTGTTAGCTTAGCCCAGACACATGGATAGCATACAAATGAATGCACTGGATCAAATAAATCAGGAATGAAAATTCAGTTTAATCAGAAACCATTCACTAAACCTTAAAAGAAGCATTGGGTACTGGAGCAGAAAGAGGAAGTGGCAAAGGAGGGAGAGAGGAGAAAAAAGAACATCTATCATTAATTTGGAGGAGTAAAACAAGACTATTTCTCACCCACCCAAATCCTTATTTAACTTTAAGAAACACAATATATTTTTGCATATACACATACATCCAATTGTTTTAAGTCTTTTTACATCAGCAGTGTGTCGCCCCTCAATTTTTTGAGTACGCATTTCTTCAAAGCAAATATAAACTCTGTTTTGTTTCCCTGCTTTTATTTTTTTTCATTAAAAAAATAGGTGGGAAAAGTATCTGTAAGGAAGTGTTTGCAAGCTACATTTAATGCTGTGATTTGGACCATCTATATACAAAATACAACCAAACAATTGATTTAAAAATGTTTTTAAAAGTAACTGGAAAACCAAAGGTGTGTTGCCACACATGATTTAAATCCATGCAGACCATCTTATACTGTTAAAATAACAGCAGTAAAATTCCCACAGAAAAACTCTGAATTTGTCACTAATTATATGACTTGTACAAAGTCGTACATAATCAGTGACCTGAGCATACTCTTGAGCCACTGGATTATTCCACCTGTACATCAATTTCACACTATACTTAACATATTCAAATAAAATAATATTTAAAGTTAAGCATTTATTTTATGCCTATTCAAAAGCATAGAAACATTTGGATTTCTAAAATAATTTTACAAAGGAACCAAGCTGACACTTTAATCAAATTCCTCATTAGGTTAAACACTAGAATACTTTAGAGATATCATGGGAGAAAACATTGGAATTACAACACCACACAAACAAAATGCTTTTAAATTATGTACACTTGCGTTGCAAGCATTTAAAAAGAAACAATCTTAAAGATGATAGCAAAATCCAAGACAATAAAAACCCAAAAGCTAATATTAAAGTCCAAGCCTATCACTGCCAGCACAATTTACCTGGCTGTCAACCAGTAAGAATGTGTGTCGGTGGGTGGTAGCTTGATCATCTTCTGCACTAGAACACACTTAATTGACAACATTTAAAGCCACAAAACAGAACCACTACTCTCCCCACTGCTAACACCAATTAAATCGTACTAGTGAGGAGGGGAAAAAAATTAAGCTATTCAAACTGATTCCTGTAGATAGCACTTCAACCAACCATTTGCATCTACTGACTTTTAATGAAAGAAACAAACCATGATAAAACTTCCTCATTTTGAAATGGAGGGATATGAAAAAATATGGCTGCTAGCTTTACTTATACTTGCTGGAGAGCAACAAAGTTGCTTCCCATGCCTGTCATCAAGGGCCTACTTCAGGCATGATGCTATAATGCTAATGTGAGAAACAATTGCTCACTTTTAAAATTTCAAAGGTTTATTAAACCTTAACAAAAAATTACAACAAAGGACTGAATAAGGAAAAAGTTTTCAGCGCGGGAACTCCCATGACTACTAGCAACGTGCTTGTCTACAAAATGGATGCTCTGCCTTTTATATCCTTAGTGCCTCCTAAAGTTTTGTCAGTCAACTCTTTCTCTGCCATTTATTGGTGGAGATTACTTTCTTACATCTTGATTGGAGGTCAGGTGTTGTTACGCTGCACCTCCTGGTAACAAGCCAGCCTTCTCTAAATGTCCTGACTACTAAGGTTATTACAAGGGGGAGGGAAAAGGGGTTTATGGGGGAGGTGGGGGACATGACATATTAGAATAACATTACTATACATGTACATAATATTTATCTTTTAATTGTGAGAGCAAACTATTACATTACTCATCTATACCAAACCCCCCCTTTTCCTTTTCTATGAGTCATTTGGTTCGAACAATTAACTCTTATTTTTGATTCTGATCATCTACCCTTACTTCTCAAAAAAGAAATAAAAATAATTTTTGCTAGCATCTGTTGATGTGGGCAAGGACAGTGGGAACAAGAAAAAAATCTTATTTGGAAATGGACAAATTGGGATACAGAGGCCAATTTAGTCTTGCTTTTTTAGTCTCCGTTGGATTAAGAGACAACTGAGGAATGATAGAGGTCTGGTATGGCTCTCTTGTTCCCACCTTACCATGCCTACAGGGTTGCCACCCACAGCAGGCCTAAAATATTCTTGGTGTTGAACACAGAGGCCAACCCAGTCTTGCCCTCTATTCCTTGTTTTACCTTACTTGTTGGTTCTTAAGGAAACTGTCTCAATACTTCTTACAAATCTCTGTGTATCTCCCTTTAACAGATGCTTGTAATTCTTACCTATTAAAATAGGATAATTACATCAATGATACAGTTCAAACTCCCCACCCAAAGTGTTAGTAAACAATCTTCAACATAGCTGGTGAAAGCTCGACTATACTTTTTGGAGATCTTCAAGCTTCTTCGGTTCTCTCTCACTCGGTCTGGATGTTACAGTCTATTCTTTGGGTTCTTTCACTGGGCTTTGAATTCTGTCAACGAGTCCACTCCCACTCTGCAGTTCACACAGCCAATTCAGTGGTTAGTAGTACCTGAAAGGGACCTCTCTACTGAGGGGTTAAACTGAAGATATAATACATTGCACTGCCTTATATGTTTGACACAAGGGAACTGCGTGGCCTATGAAGAGAGATTTAGCACTTAGCCTAGCATCCTGTTTTGACAGATGTAGTTTCTAGGGAACATGGGCTAGAACAGCAGTGAGTCACAGCCATTGTAGATACCCCTGTTTATAGAGATTTAATGGAAACTTAAACACTATTAAATTTTATGGAAATCGCTGTATGCAACTTTACATAAACCTTTTAGGCAAAATTATACATAGAGGCAAATTTTTCTCCTTACAAGAACAGAGTGTACAGAGAGAGCTGTAGCAATGTATCTGAACAACTTAGGCAACATTGTGCCCTAGCCAAACTATCTCTAGTTTATTCTTATCAGAGCCCTCTGGAATGCATCAAGGTTACTAAGACATAAATTGTGCTAAATTAAGAAAGAAGAGGCTGAGAAACAGAATGCCAAGATTGCAAGAGCTAGATAACAGAGGGCTGTGAACCACCTGGACTGTAACCAATCACATACCCTGAAGAGTGTGTGCAGAATGCATGGACAAGATAGAAGTACCAATCAAGAAATGCATGACTAGTGTGTGCAGTAGTTTTAGAATGTATAAATAAGTGCATAATGTAAACAATAAATGGCTTCTGCTTAATCATATTGGTTAGTTGTACAGGAGTCCCATTTCCTGCAGAGAGCCAGGGCCTACTCTAACTAGCAGAGCTATGTTGGGAATTTAGCTGCTAAAAAATGGAAAAGTACAAAACCATGGCTAATTCCAAGTCCTGCACCTGTGTTGATAGCATGTCCTTGAGGCCTAGCTGTAGTGTGATAACAAACAGTGAAAGAGGCATGAGAAAAGAGAGATGTAACCCCTAAGGAATGAGGATGAGTTAATGCTATGGTTTAACCAATAGATTGCTTGGCTTACAGAATATTCATAAGCTTATTATTTGCTGTATAAGTGTTTGATACTTTCTTCAGTAAACTGGACCAGAAGGACCTGAGGGACTGGGACCGGACCGGACCTGAGGGGCCTGTGATGAACCAACTGGTGTCCTGGTCCCCTTCCTTCGACATAATGGTGACCCTGAACGCTGACCCCTCTCGTCTCGACTAAAAGAAAAAGGGGGAGAGAGCATGCCACGGTCGGGGAAGTTGGAGCTGGGTCTCGTACGCAGCCGAGACGGTGCCGGACCTTTGAAGCACCCTTGGGGTTCACATCGGTGACCTGAGCCATTACGTGCTGCCGGAGCCTGAAAAGCTGCAAAGAGCGCTCACGAAAGAGGTATGAAAAGGCAAGCAGCATATAAGTTATTAGCCGCGTATCTAAAATGGCAAGAGATAAAGGGGATAAATTTATTAGCCTACGGATACGCTGAAGAAACTTTCCTTAACCCACAAACGGTTTATGAACTCTCAGAACAGAGAAAATCTGGGGATATATTGTGGGAAGCAGTGTTAGAAGATGATAAAACAGCAAAGAAACTGAGCCAGCCATGGCAAGTGATATACCACACACTGCTTCAGCATATTCCTGAATGCAAAGCAGCAGCCGCGGTTCGGGACGCCTGCAAAGCTATCCTACTCCAAACTCGGCATGGGCACAGCGGCGGTAGCGCAGCCGCGGGGGACCGAGGCGGAAGCCGAGCCAGCCGCCGTGGGAGCCGCCGCAAGAGCAGCCGCGGGAGCCGAGAAGCCGCGGCGGGGGCTGCGCCGCACCCAGGGCGGAGGAAGCCGAGCCGAGCAGCCGCGGGGGGAGCGCCCCGACCAGCGGTAGCTGCAGCGGAGTCAGCCCGCCGGCGAGCAAACAAAGAGCCCAGCGCGGGGGGGCTCGCCTGCTCCGAAGCTTCAGTTAGACAGCCATAAGAAATATGACTCTTGTCAACAAAAGAAAGATTCCTACTGCAATTAAGAGACCAGTGATAATAAACAAGCGACATCAAAGAATATCAAGACGTTTCTCACCTAAGTGTTAAAAGGGACTTTTGTTTTTCCTAACAGACTTTAGACATCAAAAGCCCAAAACAACTTAGTCAGTAGAACATCAGACTTTAAAATTGTATTTTAAAAAATTTAAAAATGTTAAAAATGTGTTAAAGTAGTTATAGAAGTAAGATATAATGAGTGTGTTTTTTATATTTTTTAAGCTTTGTTTAGATGTGATAAATGTAAAAGCAAACACTGAATTCTAAAGAATTTTTCTACAGCTATACCTTAAACAGTGTTTTATTCCAGTTGTATGCAATGTGGCTTTGTTGTTCCCTAGGAAAAAATGTATTTCATATAGCTTTCATAATAGACTTGTAGAGTCAAAAGTAAACACGCACAATGAGATAAGAACTCAGAGGAAAAATTAAGAAATGAGAAACCCAAAGTTTTTTGATGACATGGTTTTAGCTCAAGCCCTGAAAGCTAAATTAAGTGGTACACATTTTAAATAAAGAAAAATAGTTTCGGTATAGATTAAAAGGTATAGATTAAAAGTTTTATTGAATTACCGATATAGAAGGTAATGCATAATATAATTGTTTTTAAATAAAAATTGTTTCCTTTTTTTTAAATTTAAAGGAAATGTTTGTTTTTTAAAGTGGTGTTTCCTACCCCAGCCACTTTAGAAGGCATAATAATAATATGAATAAAATAATAAAATATAAAATAAATAATAAAATAAAATAATGATAAATAATAAAATAAATAATAATAATAAATAAAATAATAATAAAAATATATTAAAAAATTGAAATATTTAATAATTTCAAATTTTAATTGATAAAGGCATGGTTTTTAAAAACATATAACTAATAAAACATACAACATTTGATATTCATTTTGGGATATCACTTGCTTTTTATCATGATTGCAGGCAAACAAACTTTTGTTAACCAAAAGTTTTTTGTTAAAATTAAAATTATATTAAGTTATATAAAATTTAAAATCAGCTGATTTTTGTTAAAACTAAGTTTAAGTAATGTTAAACTCTGTTAAATTAAAATATTTAAAGTTTAAATATTTTAAATTTAAATGTTATTGTGTTTAAGTGATGTTAGATACATTTATGCTTTTATGATAGGCGTTTGTTTTATGACCTGTGTGCAAAATATTGTTGTGAACATTAGAGAAACTCTCGTTAAAAGAGACAATCAGAAGCATTTATGAGTAGAACTGTTTTTGTTTAAAATATATTTGTTGTTTGATAATAGAAAGCAAACTTTTTTTTTGGCTTATTTTTGTAAACTATATTAGCACATTTGAGTTTTGTTTGAGCATTATAGCACATAGAATTTTTTTTTTTGTATTTGTTATATAGCATGTCCTATAATTAGTGATAGCCTTTTTGATTTGTTTTCCTGGCTTAGATCCCTTGAAAAAGAAAAACCTTGCTAGATAAAAATACTGTTTAGTTGTTAAAATTGTCTATTTTTGAGTTGTAAAAAGTGTAACACAGTTAGCCCATAGAACTCTTTTTTTTAAAAAAATAAAAACAGGGGAGATGTTGGGAATTTAGCTGCTAAAAAATGGAAAAGTACAAAACCATGGCTAATTCCAAGTCCTGCACCTGTGTTGATAGCATGTCCTTGAGGCCTAGCTGTAGTGTGATAACAAACAGTGAAAGAGGCATGAGAAAAGAGAGATGTAACCCCTAAGGAATGAGGATGAGTTAATGCTATAGTTTAACCAATAGATTGCTTGGCTTACAGAATATTCATAAGCTTATTATTTGCTGTATAAGTGTTTGATACTTTCTTCAATAAACTGGACCAGAAGGACCTGAGGGACCGGGACCGGACCGGACCGGACCTGAGGGGCCTGTGATGAACCAACTGGTGTCCTGGTCCCCTTCTTTCGACAGAGCTAGGTAGTGATATACACACAAATACACATATACACACACGTCTGTTTTTCTAGGTGGGACAGCAGCCGGATGCACAGAGCTGTGTATCTAGAGCTATGTCCCTGGGCGTGCCCAGCCTGTGTGTGCACACAGGAACACGTGCAGAGCTAGTGTACATACACATAGGTACTTGCTCAGTTGCAGAGAGCTCTTGTGCACTATGGTACTTGCTAGCAGCACACATTTGTGTACACTCAACTTGCTACATCAGCACCCATTATACAGACACTTATGTACAGTCTCTACTGATGCACATGTGCCTACAAGCATGACTTGTTTACACGTAGAGTTTTGAGCACGCCAATGTGTGCAGTGTTATGCATATTAATATATATACGTCTCACACAGAGCTATGCTCCCACTAGCAGAACCTCTGTATACTCACAAGCACAGAGCTGTGCACAGACCCACTCACACTTGAGTGTGTGTGATTCAACACACATGTAAACAGCAGTGTACACATCACGTGCACTTCAGTGTATCTATGTGAATAGTGCTGTGCACACCAGTACACAGGTACACTGTGCAAAGCAGGATGTGTACACTCACATCTGGGCACACTAGAAAAACACACATGTACACAGAGCTGTACACACTGACACACACATATATAGGACTCTGTCACAGCTCTCCTGGCTCCGACACCTCTGTGGGTCTCCCGTGTCATGGCAAGGATGGGGATAGGAAAGGGGAGTGTGGGTGAGACATTGTGGTTCAGTTTAAAAAGCACCTCTTGTGCCTTTGGGGTGGGAGCAGACAGGCTTGTCATCTTGGACTGAAGGAGAGAAAGGTATCTGTGTCTAAGCTTTTGACACTTAAGCTCTTCTCTTTGGCAACTACAAGATGAAAAGTCTGAAGACTTATTGAAGTTGGAGGGAGACGACCCACCTTGCGTTGGTCAGCATCGACTCCACTTTATTAATCAATCAATCACCTTTTATAACAGTGTTAATCAAGTTCATGCATATTGCAAAATCTGAGCTCACAATAGGTCAGAGATAACATACCAACTCCACCTTATGTTTCCAATACCAAGATTTGGGTTCTCAAAATTATTCTTGCTTTCCCAAAACAGCCAAAGATAGAACATCCACTTGTTATGAGAAAGCTGCCTGAGAACTCTGATGTGCAAGGCTCTCAAGGCCTTCATGTTTGTCACTTTTACCTGTAGTTAAAAATAACCTGAGAACCTCTGCTGTTCACAGAAACAGGCTGTGAGAATCTGCTCCTTACAGCTGCTTTCTAAGCCATCTCTGAAAAAATCTCCAACAACTCCCGGTTTTTTCTTTTTTTTTGCACAAGGAGGTTGGTATGCTAGGTCTCTATATTATTCTTCTGACCATATCTTGAATACCACCAAGAATACAAAGCAAAACAAACAAAGCATTCAAAAGTACACTCAGTATCTCTATAAGGTCCCCCAGCCATGGTCCGAGCAATGGCTTTTACTCTAAAGGGTTAAAAGCTGTCAGCTGTCCTCCCTCATGTGCACCTGGGGAGGAGGCGAACTGCGAGTCTGAAAAATGATGTTTGTGTCCTTGAAGTTTTCACATCCACCTCTTAATTGGGTTTCTCAGAAAAGTTCAAGATCAGTTTCACAGACTGTAATCCTTTGGTCATTCGGCTCAAATGGCATCAGCTGGGTTATTTCTCAGTCCTTGGTTGATTTGGAGTAGTGAAAAATTAGTATGCATTTAAAACACTTAAAATATTTAAACTTAACAGACTTATTTTAAGACCAACAAAAACTTACATGTAAAATCAATTAACTCTAACAAAACTTAAACAAGAATCAGAAAAGTTCTATGGGCTGTCACACTCTTTGTAACATAAAAGTAGGCAATTCTAACAACTATTACATTATAAGCAATATTCTCAGCTAGCAAGGCTTAAATGCCTATCATAAAAGCATAAATCTATCTAACATCACTCAAACTTAATAATATTTAGACTTAAAATACTTAAAATATTTAAACTTAACAAAACTTAACATTACCTAAGCTTAATTTTAACAAAATCAGCTGATTTTAAATTCTATATAACTTATACTTAATATAATTTTAATTTTAACACAAAACTTTTGGTCAACAAAAGTTTGTTTGCTTGCAATCATGATAAAAAGCAAGTGATATTCCAAAATGAATATCAGATGCTGTATGTTTTTGTTAATCACATGCTTTTAAAAACCATGCTTTTATTAACTAAAATTTGAAATTATTAATTATTTCAAATTTTTAATTCATATTTTTATTATTATTTCATTTTATTATAAATCATTATTTTATCTTATTCATTTTATTATTTATCATTATTTCATTTTATTATTTATCATTATTTTATTTTATTATTTATTTAATATTTTATTATTTTATTTATATTATTATTATGCTTTCTAAAGTGGCTTTGGAGTAGGAAACACTACTTTTAAAAAACAAACATTTCCTTTGGATTCAGAGAAAGGAAACAATTCTTATTTAAAAATTATATAGCAATTTTATAAAATGCCTCTTTGAGGAAACACATCAACAGATGTTTTCCTTGTGTAAAATAGACATTTTTTAGCTTAAATCTTTAAAACACATACACTATTTAAAGTTTGTGTTTATGCATTACCTTCTATATTAGTAATTCAGTAAAACCTTTGATCTATACCAAAACTATTTTTCTTTATCACTCTTAATTTAGCTTTCAGGGAACAGCAAAGCTACATTGCATACCACTGGAGTAAGACACTGTTTAAAATCTTTAAAAGCAGCATTTAGGATCAAACAAAAGCCCGATAGAAAGATCTGTCTGCACTCTGAAATGCAAAACCTCTTGAAACTATTATTATTGGAAAGTGGATACTTGAAGTGTTCTGAAACTCAAAAAGATAACTAAAAGTTAAGAGAAGGAAGCTAAAGCAGCCTAAGCCACTGCAGGCTCTTATTTTAGACTCCAGATTACCTGCAGCCAAGCACAGACATGGCAAGAAACTGCACAGTCAGGAGAGAATGAGAGTCTAGGAGCTTTAGCCCAGTGCACTCTAGCCCTGGGCCTTTCACAGCTAAGACTGTTTGTAGCAGCAAGGAAAGGTAAAAGGTGTGCCCACTTTTCTCAGCTACACTCTAAGCTGGTAACTGACTTGTATCACTGAATTACTAACACTGCTGAAAAGGGCAGGAGAGAGTGAGTCCTGGTATTTCTTGGTAAACCACAAAACTGCAAATCTAAGTTTTCAATCAACAAGCTAAATCAACCACTTCAGAACAGCAGCAGACTCCTCTCACCTGGCGTACCACTAGTCTGAGCAGGAGAGGAAAAAAGAAAACCCAAAGCTTATGAAAATGAGTATGAAATACATATAAACTAAGGTAGCAGATTTAAGTAGCTTTAAATTAGAGCAGAGCTACCAAGAGTTAATTTGGTCTTGCGGCGTTGCGTGTCAGAAGAGGGATTAAGCCCCCCCGCGCTGAGCTCGGCGCGGCGCGGCTTCTTCTGCGCTGGGATGCTGGTGGTGGCTGCCTGGCGCTGGCTGCGGGGCACGGCTGTTCCCCCCGCGGCGGCCCCGCTCCCCCCGCGGTGCACGGCTCTCTGCGATGTCGGAGCAGGCGAAAAAAAACTTCTGGTCTCACGGCGCGGCAGCGGCTTGGCTCGACTCGGCATGGCCGCGGCGCTGGTGGTGCTGGTGCGCGCTCTGTACGTGCTGCAGCCTCGGCGGCTTCCTCTGCGCGGGGCGCGGTGCGACTGCTCTCAGCTCCCGCGGCTGCTCGGCCACTCTCGGCTCCCCCTGAGGCTCGGCCCGGTTCTCGGCGCGCGGTGCGGCTTCTCCCTGCCGCTGCGGCGGCTTGGCTTCCGCGGCGCGGCACGGCTTCTCCTGCGGCGCCGGCTCTCCCCCCATAGCTTGCTCAGCGTCTTGACGGGTTTACTACTCTCCCATGATAAATCACCGAATTCACGCCATCCCGTTAAGTCGTAAACCGTAAGGAGAATAAGGAAAATCCCTCCAGCATAGCCATTAGTCCAAAGTCCCGTTAAATCCTTTTGCAAATTCATCCCCTTAATCTGTCCCCTTTGTAAAAAAGCAAATAAAAAATCATATGCGGCTTGCCTTCCCATTACCTCTAAGCAGCGCGCTTTTGCAGCTCTTTCTAGGCTTCGTGCCGCATGTTTCGGCCGGGCCCGTCTGTTACGGCCACCCGGAGCACGGCGTCTCTCGGCGACTTTTCTTTTCGCTTTTTTTTTTTTCTTGACGCTTCTGCTGTTCCGGCTGCTTTGTCCCGGCTGCAGATTTGGACACGGAACCCGACCCTTTACTCCAACTTCTCGTGGTGTTGCAATATCACGTCAAGGAGGTCACCATATATTGAAGTTGGAGGGGAGACGACCCACCTTGCGTTGGTCAGCATCGACTCCACTTTATTAATCAATCAATCACCTTTTATAACAGTGTTAATCAAGTTCATGCATATTGCAAAATCTGAGCTCACAATAGGTCAGAGATAACATACCAACTCCACCTTATGTTTCCAATACCAAGATTTGGGTTCTCAAAATTATTCTTGCTTTCCCAAAACAGCCAAAGATAGAACATCCACTTGTTATGAGAAAGCTGCCTGAGAACTCTGATGTGCAAGGCTCTCAAGGCCTTCATGTTTGTCACTTTTACCTGTAGTTAAAAATAACCTGAGAACCTCTGCTGTTCACAGAAACAGGCTGTGAGAATCTGCTCCTTACAGCTGCTTTCTAAGCCATCTCTGAAAAAATCTCCAACAAAGACTAAGGAAAAAGAAAAGACTAGAGGTTTAGTAGCCCAGAGGAAGGCAAGAGAAGAGGAGAGAGGATCTTCCTTTTTTCCTTGGGGACTCTCTAATTAGCAAACCACAGGTCCTTTCAGTAAGGCTCACCTTCCCAACTAGCTAGACGGAGAAAGAACAAAAAGAAAGGAAGTACTCAGGGGTTGGCTGTACTCAGCTCTGCTCCTCTACTCGCCCCACAGCAAGGTGAGGGCATTGCTCAGAGACACTCAGGCATGTCCATATACTCTGGTTATGCAGAAAAGTGAGGAAGCTAAGGTGGAGCAGCAGGGCAAAGCTTGGTGATTCCAGCCAGCTCCCTGACTGCCCAGGAGGGACTAACTGTTACTTGTTAATCTCAGGTATTAAAGAGGAATTAACAGCTAAATATTGTAGTATTAATGTTGGGAATAAAAACAGGGCTAGGATTTATCAGCTTTAGTCAGTGTTTAGAACTAGAGTCAATATTTCTATGAGCTGCAAATATTCTGGTAGCTAAGCCTGTGTGCTACTGTGTGGCCCTTGGCTGTCAGCCCACAACAGGACCAGTGCTCTCAGTACAGATGGGGTCTGGTCAGAGCTCAGGAACTTGAGTGTTGCACTGAGGCAGATCATTGCGGCAGCTCTCAAGGGAGAGTCTCCCCTGGAAAACGAAGAGACTTCTAGAAAAACACTGAGCAGATGTTGCCCAGGGAGGTTGTGGCTGCCTCATCCCTGGAATTGTTAAAGGTCAGGTTGGACAAGGCTTGGAGCACCCTGGGATAGAGGAAGGCGTCCCTGCCCATGGCAGAGTGCCTATGGCAGGGGGTGAAACAAGATAAGCTTCAAGGTCCCTTCTAACCCAAACTATTCTGTGGTTCTGTGTGAAGGCATTAGCACAGAGGGGAGAGACTTCTCAGCACTATCACAGACAGACGTTTCGGCGGGGATCCCTGTGCCTTGGGGAGTAAGCACTGGATGCAGCACAATCCTGTGATTGGGAAAGGAGCTATTCAACAGTTTTGCATTAGTTCAACTCTCTGGTGCGTCTCGGTTTGGAGCAACCGCTGAAGGCTACCCACGCGGACCCCCCGAGATCCCCGCATAACAGACACAGCTCCCGATCCCCGGCACGCTACCGCCTATGCGGGCCCGCGCGGCACACGGCTTGGATATTCTGTGTTACTTGGTTTTTGTCGGATGCCCCCGCACTTGGCAAAAGCCTTCCCAGTCGCTGCTGGCGGCCCTCTGCTGCCTCTGGGCCAGCGACTTCTGCGGTTTACAAGACCATCGCACATCTAAGCCCGCTCCTGACTTTCGGCAATGCTGTGCGAATCGTGCCCAGCGCCACCACTGCCTCTGCTGGGGCAGCGAGCGCCGGGAATCCTTACGCTGAGTCTCCGCTGGCCGCTCCTTGCACAGACCAGCCCCCCGTCCGTGGCTGTCGTCCAGGAAATCCCGTGCACACAGCCTCTCTCAAGCGGCTTTTTATGCAGAGCGCGCCTCGCGCCGCCGCTGGGCTGGTGACCTCTGCGTCTCCGCGACCCTCAACACAGCCAAGCCAGTCCCTGACTCTCGGCAGAGCCTTGTACGAAACGCACCTGGCACTGCTGCCGCCCCCACTGGGGCAGCAAGTGCCGGGAGCTACTATGTTGTGCTTCTGCAGGCCGCCGCTTACACAGACCAGCCCCCGCCCGTGGCTCCTGTCTGGAAAACCCTGCGCACACGGTTCGCCCTGCCAGGCGTCCCCACTTGCCATCGGCAGCTCCCCCCGCCGGCTGCGGGATTGGTTGCGTCACTGCTCTGGGCTTCTGCCGCCTCCCCCCCCCCTTTTGCTGGGTCAGCGTGCACTGGAAACTTGTAGGGCCCAGTGCGGCAATGAGCGCTACTTTGTGCAGACTTGCCTCCCTGGTCTCCCCTGCGCCGACGGGTTGGGGGAACCTCGCCCGCCTCCTCCCCCGCGGTCTTCGCTCGGAAAATCCCGCTCACTCAGTTTTTCCCCAAGCGGCGGTCCCGCCAGTGCCGCCCCCGGGCACTCCGCTAATGGGTCAGCCCCGCTGGGCGTCCCCGAGCCACCACAAGCAGGCGCCCGCGCACAGCCCCCGTGGTCCCTCCGCCCGGAAAGCACCGCACCACTGGGCTAGTTCGGACGCCCCCACACCCGGCACTCCCCAGTCGCTGCCACTAATGGTAGCACTTCTCCCCAAGCCTCGGCCGGTAAGCTCTGGAAACCATCACGTCGAGTGCGCACCGGAAGCCCGCCGCCCTGAGCGCGCCGCTGCTCCACGTGGAGCAGCCACGCGACCTCCACTGAATAGCAAGCCCTGCGATCACTCCAACACTGTGACTCTCAACCTGCCAACCCCCAAGTGCTCTCGAGCCCCCACAAATCTCTCAATCTCACGCATCCCGCCAGCCACGGGGTCCCCACTCTCCTCCCCTTACACGTCCCGCCGTCATTTTTCTTCCGACCGTCCATATCTTAAAGCTTCAAGAGACCAGGACGGGTCCCATGTATTGTCTGAAGTTGACTTTTATACATTGGGAGGACGGAAATTACAATGTGGCCAGAAATAGTTATGAGGGTTTTCTAAGTCTCAGACCGACCCCCAAGCACACTACTCACACTTCAAGCATACTCTCAGCTCTTACTCTCACTAGTACTCACAATCCTCTAGATCTGCAGTTTTCAGGGGCTTTTCCTCTTCTTCCCCCTCTTCTTTTTCGTTATCCAGTCTTTGTAGTCTCTGGGGTGCCGACCTGCAATCACCAATGGTCACAGGAGAGGTCGTTCGATCTGCCAAAATCGGCAGGGGCATACTATTCGTCCGAAATCTCCTGGGCCACAGAGAAGAGGTTTTATCTCCCGGCACGAACCCCCATTTGTGGGAAACGACTGCTCACTTTTAAAATTTCAAAGGTTTATTAAACCTTAAAAAATTAGAACAAAGGACTGAATAAGAAAAAAGTTTTCAGCGCTGGGAGCCCCCATGACTACTAGCAACGTGCTTGTCTACAAAATGGATGCTCTGCCTTTTGTACCCTTAGCTCCCTCCTAAAGTTTTGTCAGTCAACTCTTTCTCTGCTGTCTATTGTAGGAATGTGCCCCCTGTTGACGGAGTGACAAAACTATCCTTTGTCTCCTTAAAAAGGAAAAAAGCCCAGAAGTTTCTTTCCTCTATTAGCGAAAAAGACACATCATAGGACCTAGGGGACTTCACCTCGAACTTAAGGATAACCAATTGGACAGGAGCCAAAAAGTCCCGTCTGAGCAATTTACTAGAAAAATAAGACAACAAAGAAACTAATCGCTTTTGTGAGGTGTTTTACCAGGAGCAAGAACCTCTTGCACCTGGCTCTGTTTTTCTCTGTAAAGGTTTTTGTTATTTTGCCTTTTATTAAAACTTTTTTGTTTCCAACACTACCACAGAAGCCATCCTGCTGATTTTATGCCTTTTAAGGTAGCTGAACTATCTTGGGTGTGATATAGATCTCCAAGAGCGTATAAGACCTGGCTCAAGGAGACCCCTATTTCAGTCAATTGGTGGAGATTACTTTCTTACATCTTGATTGGAGGTCAGGTGTTGTTACGCTGCACCTCCTGGTAACAAGCTGGCCTTCTCTAAATGTCCTGACTGCTAAGGCTATTAGAAGGGGGAGGGAAAAGGGGTCTATGGGGGGGGATATATTACAATAACATTACTATACATTTACATAATATGTATCTTTTAATTGTGAGAGCAAACTATTACATTACTCATCTATTACACTAACAAAATTACCCTGACTTGAAAAATAAAAGCAAGGCACCCACTGTAGAATATGACTGGAGTTTAAACTATTTACTAAAAATTATCTTGTTGATATTTCTCCCTTGCATCTAACTCAGAGTACATAAAAAAACCTGAAAGCCTATTGAATACAAGGTGACCCCCGAGGCAGGGATTTATTGGCATCTGACTCCAAGGCTGCGGAATGCTGAACACTCACTTTATTAAAACTATACTGTATTACATTACAACTATATTAAAGAGAGATACTATATTATCCTATACTATATCATACTACTAACTGAAAAACTCGTGACTGTCTGCAGACCTACAGTCCACACAGCTTGGACCTGATTGTTTATTTTAATTAACCTATCTCCACCAGAATCCAATTACCAAATTATTTCAGGTAAACAATTTCCCCAATACATTCCACATATGCAAAACACCAGGAGCAGCAAGCAGAGATAAAAATTGTTTTCCCTCTATGCTTCTCCAGGGAAAAACCTGAGAAAGAGAATAATGTCTCTCTCTGTTCAGAGAATGTGAATGCCACAAAAGCCCTTTTAAGAGTCTCATTGAGTGAGTTTTTGGGGCCTTGCATTTTAATTGGTGCAGTGAAGCAGGGTACTCTTGAGGTGATGAAGAGGTATTTTATATGGAGATAACCGCCAGTCACGGAATAAAGGAGAAATTAATTTTCAGTCGAAACATATATTCTCCATTAGAAAAGTAATGGAAACATCGGCAAAAATTGTCCTTAACTGTTCTGCACTGGTAGAGTTACTAAAAGCTTATAAAGCTTGTCCAGCCCCAAACAGGAGATGTGGGGTGAGGAAATCGAGCACTATCTGCAGTAAGTTGCTGAGAAAATCCAGATTTTGGCAAAAGAAAAGACAAAAGGCCTTAGTAAGGAAAAAGGTCTGGTATCCATATGGGTGGAGGCTGGACTCAGAGCTGCAAAAAAGAGAGAAATAGGTTGCCCAGTAGCAACAGAAAGAGCTAATTGGGTTACAAATTGCCTAGGAGGCTGAAACAATTGCCTGCCTCAGGGCGGACTGAGAATTGAATGCACAGAAGATAGCCCCAAACCTGAGAAACCTCGTCTGAAGGAGCTCATCCAGAGACAAAGAGCTTTAGATTTGCACATTAGCACTGCTGGGGAAAGTATGGAAAATGAACCAGGGTTTTTCTGCTTGGAGAAGGAGGTGGGCCTCCCCGAATATGATGTCACCTTTCTCCGCTCCCTGGAGGAGGGGTTTGACTCAGCAAAGCCAACCCCCTCCTCTCCCTAAGTTCTGCCCTCTTGAAAATAAGGAATTTTTATACCCTAACGTGGAACCCGCGGTAATGTGTGTTATGAACAAAAATTCGGTCAATATTTTTTTTGTGAGAAAAAGTTACAAAAAGGCAGCCAGATCTGTCTCTGCCAGGGTTCTGTGTGCTTTGTTATTGTAATCACGGGTCATTGTAGCTTATCACCCCTTTTGTATTAGTAAAGGCCCTGGCTGGGGTGGGGTGATGGCCCTTCCCCAAGGCTGTGTTCTCTTCCCAGCATAGGGAAGACACCTGAGAGGGTGGGGGGGGTTATGCAAAGTGACTCCAGGACCAGCATGCTTTTGGGACCCCGACTCCAAAATGCAACGAGAAAACCCTAAAAACAACGAGCCACCTAAGAGTTGAGAGACTAAAGTGATGTCCGGATGTGAGGAGCCAAGTGCTGAGCCTGCAGAGATGCGGAGTCCCTCTCGCCCTGAGCAGAGAGTCGTCCGGACGCCGGGACCAGGGTAACCAGCGAGGCTCAGAGACAACATCTGACGGGGACCTCACGCCCTAAAGCTCCCACGAGGACTGGATCCCCCGGCTCTGCCCCTAGTGGACGGAGCTGTGCTTATCCTCCTCCTCTGAGTCGCCCTGGGAGACGCGACGGGGACTGCAGCCCTGCCGAGCCGCCCAATCCTGAGCTGATCACTTTTAATAAAGGCATTATAAAGGAGAAGAAGTCTCCTGGCCCTGTTTATTTCAGCTGGGGACTCGTCCGGGATAGCCACGCCGCAAGAAGACTCAAGACTGGCCATCTTGGACTTCAGGACAGCTGGCTACCAGGACCAGAGGGATCAGCTCAGGAGCAGCGACGCAGAGGAGCACCGGAACACCGGATTGGTGAGAAAGCCGGTGGCGGGAGCGGGAGACGTGCGCATGTGTGTGTGAATGAGACGAAGGCCGGCAGCCGGACCTTCGAAGCGAGAGCGGACCTCTCAGTACCGCGGTTCCGGACTCCTGCGAAGGATCCGGCCGGGAACAGGGGGCGGAGCTTGGAATTAGCGGGAGTGAGTCGTCTCCTAAGGGGGAATAAAGGGCCCCCCCCCTCCGGGCGTGCGGAGGGAATATTTGTATGAGTGGCACGCACCCAAAATAGGCCCTGACAGAGGGAAGTCAGGCAGATTTGTCAGTCCCGAGAAGGATTCGGGTAGCTCATAAGCCCTGCAGGCAAAAGTAAGTCCTGGCACAGGAACCAGGCAAAAACCCCAGCGAAGGAGGCTGTGGTTTGCTTTTAAGTCCTGATACGGTGAAGCCTAAAAATTGGCGGGTTAGGCAAACTAAAAATCAGGCAGTTGTTTTTCCTGACTGAGGGAGTCAGGCACAACCCGGATTCTTAGGCCGAGGTTTCGTGTGTTCAAGTCCCGATAGATGTAAGACCTGACGTGGGGAAAGTTAGGCAATCAAGAGATTGGGCAGTTGTTTCAGTATAAAGTCCTGAGCATCAGGCAGAAATTTGAAGTTTCAGTGGAGGAGGCTGAAGCTCCTCAAAGATTTTTTTTACTGTTGAGACCTGTAAAATGGGAGGGTGTAATAGTAAAAAGACCGGCAAGAGGCTGAGGGACATACCTCCCAATAGTCCCTTAGGAGAACTGTTAGTAAAATGGGATTCTATAGAGGCCACGGAGGGATTAGATAAAATTAAAATGATCCATTATTGTATGGAAGTGTGGCCAGAATTAGAGTTACAAGGAGGATGGCCTTGGTGTGGGACGAAGGATAAATGGATGTGCCAACAATTAAATAATTATCTGACAGCTCGAGGAGATACTGATCCTGAGCAATTATTGTATGTAGCTTGCTGGTTAAAGAGCGCTGTTGGGGATGAAGGGGTGCGAATTTGTAAGGTACAGAGGAAGAAAGAGGGGAATGAAGGAGGGGATGATAGGAAAAGATGGGATCCCCTGGATTATCTGCCTCCTTCTGCCCCTCCACCTTATAATCCTCTTCTTCAAGCACCTCAAATGGCAGGTCCGGTTCTTCCCCCGGCTGCCATCTCACTACCACCTGTTCAAACTCCTCCTTCTACCTCTTCAGCTTCCGCTATGATAAACCCAGTATCCCCTCCAGTTCCTTCTGCACCACCACAAGTGCCTACTCCACCTGCTGCATTCTCCACCCCTTCTCCAGCTCCACTTAATATTCACTCAGGCTCTTCTCCCCCTCCTATTGCTGTCCCTTTACCTCCTCCTAGTTGGGGCACAAATGGCTCCTCGCCCGATAAACAGCTATCAGCAAATACACCTGCTGATGGGCAGAAAGTTCAGGGTAACCCAGGTATCCCTCAAAGTAGTTTGGCATCTGAAGATGGGCCGTACTGTGGTACCAGATCCAAGACCTCCAAGGCAGAGAGACTCTTTCCCCTCAGAGAGGTTCCTATGGGAGGAGTAATGGGAGGTGTTGGCTTTGTGAATGCTCCCCTAACTGCTTCTGAGGTGAGAGGATTCAAGAAAGAGTTGGGGCATTTAGTTGAGGACCCAGTGGGCATAGCTAACCAAGTGGATCAATTTCTAGGTCCAAATATCTACACTTGGGGGGAGATGAATTCTATCCTGAGTATATTATTTTCCCCAGAAGAGGTCCAGATGATTAGGGAGGCTAGCATAAGAATTTGGGAGAAGGATAACCGTCCAGGACCCCAGGTGCCATCAGGCGAACAGAAATTGCCACTTACGGATCCCAGCTGGAACCCTAACCAGGAGGAGGGGAGGAAGGCCATGATGGAATATCGGTCTTTGATAATACGGGGGATCAAAGAGTCAGTTCCCAAAGGAACTAACACCCAATTGGCATTTGAGGGCACACAGGAGAAAGAGGAAGCTCCTGCTGCCTGGCTTAACCGCCTAAAGCGGAACTTCCAGTTGTACTCTAGAATAGACCCAGACACCCCAGAAGGTCAAATGCTACTAAAGGTCCAATTTGTTACCAAATCTTGGCCTGATATAAGGAGAAAACTGGAAAAGATGGAAGATTGGCAAGAGAGAGACATTAATGAGTTATTAAGAGAGGCATTGAAGGTGTATTTAAGGAGGGAGGAAGAAAAAGCAAAGGCCAAGGCTAAGATCATGGTTGCTATAGCTAGAGAAAGTGCAGGGTGGGCGGGACCACCACCAGGAGGAGGCACGGATAGGCCTCTTGAACTGTCAGGTGCAAGAGGGATAGAGACACCTCAAGTCCCTTTGAGAGAAAGACATTGCTATTACTGTGGAGAGCCAGGACATACCAGGAGGTTTTGTAGAAAGCTCAGTCTCGATGTGGCAATAGCCAGGGAACAAGATAATTTAGGGAAAATCCTTAGAGGTGATGAGTAGAAGGTCAGGGGCTTTACACTTTAGGAAAAGGTACCTTATTGTTGTCTTGTTGTGTGTGTGAGAGTGAGTCACAAGAAAAGTCAGCCTCAACTTCCCGGGCAGGTGGGGTGGGGGCTGTGACCAAAGTGTGTGTGTGTGTGTGTGTGTGTGACCTGTAAACCAGACTAGTGCTCCTGAGATGTGTGAGGGAGCCGTAGCTGTGAGAGCATGAGTGACACGCAGGCAGCCTCACAGGTGAATGTGCACCAGAGGCAACCAGAGTCAGGGCCCTTCCAAGAGGCCCAGAGATACTGAGACCTGTGGGCCAACCCCAAGGTGAGGGGGGGGTATAGGGACCTGTGATTTTCTAGCAATAAGTTTGTGTCTTAAAGGTGTGGAGGAATGTGTGAAAGTGAATGAGAAATGAGAGAGTGAATATAGATGAGTTAGAATAGAGGTAATGTAGATTGTGCATTACAAGTTTTACCACATCTCCTTAGAAGGAAGTGTATTGTAAAAGAATGGTGTAAGAAAAAAAAAAGGGAAAAAGAGATAAAGTGTTAAGGGGTTGAAAGAAGTATTTAAGCTGTAAGTAAAAGTAAGAAACAGAAGCAAGAGATAAATAAATAAGATCTTGAAAATAGAACAGAAAACCAGTGAATTAAATACACAGAAAAAATAGGAGAATAAAAGTACTTTGAGAGTTAAGCTAGCTGAGAAATACAACTCCTTGCAAAATACAGAGTATGTAGAAGTTGATGAGAGAAACATACAAGCTATGGAAAAAGAGAAATTACTGATAACATTAAACAGAGAAGCTGAGTTTTGATAAAATCATTAACAGTAGACCATTAATGCCTGTGTTTGAAAGCCCGTTTCAGGTATTCTTCATTACTAAGACGGTTGGACTCACATCACTCTCACCCCTGGTATTGGACCAGGATTCAACACCAAGTTTTTCCCTCTGGCATTCTGGTATTGGACCGGACTGCACCCCTGTCTCCGTCTGGCATTGGGCCAGACTCCCAGTTTCTCCGTCTGGCATTGGGCCAGACTCCCAGTTTCTCCTTGTGGCATTGGACCGGACTACACCCCTGTCTACTTCTGGCATTGGGCCAGACTCCCAGTCTTCCCCTCTGGCATTGGGCCAGAGTCCACACCACTCACCTCTGGGCACTGGATAAGGATTCATCCACATCACAAGTTAATTCACCTGGGTATACTGTGATTTAAAGTTGACTCTCAGGAGGAAGAGTCAAAAAGACTGAACTGTATGGGAAAAATTGATATCAGAGTTCTAATATTGCTTAAAATGCTTCAAAACTGTTTTGTGTAAATTATGTTGGTAAAAATTTAAGGCTGTAAATAAGTAATTCTAGTTTAAGTTCCCCAATATATATATTTCCAAAGACTCCAGGTGAATCCTCTAGGGAACACTCCCCTGGGGGGGGAAACTAAAATTTGTAGGGAACAGACCAAGAGAGGCTGAACCAGAGAAGCGGGTAGAAGGGACTCTAAAGAGCTTGGAAGCTTCTCCTCAGAAAAAAAATTCCCCAAGAGGCAAGGCCGGGTGGGCAGGCTGTGCAAGATGACCCATACCGGACTCTTGGGAAGGGTAGTACTGGTGGCTCTGATTGCTGGTGGTGCTCAGGGGAGCCCAGCTGAGCCGTGCAGAGAGTGCTACCAACCCCTCTATGAGGAGGAAGTGAGCTCCTTGTCGAGAGTCCACATCAGTTCTAACACTGATGGTGTTAACCTCTCCCAATTGGTCCTTTATCAGAAAAATAAGAGCATGTATTGGATAGCCCAGAATACTGCCACTTTTAGGCAGCCACTCCTAGGAGAGTGCCCTATAGAGGAAGCCTGGTTTTGCTTTGAATGTGATGCTGCTGAAACAAGCTCAGCAGATCTAGCAATAAGCAAAGAAATGGTGAAAATGGTAAGAAAAACTGTTTGTTACAAGTATTTATATGAGTGTACTGGAAAAGAGATAAACCCCTTTTGGAACACATTTCAGGGAAACTCTAAACCCCTAAGTTTGATCTCATCTGGCAACTGCATTGCTAAGGTGATAACACCAATTTTCTTATTACCCAAAGAAACTGGATCAAGTTTGGGAGTTCCTATATATAATGATTTGGGAGAAATTAAACAAAACCGGGAAAGTGAAATAGAAATTGAGAAAATCCAAAATTGTAAAAGCCAAGTTCAGATCCCAAAATCTGTGTTGAACAAAGTCATCTGGCTACAGGCAGTATTAAAAGAATTCAATTATTAGGGACATTCCAAACGAAATAAAAAGATTGGCATGTGTAAATAATCAAGATCAAACTCCTACACTTGATCCCAGTGGGTGGGAGAACTTAGAGATTTTCAGAAAATATGTATGGGAAAAAGTGGTTTTTCTCGCTGTGTGTGTACTTGAAGGATTGCTCTTTTTATTATGCTTATTTGTCTGTTTTAGTAAAACAGTATTGGCTGTACAAACCAATCTGGAAAAACCAAGAAAAGTAACAAGGTTAAGTAAGCATGATTACCACAGTGCACAAGAGATTTATAGTAGATTCAAAACAAAAAATTGTGAGTTGATGCGAGCTTAAGAATTTAAGCTCGATCAAAGAAAAAGAGGGGGGACTGTTATGAACAAAAATTCGGTCAATATTTTTTTTGTGAGAAAAAGTTACAAAAAGGCAGCCAGATCTGTCTCTGCCAGGGTTCTGTGTGCTTTGTTATTGTAATCACGGGTCATTGTAGCTTATCACCCCTTTTGTATTAGTAAAGGCCCTGGCTGGGGTGGGGTGATGGCCCTTCCCCAAGGCTGTGTTCTCTTCCCAGCATAGGGAAGACACCTGAGAGGGTGGGGGGGGTTATGCAAAGTGACTCCAGGACCAGCATGCTTTTGGGACCCCGACTCCAAAATGCAACGAGAAAACCCTAAAAACAACGAGCCACCTAAGAGTTGAGAGACTAAAGTGATGTCCGGATGTGAGGAGCCAAGTGCTGAGCCTGCAGAGATGCGGAGTCCCTCTCGCCCTGAGCAGAGAGTCGTCCGGACGCCGGGACCAGGGTAACCAGCGAGGCTCAGAGGCAACATCTGACGGGGACCTCACGCCCTAAAGCTCCCACGAGGACTGGATCCCCCGGCTCTGCCCCTAGTGGACGGAGCTGTGCTTATCCTCCTCCTCTGAGTCGCCCTGGGAGACGCGACGGGGACTGCAGCCCTGCCGAGCCGCCCAATCCTGAGCTGATCACTTTTAATAAAGGCATTATAAAGGAGAAGAAGTCTCCTGGCCCTGTTTATTTCATGTGTCTCACTCTGCACCAGATTTAGTTTTGTGGGAAGAGAAAAGAAAACGAAACAGAGAATGCTTTGAGAATTTCACTAATGGGGATGAATGAAATAAAGCTTGCCGACGAGGAAGAACATGGTGAAGAGCCCTGGTCTCTTGCCCAGCGAGCAATCCGTTGTGTGAAAATTTGGACTTGTTGGAGGGGGGAGAACCCATCCCTCCCCCCACTCCAAAATGTGCTAAAATTACCAGGAAAGTGTGGGAGGCGGCTGGTTTTCAAGCAATGCACAAGAAACAGCTGGTGCCCCCATCAGCCTTCTCCCATGTTACTGTTATTTATTGCAAACTTTAAGGATCGAGACCGAGAAAACAAACTCTCAGTGTTGCCCTCAATAAGTGAACTAGAGGAGGGTGGCAAATCCAAATATCCTAAAAGGGTCCCTGAAAATGGAAATTCAGTTGCCCTGTATTCTCAACGAATCTTTCCAAAATGCTCCTACATTGCCACCTTCTGGTACAAGTGAGTATAGAGCCTTGTCTGACACTAGAGGCAAAGAACAGAATTGACGAAGTCATTGCGGATTAAAGGCCACAGGTGCCTATGGTAAAAAACAAAATACCAACAGATGGATGGTCCTTTCTTTTTAAGACCAGTCCAAGTGGGATCGAGTTTTCTTTCTCTCTCCTCTTACAGTATTCCAAGTGAAGACGTGTTCCATGAGAGGATGAAGTGACAACAGGACTGAAGAGTTGCTGTTCTTCACTGCATTGATTGTTTACACGTTTTTATCCTAATAGTTGAAAGATATTTATGTCTGTACGTGTTTTATAAAAGTTGGTTGCAAGCAATTTTTAATGACATGTTTTCTCTCTGGTTACCACAGTGGATAGAGAAGATTCCTCCCTAAATTTAACTTAGGTTTTCAGATGATTATGAAATCAAATTTGTATACCTCTTCCTATCTCTTCAGAACAAAGCATAAAATTACTATACCAAGGGAAGCGCATGTATTAACGGTAAACAATGTGTAACGCATGACTGGGTAGAAGAAGGGGATTTCAAACTGTCAGCGACCCCTGGAATGAGGGAGAAAAGGGGCTAACGGAGGAGCTGAAGTGATAGCTGGAAAGTTCTCTACAGCTGTAGATGAAAAAGGCATAAGTGGTTAAGCTGACAAAAGAGAAGCAGCAAGATTCTGGGTTTGAAAACCAATGAAGGGTTTGGCAAAGTTGGAAAGGTATTTGGTCCAAACCCAGGACCCTGACTGAAATTAGATGCTGAAGAGGTTGGAATGACTCGAATTTTGTTATATCTTTGACCCCCATCCCTGTAGCAATCCAGACTACTATGTAGTAGGATTTTTACTAAATGTAATTTTCCCATGGTGCACACTAACTTTTTCCTCTTTCCCTGGGTATGGGTCCTGGGGATGGCGCTGAAACCTGATTGGTGAGGACAAGGGTGGTTATCGGGAACAGGTACATTTGTCTGGGTTAGAACAATACCCGGACTGTAGCAGGCTCCATGGAGTTGGCTAGGGCCTCGTGGTGGGCTGAGACTTAACAGTAGGAATTGCTGAGTCATGATGAGACACCAAAATAAGCTCCTGTCTTCTGCCTCTCAAACCCTAGCTTATCTCTGTAACCCCATAGGTCACTTTTCCCCTAAACCTTACTATTGGACAAGTTTGGATCCCCCTATACCCTATAAAAAGGGGCTGTCTTAGCCCATTTGGCTGAAGAAGAGCTGTCGCTGGAACCCTTCACAGACCCCCCAATTAACCATCACTTTGGAACCGCCAGAACCTCTCTTTCTACTCTCTCATCTACTTCTGCCCCTGGCCCTATGGCACCTGAAGCAAGCAAGCAAAGATCTGAAATCCAGAGAGAGCTGATAATCACTAAAGTGCTGAAATCCACTAAGCTTGCTTAGGGTAGCAAACGGCTACGACCTGACTGAGTATTCGAGCACTCTGTCTCCAAGAGAGACTGAGTTACCCGGATAGGACTGCCTTGCTCAGAGCTAAGGGCAGGGACCCTTCACTGGACCTGTAAAATTACAGACTACAAAAGGCAAAGCAACCTAACTATTGAATATGATGGGCTTAGGACCCTGTTTGAGTTCAGATTTATCCTATGATTGCTTGTGTACTTCTGAACTAGGCGAGCCAAACTGGATTTATGTTATGGCCAGATTTATCTTGTCCAGCTACAGACCATCTGTACTGTTACAGGAAAAGAGGTAAGTTTAACCATATTTGGATATGGAAACTACTGGTGTTGAAGTCTTGACCAAAAAAAAAAAAAAAACCCGATAATTTTTAACTAGCTACCCAGTACTAAGAGATTATAGCAAAAATTATGCCTCTGTGTGTGGGAGAGGGCAGGTCAGGCCTTGCTCTGGCAAGACAGTGTCCTGCCCCACACCCCCCAGCCCTAGAGCATCCCAGACCCACAGTGTCTGTCAATCATTTGCCACACCAGAGGCAGTGCTCCACTCTGCCTAACCCAGCTCCTGAGTGGCCGGATGACTGGATGTCCCACCTGGGAAGGAGGCGGGGGGGGGGGGGGGGGGGGGGGGGGCGGAACAAAGGCCCAGAGGTATTTAAGGCTGAAGGCTGCACATGAGGCAAGCACATGTCAGCACATGTCTTGACCCTACCCTGCTCTTGGAGTTTCTATCTGGACACCACCTTAACCCAGGAGTTGATTGCTATATGTGTGTTTTTCTATCTCTTTTCTGTCTTTCTCACTTTCTTCTTCTAATTCCCTCTTCTTGGAACTTTTTGGGTAACTTAACATTGAATGGGTTTAAGTTTAGAGTTTGCTTAGTTGAATGGGCCAAAATATACCTGTGAGAAGTGTTTTATGTTGATTGGATGTTGTACTAAAACTTTGTCAAAAGTTCCTTGATTTTCTATATTTTGCCAGTAAAATTATTTTGACCTCTTGAGAATATCTAGTTGGTATTTGTCCCATGCATCTAACTGAGAGTACAGGAATCTCTGTAAGCCCCTTTCAGCAAGTTGTTTGGGGCCTTACACCATGCTGTTTTGGAGCTCAGCTTACAAGTCTAGCAAGTACCAAAAATGGCTTTATTAAATTGTCTAACGCTTGATATGTTATTAATGAGAAAGGAATATGTAAAGTACTAGACCACACCGAAGAAGAATACAATATCAAGAAACATGAAGGAAATTACCAACCAGTCTGCTGGACTCTTTGGTCATTGCAGCCAAAAGATTGGTTTAATGAACTCTCCTCCTGGATCCTGGTTGGCACCACACAAAATTGCCTGCAATTTTAGAGACTCACAGGATGGGGAGCGATGACTTGCATAGAAGGAAATTTTTATATTGACTAGACTTATGCTTTTGATTATTGAAATAGCAATTGTCCATTATATGATTGCCTGTATACTTTCCTCTCCTTTCTCCTCTGTCTGCTAGATTAGGACCCCACTGCTGCCACGAGAGGAAAGGTACCATTACTGTGGTCCCAGTCAATGTCTTGAGCCATGGGATGGTATGAGAGACTGGAAGGACTGCTGGCTTGAAACATTTTGGGTGCATGTGTGGGGGGAAGGGGCAGGTCTGGCCTTGCTCTGGTGAGGCGATGCCCTGCTCTGCACATACACACCCCCCCCACGCCCCCTGGACCTGTATCCCAGCCCCAGAGTGGCTGCCAGTCACTGGCACACTGGAGGCAATGCTCTACACCCCACCTCTGGAGCTCCTAACCCAGCTCCTAAGTGGCCAGATAACTAGAATTCCCACCTGGAGGAAGGGCTCAGGAAAGCCAAAGGGTACTTAAACCAAAGCATGAGGCAAGCACACGTCTTAACCCTACCTTTCCTTGGATTTTTTATCACTGATGGAACCAGGAGTGGTAGCTGTATTTTTTCTTTTCTATACCTTCTCTTCTCTTCTCTTCTCTTCTCTTCTCTTCTCTTCTCTTCTCTTCTCTTCTCTTCTCTTCTCTTCTCTTCTCTTCTCTTCTCTCTTTTTTATTCTCTTTTCTTTTCCTTCTTCTCCCTCTTCTAATTTCCTCTTCTCGGAGTTTTGAGTAACTTAAAATTGGATGGGCTTGGAGTTCGCTAAGTTGAATGGGCAAAGTTAATGCTTTGTGAAATGTTTTATGTTTATTGAATGCTGCTCTAAACTTTTGCCAAAGTTCTCTGATTTTCTGAAGTTGCCAGTAAAGTTTTTTTTGTTGTTTTGACCTCTTGAGAATATATTGTCAGTATTTCTCCCATGCATCTAATTCAGGGTACATTAAAAAAAAAAAAAAAAAGCCCTTTTAAGCGGCTCATTGAGCAAGCTTTTGAGGCCTTACACTTGGTTAGTGATAGCCTTGGCTGCAGTGATCACAATATTGTGGTGTTTGGGACCTGGCTGTGCACACTGAAGATTAGTACTAAGAAAAAGGTTTTAGATTTTAGAAGAACAAATTTCAGCTTGTTTAGAGCTCAGTTGTGAGGGATTCCATGGGAAGCTTCCATGGAGGATAAAGGCCCTAACGAGTGCTGGAAGCTTTTCAAGAAAACTTTCATGGAAGCACAAAAACAGTTCGTCCCCTTTAAAGGTAAGGGAAGTAGGTGAAGCAAAAGACCCCCTTGGCTTAATTGAAAGCTTTTGAGTCTGCTCAAAACCAAAAGAGAAACATACCAGAGATGGAAAAGACAATGAATACACCCTGAGAGCTACAAGGGCATTGCCAGGGTGTGCAGAGATTCAGTTAGAAAAGCAAAAGCTCAGCTTGAATTGAAATTGACCAGACATATCAAAAGCTACAAGGAAGGGCTCTTCAGGTCTGTAAACAACAAGCAGAAACAGAAGGAAAATATTGGCCCGTTGTTAAACAGGAGAGATTAATTAGTCACCAACAACACTGAAAAGGCAAAGGTTCTCAACACTTTCTTCACCTCTGTCTTTACCAGCACTGATGGGCCCCAGGATCTGGGAACAAGAATCCAGGTGGATGCAAACACAGACTCACCGGCAGTGAAGGAAGAGTTGGTATGTGAACTATTACAGGAGCTTGACCCTGACAATTTATGGGCCCTGAAAATATCCACCTGAGGGTGTTAAGAGCTGGCTGATATTGTTGTGAGGCCACTCTCCATGATCTTTGAGAAGTTGTGAGGACTGGGGAATCTGAAGAAGGCTAATGTCATCCCCATCTACAAGAAGTGCTTAAAGGACAATCCAGGAAGTTATAGGCCCATCAGTCTTACTTCAGTTCCTGGGAAAGTTATGGAACAAATCTTCCTGGGGCCTATCACAAGTCAGATGAAACATGTGATTGGGAAAAGCCAGCACAAGGACAAGTTGTCCTTGACAAACCTGATAGCCTTCTATGACAAAGTAACCTGCTCAGCTGATGTGAGGCAAGCAATGAACACTGTCTTGTTGGGAATTTAGCTGTTAGAGAATGGAAAAGTACAAAACTGTGGCTAATTCCAAGTCCTGCACCTGTGTTGATAGCATGTCCTTGGGCCTAGCTGTAGTGTGATAACAAACAGTGAAAGAGACATGAGAAAAGAGAGATGTAACCCCTAAGGAATGAGGATGAGTTAATGCTATGGTTTAACCAATAGATTGCTTGGCTTACAGAATATTCATAAGCTTATTATTTGCTGTATAAGTGTTTGATACTTTCTTCAATAAACTGGACCAGAAGGACCTGAGGGACCGGGACCGGACCGGACCTGAGGGGCCTGTGATGAACCAACTGGTGTCCTGGTCCCCTTCCTTCGACACTGTCTACCTGGATTTCCCCAAGGTTTTCAATATGTTTTCCTAGTCTCCTCCTAGAGAAACTGATGTGTTATGGTCTAGACAAGTGGTCTGTGAGGTGAGTGGGGAACTGGCTGACAGGCCACACCCAGAGGGTGGTGGTAAATAGTTCCTTTTCAAACTGGCAATCTGTCACAAGTAGGGTCCCCCAGGGATCGATATTGGGCCCATTGCTGTTTAATATCTTCATAAGTGATCTGGAGGATGGGATGAAGTGTACCCTGATGAAGTGTGCCAATGATACCAAACTGAGTGGGGAAGTGGACACATGGGAAGGGAGAACCACCCTGCAGGAAAACCTGGATAGGCCAGAAGAGTGGACTAACAAGAACCTTATGAAGTTCAACAAGGACAAATGTAAGGTCTTGCACCTGTGAAAACATAATCCAGGAGTGCAGCACAGGCTGGGAAAGGGACCTGGGGGTCCTGGTGGACAATGAGCTCAACATGAGCGAACAGTGAGCTGCTGTGGCAGAGTCAACAGGATACTGAGTCGCATAAACAAGGGCATCACCAGCAGAGATAAAGAAGTCATTATCCCACTCTACTCAGTGCCTTGTCAGGCCTCACCTGGAATACTGTGTTCAGTTTTGGTTCTTGATATATGAAAAAGATGTGGACAGGCTCGAGAGGGTCTACAGAAGGGCCACAAAGATCATCAAAGAACTGTGAAACCTGCCATATGAGGAAAGGCTGAGAGAACTGGGTTCTGAGGAAAGGCTTAGGGGGAGACCTTATCACCATGCTCTAGTATTTAAAGGGTGGTGACAAAGAAAACAGAGACTCCCTTTTTACATGGAAAAGAGGAGGGGGGGTAATGGGTACAAGTTACTCCTGGGGACATTCTGATTGGATACAAGAGGAAAATTTTTCACAATGAGAACAATCAGCTACACCATGTCAATTCACCACCAGAGCATCTCTTTCTAGCAGTTTGCTTATGCAGCTATAACTTCACTGGGATATATATGTACTTGGCTTTTTATTTTTGTTTCACTTGTCTCTTGCTGACCTAGTAAAAATTTAACAGTCATTACCTCTTAGTATCACCTAAGCAGGGCCCAGATTCCCCTGTCTCAGGACATGACTGTAGCTTTTTTTTTTTTTTTTTTGCTACAGTATTTTAGCTAATGAATTCATGAACGAAAAACAGCGTTCTCCTCCCCCAGCCTCCCCACATTTTAAAACAAACACAAAATTACTGGCACACTAGGGGGTTAAAAAGCAGTAATGAAGAACAGCCTTCTTTTCTCCCTAACACAGATACATTAAGCAACCCTTAGTTATTAAAAATGAATATATATCTCTAATCCCTGTCAGGGGATTACTTAAGAACCTCTACCACATGAGCAGTAATTCCGGTGCTAACCCTAGGAGGAAGGAGGGAATTATTTAAGAAAAGGTACACAGTTACACACATGCATGTGTTCATAAAAAGCCCATACATCTATCATCTCCTTACAAATAGAGGAGGAACTAAAGAAGCAGCAATTTCAAAACTTCACTTTAAATGCTACTACACTGATTTTGAAATTCTTTGATTTTAGCACAATTCAAAAAATGGTACAAAGCAGCAGTATGAGCTATCACAGCTGAAGCCAAGCACTTTGAAAACAGTGTCTTGGTCCTGAAACAATATATTTGCCTGCTGGTGAGTGATGCTCCACAAGAACAGCTTATTTTAACATTGCTACTAATGCCCTCTCCAACCTTCCCCCAACACAGCACCCCCCCTTAGTGCTGTCAGTGCAGTCTGTAGAAGAAACAGATTCAGCTTTTAAAAAACATCCTACCAACTTACAGACACCACACAACAGTGCAACAAGTGAGCACAGTTGAACAGGACAATATTTCTTAAGACTGCTGTCCTGAAGCAAAGTATAAACCAGTTCAAAACAATACAGAATTTAGGAAAAATAAATACATTTCAAGCACAAAGTGGTTTTCTTGGTGGATTTTGGTTTTTTCAACTTTAGCACATGCATAAACATTCCACATTGCATCATGACAGACTTCAGTTGCTTTTCCAAGTGCTTAAAATGCCACACAGTCTAATACCTTTTCCCCTTTCTTCAAGGAAGATTACTGACATAACTGCAACAACAAAAAAACCACAAACCCAAACAACCACCAAACCAAAAAAACCAAAACTACTCTAGAACCCATTACACTGCAATATCTATCAGCATCACTCTAAGTTCAGAGAACTTATTTGCCATAGCTTTAAAAATCTGTTTGAGTTTTTAAAGCTTGTAGGAAAAAACATACAAAATCCTCAAGTCCAACAGTTAAAACAGCACTGCCATTTAAAAGGTAAATTCATGGAAACAATAGCTGTGAGGTAGTCATATTTTAACATCCTAGTCACATTTTCTTTTCCTCCATTGCCTATGGGCTTCTTTGATTTCCCCGACATTATCTGTGGTGTAGCATACAAGCAATTCCTCCTCTAACTGAAGAGCTTTAAATATTATCTGATGATATCCAGCCAGGGATCTGTGTTGGTTTTGGCTGGGGAAGAGTTAATTTTCTTCATAGTAGCTAGTATGAAGCCATGTTTTGGATTTGTGATCAAAACAGTGTTGATAATTCAGGGATATATTTGTTATTGAAGAGTAGTGCTTACACAGAGTCAAGGTCTTTTCTGCTTCTAGAACCACCCTGCTGGTGGGAGTACACAAGAAGTTGGGAGTGGACACAGCCAGAATAGCTGACCCCAGCTGACCAAAGGGATATTCCATACCGTATGACATCATGCTCAGCAGATAAAGCTGGGGGAAGAAGGAGGAAGGGGGAACATTCAGAAGGATGGTGTTCTGTATTCCTAAGTCACCACTGCACATGATGGAGTCCTGCTTTCCTGGGGATAGCTGAACACCTGCCTACCCATGGGAAATGGTGAATGAATTCCTTGTTTTGCTTTGCTTGTGTACATGGCTTTTCTTTCCCTATTAATCTGTCTTTATCTCAACTGATGTGTTTTCTCACTTTTACCCTTCTGATTGAAGCCCCATTCCAGGGAAAAGTGAGCCAACAGCTGTGTGGTGCTTGGTTGTCAACTGGGGTTAAACTACAGCAGTCCTTTCTGATACCACATGTGGGGCTTGAAGGGTTTGTGATAATGACAGATTGACTAGGATATGCTAGATCGAATTTATAGCTGTTATTGCTGTTTAGCTATTAATAGACAGGCTCCTGTGCTTGCCGTGGTACTTGTTTGCCTCACTGTATATTAGTCTACTGCTCGTTAGTGGATGCTTTTTCATAGAATTATATAAACATTTAAGTTGGAAAAGACTTCAAAGATCATCGAGTCCAACTATTAACCTAACACTGATCAGTCCACCACTAAACCATGTCCTTAAGTGCCACATCCACACAGCTTTTAAATACCTCCAGGGATGGGGACTCAACCACTTCCCTGGGCAGCCTCTTCCAATGCTTGACCACCCTTTCAGTGAAGAAATTTTTTCTAATATCCAATCTAAACCTCTCCTGGCACAACTTGAGGCCATTTCCTCTTGTCCTATCCCTTGTGTCCAGGTTTAGAGCAAATTTGGGGAAGAATCCCCCCAAAGGAGCTCTGGTGGGAAAAGCAGATCCAATCGGCCCCTCCCCCCAACTGGTCCGGGAGGAAAGAAAAATACCTCCTTGGAGAAAGGTGGAAAAAAACCCCTGTTTATTAAACAATAAGACCAAAACAGTATCAAAACAATGAGACCCCTTGCCACTCTAAAAGAGATGACAAACTGAGAAAACCCCGGGTTCAAGCAGCAGCTCACTCAGTCTCTGATCAGTCTCTCAGTGCTGGAATTGTCGCAGGCCAGGGCCGGCCCAGTGGGCCACAGCTGCAGCTGCCGGTGCTCTCCTGGGTGTTCAGTCCAGAGCAGTTCCAAGAGGTCCAAAGAAAAGGGAAAAAAAAACAGTCCAGGGAACTTCTTTGCCCCAGCTAGCTAACACTAACTAAAAAGCAAAAGAAGAGCTCTCTGTCCCGCTGTCTGTCCGCAGACAACACAGTCAGGAGCAGGAATGTGGAGGAGTGAGTGCAGTGTCTGAAAACAAACTGCGCGCTTCTTCTCTCTCCCCCTTCACTCTCTGGAACACTCTTAAAGGTACAAAACTTATTATTATTCAACATAAACAGAATGAGACGATTGGGGATAAAAGCATCATATAGTCAACCCAGGACATTCCACCCCTTATCCCCATATCGTCTGCTTACTACTAAAACTAATATAAATTCTAACTCTACAAGTACATACATGATACATCCATTATACAACTATACACAGACAATGGTAATAACATTCAGGAAACAGTGATATTTATACAGGTTTTATCCAACAATCAGGTCTCCCTGAGGTACACATCGTGTTCTTCCATCTTTTTGCATTATCCACCACGTGCAACCTGGTCCCTGAGCAAAGACAACCCCACGAATGGGTTTGTCTGTATCTGAGGCAGGATTAATCCAAACTGTCTTCCCTAATAAACCTCTGACATGTACCACTGGGACTTTGTCTCCATCTACTCTCTGCAAAGGCTCAGATTGGGCAGGGCCCACTCGGTTAGTAGAGCCTCGGGTGTTAACTAACCAGGTGGCTTTTGCCAGATGCTGATCCCAGTTCTTGAAAGATCCCCCACCTAATGCTTTCAATGTGGTTTTTAACAGTCCATTGTACCTCTCCACTTTGCCTGCAGCTGGTGCATGGTAGGGGATATGGTACACCCACTCAATGCCATGTTCCCTAGCCCAGGTGTTGACAAGGCTGTTCTTGAAATGAGTCCCATTGTCTGACTCAATCCTCTCAGGGGTGCCATGTCTCCACAGAACTTGCTTTTCCAGGCCCAGGATGGTGTTCCGGGCTGTAGCATGAGGCACAGGGTAGGTTTCCAGCCATCCAGTGGTGGCCTCCACCATGGTCAGCACGTAGCGCTTGCCCTGGCGTGTCTGGGGCAGTGTGATGTAGTCAATCTGCCAGGCCTCCCCATACTTGTACTTGGACCACCGCCCACCGTACCAGAGGGGTTTCACTCGCTTGGCCTGCTTGATGGCAGCACACGTCTCACAGTCATGGATAACCTGAGAGATACTGTCCATGGTTAGATCCACCCCTCGGTCTCGTGCCCACTTATAGGTGGCATCTCTGCCCTGGTGGCCTGAGGCATCATGGGCCCATCGAGCTAAGAATAACTCTCCTTTATGTTCCCAATCTAGGTCTATTTTGGACACCCCTATCTTTGCAGCCTGGTCTACCTGCTCATTGTTTTGGTGCTCCTCATTAGCTCTACTCTTGGGTACATGGGCATCTACATGGCGGACCTTCACAGGCAGTTTCCCTACCCTGGTAGCAATGTCTTTCCACTCTTCAGCAGCCCAAATTGGCTTTCCTCTACGTTGCCAGTTAGCCTTTTTCCACCTCTCCAGCCATCCCCACAGAGCATTGGCTACCATCCATGAATCAGTATAAAGGTAGAGCTTTGGCCACTTCTCTCTCTCAGCAATGTCCAGGGCCAATTGAACAGCTTTGAGTTCAGCAAGTTGGCTTGATCCACCTTCTCCTTCAGTGGCCTCTGCCACCTGCCATGTGGGGCTCCATACAGCTGCTTTCCACTTCCGGTTCATTCCCACAATGCGGCACGAACCATCAGTAAAGAGAGCGTATCGTGTATCTTCTGCTGGCAGTTGGTTGTATGGTGGAGCTTCTTCAGCTCGTGTCACTTCTTGTTCCCCTTCATCAGAGAGACCAAAGTTTTCACCTTCCGGCCAGTTTGTAATTATTTCCAGAATCCCAGGACGATTCAGTTTTCCAATACGGGCGCGCTGTGTGATAACAGCAATCCATTTGCTCCATGTAGCACTGGTGGCATGGTGCGTAGAGGGAACCTTTGCTTTGAACATCCACCCCAGCACTGGTAGTCGGGGTGCCAGGAGGAGTTGTGCTTCAGTGCCTATTACCTCTGAGGCAGCCTGGACTCCTTCATAGGCAGCCAAGATTTCTTTCTCTGTTGGAGTATAGTTGGCTTCAGACCCTCTGGAGCTTCGACTCCAAAATCCCAGTGGTCGACCCCGAGTCTCCTCAGGCACCTTCTGCCAAAGGCTCCAGGACAAGCCATGGTTCCCGGCTGCAGAGTAGAGCACATTCTTCACCTCTGGTCCTGTCCTGACTGGGCCAAGGGCTACTGCATGAGCAATCTCCTGCTTGATCTGTGCAAAGGCTTGTTGCTGCTCTGGGCCCCAGTGGAAAGTGTTCTTCTTACGGGTGACCAGGTAGAGAGGGCTCACGATTTGACTGTATTCGGGAATATGCATCCTCCAAAAACCTATGGCGCCTAGGAAAGCTTGTGTCTCTTTCTTATTGGTGGGTGGAGACATTGCTGTGATCTTGTTGATGACATCGGTGGGAATCTGACGCCGTCCGTCTTGCCACTTCACTCCCAGAAACTGGATCTCTTGAGCAGGTCCCTTGACTTTGTTCTTCTTGATGGCGAAGACAGCTTTTAGGAGAATCTGGATAATTTTCTCCCCTTTCTCGAACACCTCTGCTGCTGTCTTCCCCCACACAATGATGTCATCAATATACTGCAGATGTTCTGGAGCCTCACCCTTTTCCAGTGCAGCCTGGATCAGTCCATGGCAGATGGTGGGGCTGTGCTTCCACCCCTGGGGCAATCGGTTCCAGGTGTACTGCACGCCTCTCCAGGTGAAAGCAAACTGAGGCCTGCATTCTGCTGCCAGAGGAATGGAGAAAAATGCATTGGCAATGTCTATAGTGGCGTACCACCTTGCTGCCTTGGACTCCAGCTCGTACTGGAGTTCCAGCATGTCCGGCACAGCAGCGCTCAGGGGTGGGGTCACTTCATTCAATGCACGATAGTCCACAGTCAATCTCCATTCTCCTTCAGATTTTTGCACAGGCCAGATGGGGCTGTTGAAGGGTGAGTGGGTCTTGCTGACCACCCCTTGACTCTCCAGCTCTCGGATCATCTTATGGATGGGGATCACAGCATCTCGATTCGTTCGGTACTGTCGGCGGTGCACTGTTGAGGTGGCAATTGGCACTCGTTGCTCTTCCACCTTCAGGAGACCTACTGCAGATGGGTTTTCTGACAATCCAGGCAAGCTGTTCAACTGCTTGACACCCTCTGTCTCTACAGCAGCTATTCCAAATGCCCATCTGAGTCCCTTTGGGTCTTTGAAATACCCACTTCGAAGGTAGTCTATGCCCAAAATACATGGGGCCTCTGGGCCAGTCACAATAGAGTGTTTCTTCCACTCATTTCCAGTCAGGCTCACCTCAGCTTCTACCAAAGTAAAATCCTGTGATCCCCCTGTCACACCAGCAATAGAAACAGACTCTGTCCCCACATGTCTTGATGGGATTAATGTGCATTGTGCACCAGTGTCAACCAAAGCTTTGTATTCTTGTGGTTCATATGTGCCAGGCCAACGAATCCACACAGTCCAAAAAACACGGTTTTCCCCAGCCTCTACCTGGCTAGAGGCAGGGCCCCTCTAAGCCTGGTTATCCTTCTTTCCCCGGGCATATGTCTTGGAGGTTCCTTCAAGGGGATCAAAAATATTGTCATTATCATCATATGTGACAGTTCGGTTACTGGCCACTGGAGCTGCTTCCCTTTTGGAACTTCCTCTCTGAATCTTCAGTTGTCTCACCCGTTGTGCCAGAGCAGAGGTAGGTTGTCTATGCCATCTCCTCATGTCTTCTCCACAATCACGCAAATAGAACCACAGCTCAGCTCGTGGGATGTACCTTCTCTCGCCGTCTGGGGAACGTCTGCGTTGGGTACCAGAACCTCTGATCTGTACCGCCGAGATTTGGAGAAAGCTCTCTTTAATCTCCTCCCTCAGTTTCTTGTGACCCTCCTCTATCTTGTCCTCTAATTTTTGAAGACGTGTTTCCACCGCTGCGATTCTGGCATGTGTTGGGCCATTCACAGTGTCTGCATACGCTCGGAGCTTCTTTGCCATGTCCAGCACAGTCTCCTCACCATCATCCTGCTTCATCATTGCTAAAGCAGAAGCATATTCTCGTGGCCCAAGTCGTACAAGTTTTCTCCACATCACAGATGTGCATGGTACCAAGTCTGGATTTACAATGTTTCCATCATCTGAGAAGACAATCTCAGCTACTGCCATTTCCCTCAGGCGTTGAATCCCTTGTTCTATGGTTTTCCACTGGGTTTGCTGCATATAGAGATCGTCTGCGCACAGGTATCTTTGTGCTACACTTCTTAGGACCCGTTCCCAGAGGCTGTGTGGATTAGCCCCGCTCATCATTCCTTGATCTATGGCAGGATCCTGTGACAGGGATCCCAAATGCCTGGCTTCAGTGCCATCCAAAATTGTAGCCTCGCCTGCAGCATCCCAGAGACGGACCAGCCAACTAATTATGGATTCATCAGACCTTCGAGTGTAGTCCTTCCTTAGGCCACGAAGGTCCTTCAGGGAATAAGACTCAATATTTGCGTCTGATCTTGCACCTGCTGCTTTGACTCCTGATTTTACGTCAGGAGGCATTGAGGTTCCTTCTCCTGTATCACCATCATCATCATCATCCACTGGTCGATCAGTTTTTTCCGTGCGTTTCCCACTTCTAGTACTGGTAGCAACAGCCATGGGTTTAGATGCTGGCTTTAGGCTCACTGTCTGGTCTAGCTGCTGGCTCTGAGCCTGGGCTGTTGGCTACAGCTTGAGTGACTGGGATAGCTGATTTATCTCCCTGCCCCCCTGCCTCTGTCTGCTGCCCGACAGTATCTAACAAAGTGCGATAAGCATAGGCCAGGGCCCAGCTTATTGCAATTAGCCTTTTCTCCTTAGAATCGTCATGGCACTTCTCCTTTAGGTATTTCCCCACCTCCCTCTGCTGCGTTCTGAATTTGTTCCCGTGGGAAATCCCAGTCTACAGGATCAGAAAATTCCTTCAGGGTTTGGCCTATATTTTCCCATTCTCCACCCCACTCAGGATTTTTCACGCCTGCATCTGCTTCTGGATCAGGGGTCTCACCAGCTCCTCTGGATATCTCAGCCCTCATTCTAGAGAAGCTGCAGACCATATAGAGGAAACTTACCAAATTAAATACCAGAAAGATGGTCTCTTTAACATTCAGGGGAAACTGAACATTCTCAAAAAGTGACATAACCGATCCAAAGGAGAAGAGGGAAAGGGAAGGCTGGAAAGTCTCATTCTTAGCTCCTCCTCTAACAGACTGAGTGTAGTTACTAATAAATTCCCAAAACATACCACTGGAATTGGGATGCAAGGTAGGATGAAGAAACCATAAACCATACATGCTGTAAACAGAGGTCAGTATCTTTTTGAACGCTTTATAAATCATTATCACCAAGGCCAGCACAACAGCTATTCCAATCCGTACCCCTCTACCGTAAAAATTACTTGTTAAGGACAATAATCCTAATGACCAGAAAGGTATTGAAACCTCAAAAAGGTCTAGAGCCCAGAGCCATACAGAGGCGTTCTCAACCAGAGACATCAGGGGTTCAAGCAGCATAGCTACTAACTGCTTTAACAACCACAGACACACAATTAATAGGGCTTTTTTCCACATTTTCCAGCCGCGCGTTGGGCGCCAATTCATGTATTTGTCCAGGTTTAGAGCAAATTTGGGGAAGAATCCCCCCAAAGGAGCTCTGGTGGGAAAAGCAGATCCAATCGGCCCCTCCCCCCAACTGGTCCGGGAGGAAAGAAAAATACCTCCTTGGAGAAAGGTGGAAAAAAACCCCTGTTTATTAAACAATAAGACCAAAACAGTATCAAAACAATGAGACCCCTTGCCACTCTAAAAGAGATGACAAACTGAGAAAACCCCGGGTTCAAGCAGCAGCTCACTCAGTCTCTGATCAGTCTCTCAGTGCTGGAATTGTCGCAGGCCAGGGCCGGCCCAGTGGGCCACAGCTGCAGCTGCCGGTGCTCTCCTGGGTGTTCAGTCCAGAGCAGTTCCAAGAGGTCCAAAGAAAAGGGAAAAAAAAACAGTCCAGGGAACTTCTTTGCCCCAGCTAGCTAACACTAACTAAAAAGCAAAAGAAGAGCTCTCTGTCCCGCTGTCTGTCCGCAGACAACACAGTCAGGAGCAGGAATGTGGAGGAGTGAGTGCAGTGTCTGAAAACAAACTGCGCGCTTCTTCTCTCTCCCCCTTCACTCTCTGGAACACTCTTAAAGGTACAAAACTTATTATTATTCAACATAAACAGAATGAGACGATTGGGGATAAAAGCATCATATAGTCAACCCAGGACACCTTGTTACTTGAGAGAAGAGATCAACTCTCACCTCACTACAGCCTCCTTTCAGGTAGTTGCAGAGAGCAATAAGGTCTCCCCATAGCCTCCTTTTCTCCAGGCCAAACACCCCCAGCCCCCTCAGCCGCTCCTCATAAGACTTGTGCTCCAGCCGCTTTTCCAGCTACATTACCCTTCTGTGGACACACTCCAGCACCTCAATGTCTTTCTTGTAGTGAGGGGCCCAAAACTGAACACAGGACTCGAGGTATGGCCTCACCAGTGCCGAGTACAGGGGGACGATTGCTTCCCTGGTCCTGCTTCCCGCATTATTTCTGATACAAGCCAGGATGCCATTGGCCTTCTTGGCCACCTGGGCACACACTGGCTCACGTTCAGCTGGCTGCCGACCAGCAGCCCCAGGGCCTTTTCTGCCAAACAGCTTTCCAGCCACTCTTCCCCAAACCTGTAGCGTTGCAGGGGGTTGTTGTGACCCAAGCGCGGGACCCAGCACTTGGCCTTGTTGAACTGAATACCATTGGTCTTGGCCCATCAATCCAGCCTGTTCAAATCCCTCTGCAGAGCCTTCCCACCCAACTTGGCGTCATCTGCAAACTTACTGAGGGTGCACTCAATCCCCTCATCCAGATCATCCATAAAGATATTAAACAGGACTGGACTCAATACTGAGCCCTGGAGAACACAACTAATGACTGGCCACCAGCTGGATGTAACTCCATTCACCACCACTCTCTGGGCTTAACCATCCAGCCAGTTTTTTACCCAGCAAAGAGTGCATCCATCTGAGCCATTGAGCAGCCAGTTTCTCCAGGAGAATGCTGTGGGAAACAGTGTTAGAGGCTTTACTAAAGTTTAAATAGACAACATCCACAGCCTTTCCCTCATCAACTAAGCAGGTCACCCTGTCAAAGAAGGAGACCAGGTTACTCAAGCCTTTCATAAACCAATGCTGACTGGACCTGATCACCTGGTTGCCTCTGACATGATGGCACTCAAGATGATCTGCTCTATAACCTTCCCCAGCAGCAAGGTCAGACTGACAGGCCTGTAGTTCCCCGGATCCTCCTTCTGGCCCTTCTTGCAGATGGGCATCACATTCGCTAACCCCCAGTCAATTGGGACCTCTCCGGATAGCCAGGACTGCTGGTAAATGGTTGAAAGTGGCTTGGTGAGCTCTTCTTCCAGCTCCCTCAGTACCCTTGGGTGGATCCCATCTGGCCCCATAGACAAGTAGTGTAGCAGGTTACTGACCATTTCCCCTTGGACTATGGTGGCTTCATTCTGCTACTTGTTGCAGTGTGTTGCAACATCCTGTTTTAAACTTCCCAGCCCCTTTCCAGGTGTGGCAATACCCCTCTCCCTTCCCCCTCGCTCCCTTGCTGAGTGAGTTCTGTCAATCAGTTTTAACATTCCAGCAAGGCCATCGTGTGGTTGGTCAAGTTCAAAGGATGCAATACAGGCCTGGGGGTCATTGGCCTATGTGTCTCTCGTCCCCTGAGACCCTCTTCCTCCCACCTGGTTGGTGCTTACCTGTCCCTTCCCCTCCCCCTGTCCCTGGGCTTAAATTGATCCCCGACCATGTGCTCGGGATTCTGTTGGAGCTGTTACCTAAGATTCAGACGTCTGTGACCATGGAATAAACTCTGGATATTAACCCTCCGGCAGAATCCATCTCCTTTTCTCCTCACCATCGCTTGAAGCCTTTCCACCAGAGGTAAACTGAGTTTCCAACCTTGCCTGGACTTGTTCCAGTGCCTGCTGCCACATACAGCCAGCCAAAGGTGTCTCTGAGGTGAAATACCACAGTTGCCGCCTTTGGCCAGCAGCAAGGGTCAGACAAGCCCAGGCACAATCTACCTGGTAATATTGGGATTCCTATTCCAATAGCTACTCATCCCTGTCAGGGAGCTGAGTACCTGGAGAACAACTGGTCTTACTATTAAAGACTGAGGCAAAGAAGGCATTAAGTATGTCAGCCTTTTCCTCATCCTTTGTCACTATGTTTCTCCCTGCATCCAATAAAAGATGGAGATTATCCTTAGCCCTCCTTTTGTTGCTGATGTATTTGTAAAAACATTTTTATTGTCTTTTACGGCAGTATCCAGATTAAGTTCTAGTCAGGATTTGGCCATTCTAATTTTCTCTGTGCATTACCTCACAACATCCTTGTAGTCCTCTTGAGTTGCCTGCCCCTTCTTCCAAAGTTCCTAAACTCTGTTTTTGTTCTGAGTTCCAGTCAAAGCTCTCTGTTCAGCCAGGCTGGCCTTCTTCCCCACTGGCTCAGATTTCAGAACATAGGAATGGCCTGCTCCTGAGCCTTTAAGATTTCCTTCTTAAAGCACATGGATGTGTCCTTCCTGGACTCCTTTGTCCTTCAGGACTGCCTCCCAACAGACTCTGTCAATCAGGCCCCTAAACAGGCCAAAGCCTGCCCTCCACAAGTCCAAGGTGGTAGTTCTGCTGACCCCCGTCCTTACTTCTCCAAGAATCAAAAACTCTTATCGTTTTGTGACCGCTGTGCCCAAGATGGCCTCTAACCATCACATCGCCCACCAGTCCTTCTCTGTTCACATACAAGAGGTACAGCCTCCCCTAATTGGCTCACTCACCAACTGTGTCAGGAGGTTTTCTTCCACACACTCCAGGAACCTCCTAGACTGTTTCCTCTTTGCTGTATTGTATTTCCAGCAGACATCTGGTAAGTTGAAATCCCACATGAGAACAAGGGCTAGTGATTCTCAGACTTCTCCCAGCTGTTTATAGTATATTTCATCTGCCTCTTCATTCCATAACAGACTCCCATCAGATCTGCCTTGTTGGCCTTTCCCCTTAATACTGACACTTAAATGCTCAACCCTATCAGTGCCATCGTTAAGCTCTAGACAATCAAAGCACTCCCTAATATACAGGGCTACCCCACCTTCCTTGCCTGTTCCTTCTGAAGTGTTTATAGCCGTTCATTGCAGCACTCCAGCTGTGCGAGTCATTCCATCATGTGTCCGTGATGGCAACTATGTCATAGTTTTCCTGCTGCACAATGGCTTCCAGTTCCTCCCGTTTGTTGCTCATGCTGTGTGCATTGGTGTAGATGCACCTCAGTTGGACTATTCTCAGGCGCATCTGTAGTTTATAACACATCAATAACCCTTGTGTCTTTGCTGCCACATGGATCTCCATCCCCTACCTCCACTAAGACTGCAGACCAAAGGACCTCACTAGTTTCTTAAACACTGGCATGTTGCCTCCAGGCTTATCTCTAGTGAGCCTGGGTTTATCTCTTTCTCCCTTGCAATCTAGTTTAAAGCTCTTTCAATGAGCCTTGCTAACTCCTAGGCAAAGATCTTTTTTCCCCTTTGACACAGGTGTACCCCATCTGTTGCCCACAGGCCTGGTGTCACAGACCGACCCATGATCAAAGAACTCAAAATTCTGACAGTGACACCAGGCTTGGAGCCAGGTACTGATCTTCTGGCTCTTTCTGTTTCTTCCCTCATCATTCCCTGTGACTGGAAGGATAGAGAAAAATATTACTTCTGCTCCTGATCCCTTAACCAGTCGTCCCAAGGCCCTGAAGTCTCTCTTGATTGCACTCAGACTTCCTGTTGCAACTTCATTGCTGCCTACCTGAAAACTTAATAATGGGTGATAATTTGAGGGCCGTACCAGGGTAGGAAGCTTTCTCTTCACATCTTTAACCTGGGTCCCAGGGAGGCAGCAGACTTCCCTAAGAAGTGGGTCTGGTCTGCATATGGGGCCTTCTGTTCTGTTCCCTTCATAAGGGAGTCTCCTATGACAACAACCTGTTTACTTTTCTTTATGGAAGCGGTTTTGATGCAGGGTATAGGCTGACTTAACCTCAGCAACACATCCATGCTAGATGAACTATTGTCCTCATTATCGTTCAGCTCCACTTGCAGAGCCTTGTATCCATTATGCAATGGCACTTGGGAAGGTGGGGCAGTCACAGAGGAGATGCACTTGCTGCGCTGGGCAGGCACTTGCCTCCACTGGCCCCTATTCCTTATGTCACCATGTTGAGCTGGGAGGAGAGAGGATAGGGGAATCCTCCATATCATGCACCCTGTCTACCTGTCAGGCCTGTCCCAGGGAAGGTAGGGTGCGATTCCAGTAATCTCTCTCTCTCACACTCCCTGATACTCCTCAACCTATTCACTTCCTGCCAGAGTTCTGCCACTAAGTAGAGGAGTTCCTTTACCTGGGCTCACCTCCCACAGGTGTGCTCACTACTGATGCCCAGTACTGGCATAAGAGCAGGGCACACCCTGCAGCCTGATACATGTTCCCACCGCACCTCTGGGCAGCTGTGTCAGTCACAGTGGGTACAGAGTTTAGAGAGGCCATAGCTTTCTACCAGGTAGTACGATTGCTCTCTGGAGCACCTCAAAGCATGTAGCCATGGATGAGCTCACAAAAGAGCAGGTACACCCCTGGAGGACCTGAAGCCATGGGTAAGGCTTTGTTGGAACAAGTATACCCTTAAGGGACTGCAGTCTGTGGATAAGTCCAAGACAGAACAGGGGCAAGGAGAGGAGTTCATTGCAATATTAAACCCTAGAACCTGGTCCAAAGGGACCAGTGGTGGAGACTGTAGCGGAAATACCTTTAACATGTTGCAACCTAATATTTGAGTTGCCTGTTATAGGAATTACTATAGCAGGAATCACCTGAACCAATGGAAGAGAAGTCTTACAAGAAGCAGTTGTAGTGCAGCAGTGACCTGACCTGAACTGACCTTGGTGCCCAGTAGCTGCATCCAACACAGCATTTCTGTCCTGAGTGACCACTATAGCAGATGGAGCCCAAAGTCATGGACTAAATGAACTCGGTAGACATTTGTGGACATTTTGCAGGGGTGGTCCATACACTAAGGGAATGATAGGTGTATTGTATCAAATGATGGAAAGGGAGGTGGTGGTTAATGAGGATATATTGGCTAGTGTGGGACCTGACCATGATATAAATGGTATGAAATAAGGGGTGGAGAATGTGCTGGTTTTGGCTGGGATAGAGTTAATTTTCTTCATAGTAGCTAGTATGGAGCTATGATTTGGATTTGTGCTGTAAACAGTGTTGATAACAGAGGGATGTTGTTGTTATTGCCGAGCAGTGCTTACACACGGCCAAGGCCTTTTCTGCTTCTCACACCATCCCACCAGAGAGGATGCTAGGAGTGCACAAGAAGTTGGGAGGGGACACAGTCGGGACAGCTGACCCCAACTACACCAACTACCTGGAGATGGATGAACATCTGCCCGCTGATGGGAAGTGGTGAATGAATTCCTTGTCTTGCTTTGCTTGTGCACATGGCTTTTGCTTCCCCTATTAAACTGCATTTATTGCAACCCATGAGTTTTTTTCATTTGTACTCTTTGGATTCTCTCCCCCATCCCACCAGGGGAGGGTGAGTGAGCAGCCGTGTGGTGCTTAGTTGCCGGCTGGAGTTAAACAACAACAGGTCCATAATTTGTCTAACTTTTCTCACAATGAATAATGCCTATTAACACAAAATAATACCACTGACCTCTTACAAGGTTAATCCCTTGAACTGGCACTACTAATTACTGAGATTCTGGCATTGCATCTCTAGCTTTAGGATGCAAGGAACATTAGAACTACAATATTTCTTCAACCAAAGACTCAAAATGCTGTCATAATTACCTGCTACCCAGTGCTGTTACATAAATATAATCTCATATAATCAGCAATTATGATCCTCTGCTCTCCAGAGTTCCTCTTACATAAAAAGACAAGCAAAGTACTTCATCTACTGCCCCCTTCTCTTCCTGTACAGTCCAGGGTCAGTGCCTTTTCTTTAGATGCTTTTATTTGAAACAGTTCGAAACAGTTCAGCAAAGGGTGAAAGAAGACACCACACTCATCCTGTTGGACACCTGAAGTAGCCTAAAAGAGAGAGTTTGAGTACAATACAACCAGCCTTTTTTCCCCCCCTCTTTCAAAAAAATCTACTTGAAACTGGAAGGTAGGAGGCAATCTTCAGACACTTAAGCTTAAATTAGAACCTTCCTGGTTTTCCCTCACCCTTTCTGAACATACTCAAGAGACTGGTAGAAAAACCATACATACCTTACATATAATGAGAGAAAGAGACAATGTACAAGACTTAATTTTCATTTACTATTCACCTGTGTTGGTCAATTTACCCTATCCCAATTTTCATATTATGTCTTCCCTTTACACTGCTCTTGCATTGCTGCCCTCTTACAACCAACTCTATCCTGTGGTGTAATTTGCTTCCCCCCCTTCTTCATTGATCAATGTGCTTCCAAGAGACCAAACATCAACAGAAACTATAAACACTGTCAAGATGAGAAATGGAAGAACTCTAGCTCTAAAACAATAGGGCAAGGCAAATTAAGCTACAGAATAAAGATGCTGTTAATATCATGTATACAGAAAGGGAATATTCAGTATTTGCTGTTGAAGAGCGTTTCTGCTCTTTTAAATACTTAATTCTGTTAGCCAAAACAGAACTCCTGCATTTGTAAGTCCCTCTTTCAAACATGTCATATAAGCCTTCCTTCTCCGTGCTTCAAACATTTTTTTACATTATAGATATAAAACCCAGTAAAATTGAAACAGCATTATTTGATAAAATATATTCTTGAAATAAAAAACCGTACATTACATACACTGTACTTTGTTCAATTAGAAAAAAGCCACAAACAGTACAACAACCAAACCCAAAACCAACAACACTAAACAAAGACAGGAATGCATGAGATTGTGCAAAACAGTTACAGGACCATCATCAAGGGACCATGAAAAAAAAAAAAAGAAGCAAAAGTGATGGATAAAGCAAGAATGACCACTTCAATGCTATTGAAGTGAGACTACTTCTCTACTGTGCAAACAAATTAATGCAATGATGCTGAAGTTAACTGACAGTGCTAATCTACTGTAGTAGGCATGCAGGAATATATACTAAGAGTGAATAGCATGCTCTCAGGATGGGATTTCTACATGAAAAATTATCATTTTATGTATGTTGGCAAACCAATGTAAAGTCTGCAGAGAGCATCTTCCAGGATATGTAGTAAATAAACTTCTCACACCCCTAGCCTTTGAGTCAAATAGTTGCATTTGTACAGCAGCATATGGGAAATCTGACTTGGTATGAAAGTTTGATACTGTCTCTGGATATTCTCATTATATTTAAGAGCAATTTAAGAGAGATCCACAAAAGCAATATTTATTTTCAAACTATTTTACAAGAAAAGCAAAATAGCTTACTGAGACTACCAAGAAATAATTGCTTGCACCTGCTAATTTTTCAAATCCCAATTGTGGTAGTGCTTCCCCCCCAGCCACACTATGATCTGAGAAATGCTCGTTAGGCCTCGGCCTTGATGAACAGCACCTGGACTAAGCTCCTCTTGAGCTTATCAGAAACACTGTCTGCTCCCAGGAACTTGTGCTGTCTAACAAGCTCCTGTTTTTTAACAGCCTTGGAAACTTATTTTTCTTGCCTGAATTACAACCCAAATGGAATAACACTTTTGTTATCAAACTTTCAAAGGAAGTTACTGACCCGAATTGCAGCCAGGATGGAAAATTACTATGACTAAAGCCCACTCTCTTGTGGCCCTATAAACACCAGTCCAAAATGAGACCCTTTGAGCTCTCTTGGACTGCAGTGGGCTGTGACCAGCAACCTCCCTCTGAGTGGGGCCTCTGAGAGCCAGTGAACTCTCAAGTTTGCCATACTCGGAGGACTGCCAAATGATGATGGATCCTGGGCTGATACCCTCCCACTCCTCAAGGCTCAACCCTTTGCCCATTGAGAAGATGCAAGTGCATCCAAAGTGAGTACTTCACTGAATTCAAGGGGAATTTTTCAGAGGTAGCTTGTACAGACTCTTTATGTCTGTGCGCATGCAAGTGTGAATATGCTACAGCAAGTGTACCAGGAATGCTGCTCTCCTAGATTCTTAAGCACATTAGATTTGTAAGTTAGGCTTATAAGTGAGTTACTGTTGTGCTTATACTAAGTTCTATAGAATCTCTTGTTAATTTGTTTAAATTAGGCTATCAATTAGGTGCTGTTAAGTTTAGGTGCTGTTAAACCTTTAGGCCTAAACTGTTGGTCAAGTCCAGGGCTAAGTTTAGCAAGGGGGTCCACTCTAAACCTTGTGACTCAATGGGAGGCTCTCCCTCATTCCTTTATTATCCTTACCCAACCTCCACATACATAATTTTTTGTTGATTTTAGTTTTAGATTGATTTATTTTAGATTATAGTCCAATTTTTCTCAGTGTGCTTTAACCATCTAGTAAGTAGTAGAGTCAACCTTGACAATGAACTTTGTTGTGCTTTTGCTTTTATATTAAACCTGATATCGTTGCCAGTGATTCTTTGAGTGACCTGACACACTCATTTGTGACAAATGTCTATGGAATAAAATCAGAGTATGCTTTGGGGAGATGACAGGAGAGACAGACTTCAAGAAAAACATCACTGGCAAACATTAAAAACAAATGTTCTGTCACAGGGTCACCAGTTCTTTTCAGTAGTTTTAGGTTTAGCTTCACTAGTTTACCTCTTAAAAAAAGGTCCCCCTGATCAGAAGACACAACTAGGAAAAGTCAGCTAATTTATACAAGGCACTAGGAAGAGAAACTTCATGACAGACAGTTATACAAGCCATGCTGCAAAAGCACTGTTAGAGCATTTAGACCCCTGTATAAGGTCTATGTTGATAAAGGACCAAAGAGAGGATAATTTATCACTGCTGATTTAGAGGGCATTCATTACATTAAACTGCCTTAACAATCCCCCAATTAAAACCCAACCAGAAACAGTATTATTTTGAGCAAAATAAAAGTTTAACCCATTAAAACCAGAAAAGATTAATTCCTGCAAGGTCTTTGAAAAGCATCTGAGATGACAGTCCACCCTATCTTAGTAAACAAGAAGTCCAAGGAAGGTCACGCATTTGAAGAGCCCCTTCCAGAATGAAGTAACAGACACTAAATGCCAAGCTCTTAAAACTGAAAGTTTGTAAGTAGGTTTATTTAGGCAAATACAATTCAAGTGGGCTTTTGTTTTATTAAAAAAAAAAAAAAAAACCAGAACTACTCAATCTGATTTATATGTGTGAAAGATATTCATCTTATTCATCACCACTAATATAAAGCAAAGGGAACAAAGGGTATTAAGTTTAGGCTACCAAGAAGTGTTATTTCCTGTCCTCATCTATTCTGAAATACAAAGTCTTCTCCTTTTCCCTGACTTAGACTGACAACTCAAATTCATTTCTTGCCAATTAAAAATAAAGTAGGATGCTGAGACACAAAGACAAAACTAAAACACCTTCCTCCCCCAACCCCCTTCTTCCCAGGCTCACTTTCACTCCTTCATTTCCAACTTTCTACCTCTTCCCCCACACTTCAGGGGTGGGGAGAGAATCATAGAATGATTTTGGTTGGGAGGGACCTTAGAGATCTTCTAGTTCCAACCCCCTTGTGGAATGGGAGGTTGCAGTCAGTTCTTAAGAGCTTATATGCCACTCCTTCCTCTTCACACTTTTCCCCCTGCTCCAACATAAGATATCTCCCACAGCATAGTCCTTCACTAACTGCTCCAGCATGTGTCCTCTCCGTGGGGTACAGTCCTTTGGGAATGGACTGCTCCAGTGTGGGTCCCCCAGGGGCTGCAGTTCATGACAGAAAGCTTCCTCCTCTCCAAAGGTGCACTCTCTAGAGGCTGCAGCTTCCTCCAGGGCACATCCACCTGCTCTGTCACGAGGCACTCCATAAGCTGCAGGATGGTTATCTGCTCTGGAGTGGTCTTCTCCACAGCCTGTAAGGAAATCTCTGCTCTGACACCTGGAATACCTCCCACCCCTCCTTCACTGACCTAATTGTCTGCAGAGCTGTTTCTCTTGCATTTTTCTTCCTCATACCTACCTCCCTTCTCACCTACACACACTGCTGCACAGCCTTTCTTAGATGTTATCACAGAGGTGCCCCAGCTTCACTGATTGGCTTATGTTTGGCCAGTGGTAAATCTGTTTTGGAGCCAGTTGGAACTGGCTTTGTCCAGCACACCAGAAGCCCCATGTCTCTTCTGATGAAAGATGCCTCTGCAGTCTCCCCACTACTAAAACCTCAACACAAACCCAATACACACGCTGTCTACATATGCACTTTTTCCTTTTTTTTTCTAATTTGTATTACATACTTGTGCCAAAAATAAACCAATAGATGAAAATACTTCCCTAATTATGCTTGTAGAATCTTTGTTTTTAACTCCCACTTAGGTTTCTTGAAAGCAGGAACTTAGAATAGTGGCTTTCAACTTATTTTTTAATCTTCTGTGGAAGGTATAAGTTTATAGAGCAAATTCAAACTTGCTGACAAAGAGCTGGCTTTACTTAACCATCTTTTATGGTCCACAGACTATTGAATCAACAAAGCAAATTCAATCCACAGAAATTAGTGTCTTGCACTAACATCAGCTTTCAAGAACATAAACAATGGTAAGGGACCTTGGTGCAAGAAGCCACTTTCTGCTTACTGGAAAAAAGAAGTACAATCGCACCCCAGCCAGCTACTTTCCTTATAACCTCTACTGAGCACACTCTTTTTTTTTACCTACAGAGAAGTAAGGTCCGTTCAAGAATTTCTTGATAGCAAATGGCAAGCACACAAATAGGTTTTCCAAGATCTGTCTGTGAATTAGGCTACAGGGTTACTGAATGATACAAGCATATGGGGAAGAGCATTTAACATTTTAAAACTTTTTAAAAGCTTTAAATTGTGTTCAGCAGCAAATTTAAGATGCATAACCAAGTCTTATTTCAGAGGCAACTATCATGTTATAAGTAATTTGTATCTTCCTGATATTTGCTTAAAATAGTTGTCTGAATACTTTTTTGATATTTAGTTGGTTTAGTCTTATGATAATTGCTACAGCTTTTGAGTAACTTTGTTATACTGGTATTTACAAGTGGTCATAGTTTGGTATGCAGTATTATTCAAACATTGTATTTAAGAAGTTTTTTACTACTTTAAATGAGCTACCTAGCTAAAGTCATCAGGGTTGTCCCCAGTAAGTTAATGCTTATTGAATGTCTTTAGTTATAACTCTCTAAAATTTCAAAACTCTAGCTTTGGTCACATTTTTATTTTGTTCATGTTCCACTACTCAACTGACAAAGGTTATTGTTGGCTTTGGTTGGGGGGGGGGGTTTGTTTGGTTTTGGTTTTTTGGTTTCTTTTTAAATGTAAGTAATTGGGAATATTTTGCCACTTACTAGAAGAAACCTAAAATTTGTTTACTAATGTTGTGGTTTGAAAGGAAGTGAGTTTTTTGAGATGCTGTGGTCAAACCAATAGGTGCTCAGATTTGAATATTGGCACCTGGTGTGGCCACTGAGGACATGGATACGCCTCTGAGAACACGGGGTTAAAAGCAGAGAACTCCCAGGAAAACTTTCTCTTGGTTCCGTTCAGGGAAAGGTTCAGACCTCCCCCTGCCCAGCCGGCAGGGTGAGGTAGGCCTGGGCCCTGAGGATGGAAGGGTGGAAGAGCACCAAGAGACATCAGGCAGCCACCTCCCCCCCCCGGGGAGAGAGCGAGCGCCTGTGCCACCTTGAAATTTGATTGCATGCATGCCAGCTGAGAAGGCGGCAGAGCCTGAAGTTTTTAACCCTTTTCTTGGATGATGGAAACCTTACAAATTCTGATCCTCCTGGAGTTGAATGAGAAGAGAGATAGAGACGAGATAAGAGGAAATGGGCCACGAGAGAAGTGAAGAAGAATCTTAGGTGGGAGGAGGTGATGGAGTGGCCTTTGGCTGGACTTTTCTTGTATAGCCATGGACAGAACCATTTTTCCTGTGACACAGAGACTACATTTAGGGGGAGGCAATGGCTCGGAGCCAAGGGAGTGCAGTGATCTTATGTGAAGGAGTGCATGAACAGAGACAACGGGTGAGGAGGGTGGTTGGTGCCCTCAATCTTCAGTGGAGGAGAAGATCTCTGTTCTTGAGACCCCTTGCCCCAGGGGGTGAAATTTGGGGGGGGACAGGTGTCCCAAAAGTGACAGACTGTGCTCTTTTTTGGAACTGGGCAAAGCACCCTTAAAAGGAAAACCCTAGAAGCAGCTCTGGTCTATGCGCAGTGGTGAAAGCACTGGACATGGAAGGAAGAGTCACGATGGCAAATGATCTCCAGGCGGTGCCACGTGTGACAATGGAAACACGCAAGGTCTCAACTGTGTTTCCAGGGGAAGCCTATGGCACAAGGGGGACTCCTCACTCCTTGATGAACTGAGAATTGATTATCTGAAGGGTGGGGATGGACTGAGAGTTGGTGATCTGAGGGATGGATGTATTGGAAATTTGGTGGGGGGAGGAGTGTTTTTGGAAGGTTTTCATTCTTTCTGTGTGTTTTCTTTTTACATGTAGTTGTAGGTTAATAAAGTTTTTCTTCTTTATTCCTAAGTTGGAGCCTGCTTTGCTCTATTCCTGGTCACATCTCACAGCAGACACCAGGGAGAATGTATTTTCATGGGGGCACTGGCATTGCGCCAGCGTCAAACCGTGACAACTGACTAAACAAGTACCATCTTTACTAGAAGTAGAAATCACAACAAAGAAAGTTTACAAATTATTCACAAGATTTAAAGTTTACTGACTTTCTAGAATATTTCTAGGTATAACATCAAAGCTTGACATGAACAACTTCTCTGTATTTTTTTAAGTTTCTTTAGTTTTACTGTTCATAGGTTTCCTACAAATTTACACCTAGTATCACCTAAACAGTTCTCTCTTCCCCCTTCTTCCCACCCCATTACTCACACTATGTTACATGCAAGCTTAATGGCCAGCATGTGCTTAATGATCAGCTGGCCATTATGTTCTTGGATTTTTTTCACTTGGGGCAATAATGCAGATCTACCCCCTTTACCCAACTGGCTGTTTCCACAAAGCCCACAGAACTCAGTTTTCTTTATGACCTCTGATTCCAGAAATCAACTAACAGGTTCAACAAGCTGTGATCAGAAAGAGAAGGCAGTCAAGACAGATGGGTAGACTGACAGCATGATCACAACAGCTTCTATTTGTAAGTTTACCTTGCCTTATTAAATCTGAAGCATTCATCATATTCCCAGTTTTAGAAATGTTAACTTCCTAGTGCAGTAGATACTTATTCTAGAACACTTCTAAGTTGAACAAGAATTCAATTCCACCCCTACAAGTTCACTGTTATCTTGCAGCAGGAAAGTTCTAACCAGGCTTTTCCAACCAAGTGAACCCTTTACACATCCTAGAACACCAGCAGTGACATTAGAGGAGTGGATTTTTTATTTTTTTTTTAATTAAGATAACTACTAGGAAAACTGTACTTTCACTTTGGAAAACAAACATGAAGTTAACACTTTGCATTATAATGCTTTGACAACTCAATTTAAAAAAAGAAAAAAGCTTCACTGGAATTAACAGTCCACTGTTCCAACTTTAGAGATAGCATAGTTTAGGGTTTATACAGCACATATTATGCATGCATGCCATGCGCTCTATAGATGGACATGAGTTTTACATTATCATTTCAATCTAATCTGTTTCGGCTTTTGACACTTCAGACAACTTTTGAGGAAAAAGTGTGTAATGCCAATAGAGCTTAAATAGAATTAAAACTGTATTATGTAAGGTATATACACGATTACTACAGTCATTAAATTAAACTATCTGATTTTAACAAGCAGATTGAGCATCTGTAAAAATGCATGGTCAGTCCACTTGCTCACCAGGAAGCTTTAGCACAAAGTTAAAATGGAAACCAGTTCTAAAAAACAAAACACAGGAGAATATGTAACCAAGGACTGAAAGTGCTTACCTTGATTCTCCACTACTGTTTCTTACATCTTCGTCACTGTGCCCATTCATTGTAAATATTAACAAGTTTAAAAGATAACTAGAAGTCCACTCAGGTTAGAAGGCAGATGCCAAGAAATTACTTCTCGATACTCTCTTTTCCAGATGACTCAAATGTTCTCTGCAAGATTTTTCCAAAATTGCCTAAAGTAGTAAAGAAAAATGTTGACATAATTTGAAATTTTTGGCAGTTGCAACTGAAAGATACTGAAAATAACTTATCCTGTAATAACACCACTAAAAGGGAGTATGTCACATCTGGCATCTTCTTTCTAACTGAAAAATAGCTTTTGGTATGCCATAGTCCTGTGTTAAGAACAACCTGATCTTACTTTTAAAGGAAAACAGCCTCCCCAAACACATAAATAAAAATTATAACTATTAATGCTCTAAGATATGATTAGCAAAATCATTTTGTGCACAAAACACATATCATAAGCAGTTCTAGACACAAAGTTTACATTCTGTTGGGGGTAGAGTCAAGAAAATAGACTGTCCCATTTTTTAAAAATGGCTCAACAACATCATGCTAACAAGATGCCACAGATAAAGTGATCACTATTTCAAACATCTTCAAATCAGATCTCTACCGTGTCTGATGCACCTAGAAAAAGTTAGATTCACATTAAATTGAGTGCAAGTATAAACTCACTGGTAATAAGCCAAAGAGCAGCACCTCTCACAGATGTAGTGATGTGAAAGCAATTAGGGGCCCGCCTGCAGGTTGCCTGCCTTGAAGTGCTCTCTAATACAGCCCAAGCTTCAACTCATGATGGAGGTGGAGGCCGCCTCGTACCGGGATGGTAAAAGCCCTGCACTCAAGGACTATCTCAGACACCAGGGCCACTCCAGACAGCAAACAAAAGCAGTGACGGAAAAAAAGTTATAGGGATGAGCCCTGTAACCCCAGAGAGGCCGCGAAGCTAGGCTGGGGCCTCCGCGGCGGCGAGCTAGGCAGCTTGGTGGTTCCTCGCAGATAGGCCGTTGGCTGCCCAATGAGGCCAAGATGCACGCTGGCTGCCCTCCCGCGCCCAGAGTACGAACACACTGCCTCCTCTGGGACCGGTACTCCCTGGGCCCTAGGAAAGATCTTTAGTGGCCATGAAACTCTCCTTGTCGGCCACTCCCTGCTCTGCGACAATCCTCCCCAAGCACCCGCACCCCGCTGTCGCGGCCTCCCGTGACTGACAGCTACCGAGGAGAGCCCAGGCCAGGGCTTCTTCCCTACCTCTCGCGAGTTCACCTCCCGCCCCAGAAAATGGCCCTCTGCTGGTAGCGCGACCTGCACAGGCGCTGCTCCTGGTCAAGGCTCCCAGGAAGTATTGGCAAAGCGGCCGCTGTCCTCTGAGCTCGCTTCTCCCAGCGCCCCCCCATGACCAGAGAAGAGCGAAGGCCTCCCAGCCAGTTCGTCACAGACCCCGCTGGACTCAGCGAAAGAGGCTCAACCCCGACTGCCCACCTCAATTCTCACAGCTCCCTCCCTCCCTCTTCGGAAAACAGAGACCGGCTCCAGGAACCCAGCGACACGCTAGGCATCCAACTCCTTCTCAGCGCCAGTCGCCTCTCCATCCATCTTTGAAAGTGGCAACCACCGCACAACTCCGGACCAGGGAAAGAGAAAAGAGCCATGGCGGGCCTCTGCCTACCTGCGTGTGTGCACTCGCCCAGACTTTCCTAGGTCTGCCCTGGTCCGAGACGGCGCTACACTCCACAAAGAGGTCTGTGCTGCAACCTAGGGTCGAAGACTGCTCCTGCGACCAGTACAAGGCCTGGGCCGCCGGCTCTTTACAGCCCCACGCAGTGGGCTCGCCTGCAGCCCCCACCGGCTTGAACAATAGGGCCCCAAACCGGGTAGGGAGAACCCTGGTAAGTGCTCTGTTGCTCCGTCGCTATTTCCTACGTCCTCTCGACCACCGCCATCACGCTACCACTCCGCTCAACCTCCTCCTCCCTTAATTGGATGGAAACCCTGGGCGTGATGTCAGTCCTGCGCCCTGGGACAGAGCGAGGAGGAGGAGCAACAGTCGGGAGGGAACAGCGCCGCTGGGACATAGCGGCATGGCGGAACCCAAGCGGTTTCCTAGCTGCGTTGGATACTGCAGGGGCCGGAGGCAGTAGGAGCTCGCCTGCCCACCGCAGCAGCGAACGGACGCTGGGGCCGGTGCCGCTCCTGGTGCCCGCTTGCAGCTCTTATGCGAGGGGGTAGGGCGCGGCCCGGCCTGAGGGGCGCCCATGACCCACCCAGTATAGCAGGGAACCTGGCCTAAGCCGCACGTTACTGTTTAGAGCGGTGCGGGTTTTTTTTGTCTGTTTGTTTCAGGTTTTTCCTGTCTAAAATGAGAACCCCCTAACAAGCACATATGCATTTCTTAGTCTTCCTATGCAATTACAGTTGGCATTAGGGCATATTTAGGAAGTCTTGGCATGCAGCTGCACAAAGAACACTTGCCTAAATGAGGAAAGCATCCCCTAGCTGGAGGCAGAACACTCTTTTTCTTGATATCTAACTGGAGTTGTTTTGAAGTGATTAATGAGAAAACTGTTTAGGTGGCTCATGTTCAGAAAAAAAAATATTTAAAGAGTCCTACTGCTAGAGTCTACCTGTTCCCAGAGTAGCAGAAGAAAAGTAGTGGCTGCTGAGTAAAAGACAGCTCTGAGCAACACAATTACAGAATGCTGGAAACAGGAAGTAATTTACCTCCTTTGTCCTCTTTAGAATCCTGCATATTGTGCTGGTTTTGGCTGGGGTAATTTTCTTCATAGTAGCTAGTATGAAGCTATGTTTTGCATTTGTTCTGAAAACAGTGTTCAGAATTCAGGGATTTTTTTTTTACACAGAGCCAAGGCCTTTTCAGCTTCTCACACCACCCCACCAGGGAGTAGGATAGGGCTACGCAAGAAATTGGGTGGAGACATAGCTGGGACAGCTGACCCCAACTCACCAAAGGGATATTCCAGACCATATGACATCATGTTCAGCATATAAAGCTGAGGGAAGAAGGAAGGGGAGGTAGTTCAAATTATGGCATCTATCTTCCCCAAGTAACCATTACATGTAATGGGGCCCTGCTTTCCTGGAGATGGATGAACACCTGCTTGCCACTGAATGAAAATCCTTGTTTTGCTTTGCTTATGTGCACAGCTTTTGTTTTACATATTAAACTGTCTTTAGCTCAACCTATGAGTTTTCTCACCTTTCCAATTGTCTCCCCCACCCTATCACTGAAAATATCAGGAAAATAAAACTCTAAACCTGTAATTTCAGTATCAGAGAGCAGGCATTACTTTATTTTGGTGCCGAGTGTGTGGAGTAATTACTCCTCCTAACACATGCACACCAACTATCAAAACTTTTAATTAGTTATTTATAAATGGTAGCAAACAAAAGAGTTGGTGTTCATATCCTATAAGTTGCATAGTTCTGTTATTAATTAGCATTCTATCTTGTACTGGTTAATAATTCTCTAGCTTCTCATGCTAATTAATCCACATGCTCAGTTTCTCTCTTCTTTTGGATAGGTGGTCTGTGGGTTGCTGGTTGTAATCTCCCCCTGCAAGAATTACCTTTTACCCAGTTTGAGCTGATTTGGGCACAGTTGCTGAGTTGGCTTTATTAGTTTCTTCTTTATCTTGGGAGTTCTGACAAACGTCCTTGTAGCCCATACATTCTGCATTTCTTCCCAATGTTGTTAGCCTCACCCCTAGGTCTGAGATCACTGAAGCATGTCTAGCTCTAAACTTTAATTTGTTTTTCTACCACCTGGACATCACTTAGAGCTTATAAGGTGCCCTGTTCAAAAAATAAATCTCCCTTCTTCTGATTAGGCTTAAAAGTTTAGAAAGATCAAACATGTTTTCTTAAGAAATTATTGCATATTCAACAGGGTGTATATGTGAGAAGGGAGGTAGGTATGAGGAAGAAAAATGCAAGAGAAACAGCTCTGCAGACAATTAGGTCAGTGAAGGAGGGGTGGGAGGTATTCCAGGTGTCAGAGCAGAGATTTCCTTACAGGCTGTGGAGAAGACCACTCCAGAGCAGATAACCATCCTGCAGCTTATGGAGTGCCTCGTGACAGAGCAGGTGGATGTGCCCTGGAGGAAGCTGCAGCCTCTAGAGAGTGCACCTTTGGAGAGGAGGAAGCTTTCTGTCATGAACTGCAGCCCCTGGGGGACCCACACTGGAGCAGTCCATTCCCAAAGGACTGTACCCCACGGAGAGGACACATGCTGGAGCAGTTAGTGAAGGACTATGCTGTGGGAGATATCTTATGTTGGAGCAGGGGGAAAAGTGTGAAGAGGAAGGAGTGGCATATAAGCTCTTAAGAACTGACTGCAACCTCCCATTCCACAAGGGGGTTGGAACTAGAAGATCTCTAAGGTCCCTCCCAACCAAAATCATTCTATGATTCTCTCCCCACCCCTGAAGTGTGGGGGAAGAGGTAGAAAGTTGGAAATGAAGGAGTGAAAGTGAGCCTGGGAAGAAGGGGGTTGGGGGAGGAAGGTGTTTTAGTTTTGTCTTTGTGTCTCAGCATCCTACTTTATTTTTAATTGGCAAGAAATGAATTTGAGTTGTCAGTCTAAGTCAGGGAAAAGGAGAAGACTTTGTATTTCAGAATAGATGAGGACAGGAAATAACACTTCTTGGTAGCCTAAACTTAATACCCTTTGTTCCCTTTGCTTTATATTAGTGGTGATGAATAAGATGAATATCTTTCACACATATAAATCAGATTGAGTAGTTCTGGTTTTTTTTTTTTTTTTTAATAAAACAAAAGCCCACTTGAATTGTATTTGCCTAAATAAACCTACTTACAAACTTTCAGTTTTAAGAGCTTGGCATTTAGTGTCTGTTACTTCATTCTGGAAGGGGCTCTTCAAATGCGTGACCTTCCTTGGACTTCTTGTTTACTAAGATAGGGTGGACTGTCATCTCAGATGCTTTTCAAAGACCTTGCAGGAATTAATCTTTTCTGGTTTTAATGGGTTAAACTTTTATTTTGCTCAAAATAATACTGTTTCTGGTTGGGTTTTAATTGGGGGATTGTTAAGGCAGTTTAATGTAATGAATGCCCTCTAAATCAGCAGTGATAAATTATCCTCTCTTTGGTCCTTTATCAACATAGACCTTATACAGGGGTCTAAATGCTCTAACAGTGCTTTTGCAGCATGGCTTGTATAACTGTCTGTCATGAAGTTTCTCTTCCTAGTGCCTTGTATAAATTAGCTGACTTTTCCTAGTTGTGTCTTCTGATCAGGGGGACCTTTTTTTAAGAGGTAAACTAGTGAAGCTAAACCTAAAACTACTGAAAAGAACTGGTGACCCTGTGACAGAACATTTGTTTTTAATGTTTGCCAGTGATGTTTTTCTTGAAGTCTGTCTCTCCTGTCATCTCCCCAAAGCATACTCTGATTTTATTCCATAGACATTTGTCACAAATGAGTGTGTCAGGTCACTCAAAGAATCACTGGCAACGATATCAGGTTTAATATAAAAGCAAAAGCACAACAAAGTTCATTGTCAAGGTTGACTCTACTACTTACTAGATGGTTAAAGCACACTGAGAAAAATTGGACTATAATCTAAAATAAATCAATCTAAAACTAAAATCAACAAAAAATTATGTATGTGGAGGTTGGGTAAGGATAATAAAGGAATGAGGGAGAGCCTCCCATTGAGTCACAAGGTTTAGAGTGGACCCCCTTGCTAAACTTAGCCCTGGACTTGACCAACAGTTTAGGCCTAAAGGTTTAACAGCACCTAAACTTAACAGCACCTAATTGATAGCCTAATTTAAACAAATTAACAAGAGATTCTATAGAACTTAGTATAAGCACAACAGTAACTCACTTATAAGCCTAACTTACAAATCTAATGTGCTTAAGAATCTAGGAGAGCAGCATTCCTGGTACACTTGCTGTAGCATATTCACACTTGCATGCGCACAGACATAAAGAGTCTGTACAAGCTACCTCTGAAAAATTCCCCTTGAATTCAGTGAAGTACTCACTTTGGATGCACTTGCATCTTCTCAATGGGCAAAGGGTTGAGCCTTGAGGAGTGGGAGGGTATCAGCCCAGGATCCATCATCATTTGGCAGTCCTCCGAGTATGGCAAACTTGAGAGTTCACTGGCTCTCAGAGGCCCCACTCAGAGGGAGGTTGCTGGTCACAGCCCACTGCAGTCCAAGAGAGCTCAAAGGGTCTCATTTTGGACTGGTGTTTATAGGGCCACAAGAGAGTGGGCTTTAGTCATAGTAATTTTCCATCCTGGCTGCAATTCGGGTCAGTAACTTCCTTTGAAAGTTTGATAACAAAAGTGTTATTCCATTTGGGTTGTAATTCAGGCAAGAAAAATAAGTTTCCAAGGCTGTTAAAAAACAGGAGCTTGTTAGACAGCACAAGTTCCTGGGAGCAGACAGTGTTTCTGATAAGCTCAAGAGGAGCTTAGTCCAGGTGCTGTTCATCAAGGCCGAGGCCTAACGAGCATTTCTCAGATCATAGTGTGGCTGGGGGGGAAGCACTACCACAATTGGGATTTGAAAAATTAGCAGGTGCAAGCAATTATTTCTTGGTAGTCTCAGTAAGCTATTTTGCTTTTCTTGTAAAATAGTTTGAAAATAAATATTGCTTTTGTGGATCTCTCTTAAATTGCTCTTAAATATAATGAGAATATCCAGAGACAGTATCAAACTTTCATACCAAGTCAGATTTCCCATATGCTGCTGTACAAATGCAACTATTTGACTCAAAGGCTAGGGGTGTGAGAAGTTTATTTACTACATATCCTGGAAGATGCTCTCTGCAGACTTTACATTGGTTTGCCAACATACATAAAATGATAATTTTTCATGTAGAAATCCCATCCTGAGAGCATGCTATTCACTCTTAGTATATATTCCTGCATGCCTACTACAGTAGATTAGCACTGTCAGTTAACTTCAGCATCATTGCATTAATTTGTTTGCACAGTAGAGAAGTAGTCTCACTTCAATAGCATTGAAGTGGTCATTCTTGCTTTATCCATCACTTTTGCTTCTTTTTTTTTTTTTCATGGTCCCTTGATGATGGTCCTGTAACTGTTTTGCACAATCTCATGCATTCCTGTCTTTGTTTAGTGTTGTTGGTTTTGGGTTTGGTTGTTGTACTGTTTGTGGCTTTTTTCTAATTGAACAAAGTACAGTGTATGTAATGTACGGTTTTTTATTTCAAGAATATATTTTATCAAATAATGCTGTTTCAATTTTACTGGGTTTTATATCTATAATGTAAAAAAATGTTTGAAGCACGGAGAAGGAAGGCTTATATGACATGTTTGAAAGAGGGACTTACAAATGCAGGAGTTCTGTTTTGGCTAACAGAATTAAGTATTTAAAAGAGCAGAAACGCTCTTCAACAGCAAATACTGAATATTCCCTTTCTGTATACATGATATTAACAGCATCTTTATTCTGTAGCTTAATTTGCCTTGCCCTATTGTTTTAGAGCTAGAGTTCTTCCATTTCTCATCTTGACAGTGTTTATAGTTTCTGTTGATGTTTGGTCTCTTGGAAGCACATTGATCAATGAAGAAGGGGGGGAAGCAAATTACACCACAGGATAGAGTTGGTTGTAAGAGGGCAGCAATGCAAGAGCAGTGTAAAGGGAAGACATAATATGAAAATTGGGATAGGGTAAATTGACCAACACAGGTGAATAGTAAATGAAAATTAAGTCTTGTACATTGTCTCTTTCTCTCATTATATGTAAGGTATGTATGGTTTTTCTACCAGTCTCTTGAGTATGTTCAGAAAGGGTGAGGGAAAACCAGGAAGGTTCTAATTTAAGCTTAAGTGTCTGAAGATTGCCTCCTACCTTCCAGTTTCAAGTAGATTTTTTTGAAAGAGGGGGGGAAAAAAGGCTGGTTGTATTGTACTCAAACTCTCTCTTTTAGGCTACTTCAGGTGTCCAACAGGATGAGTGTGGTGTCTTCTTTCACCCTTTGCTGAACTGTTTCGAACTGTTTCAAATAAAAGCATCTAAAGAAAAGGCACTGACCCTGGACTGTACAGGAAGAGAAGGGGGCAGTAGATGAAGTACTTTGCTTGTCTTTTTATGTAAGAGGAACTCTGGAGAGCAGAGGATCATAATTGCTGATTATATGAGATTATATTTATGTAACAGCACTGGGTAGCAGGTAATTATGACAGCATTTTGAGTCTTTGGTTGAAGAAATATTGTAGTTCTAATGTTCCTTGCATCCTAAAGCTAGAGATGCAATGCCAGAATCTCAGTAATTAGTAGTGCCAGTTCAAGGGATTAACCTTGTAAGAGGTCAGTGGTATTATTTTGTGTTAATAGGCATTATTCATTGTGAGAAAAGTTAGACAAATTATGGACCTGTTGTTGTTTAACTCCAGCCGGCAACTAAGCACCACACGGCTGCTCACTCACCCTCCCCTGGTGGGATGGGGGAGAGAATCCAAAGAGTACAAATGAAAAAAACTCATGGGTTGCAATAAATGCAGTTTAATAGGGGAAGCAAAAGCCATGTGCACAAGCAAAGCAAGACAAGGAATTCATTCACCACTTCCCATCAGCGGGCAGATGTTCATCCATCTCCAGGTAGTTGGTGTAGTTGGGGTCAGCTGTCCCGACTGTGTCCCCTCCCAACTTCTTGTGCACTCCTAGCATCCTCTCTGGTGGGATGGTGTGAGAAGCAGAAAAGGCCTTGGCCGTGTGTAAGCACTGCTCGGCAATAACAACAACATCCCTCTGTTATCAACACTGTTTACAGCACAAATCCAAATCATAGCTCCATACTAGCTACTATGAAGAAAATTAACTCTATCCCAGCCAAAACCAGCACATTCTCCACCCCTTATTTCATACCATTTATATCATGGTCAGGTCCCACACTAGCCAATATATCCTCATTAACCACCACCTCCCTTTCCATCATTTGATACAATACACCTATCATTCCCTTAGTGTATGGACCACCCCTGCAAAATGTCCACAAATGTCTACCGAGTTCATTTAGTCCATGACTTTGGGCTCCATCTGCTATAGTGGTCACTCAGGACAGAAATGCTGTGTTGGATGCAGCTACTGGGCACCAAGGTCAGTTCAGGTCAGGTCACTGCTGCACTACAACTGCTTCTTGTAAGACTTCTCTTCCATTGGTTCAGGTGATTCCTGCTATAGTAATTCCTATAACAGGCAACTCAAATATTAGGTTGCAACATGTTAAAGGTATTTCCGCTACAGTCTCCACCACTGGTCCCTTTGGACCAGGTTCTAGGGTTTAATATTGCAATGAACTCCTCTCCTTGCCCCTGTTCTGTCTTGGACTTATCCACAGACTGCAGTCCCTTAAGGGTATACTTGTTCCAACAAAGCCTTACCCATGGCTTCAGGTCCTCCAGGGGTGTACCTGCTCTTTTGTGAGCTCATCCATGGCTACATGCTTTGAGGTGCTCCAGAGAGCAATCGTACTACCTGGTAGAAAGCTATGGCCTCTCTAAACTCTGTACCCACTGTGACTGACACAGCTGCCCAGAGGTGCGGTGGGAACATGTATCAGGCTGCAGGGTGTGCCCTGCTCTTATGCCAGTACTGGGCATCAGTAGTGAGCACACCTGTGGGAGGTGAGCCCAGGTAAAGGAACTCCTCTACTTAGTGGCAGAACTCTGGCAGGAAGTGAATAGGTTGAGGAGTATCAGGGAGTGTGAGAGAGAGAGATTACTGGAATCGCACCCTACCTTCCCTGGGACAGGCCTGACAGGTAGACAGGGTGCATGATATGGAGGATTCCCCTATCCTCTCTCCTCCCAGCTCAACATGGTGACATAAGGAATAGGGGCCAGTGGAGGCAAGTGCCTGCCCAGCGCAGCAAGTGCATCTCCTCTGTGACTGCCCCACCTTCCCAAGTGCCATTGCATAATGGATACAAGGCTCTGCAAGTGGAGCTGAACGATAATGAGGACAATAGTTCATCTAGCATGGATGTGTTGCTGAGGTTAAGTCAGCCTATGCCCTGCATCAAAACCGCTTCCATAAAGAAAAGTAAACAGGTTGTTGTCATAGGAGACTCCCTTATGAAGGGAACAGAACAGAAGGCCCCATATGCAGACCAGACCCACTTCTTAGGGAAGTCTGCTGCCTCCCTGGGACCCAGGTTAAAGATGTGAAGAGAAAGCTTCCTACCCTGGTACGGCCCTCAAATTATCACCCATTATTAAGTTTTCAGGTAGGCAGCAATGAAGTTGCAACAGGAAGTCTGAGTGCAATCAAGAGAGACTTCAGGGCCTTGGGACGACTGGTTAAGGGATCAGGAGCAGAAGTAATATTTTTCTCTATCCTTCCAGTCACAGGGAATGATGAGGGAAGAAACAGAAAGAGCCAGAAGATCAGTACCTGGCTCCAAGCCTGGTGTCACTGTCAGAATTTTGAGTTCTTTGATCATGGGTCGGTCTGTGACACCAGGCCTGTGGGCAACAGATGGGGTACACCTGTGTCAAAGGGGAAAAAAGATCTTTGCCTAGGAGTTAGCAAGGCTCATTGAAAGAGCTTTAAACTAGATTGCAAGGGAGAAAGAGATAAACCCAGGCTCACTAGAGATAAGCCTGGAGGCAACATGCCAGTGTTTAAGAAACTAGTGAGGTCCTTTGGTCTGCAGTCTTAGTGGAGGTAGGGGATGGAGATCCATGTGGCAGCAAAGACACAAGGGTTATTGATGTGTTATAAACTACAGATGCGCCTGAGAATAGTCCAACTGAGGTGCATCTACACCAATGCACACAGCATGAGCAACAAACGGGAGGAACTGGAAGCCATTGTGCAGCAGGAAAACTATGACATAGTTGCCATCACGGACACATGATGGAATGACTCGCACAGCTGGAGTGCTGCAATGAACGGCTATAAACACTTCAGAAGGAACAGGCAAGGAAGGTGGGGTAGCCCTGTATATTAGGGAGTGCTTTGATTGTCTAGAGCTTAACGATGGCACTGATAGGGTTGAGCATTTAAGTGTCAGTATTAAGGGGAAAGGCCAACAAGGCAGATCTGATGGGAGTCTGTTATGGAATGAAGAGGCAGATGAAATATACTATAAACAGCTGGGAGAAGTCTGAGAATCACTAGCCCTTGTTCTCATGTGGGATTTCAACTTACCAGATGTCTGCTGGAAATACAATACAGCAAAGAGGAAACAGTCTAGGAGGTTCCTGGAGTGTGTGGAAGAAAACCTCCTGACACAGTTGGTGAGTGAGCCAATTAGGGGAGGCTGTACCTCTTGTATGTGAACAGAGAAGGACTGGTGGGCGATGTGATGGTTAGAGGCCATCTTGGGCACAGCGGTCACAAAACGATAAGAGTTTTTGATTCTTGGAGAAGTAAGGACGGGGGTCAGCAGAACTACCACCTTGGACTTGTGGAGGGCAGGCTTTGGCCTGTTTAGGGGCCTGATTGACAGAGTCTGTTGGGAGGCAGTCCTGAAGGACAAAGGAGTCCAGGAAGGACACATCCATGTGCTTTAAGAAGGAAATCTTAAAGGCTCAGGAGCAGGCCATTCCTATGTTCTGAAATCTGAGCCAGTGGGGAAGAAGGCCAGCCTGGCTGAACAGAGAGCTTTGACTGGAACTCAGAACAAAAACAGAGTTTAGGAACTTTGGAAGAAGGGGCAGGCAACTCAAGAGGACTACAAGGATGTTGTGAGGTAATGCACAGAGAAAATTAGAATGGCCAAATCCTGACTAGAACTTAATCTGGATACTGCCGTAAAAGACAATAAAAATGTTTTTACAAATACATCAGCAACAAAAGGAGGGCTAAGGATAATCTCCATCTTTTATTGGATGCAGGGAGAAACATAGTGACAAAGGATGAGGAAAAGGCTGACATACTTAATGCCTTCTTTGCCTCAGTCTTTAATAGTAAGACCAGTTGTTCTCCAGGTACTCAGCTCCCTGACAGGGATGAGTAGCTATTGGAATAGGAATCCCAATATTACCAGGTAGATTGTGCCTGGGCTTGTCTGACCCTTGCTGCTGGCCAAAGGCGGCAACTGTGGTATTTCACCTCAGAGACACCTTTGGCTGGCTGTATGTGGCAGCAGGCACTGGAACAAGTCCAGGCAAGGTTGGAAACTCAGTTTACCTCTGGTGGAAAGGCTTCAAGCGATGGTGAGGAGAAAAGGAGATGGATTCTGCCGGAGGGTTAATATCCAGAGTTTATTCCATGGTCACAGACGTCTGAATCTTAGGTAACAGCTCCAACAGAATCCCGAGCACATGGTCGGGGATCAATTTAAGCCCAGGGACAGGGGGAGGGGAAGGGACAGGTAAGCACCAACCAGGTGGGAGGAAGAGGGTCTCAGGGGACGAGAGACACATAGGCCAATGACCCCCAGGCCTGTATTGCATCCTTTGAACTTGACCAACCACACGATGGCCTTGCTGGAATGTTAAAACTGATTGACAGAACTCACTCAGCAAGGGAGCGAGGGGGAAGGGAGAGGGGTATTGCCACACCTGGAAAGGGGCTGGGAAGTTTAAAACAGGATGTTGCAACACACTGCAACAAGTAGCAGAATGAAGCCACCATAGTCCAAGGGGAAATGGTCAGTAACCTGCTACACTACTTGTCTATGGGGCCAGATGGGATCCACCCAAGGGTACTGAGGGAGCTGGAAGAAGAGCTCACCAAGCCACTTTCAACCATTTACCAGCAGTCCTGGCTATCCGGAGAGGTCCCAATTGACTGGGGGTTAGCGAATGTGATGCCCATCTGCAAGAAGGGCCAGAAGGAGGATCCGGGGAACTACAGGCCTGTCAGTCTGACCTTGCTGCTGGGGAAGGTTATAGAGCAGATCATCTTGAGTGCCATCATGTCAGAGGCAACCAGGTGATCAGGTCCAGTCAGCATTGGTTTATGAAAGGCTTGAGTAACCTGGTCTCCTTCTTTGACAGGGTGACCTGCTTAGTTGATGAGGGAAAGGCTGTGGATGTTGTCTATTTAAACTTTAGTAAAGCCTCTAACACTGTTTCCCACAGCATTCTCCTGGAGAAACTGGCTGCTCAATGGCTCAGATGGATGCACTCTTTGCTGGGTAAAAAACTGGCTGGATGGTTAAGCCCAGAGAGTGGTGGTGAATGGAGTTACATCCAGCTGGTGGCCAGTCATTAGTTGTGTTCTCCAGGGCTCAGTATTGAGTCCAGTCCTGTTTAATATCTTTATGGATGATCTGGATGAGGGGATTGAGTGCACCCTCAGTAAGTTTGCAGATGACGCCAAGTTGGGTGGGAAGGCTCTGCAGAGGGATTTGAACAGGCTGGATTGATGGGCCAAGACCAATGGTATTCAGTTCAACAAGGCCAAGTGCTGGGTCCCGCGCTTGGGTCACAACAACCCCCTGCAACGCTACAGGTTTGGGGAAGAGTGGCTGGAAAGCTGTTTGGCAGAAAAGGCCCTGGGGCTGCTGGTCGGCAGCCAGCTGAACGTGAGCCAGTGTGTGCCCAGGTGGCCAAGAAGGCCAATGGCATCCTGGCTTGTATCAGAAATAATGCGGGAAGCAGGACCAGGGAAGCAATCGTCCCCCTGTACTCGGCACTGGTGAGGCCATACCTCGAGTCCTGTGTTCAGTTTTGGGCCCCTCACTACAAGAAAGACATTGAGGTGCTGGAGTGTGTCCACAGAAGGGTAATGTAGCTGGAAAAGCGGCTGGAGCACAAGTCTTATGAGGAGCGGCTGAGGGGGCTGGGGGTGTTTGGCCTGGAGAAAAGGAGGCTATGGGGAGACCTTATTGCTCTCTGCAACTACCTGAAAGGAGGCTGTAGTGAGGTGAGAGTTGATCTCTTCTCTCAAGTAACAAGGTGTCCTGGGTTGACTATATGATGCTTTTATCCCCAATCGTCTCATTCTGTTTATGTTGAATAATAATAAGTTTTGTACCTTTAAGAGTGTTCCAGAGAGTGAAGGGGGAGAGAGAAGAAGCGCGCAGTTTGTTTTCAGACACTGCACTCACTCCTCCACATTCCTGCTCCTGACTGTGTTGTCTGCGGACAGACAGCGGGACAGAGAGCTCTTCTTTTGCTTTTTAGTTAGTGTTAGCTAGCTGGGGCAAAGAAGTTCCCTGGACTGTTTTTTTTTCCCTTTTCTTTGGACCTCTTGGAACTGCTCTGGACTGAACACCCAGGAGAGCACCGGCAGCTGCAGCTGTGGCCCACTGGGCCGGCCCTGGCCTGCGACAATTCCAGCACTGAGAGACTGATCAGAGACTGAGTGAGCTGCTGCTTGAACCCGGGGTTTTCTCAGTTTGTCATCTCTTTTAGAGTGGCAAGGGGTCTCATTGTTTTGATACTGTTTTGGTCTTATTGTTTAATAAACAGGGGTTTTTTTCCACCTTTCTCCAAGGAGGTATTTTTCTTTCCTCCCGGACCAGTTGGGGGGAGGGGCCGATTGGATCTGCTTTTCCCACCAGAGCTCCTTTGGGGGGATTCTTCCCCAAATTTGCTCTAAACCTGGACAAATACATGAATTGGCGCCCAACGCGCGGCTGGAAAATGTGGAAAAAAGCCCTATTAATTGTGTGTCTGTGGTTGTTAAAGCAGTTAGTAGCTATGCTGCTTGAACCCCTGATGTCTCTGGTTGAGAACGCCTCTGTATGGCTCTGGGCTCTAGACCTTTTTGAGGTTTCAATACCTTTCTGGTCATTAGGATTATTGTCCTTAACAAGTAATTTTTACGGTAGAGGGGTACGGATTGGAATAGCTGTTGTGCTGGCCTTGGTGATAATGATTTATAAAGCGTTCAAAAAGATACTGACCTCTGTTTACAGCATGTATGGTTTATGGTTTCTTCATCCTACCTTGCATCCCAATTCCAGTGGTATGTTTTGGGAATTTATTAGTAACTACACTCAGTCTGTTAGAGGAGGAGCTAAGAATGAGACTTTCCAGCCTTCCCTTTCCCTCTTCTCCTTTGGATCGGTTATGTCACTTTTTGAGAATGTTCAGTTTCCCCTGAATGTTAAAGAGACCATCTTTCTGGTATTTAATTTGGTAAGTTTCCTCTATATGGTCTGCAGCTTCTCTAGAATGAGGGCTGAGATATCCAGAGGAGCTGGTGAGACCCCTGATCCAGAAGCAGATGCAGGCGTGAAAAATCCTGAGTGGGGTGGAGAATGGGAAAATATAGGCCAAACCCTGAAGGAATTTTCTGATCCTGTAGACTGGGATTTCCCACGGGAACAAATTCAGAACGCAGCAGAGGGAGGTGGGGAAATACCTAAAGGAGAAGTGCCATGACGATTCTAAGGAGAAAAGGCTAATTGCAATAAGCTGGGCCCTGGCCTATGCTTATCGCACTTTGTTAGATACTGTCGGGCAGCAGACAGAGGCAGGGGGGCAGGGAGATAAATCAGCTATCCCAGTCACTCAAGCTGTAGCCAACAGCCCAGGCTCAGAGCCAGCAGCTAGACCAGACAGTGAGCCTAAAGCCAGCATCTAAACCCATGGCTGTTGCTACCAGTACTAGAAGTGGGAAACGCACGGAAAAAACTGATCGACCAGTGGATGATGATGATGATGGTGATACAGGAGAAGGAACCTCAATGCCTCCTGACGTAAAATCAGGAGTCAAAGCAGCAGGTGCAAGATCAGACGCAAATATTGAGTCTTATTCCCTGAAGGACCTTCGTGGCCTAAGGAAGGACTACACTCGAAGGTCTGATGAATCCATAATTAGTTGGCTGGTCCGTCTCTGGGATGCTGCAGGCGAGGCTACAATTTTGGATGGCACTGAAGCCAGGCATTTGGGATCCCTGTCACAGGATCCTGCCATAGATCAAGGAATGATGAGCGGGGCTAATCCACACAGCCTCTGGGAACGGGTCCTAAGAAGTGTAGCACAAAGATACCTGTGCGCAGACGATCTCTATATGCAGCAAACCCAGTGGAAAACCATAGAACAAGGGATTCAACGCCTGAGGGAAATGGCAGTAGCTGAGATTGTCTTCTCAGATGATGGAAACATTGTAAATCCAGACTTGGTACCATGCACATCTGTGATGTGGAGAAAACTTGTACGACTTGGGCCACGAGAATATGCTTCTGCTTTAGCAATGATGAAGCAGGATGATGGTGAGGAGACTGTGCTGGACATGGCAAAGAAGCTCCGAGCGTATGCAGACACTGTGAATGGCCCAACACATGCCAGAATCGCAGCGGTGGAAACACGTCTTCAAAAATTAGAGGACAAGATAGAGGAGGGTCACAAGAAACTGAGGGAGGAGATTAAAGAGAGCTTTCTCCAAATCTCGGCGGTACAGATCAGAGGTTCTGGTACCCAACGCAGACGTTCCCCAGACGGCGAGAGAAGGTACATCCCACGAGCTGAGCTGTGGTTCTATTTGCGTGATTGTGGAGAAGACATGAGGAGATGGCATAGACAACCTACCTCTGCTCTGGCACAACGGGTGAGACAACTGAAGATTCAGAGAGGAAGTTCCAAAAGGGAAGCAGCTCCAGTGGCCAGTAACCGAACTGTCACATATGATGATAATGACAATATTTTTGATCCCCTTGAAGGAACCTCCAAGACATATGCCCGGGGAAAGAAGGATAACCAGGCTTAGAGGGGCCCTGCCTCTAGCCAGGTAGAGGCTGGGGAAAACCGTGTTTTTTGGACTGTGTGGATTCGTTGGCCTGGCACATATGAACCACAAGAATACAAAGCTTTGGTTGACACTGGTGCACAATGCACATTAATCCCATCAAGACATGTGGGGACAGAGTCTGTTTCTATTGCTGGTGTGACAGGGGGATCACAGGATTTTACTTTGGTAGAAGCTGAGGTGAGCCTGACTGGAAATGAGTGGAAGAAACACTCTATTGTGACTGGCCCAGAGGCCCCATGTATTTTGGGCATAGACTACCTTCGAAGTGGGTATTTCAAAGACCCAAAGGGACTCAGATGGGCATTTGGAATAGCTGCTGTAGAGACAGAGGGTGTCAAGCAGTTGAACAGCTTGCCTGGATTGTCAGAAAACCCATCTGCAGTAGGTCTCCTGAAGGTGGAAGAGCAACGAGTGCCAATTGCCACCTCAACAGTGCACCGCCGACAGTACCGAACGAATCGAGATGCTGTGATCCCCATCCATAAGATGATCCGAGAGCTGGAGAGTCAAGGGGTGGTCAGCAAGACCCACTCACCCTTCAACAGCCCCATCTGGCCTGTGCAAAAATCTGAAGGAGAATGGAGATTGACTGTGGACTATCGTGCATTGAATGAAGTGACCCCACCCCTGAGCGCTGCTGTGCCGGACATGCTGGAACTCCAGTACGAGCTGGAGTCCAAGGCAGCAAGGTGGTACGCCACTATAGACATTGCCAATGCATTTTTCTCCATTCCTCTGGCAGCAGAATGCAGGCCTCAGTTTGCTTTCACCTGGAGAGGCGTGCAGTACACCTGGAACCGATTGCCCCAGGGGTGGAAGCACAGCCCCACCATCTGCCATGGACTGATCCAGGCTGCACTGGAAAAGGGTGAGGCTCCAGAACATCTGCAGTATATTGATGACATCATTGTGTGGGGGAAGACAGCAGCAGAGGTGTTCGAGAAAGGGGAGAAAATTATCCAGATTCTCCTAAAAGCTGTCTTCGCCATCAAGAAGAACAAAGTCAAGGGACCTGCTCAAGAGATCCAGTTTCTGGGAGTGAAGTGGCAAGACGGACGGCGTCAGATTCCCACCGATGTCATCAACAAGATCACAGCAATGTCTCCACCCACCAATAAGAAAGAGACACAAGCTTTCCTAGGCGCCATAGGTTTTTGGAGGATGCATATTCCCGAATACAGTCAAATCGTGAGCCCTCTCTACCTGGTCACCCGTAAGAAGAACACTTTCCACTGGGGCCCAGAGCAGCAACAAGCCTTTGCACAGATCAAGCAGGAGATTGCTCATGCAGTAGCCCTTGGCCCAGTCAGGACAGGACCAGAGGTGAAGAATGTGCTCTACTCTGCAGCCGGGAACCATGGCTTGTCCTGGAGCCTTTGGCAGAAGGTGCCTGAGGAGACTCGGGGTCGACCACTGGGATTTTGGAGTCGAAGCTCCAGAGGGTCTGAAGCCAACTATACTCCAACAGAGAAAGAAATCTTGGCTGCCTATGAAGGAGTCCAGGCTGCCTCAGAGGTAATAGGCACTGAAGCACAACTCCTCCTGGCACCCCGACTACCAGTGCTGGGGTGGATGTTCAAAGCAAAGGTTCCCTCTACGCACCATGCCACCAGTGCTACATGGAGCAAATGGATTGCTGTTATCACACAGCGCGCCCGTATTGGAAAACTGAATCGCCCTGGGATTCTGGAAATAATTACAAACTGGCCGGAAGGTGAAAACTTTGGTCTCTCTGATGAAGGGGAACAAGAAGTGACACGAGCTGAAGAAGCTCCACCATACAACCAACTGCCAGCAGAAGATACACGATACGCTCTCTTTACTGATGGTTCGTGCCGCATTGTGGGAATGAACCGGAAGTGGAAAGCAGCTGTATGGAGCCCCACATGGCAGGTGGCAGAGGCCACTGAAGGAGAAGGTGGATCAAGCCAACTTGCTGAACTCAAAGCTGTTCAATTGGCCCTGGACATTGCTGAGAGAGAGAAGTGGCCAAAGCTCTACCTTTATACTGATTCATGGATGGTAGCCAATGCTCTGTGGGGATGGCTGGAGAGGTGGAAAAAGGCTAACTGGCAACGTAGAGGAAAGCCAATTTGGGCTGCTGAAGAGTGGAAAGACATTGCTACCAGGGTAGGGAAACTGCCTGTGAAGGTCCGCCATGTAGATGCCCATGTACCCAAGAGTAGAGCTAATGAGGAGCACCAAAACAATGAGCAGGTAGACCAGGCTGCAAAGATAGGGGTGTCCAAAATAGACCTAGATTGGGAACATAAAGGAGAGTTATTCTTAGCTCGATGGGCCCATGATGCCTCAGGCCACCAGGGCAGAGATGCCACCTATAAGTGGGCACGAGACCGAGGGGTGGATCTAACCATGGACAGTATCTCTCAGGTTATCCATGACTGTGAGACGTGTGCTGCCATCAAGCAGGCCAAGCGAGTGAAACCCCTCTGGTACGGTGGGCGGTGGTCCAAGTACAAGTATGGGGAGGCCTGGCAGATTGACTACATCACACTGCCCCAGACACGCCAGGGCAAGCGCTACGTGCTGACCATGGTGGAGGCCACCACTGGATGGCTGGAAACCTACCCTGTGCCTCATGCTACAGCCCGGAACACCATCCTGGGCCTGGAAAAGCAAGTTCTGTGGAGACATGGCACCCCTGAGAGGATTGAGTCAGACAATGGGACTCATTTCAAGAACAGCCTTGTCAACACCTGGGCTAGGGAACATGGCATTGAGTGGGTGTACCATATCCCCTACCATGCACCAGCTGCAGGCAAAGTGGAGAGGTACAATGGACTGTTAAAAACCACATTGAAAGCATTAGGTGGGGGATCTTTCAAGAACTGGGATCAGCATCTGGCAAAAGCCACCTGGTTAGTTAACACCCGAGGCTCTACTAACCGAGTGGGCCCTGCCCAATCTGAGCCTTTGCAGAGAGTAGATGGAGACAAAGTCCCAGTGGTACATGTCAGAGGTTTATTAGGGAAGACAGTTTGGATTAATCCTGCCTCAGATACAGACAAACCCATTCGTGGGGTTGTCTTTGCTCAGGGACCAGGTTGCACGTGGTGGATAATGCAAAAAGATGGAAGAACACGATGTGTACCTCAGGGAGACCTGATTGTTGGATAAAACCTGTATAAATATCACTGTTTCCTGAATGTTATTACCATTGTCTGTGTATAGTTGTATAATGGATGTATCATGTATGTACTTGTAGAGTTAGAATTTATATTAGTTTTAGTAGTAAGCAGACGATATGGGGATAAGGGGTGGAATGTCCTGGGTTGACTATATGATGCTTTTATCCCCAATCGTCTCATTCTGTTTATGTTGAATAATAATAAGTTTTGTACCTTTAAGAGTGTTCCAGAGAGTGAAGGGGGAGAGAGAAGAAGCGCGCAGTTTGTTTTCAGACACTGCACTCACTCCTCCACATTCCTGCTCCTGACTGTGTTGTCTGCGGACAGACAGCGGGACAGAGAGCTCTTCTTTTGCTTTTTAGTTAGTGTTAGCTAGCTGGGGCAAAGAAGTTCCCTGGACTGTTTTTTTTTCCCTTTTCTTTGGACCTCTTGGAACTGCTCTGGACTGAACACCCAGGAGAGCACCGGCAGCTGCAGCTGTGGCCCACTGGGCCGGCCCTGGCCTGCGACAATTCCAGCACTGAGAGACTGATCAGAGACTGAGTGAGCTGCTGCTTGAACCCGGGGTTTTCTCAGTTTGTCATCTCTTTTAGAGTGGCAAGGGGTCTCATTGTTTTGATACTGTTTTGGTCTTATTGTTTAATAAACAGGGGTTTTTTTCCACCTTTCTCCAAGGAGGTATTTTTCTTTCCTCCCGGACCAGTTGGGGGGAGGGGCCGATTGGATCTGCTTTTCCCACCAGAGCTCCTTTGGGGGGATTCTTCCCCAAATTTGCTCTAAACCTGGACACAAGGGATAGGACAAGAGGAAATGGCCTCAAGTTGTGCCAGGAGAGGTTTAGATTGGATATTAGAAAAAATTTCTTCACTGAAAGGGTGGTCAAGCATTGGAAGAGGCTGCCCAGGGAAGTGGTTGAGTCCCCATCCCTGGAGGTATTTAAAAGCTGTGTGGATGTGGCACTTAAGGACATGGTTTAGTGGTGGACTGATCAGTGTTAGGTTAATAGTTGGACTCGATGATCTTTGAAGTCTTTTCCAACTTAAATGTTTATATAATTCTATGAAAAAGCATCCACTAACGAGCAGTAGACTAATATACAGTGAGGCAAACAAGTACCACGGCAAGCACAGGAGCCTGTCTATTAATAGCTAAACAGCAATAACAGCTATAAATTCGATCTAGCATATCCTAGTCAATCTGTCATTATCACAAACCCTTCAAGCCCCACATGTGGTATCAGAAAGGACTGCTGTAGTTTAACCCCAGTTGACAACCAAGCACCACACAGCTGTTGGCTCACTTTTCCCTGGAATGGGGCTTCAATCAGAAGGGTAAAAGTGAGAAAACACATCAGTTGAGATAAAGACAGATTAATAGGGAAAGAAAAGCCATGTACACAAGCAAAGCAAAACAAGGAATTCATTCACCATTTCCCATGGGTAGGCAGGTGTTCAGCTATCCCCAGGAAAGCAGGACTCCATCATGTGCAGTGGTGACTTAGGAATACAGAACACCATCCTTCTGAATGTTCCCCCTTCCTCCTTCTTCCCCCAGCTTTATCTGCTGAGCATGATGTCATACGGTATGGAATATCCCTTTGGTCAGCTGGGGTCAGCTATTCTGGCTGTGTCCACTCCCAACTTCTTGTGTACTCCCACCAGCAGGGTGGTTCTAGAAGCAGAAAAGACCTTGACTCTGTGTAAGCACTACTCTTCAATAACAAATATATCCCTGAATTATCAACACTGTTTTGATCACAAATCCAAAACATGGCTTCATACTAGCTACTATGAAGAAAATTAACTCTTCCCCAGCCAAAACCAACACAGATCCCTGGCTGGATATCATCAGATAATATTTAAAGCTCTTCAGTTAGAGGAGGAATTGCTTGTATGCTACACCACAGATAATGTCGGGGAAATCAAAGAAGCCCATAGGCAATGGAGGAAAAGAAAATGTGACTAGGATGTTAAAATATGACTACCTCACAGCTATTGTTTCCATGAATTTACCTTTTAAATGGCAGTGCTGTTTTAACTGTTGGACTTGAGGATTTTGTATGTTTTTTCCTACAAGCTTTAAAAACTCAAACAGATTTTTAAAGCTATGGCAAATAAGTTCTCTGAACTTAGAGTGATGCTGATAGATATTGCAGTGTAATGGGTTCTAGAGTAGTTTTGGTTTTTTTGGTTTGGTGGTTGTTTGGGTTTGTGGTTTTTTTGTTGTTGCAGTTATGTCAGTAATCTTCCTTGAAGAAAGGGGAAAAGGTATTAGACTGTGTGGCATTTTAAGCACTTGGAAAAGCAACTGAAGTCTGTCATGATGCAATGTGGAATGTTTATGCATGTGCTAAAGTTGAAAAAACCAAAATCCACCAAGAAAACCACTTTGTGCTTGAAATGTATTTATTTTTCCTAAATTCTGTATTGTTTTGAACTGGTTTATACTTTGCTTCAGGACAGCAGTCTTAAGAAATATTGTCCTGTTCAACTGTGCTCACTTGTTGCACTGTTGTGTGGTGTCTGTAAGTTGGTAGGATGTTTTTTAAAAGCTGAATCTGTTTCTTCTACAGACTGCACTGACAGCACTAAGGGGGGGTGCTGTGTTGGGGGAAGGTTGGAGAGGGCATTAGTAGCAATGTTAAAATAAGCTGTTCTTGTGGAGCATCACTCACCAGCAGGCAAATATATTGTTTCAGGACCAAGACACTGTTTTCAAAGTGCTTGGCTTCAGCTGTGATAGCTCATACTGCTGCTTTGTACCATTTTTTGAATTGTGCTAAAATCAAAGAATTTCAAAATCAGTGTAGTAGCATTTAAAGTGAAGTTTTGAAATTGCTGCTTCTTTAGTTCCTCCTCTATTTGTAAGGAGATGATAGATGTATGGGCTTTTTATGAACACATGCATGTGTGTAACTGTGTACCTTTTCTTAAATAATTCCCTCCTTCCTCCTAGGGTTAGCACCGGAATTACTGCTCATGTGGTAGAGGTTCTTAAGTAATCCCCTGACAGGGATTAGAGATATATATTCATTTTTAATAACTAAGGGTTGCTTAATGTATCTGTGTTAGGGAGAAAAGAAGGCTGTTCTTCATTACTGCTTTTTAACCCCCTAGTGTGCCAGTAATTTTGTGTTTGTTTTAAAATGTGGGGAGGCTGGGGGAGGAGAACGCTGTTTTTCGTTCATGAATTCATTAGCTAAAATACTGTAGCAAAAAAAAAAAAAAAAAAGCTACAGTCATGTCCTGAGACAGGGGAATCTGGGCCCTGCTTAGGTGATACTAAGAGGTAATGACTGTTAAATTTTTACTAGGTCAGCAAGAGACAAGTGAAACAAAAATAAAAAGCCAAGTACATATATATCCCAGTGAAGTTATAGCTGCATAAGCAAACTGCTAGAAAGAGATGCTCTGGTGGTGAATTGACATGGTGTAGCTGATTGTTCTCATTGTGAAAAATTTTCCTCTTGTATCCAATCAGAATGTCCCCAGGAGTAACTTGTACCCATTACCCCCCCTCCTCTTTTCCATGTAAAAAGGGAGTCTCTGTTTTCTTTGTCACCACCCTTTAAATACTAGAGCATGGTGATAAGGTCTCCCCCTAAGCCTTTCCTCAGAACCCAGTTCTCTCAGCCTTTCCTCATATGGCAGGTTTCACAGTTCTTTGATGATCTTTGTGGCCCTTCTGTAGACCCTCTCGAGCCTGTCCACATCTTTTTCATATATCAAGAACCAAAACTGAACACAGTATTCCAGGTGAGGCCTGACAAGGCACTGAGTAGAGTGGGATAATGACTTCTTTATCTCTGCTGGTGATGCCCTTGTTTATGCGACTCAGTATCCTGTTGACTCTGCCACAGCAGCTCACTGTTCGCTCATGTTGAGCTCATTGTCCACCAGGACCCCCAGGTCCCTTTCCCAGCCTGTGCTGCACTCCTGGATTATGTTTTCACAGGTGCAAGACCTTACATTTGTCCTTGTTGAACTTCATAAGGTTCTTGTTAGTCCACTCTTCTGGCCTATCCAGGTTTTCCTGCAGGGTGGTTCTCCCTTCCCATGTGTCCACTTCCCCACTCAGTTTGGTATCATTGGCACACTTCATCAGGGTACACTTCATCCCATCCTCCAGATCACTTATGAAGATATTAAACAGCAATGGGCCCAATATCGATCCCTGGGGGACCCTACTTGTGACAGATTGCCAGTTTGAAAAGGAACTATTTACCACCACCCTCTGGGTGTGGCCTGTCAGCCAGTTCCCCACTCACCTCACAGACCACTTGTCTAGACCATAACACATCAGTTTCTCTAGGAGGAGACTAGGAAAACATATTGAAAACCTTGGGGAAATCCAGGTAGACAGTGTCGAAGGAAGGGGACCAGGACACCAGTTGGTTCATCACAGGCCCCTCAGGTCCGGTCCGGTCCCGGTCCCTCAGGTCCTTCTGGTCCAGTTTATTGAAGAAAGTATCAAACACTTATACAGCAAATAATAAGCTTATGAATATTCTGTAAGCCAAGCAATCTATTGGTTAAACCATAGCATTAACTCATCCTCATTCCTTAGGGGTTACATCTCTCTTTTCTCATGTCTCTTTCACTGTTTGTTATCACACTACAGCTAGGCCCAAGGACATGCTATCAACACAGGTGCAGGACTTGGAATTAGCCACAGTTTTGTACTTTTCCATTCTCTAACAGCTAAATTCCCAACAAGACAGTGTTCATTGCTTGCCTCACATCAGCTGAGCAGGTTACTTTGTCATAGAAGGCTATCAGGTTTGTCAAGGACAACTTGTCCTTGTGCTGGCTTTTCCCAATCACATGTTTCATCTGACTTGTGATAGGCCCCAGGAAGATTTGTTCCATAACTTTCCCAGGAACTGAAGTAAGACTGATGGGCCTATAACTTCCTGGATTGTCCTTTAAGCACTTCTTGTAGATGGGGATGACATTAGCCTTCTTCAGATTCCCCAGTCCTCACAACTTCTCAAAGATCATGGAGAGTGGCCTCACAACAATATCAGCCAGCTCTTAACACCCTCAGGTGGATATTTTCAGGGCCCATAAATTGTCAGGGTCAAGCTCCTGTAATAGTTCACATACCAACTCTTCCTTCACTGCCGGTGAGTCTGTGTTTGCATCCACCTGGATTCTTGTTCCCAGATCCTGGGGCCCATCAGTGCTGGTAAAGACAGAGGTGAAGAAAGTGTTGAGAACCTTTGCCTTTTCAGTGTTGTTGGTGACTAATTAATCTCTCCTGTTTAACAACGGGCCAATATTTTCCTTCTGTTTCTGCTTGTTGTTTACAGACCTGAAGAGCCCTTCCTTGTAGCTTTTGATATGTCTGGTCAATTTCAATTCAAGCTGAGCTTTTGCTTTTCTAACTGAATCTCTGCACACCCTGGCAATGCCCTTGTAGCTCTCAGGGTGTATTCATTGTCTTTTCCATCTCTGGTATGTTTCTCTTTTGGTTTTGAGCAGACTCAAAAGCTTTCAATTAAGCCAAGGGGGTCTTTTGCTTCACCTACTTCCCTTACCTTTAAAGGGGACGAACTGTTTTTGTGCTTCCATGAAAGTTTTCTTGAAAAGCTTCCAGCACTCGTTAGGGCCTTTATCCTCCATGGAAGCTTCCCATGGAATCCCTCACAACTGAGCTCTAAACAAGCTGAAATTTGTTCTTCTAAAATCTAAAACCTTTTTCTTAGTACTAATCTTCAGTGTGCACAGCCAGGTCCCAAACACCACAATATTGTGATCACTGCAGCCAAGGCTATCACTAACCAAGTGTAAGGCCTCAAAAGCTTGCTCAATGAGCCGCTTAAAAGGGCTTTTTTTTTTTTTTTTTAATGTACCCTGAATTAGATGCATGGGAGAAATACTGACAATATATTCTCAAGAGGTCAAAACAACAAAAAAAACTTTACTGGCAACTTCAGAAAATCAGAGAACTTTGGCAAAAGTTTAGAGCAGCATTCAATAAACATAAAACATTTCACAAAGCATTAACTTTGCCCATTCAACTTAGCGAACTCCAAGCCCATCCAATTTTAAGTTACTCAAAACTCCGAGAAGAGGAAATTAGAAGAGGGAGAAGAAGGAAAAGAAAAGAGAATAAAAAAGAGAGAAGAGAAGAGAAGAGAAGAGAAGAGAAGAGAAGAGAAGAGAAGAGAAGAGAAGAGAAGAGAAGAGAAGAGAAGAGAAGAGAAGAGAAGAGAAGAGAAGGTATAGAAAAGAAAAAATACAGCTACCACTCCTGGTTCCATCAGTGATAAAAAATCCAAGGAAAGGTAGGGTTAAGACGTGTGCTTGCCTCATGCTTTGGTTTAAGTACCCTTTGGCTTTCCTGAGCCCTTCCTCCAGGTGGGAATTCTAGTTATCTGGCCACTTAGGAGCTGGGTTAGGAGCTCCAGAGGTGGGGTGTAGAGCATTGCCTCCAGTGTGCCAGTGACTGGCAGCCACTCTGGGGCTGGGATACAGGTCCAGGGGGCGTGGGGGGGGTGTGTATGTGCAGAGCAGGGCATCGCCTCACCAGAGCAAGGCCAGACCTGCCCCTTCCCCCCACACATGCACCCAAAATGTTTCAAGCCAGCAGTCCTTCCAGTCTCTCATACCATCCCATGGCTCAAGACATTGACTGGGACCACAGTAATGGTACCTTTCCTCTCGTGGCAGCAGTGGGGTCCTAATCTAGCAGACAGAGGAGAAAGGAGAGGAAAGTATACAGGCAATCATATAATGGACAATTGCTATTTCAATAATCAAAAGCATAAGTCTAGTCAATATAAAAATTTCCTTCTATGCAAGTCATCGCTCCCCATCCTGTGAGTCTCTAAAATTGCAGGCAATTTTGTGTGGTGCCAACCAGGATCCAGGAGGAGAGTTCATTAAACCAATCTTTTGGCTGCAATGACCAAAGAGTCCAGCAGACTGGTTGGTAATTTCCTTCATGTTTCTTGATATTGTATTCTTCTTCGGTGTGGTCTAGTACTTTACATATTCCTTTCTCATTAATAACATATCAAGCGTTAGACAATTTAATAAAGCCATTTTTGGTACTTGCTAGACTTGTAAGCTGAGCTCCAAAACAGCATGGTGTAAGGCCCCAAACAACTTGCTGAAAGGGGCTTACAGAGATTCCTGTACTCTCAGTTAGATGCATGGGACAAATACCAACTAGATATTCTCAAGAGGTCAAAATAATTTTACTGGCAAAATATAGAAAATCAAGGAACTTTTGACAAAGTTTTAGTACAACATCCAATCAACATAAAACACTTCTCACAGGTATATTTTGGCCCATTCAACTAAGCAAACTCTAAACTTAAACCCATTCAATGTTAAGTTACCCAAAAAGTTCCAAGAAGAGGGAATTAGAAGAAGAAAGTGAGAAAGACAGAAAAGAGATAGAAAAACACACATATAGCAATCAACTCCTGGGTTAAGGTGGTGTCCAGATAGAAACTCCAAGAGCAGGGTAGGGTCAAGACATGTGCTGACATGTGCTTGCCTCATGTGCAGCCTTCAGCCTTAAATACCTCTGGGCCTTTGTTCCGCCCCCCCCCCCCCCCCCCCCCCCGCCTCCTTCCCAGGTGGGACATCCAGTCATCCGGCCACTCAGGAGCTGGGTTAGGCAGAGTGGAGCACTGCCTCTGGTGTGGCAAATGATTGACAGACACTGTGGGTCTGGGATGCTCTAGGGCTGGGGGGTGTGGGGCAGGACACTGTCTTGCCAGAGCAAGGCCTGACCTGCCCTCTCCCACACACAGAGGCATAATTTTTGCTATAATCTCTTAGTACTGGGTAGCTAGTTAAAAATTATCGGTTTTTTTTTTTTTTTTGGTCAAGACTTCAACACCAGTAGTTTCCATATCCAAATATGGTTAAACTTACCTCTTTTCCTGTAACAGTACAGATGGTCTGTAGCTGGACAAGATAAATCTGGCCATAACATAAATCCAGTTTGGCTCGCCTAGTTCAGAAGTACACAAGTCCCTGAGTGAGCAATCATAGGATAAATCTGAACTCAAACAGGGACCTAAGCTAATCGTGTTCAATCCGGAATGCAAACATATCACTGGTCAAGGAGCTGGGCGGTGCAGAGATCCCAACCAATCGGCTTTCTAAGCCTGGGAAATTCAACCCCCCTATACAAGATGGTTCTGAACAATAAAATACGCTGTTTGTCCCATGATCTTGGTGACTCGAGTTGTAAGTCTCTCTCCAACCTATGACCACACATAACATTTTCCAATGAGGATTAATCATTTGCTTGTTTGAAGTTTCATGGTTTACTTAGAGCTGTGAGGTGTGGCTGCTTTCTGTCTGTAGCAGAGATCCTAACCTGTGTTCACTAAAAATAAATTGCTTCCTGAACACAGCACTTCAAAATACTAGCCACCCTTTGTCACCCTAGAGATACTCTCTTGCCCCTAAGACTTCTTAACGTGTTAAAATGCAATGTCCCTAGAAGTACCTGCATATGCCTGTAGTAAACCCCTCAGGTTTAGCCAGGGCCCCTTGGAGAACAGAATGCTGACACAGCGGCAAAGAAGTTTCCTGTCTCCAGGGACATCCGCCTTGTACCTTATCACTATAGCCATGTAAGGCAATATCTTGTTAACCCTACTATTGGTCACTTATGGTCACTCTAACACCTTTGCCATTGGTCAGGATTGGATCCGGGCCAAGGGTATAAAAGTAGCATACTGTACCCCTACTAACTCAGAAGAAGAAGAGCTGAGACCCTTCACGGACCCTCCAATAAAGCCATACTCGTGGAACAGCCAGCGTCTTCTGCTTCTCCTCTCTCTACCATCTGCTGGAGCCTTAGGCCAAGGGAAAAGCTACCTAGCAAGCAAAGCTGAAATCACAAGAGCTGCCTAATCACTATAAGAGCTGAATATCTCCCTGCTTGCTAGGGGCTGACCCGCGGCCTTGGTCTGAGAGCGAGCTGGCTTCTAGCACCCAGTCCCCTTGGGGACTGAGCTCTGGAGCTGTAACAGCTTGCATAGGATAAGACCAAGCAAGGCTCATTTAAGTGGCGCCCAAACGTGTCGTCGGACCCTGGCCCCCAGGAGACAAGCGTCACCAGAGCATCGGAGCCTTTCAGGGCCTCCAGTTATTGCCGGTTTGGGAAGCCTCTCCTTCTGCGAAAGGACTTTTCGTTTTAGAAAATCTTCTTTGCGGAAGGCTCAATTCGACCCTCAACAATACATCTGGACGAGATAAAGTCTGAGGAGAACTGAGGAGCAGACTCCCTTCCACAGATCCCTGACCCCAAAGGACGTAAGTATTAAGATTGCGCGCATACCTTTGGGTGTTCTAAAAACCTTTTTCGTTTTTTTTTCTTTTTTTTCTCGTTTTTCTGTGGAAAGGGCTTGAAAATCATGGGTACTTGTTTAAGCACTCTAAGACTAACAACACGTGAGAGAGAGTTATATTTAACCATTGTAGAAACCTTATCTGTTAACAACTTCACTTTTTCTAAAGGTAGTCTGTCAAAAAAGACTCTTAAAAAATTTGTATCTTGGATTGTGCTGAATTTCCCTGAAACTGATAAGATCACAATTACTGAAAATTCCTTTTGGGATACAGTTGGAAACGCCATCTATATGTCTCAAACAAAACAGGACTTTTCTGTTACTAACTTCTTACCTTTATTTCATATAATAACAAAAAAGATTGAAAAATCGAACTCTGAAAAAAGTTCCAAACTAACAGATCTTTCCTCTTCATATGCTAATTGCGCTGGTAAGATAACAGAGGTATGTGGCTTGCATGCCACAGAGTCACTGGGCGCTGCAGAACTTACTGCAGAAACCACCTCAGAGGCAGAAGCCAAGCAGGCCCCCCCCACATTCCCCCCCCTCGCGGGACCCGCGCTGCCCAACTCCCCGTTTCCTGCAGCCCCCCATCTCCCCGGCCCCGCTTCCTTCCCGCGTCCGGCCTCGGGGGCCCCGTTCCCTGTCCCTGCCGCTGTACCCTCCGCTGCGACCACCCCTCCCCCTGCGCCGCTCTACCCCCTCCTCCCTCCCCCCGCGCCCGTGCTGCCGTTGCCTAGACCCGCGCCGCCGTTCCCCGCCCCTGCTTGCTCCGTCGCGGTACCCCCCGCTCCCGCTGCTGTCCCCGCCCTGCCCCCCGCCGCGCCCGCCGCGTTCCCCGGTCCCGTTATCGCCGCCGGCCCCCCCAACCCTGCGCTGCTATCCTCCACCCCCGCGACCGCCCTCCCCTCCGTCACCGGCCCCGCTCCTGCCCCCCCCGAGACCGCCCCGGCCCTCCCGGCCCCTTCCGCCACATTCCCGAGCCATGCCCACACCCTGTCCTCCTGCGCCGAGCCGCACACATGTGCAGTAACATCAGCTCACCCTATACCTGTCGTATCCCAAACCAGTGGCATTGCTTACGTACCCCCAAACCCCCCAGGCGTGCATCCACAGCCCCCATACCCCCCCTGCCCCCACCCGTCCCTCCAACCCCTGACCCAACCCTCCTGCCACCCGAACAGATCAGAGACCACCTGTGGTGTCCCCCCCCAACCCAATCCGGTCCCTGCTGCTCCAGGGCTACCCCTCACCCAATAGTGCTAACTTCGGGCCAGTCATTGAAAACGGCGAAAAATGCTTCTAAACAAAAGAAAAGGAATTCACGGGTAGCATGTCCCTCACAGTGTTCCTCAGACAATGAGAGCTCTTCTGATGAATCTGATTTTGATGCGATTAATATAGACCCATGGGCTCTTATTAAGATAGAAGCTACAAAGTCTGGGAACTGGGACCTAGCACAGAAAATCACAGCCTTTCCAGTCGAGTACAGGCAAGGAAGGAATGGTGGGGAATCTAATATCAAGGCATGGAAACCAATTTCTAATAAGGAACTGGTACAATTGAGAAACATAGCCAAGGAACATGGACGTAGTTCACATATCTTTAGAAATTTCCTAGAAGCCATGTTCTCTGCACATGTCTTGCTTCCTCACGATGTAAAAAATATTTCACAATGCCTTCTGTCACCGGCAGAATATTTGTTATGGGATAGGCATTGGAAGAAACACTTAAAAACGTTATCAGATTCATATACTGCCGATGCTACTAAGACCAACTTCACAGTAGAACAATTGGCTGGTGAAGGAGACTTTCAAAAGCCAGCAGAACAAATGGAAACTCTGAATAAAGAAGCGCTGCAGGATGTAGCAATTGCAGCAAAAACCTCCTTGCTTCTTATGCAGGATAAGTCAATGCCAACAATGCATTTTTCTACTATAAAACAAGGCATTGAAGAAAGCTTTATAAAATTTGTGGACAGACTTAGAGATGCTTTGGAGAAACAAATAGAGAGTACTGAGGCAAGAAAGGAACTCTTATGTAAGCTTGCTTTCAGCAACTCAAATGAGAAATGTAAGGCCATTTTGAGGTCTTTACCTGTGGATACAGACCCTACTATAGAGCAAATGTTAGAATGCTCTACACGTCACATGTCCACTGAAAATACAGTGGCCCAAGCAGGTGCTAAGGGTATTGCTGAAGGAGTTTCGGGTGCATATGCAGTCATAACCTCTAAAGAGCAAGCTAAATGCTATCACTGTGGAGAGCTAGGACATTATATAAAGGACTGTCCAGAAAGAACACCCCCCCGATACCATCGGAATTATAATCAAAGACCCCAACATCAGCAACGCTATCAATGGCGTCCTTTAAACTCCTTGAGGCACCCGTTCGACCTTCGGGCGCAGAATACAAATCAAAGGCCACCAAGACCAAATCACGCACAAATCCAGGCTGCTCCAGACCCAAAGGAGAAGCCCCAACCCACGGGACAACCCAGAGGGGTACCCGCCGACAACTGGTAACTGCTTTGTCCATTGACTTTAATGATAAGAATGTTCTCCGTGTTCCCACAGGAAAATATGGACCTAAAGGGAGTCCTTCAGACATTTTAATTACAGGTGATTCTGTTAATACTCCGAAGGACATCTTCGTTGTTCCGGAAGTGCTGACAGTGCAGCCGGGACAAGAGATCCTCGTGCAGGTATACTGCATAGACTTACCATTTTTTCTTTCTAAGGGAACTCCAATAGCACAGGCATTTTTACTCCCAAAGCATCACAGGGAACAGATTCCTCTCAACCCTACAGCTATGTGGGCACAAGTCATGGGACCATCCAAGCCTACCATCGAGTGCGGCCTCTCCCATAAAGGAGAGAAGACCCACCTGCCAGGGATGCTGGACACCAGTGCAGATGTGACCAACATCGCCCGTTCAGATTGGCCAGCACACTGGGATCTACAACCTGTTGCAGGCATGATTTCCGGGATTGGTGGAACTACAGTATCCATGAGGAGCAAGAACAACATCCTGGTTGAAGGGCCAGAAGGCAAGCTGGCAACCATCCGTCCATTTGTGGTAAGGGCCCCCATCACCCTTTGGGGACGAGACGTTTTATCCCAGTGGGGTGCTTCCCTACGTATTCCCATTCAGGATTTCTGACTGGGGCCACTGAGTTGAGCGCACTGCCAGAAATACCCCGTCTCACCTGGAAAAGCCACGAGCCAATCTGGACTGAGCAGTGGCCCCTAAAGAAAGCCAAGCTGCGTGCCCTAAACGCCCTTGTGGAAGAACAGCTCAAAAAAGGCCACGTAGTGCAGTCCGACAGCCCTTGGAACTCTCCAGTCTTCGTTCTACCAAAGCCAGGTACAAACAAGTGGAGGCTTCTCCACGACCTTCGCAGAATCAACGAAGTCATCGAGGACATGGGCCCTCTTCAGCCTGGCCTGCCCTCCCCATCGATGCTGCCTAGAGACTGGACACTTGCTATCATAGACATTAAGGACTGTTTCTTAAGCATACCACTACATCCTGAAGATGCTCCATGATTTGCTTTTTCCGTTCCCTCTATTAACAAGGAAGCTCCGCTCAAAAGATATCATTGGCGTTATCTTCCTCAGGGACTAAAAAACTCGTCAACTATCTGCCAGTGGTACGTGTCTCACATCCTATCTCCCATTCGGAAATCATTTCCAGATGCCATCATCTATCACTATATGGATGACATTCTGGTGTGTGCTTCAGACAAAGCTTACTTGGACAAAACAATCAAAAAGACTATTGAAGCCATTGAAAAGGCAGGAATGGAAATTCGTGAGGACAAAATTCAGTACACCGAGCCATGGACTTACCTTGGAGTCCAGATCCGGGAAAGAACTATCCTACCTCAGCAGATCGTCATGAACGACGACCCAAAAACCCTCAGGGACTTACACAGCCTGTGTGGATCCATCAACTGGGTACGTCCACTGCTAGGAATTACATCAGAGGACCTTGCTCCCTTGTTCAATCTTCTTCGTGGACCTAAGGAACTGGACTCTCCCTGCAGTCTCACAGAGGAAGCCAGAGGTGCCATCATCAAAGTCCAGGAAGCCCTGTCTTCATGCAAAGCCCATCGCTACGAGCCTAGTCTGCCTTTCCAGTTCATCATCCTGGGAAAAGCACCCAGATTCCATGGACTGATCTTCCAATGGGACCCTCAGCTGCGAGATCCTTTGTTGATACTGGAATGGGTTTTTACAAGTAGCCAGCCTACAAAGACACTTACCACCTACCAGGAGATTATAGCACACTTAATATAAAAGGCTAGGACTCGCCTTTGCTTCCTTTCAGGGTGTGATTTTGAATGCATATATTTGCCAATAACCCTTAAAGACTTTGAGTATTTGATCAAGACCAATACGAGTCTACAGTTTGCTCTGGACAGTTATACGGGTCAAACTTCATCAGACATGCCAGAACACAAGCTTTTCAACCAGAATGAAACTTTCCATTTGATTCCAAAACGAATCCAAAGCAGAAATCCTCTCAAGGCTCTAACTCTATTTACAGATGGCTCAGGGTCATCCCACAAGTCGGTGATTACTTGGAGAGACCCCCAAACACAAGAATGGCAATCTGACGTACAGAGAGTAGAAGGATCGCCACAGATTGCAGAATTAGCAGCTGTTGTCAGAGCCTTTGAAAAATTTAAACACGAGCCTTTCAATCTGGTCACAGATTCAGCTTATGTTGCTGGTATAGCTATGAGAGCAGAACATGCTCTTCTCAAAGAGGTCTCTAACCCGAAGTTATACCAATTGCTGTCTAAATTAATACAATTGATATCCCACAGAAAACAACCTTATCACATAATGCATGTGAGGTCTCACACGGACCTCCCAGGTGTTGTTGCAGAAGGCAACAGGAAAGCAGATGCATTAGCAATGGCAGCAGAAACTGCTAATGTTCCTAACATCTTTGCTCAGGCAAAGCTGTCACACGCGTTCTTTCATCAAAATGTACCTGCCCTTATGAGAATGTTTAAGCTCTCAAAGGATCAGGCAAAAGCTATCGTGGCTACCTGTCCGAACTGTCAAAACTACCAGATACCATCAATGGGTACGGGAGTCAATCCCCGAGGTCTGAATAGCTGTCAGCTGTGGCAGACAGATGTCACTCACTATGCACCTTTTGGAAGGTCAAAGTACGTGCATGTTTCGGTCGACACGTTCTCAGGAGCAGTATTTGCATCATCACATGCAGGAGAAAAGACCATGCGCACAATAAAACACTTTCTCCTCGCTTTTGCCACCCTGGGTGTACCAAAGGAGATTAAAACAGATAACGGGCCAGCCTATACCTCCTACAAGTTGAAGGAGTTCTTCAATGAATGGGGCATAGCACACAAGACGGGCATACCTGTAAACCCCACAGGACAATCCATCGTGGAAAGGACACATCAAACCCTCAAAAGAGTCCTCGAGCAACAGAACAGGAACATGAAAATCACATCTCCAGTGGAGAGACTTTGCAAGGCTCTCTATGTCATCAACTTCCTGAACTGCACAGCGTCAGAGCCTGACCCACCAATACTTTGCCACTTTGCGAATACCACACAAGCAAAGCTCACGGAGAAACCACCTGTGCTCGTGAAAGACCCTGAAACACACCAAATTTCAGGGCCTCATCAGTTGATTACCTGGGGAAGAGGTTAGGCATGCGTGCTAGTACCATCAGGTTCAAGGTGGTACCCAGGAAAATACGTAAAACCATACTTAGGCACAGCGAACACTACTACAGACGAGGACAAGAACTCTCCTGAGGCAAACAGAAGACCACCTCAAAACCAAATCAGCTCAGCCTGGAGACGAAGGCGTCGCCGAACACCCACAAACACAAGAACAGACTGCCCCATTACAAGGCAGCAGACAAAACAGAAAGTTAAATAACAGTCTGCTGTAATAGGCCACAGATAGCCTTAACACAAAAGTGTTCTCTGAATTATGTGTTATTACACTGTGTGTTGTATTGTAAAAAGCCTTATTATTCCCTTTCCCTAACCTTAAAACCTCATAGCCTTCTACCCGCTCCTCCTCCCGTAGTGCAGCTTAGAAATTAAAAGAAAAAGGGGGGGAGGAGGGGAATACAGAAAAGAACAAGGCAGAAATCCCTCTCATCATAAAGATAAGAAATTGTGCTTATATTCCCTATCAGAAGCCCTAATTCTGCCCAAAGATGAAAAATATCTCCGTCGGTGCTGTCCTCACCGCTGCCTGGATGCTCTACACCGTACCGCGTGCCTTCGGCTGGATTAGCCCTCAGCCTAGCCATAATGTTTGGGTAACCTTAGCAAAAACATTAAAACAAGAAAACGTGCTTGTCTATGGGAAGCATAGATAATCCACTTTCTACATGTCTAGTAGGAATTCCCTTTATAGCAGACGATTGGCCTGTCCAGAACTCAGAGGTTCTCCACACCACAGGTAAGAGACCCAATGGGGCTGATACTTGGGATGAGTGGACAAAAATTCTGCCAGATGCTCGAGAGGAACCCCAAGAATTGGATCTATTGGGATCCTCCAAGGCCACATATTGTGTCAAATTTTACTTTAGGCGTCCGAAAAATGATTGGCCAGAAATTGACCAACATAAAAACACATATCGAAAAGATGTATCACCAGTGAACAAAGCCTATAACCCTCATGATTGGTGCAATTACACTGCACGTGTAATTTCTGTGTCCTCTCTCCATCCCAAAGTATTACCCAAGGGAATGTTTCTCATCTGTGGTGACAGAGTATGGGCAGGGATCCCCTCCCGACTCCAGGGAGGTCCCTGTACTCTGGGAAAACTTTCTACCCTTACTCCAAACATCACCCTGTTACATAATTGGAAAAAAGAAAGAGAATCAAAACGTGAAAAAAGGTCCTACACTGAATTCGATGAAAATTGTGATCCGAGATTATACGATTGGAACAGACCAAAAAAGATTGCAGTCTCTCTGTTTTTACCCTGGGTAGCTGCAGCTAAAGCCCTCGGTGAAATCAATCACCTTGGGTGCTGGCTCAGTAAACAAGCTAACGCCACATCAGCAGCCCTGAGTGATCTCTTAAAAGAAGAAGAAACCACAAGACAAGCTTCACTCCAAAACCGAGCAGCAATCGACTTCCTGCTGCTTGCCCACGGACATGGATGTGAGGACTTCGAAGGAATGTGTTGCTTCAACCTCTCTTCGCGTTCGGAATCCATCCATGCAAACATCCAGAAACTGAAAGATCTCGTGAAGGACTTGAAAGTAGAAAGAATCCCAGATTGGGTCAATGAAATTTTCGGGTAATGGGGACTAACAGGATGGGCCGCATCTTTAGTTAAGGGATTGTTGTTGATTCTCCTTGTAATTTTTACGGTGTTAGCTATGTTCTTGTGTCTTGTTCACTGTTTCAAAAGAACTCTCGCGAATGCATTTTTTGTAAAAACAGAAAGTGGAGTTGTAGTAAACCCCTCAGGTTTAGCCAGGGCCCCTTGGAGAACAGAATGCTGACACAGCGGCAAAGAAGTTTCCTGTCTCCAGGGACATCCGCCTTGTACCTTATCCCTATAGCCATGTAAGGCAATATCTTGTTAACCCTATTATTGGTCACTTATGGTCACTCTAACGCCTTTGCCATTGGTCAGGATTGGATCCGGGCCAAGGGTATAAAAGTAGCATACTGTACCCCTACTAACTCAGAAGAAGAAGAGCTGAGACCCTTCACAGACCCTCCAATAAAGCCATACTCGTGGAACAGCCAGCGTCTTCTGCTTCTCCTCTCTCTACCGTCTGCTGGAGCCTTAGGCCAAGGGAAAAGCTACCTAGCAAGCAAAGCTGAAATCACAAGAGCTGCCTAATCACTATAAGAGCTGAATATCTCCCTGCTTGCTAGGGGCTGACCCGCGGCCTTGGTCTGAGAGCGAGCTGGCTTCTAGCACCCAGTCCCCTTGGGGACTGAGCTCTGGAGCTGTTACAGCTTGCATAGGATAAGACCAAGCAAGGCTCATTTATATGCCCTTTTCTTTATGCTTGAAGAAATGAAGGTGCTTTACTTACATTGGCCAGCCCTCCTTGCAATCACTGTCAATACTAGACAAGCTTAAGATTCAAGCAGAATAAGGTTCTGTTTCACCACTTAAACTCCTAATTGCAAAATTTGGGAGACATCTACATTTTATGTTATATTCTCCTTAATCTTCTTAGTTTCTTCAGTTTCCCTCACCTGAGTCACTTCAGTTCTTGCAGCCTGGTCTTCCTGCTTGTAGTTTCAGCGTTCTTCAGTGTCCCGTTCCTCGGCTGTTCTAATGGCCTGGTAAGGCTCTGGATGGCCTTGGGGCAGCCCGCGCTCCAAAGGATGAAAGGAGTCTTCAGGTTTTTCAGTTCTTCAGAGTTGTTTATTAATTCTTATCTACAATATTTTCTCCCGGCCTGACAGAGGTCCGCACAGCAAGCCAGCCATGAGCACACTGACTGCCCTCGGGGCGGTCGCTTATCTTTATACCAAAAACTACATGTAAGATATTTACCTTTTCTCCCCAATACCTTTCACCCTTATTGACAAGTGCACATTCAGTAAAAACCAATCTCAAAGTGCCATCATCACCATCGAAGATGGATGACAAGAAGAAGAAGAAGGACAGGACACGCCCTAATTCCTCCATCTTGTCTCCTAGAACTCCCCTGTACCGAGATTCTAAAACCTGTGTTTCACACTATAATTAATCTATCCTTTCACCACTTATCCCCGTGTGATCCTCCCATCCTCATACAGCTGTTATGTCCTGTGCAGGATCAAAGTCTAACCACCAAACACTTCTGGCAACGTTCCAGGACTTCCGAGGCCCCCAAGGGTTGTCTTGGTGACTCTGCTCATCAGGAATGCTGTGCTGAGTTCCCACACTTCAGTAGCACAGCTTTTGGGTATGTGAGTATATATACTATGGACCTTTGAAGCAATGTTTTTTTTATCTAGGCAATAATATCTTGCCTGTTGTGAAATTGTCGCGGTGTGCGTTGTCCTGGCTAGATGATAACAGGGAGTGCGACAGTCCCCCTTTTTGAGCTCTGCAGAAACCCAGCTACCAGTAGAGGTTCGGCGCAGAAACAAAAGGCTGCAGCACGGGCCTGGGGTGGAACTGGGGTAACTTTATTTGATGGTAAAACTCCCCAAGTCCAGGTCCTAGGCCCCAAACTGAGGGCAAACAACAGCTTATAAACGGAGGGGGGAGGTCTCAGGGGAGGATACAGTCTCTAGCTAATCGGGAGAGCTGGGGGTGGAACACAAGGCAGGGAATACAATGTGTAGACCAATGAAGGATTTCAAGGGATGGGAACAGCTTGGGACAGGAGGGGTTAACAACTGGATAGGAGGAGGGGGTTTGAAACTTGGCAGGGAATAGCTAGGTAATACACAAAGAAACCGACACAACTAAACTGAATAACAAAACAGCAAGTCTGTGCCACTCTAAAGACGGGGAGAAATATACAGAGGGATTACAAAACCACAAATTAAACAGTAAACATGCCGAATAAAAAACACACTACAACACTTGCCCAGATGAGTTTGCCTCTGTGCTGCCAGTTGGTCCATTTCCATTGCTGTAGCCACCCCCACAGGGCATTTGCCATCATCCATGAGTCAAAATTTAAATAGAGTACTGGCCACTGGCAATCTCTAGGGCAAACTAGACAGCTTTCACTTGGGCAAACTGTCTCAATTCTCTTTTCCAGTGTACTGGTTATGGCTGGGACAGAGTTAATTTCTTCATGGTAGCTGCAAGGGGCTCTATTTTGTATTTGTGATAAAAACAATGTTGATAAAAAAGGGATGTTTTTGTTTATCTGAGCAGGGCTTACACAGAACCAAGGCCTTTTCTGCTTCCACACTGCTCCCACAGCAATCAAGATGGGGGTGCACAAGCAGCTGGGAGGGGACACAGCCAGGACAGGTGACCCCAACTGACAAAAGGGATATTCTAGACCATTTGGTGTCATGCTCCCTATATAAATCTGAGAGAAGAAAGGAGGCAGGGGGGAATGTTTGGTGTGATGGCATTTGTCTTTCCAAGTAACTGCTGCATATGTGAACCTCTGCTTTCCTGGGGCTGGCAAAACACCTGCCTGCTGATGGGCAGTAGTGAACGAATTCCTTATTTTGCTTTTCTCGTGCATGCGGCTTTTGCTTTACCTATAAAACTGCCTTTATCTCAGTCCACGAGTTTTCTTAATTTTACCCTTCTAATTCTCTCTACCATCCCACTATGGATGGGCTGAGGTTGAGCAAGCAGTTGTGTGGTGCTCAGCTGCCTACTGGGGTTAATCCACAGCACCCTTGTATACCTGTAGCCACATTTCTCTTCACAGAGAAAAGCAAGGCACGACTTCCCAAGAATATTTCTGGGTTTCACATTCTCTGAACCTCAGAGAAGGGAAGGACAATTCTTATCTCACTTGCTGTGCCTGTGTTTGTGCCAAAGTAGAATGCAATATGGAGATTGTTTACACAAAGTGATGGTGTTTTGTTTCCTTGGCTTATCAGGGCCAAGTGTGTGTGTGTGTGTCAGGACTGTCGGCCGACAGTCACAAGATTCTGTGCAGTTGCATGCAGTTGAGTGCTTGGCAGATTCAGTTTAGATCTAATATAATATAGTGTAATATAATATAGAATAATATCGTATAATAAAGTAATTAATTAGCCTTCTGATAAGATGGAGTCCTCCTCGTCATTCCTCCTTCGTTGGGGCCGAAAATATCCACTATATATACCTGTGTATATACCTCAGTTTAATGTGATTATTTACAAGTTCAAATGAAATAATAGCTTCAACTGGTACAAGTGTGTGCAAAATTTTTCTTTAATTAACTACATTAATTTAATTGAATTGAATGATAACCTGATAATTGGGCTATTATAATTCAAGAGTGTCCTTAAACCTGATATGTACTACAATAAACAAAATCCTTTTTACAAATCACTGAGTTGTCTGGACAGAGTATCTGTACATGACTGCAACATCCAAACACTGACACTGAATTAGTGCATTGACTGAAGGTTTTCCTGAACAGATTAAATAAACAAAACATTGGCATTTAATTTTTTATAATGAGACTTCAAAATTAAAATACATAAAGATAGTTGAGAAAAGCTCACACTTCTCTTTTTACTGCTATTTTCTATCTGACTTTAAATTGCTCTTGGCTTTCTGGAAGCATTAATTCTCTCTAAAAATCTCTTGCCTGCTTTATAAATATGGTGTTCCTGTTAGTATAACTTTCTCAATGTTTAGCTAGGGTGAAGTGAGAGTGAAGTTTGGTGTTTTTTTCCTTAGGCAAAAATGCTTGATATTTTAAGTTAAAGGCAAACCTATAACTATAGTAGACTCCTTCAGGCTATATACTGGAGTAGGGGAAAAATGAATTCCTGAAAGCTTACTCAATCACAATAAGAACTTACCTGGATGAAGGTAAAAGGAATAAATTTAGTGTCTTTGTTTGAAAAGACAGGTGCCTGCTAAGGAAGGCAGGAGCCTCTCCTGAACTGGAAACTGTAAACCCCCTTCCTTCGAATTGATATAAATTTGAAATTAAGGGGGGCTCTCAGGTAAAGATATGGGAGCAGGAATAACAGTTATTTATTAAGGAAGAAAATAAAAAATAAAATAAACAATGCAGTAATACAAAACAAACTACTGACAGAGTCAGAATATGACCTGACACCCTGTTAGTCAGGGTGTTGGTAGCAGTCCAATTAGAATGGTGGCTGCAGTCCTCCTGGAGTGGCAGGTGTGGTTCTGTTGAAGCAGTGATCTTGTAGAAGGGTGTAGTCTTTCTCTGAAGATCTACCGGAAAAGGCAGCTGTTCCTTTGGGAATCCAGTGGAAAGGCTGTTCTGGTGTTCCAAAAGCTCATATTATATCTAGTTAGGAATGCTTGGCTCCTCCCTCTGGGCAGAGCATCTCACAATGGGATGCTGTAATTTTATCGGTCATGCAGTGACATTCAATAGCCCATTAACAGCAGATGTCTCCCTGGAAGGAGGATTGGTTTGTGGAAGAGATAAACAAAACTGCACAATTAACAGACCATAACTGCCACACCTCTAAGAGATGGCAAATAGAATACACATTGCCTTGCAATCTAGGACATTTAGCATCCAGGGTTACAAAAGAAATTTATAGCCATGATCCTACAAGCAATAAATTGTCCTTGTATAAAGAAGTGTCAGATGATAGTTTTAAATATTACTGTTTTTTCCTCAAGAGTAGTTCTTGATTAAATTAAATCTTATAGTTTTTATTGGTTTGGGTTTTTTAAAATCACATCTTGGTTTTGGCTGGGACAGAGTTAATTTTCTTCCTAGCAGCTGGTACAGTTCTGTGGTTTGGATTTAGGATGAGAATAATGTTAAAAGCACACTGATGTTTTGGTTGTTGCTGAGCAGTGCTTTACACTAAGTCAGTAACTATTCTGCTTCTCATACTGCCCTGCCAGTAAGGAGAATGGGAGTGTACAAGGAGCTGTGGCATTGGAGTCCCTGGGGTAGCAAGGATAGGTTGGATTCAATCTACACCGGGACTCTCAGCCAATATAATTCTGTTCTAAATGCAGATGTATCACTGGCCAGAGACCTGGATGGGGCTAAGACCTCAACCAATCACATGTGTAATTGGAGCGCCCATAAAAGGAGCTGGAGGAATAAACTCCAGGCTGTTTGTCACATGGAGCTTTGGTGTGCGTGTGATCCCTGTCTCTGACCTCCAACCCCACAAAACATCTGGATAATAAACGTAATAAAGAGCTGTGAGGAAGCATAACCAGGACAAGTGACCTGAACTGTGTTGTCATCCTATTGCAGGGGTTCCATACTGTTGTCTTCTTATCACAACAGTTTCATACCTTCTTGGTGTTTCTCATGGGCAGCTGCACAGAGCACTGACTCTTCTTCACAAAGTAGCAAACTGACTCCAGTTCCCTGCTCAATCAGCCACCCCACTGTTTTATAGCACTCTTCTCATTGGTTACAGCTGTGGCCTGTTAAAGTCAGGCCTGTTCCTAATCTTTGATAACTGGCCCAGGTGCAACTCCTTAGGGGTAAGATTACTTTGTTCGCTATCTTTATTTTCTTATATTCTATCCCCCTACAGAACTGGCCAAAGATATATTCTACAACATATGACATCATGCTCAGTATATAAACTGGGGGAGGGGGGTGCTGGCTGAGAGTTGCTGATCGCTGCTCAGGGTCTGGCTGGCATCAGTCAGCAGGTAGTGAGCAACTGCATTGTGCATCACTTGTGTGAAAAACGCCAATCACTTGTTTTTAAAATTTTTAAAGTTTAATAGTAATTAAATGATTATAAAAATAGTAACACAATTAGAGTAATAACACTTTGGACAAATTGAATTAGGACAATATGAGACAATAAAAACAAAGAGTTACGGACGTCCGGGTACCTTTTTCTGGGCATCACGAGCCCGAAAAAGGACACCCGTTAACAAAGGATTAACCCTTAAGAACAATAGCCCGTTGCATATTCATACACCTCATACATGATGCATAAATTCCATTCAAACACAGGATTCCGTCTGGTCAGTGTCAGCTTCTTCCTTCTAATCCTAACAGCGCCTCCAAGGCGAGAAGAAGTTAGTTTCTTCTGATAAGAAGGCAATAAACTCCCTTACTCTAAAAGATTTAGGTGTCCTGTGGCTGCTATCTCGCTGCGAGTCCTTTCTGTTAAACAAAGCATCTTACATAGCATAGTTTCTATTTTAACAATTTTTATAACCTAAAACTATATTTAAAACAGTATTTAAGAAAATTAATACAGCATTGCTTTCTAACACAACACATATAATATTCATTTTAATATTCACAAAAAGCCAATAATAAAATGCATGCATTTTTCACAACTTGTTTTGTATATTCTTTCATAATTATTATTTTTTCCCTTCATTTTCTGTCATATTAAACTGTTTTTTTCTCAACCCATGAGTTTTTCCTTTTTTCTGATTCTCCCCCTTATCCTAAAATAGAGATTTTTGGAGTTCACTTGAATTAGCAATATGAATTAAGCATTTAAAGTTTAGCCTGTAGAACTATGTGTTGAATTTTAACCTTTTTACTGAAGAAACCTCTGCCATGGTGCAAAGGGCATAGGAAAATGCAAATTTCTGAAGCTTCTTGCTTAAAGAACAATACCAGAGAAGACCAAGAGATACAAAAAGCCCAGATAAAAGAATTCCTCTGTCTCCAAACTCATCAAGGCCGACAGACTACTCAGATAAGCACCAAGGGACCAAAAGTGCATGCGCAAAGGAGAAAAGTTCAAAAGTTCAGTCATGAGGAAGACCACAATCTTCAGCCTCAGAGACCACCAGAGACCCCCCGTGCAACCACCACAGCAAACAATGCATGCCCAGAAGGGTGTGGATCTGATTACCATGTGAAGTGAGGACAGGCGGGACCAGAGGTTGAATAGGCATGGGAAAGTTGTGCAATGTATTGCATATGGAATACCTTTGTGAATAAAGATGTGGGACAGCCCGAGGCTCGAGGCTCAGGGCACAAGTTTTCATGAGAGCTGTCTCGCTTGTGCCGGACGCTGACATACATACCCACTTCATAACTATATCTAGTTGTAGAGTCTATTTATTCCGCCTATCGCTTCATTTCCACTTGGGATGTCTTCAGATAGAGGCCCACATTTTATAGGAGATGTGATGCAACAGCTGAACAAAACCCTGGGTATAAAATCGGACTTACACAGACCTTGGTGACCACAGTCTAGTGGGAAAGTGGAAAGGATGAATGAGACTTTGAAATGACAAATTAGTAAAATGAGCCAAAACCCCTCTTAAATGGCCACAGGCCCTTCCTCTGGCTCTTTTGTGAGTCAGAATTCAGCAGAGGTCAAAACCCAAAGTAAGTCCCTATGAATTGCTGTACAGATGGCCGTATCAAACACTATCAATTCCAGGAGAAATTAATTTAAAGGGAGAAATGTATTTAAATCTATACTTGATTTCTTTAGGAAAAACTTGCTAGACTCTCGATTAATAACTCTGTTGGGATCGGTTGCTTTGGGTGCATTTGTTCATCTGTACCAACCTGGCGATTTTCTATATGTAAAGACCTGGATCTCTGAACCCTTGAAGAAAAAGTGGAAAGGACCTTTCCAAGTCCTCCTGGTAACCTACGCTGCACGCAATGTGTAAGGAATTAAACCCTGGGTTCATCTCATGCAGGTAAAACCAGGAACCACTCATTAAACACAGCAGAAACAAGACTGACTAACACCGTGGAGTTTTTTAATATATATAAATTCTCTTGGTTTAAGTATAGGATGTGATTTTCTAAGCGGATATTATTAATTGGATATAGATGAAAATGATAAATAATTGCACATTTGTGATAATAATAGAAACTATGCTGTTAATCTCTGGGAAGGTGTTGAAGGTTCGTTGTTTTCCTTTTTTTTTTTTTTTTCTTCTTTCAGGGAATTTTTCTCCCATTTGTAGCCTAAGAGATGAAGAATGACGGTACTTAAAAGACAAATGATGTGGCCAGGATGGGGAGGAAGGGGGAAGGGATGCAGTTGCTGCAGTCCCTTGTGAGCTCACTGTCTGGGGAGTTTCTCTTGGGAAGTGCAGAGATACGCGGGGGGTGGGTGAGGGGTGTGTGTTCTAACCAAGACTTGGCTGGGGATTAGGGGCTGGGCTCAGCCTTCTCTCTCTCGGGGATCAGAGGGGAGGTGGTTGTTTTGGTGCTGGACTCCTGCGCCAGGGAGAATTTGCTGCTACTGCAGAGTTTTGTCCTTCACTGCTTCTTACCGTTGGTGAGGCTCTGCTTGCAAGAGCGGCCATTGAACTGGGACCTTCCAACACCCTACGTCCCTGGGAGGGACCCTCATCCCTGAGCTTGGGTGGCTCAGGGGAAACCTGGGACACCCCCCCCCCCGCTCCAGAGGAAGCATCTCTCAGCTGCTTCTGGGAGCCTGGTTGCTGCTACCTTCAGCAGGACATCACATAGGACAAGTGAGAGCTAGTGTTATAGATGAGTAATGTAATACTTGGCTCTCACAATTAAAAGATAAATATTATGTAGATGTATAGTAATGTTATTTAATATGTCCCCCTCATAGACCCCTTTTCCCTTCCCCTTGTAATAGCCTTAGCAGTCAGGGCATTTAGAGAAGGCCGGTTTGTTACCAGGAGGCGCAGCGTAACAACACCTGACCTCCAATCAAGATGTAAGAAAGTAATCTCCACCAATAAATGGCAGAGAAAGAGTTGACTTGATGGAAAACATGAAAGTTTGACAAGAAAGTTTCACAGATATGTATGCTTGGCAGAAAGCTCTCTGAATGTAGAACTGGAGAACAGAATAGAGGTGGAAACAAGTTTTGATATAGAAGAAAAATAGATGTCTAAATTGAGAATTGCTGAGCTGGTCATTACTGGACAACTAAGAAAGCAAAGGTGCTCCAGATTGCAAGGCAAAATGTATTTTATTACCATCTGTATGGCAGTTGTCTTTTGTCAAGTGAGCAGTTTTCCTTATCTCTTTCTGAGTGATCACAATCACTCCTACCTCAGGAGGGCACATCTGCTGATAACAGACTATTGGATGTCACTGCATGACTGATAAGAACTATAACATTCCATTGTGAGATGCTCCGCCCAGAGGGACGAGCCAAGCATTGCTACCCAGATATAATCCAGGGATTCTGGAATAACTGCAGGGCTTCTCCACTGGATTTCCCAGAGGAACAGCAGCTTCTTCCACTGGATCTTCCGAAGAAGACTACACCCTTTTCTACAAGATCCTTGCTCCAGCAGAACCACACCTGACACTCCAGGAGGACTGCAGCCACATTTCCAATTGGACTGCTACCAACACCCTGACCAACAGGGCGTCAGGTTGGATTCTGACTGTCAGTGTTGTTGTAGTGTACTGCATTGTTTATTTTATCCTTTTATTTTTTTCTTCCCTATTAAAGAACTGTTATTTCCCGCCTCCATGTTTTTTTTGCCTGAGAGCCCCTTAATTTAAAATTTACAGCAATTTGGAGGGGTGGGGAGGGTTTACATTCTCTATTTCAGAGGAGGCTCCTGCCTTCCTTAGCAGACTCCTGTCTTTCCAAACCAAGACAAAAGGTTGAGTTGGAAGAGGGTTTTATGACTAGAGCAAAGGATATGTTGACCACAAACAAAAAGATGTTTTTACCAAGCGGAAATATTTCTTAGGAGAAGCAGAAAGATACCATAGGCAAACAAACATGCCAATGTGGCAAGTAGAAAAATGGTCTAAGAATTTTCCACTGCAAGAAAACTGAAAAACAACTTTAAGCTTAAACTCTAACATACTAACTCATGTGATTGGATAGTAATTACCATAATATGGTAATGATTGTAGTTATGATAGACTATCGGTAATAGTAAAGGTATTGTATACGATGCTGATTGGTTGTTATGTGTTAAGATGCTAAGCAAAGAAAAATATATAATGCAGTGTAACCAAAACTAAAGCGTCTTCTGGCTTGCCCATAAGCTGTAGCTGGCAGCTGTAGGCGTGGCTCTGTTACCCACGACCTGAGACTGCTGTAACATCTATACAATAAATGGCATTTTGAAGAGCCACCTGGAATCCCACATCTCTCATCTCAGGCTCTTCCATTGACTGACAAAACTTTAGGAGGGGCTAAGGATATAAAAGGCAGGGCATCCATTTTGTAGATGAGCATGTGGCTGATAGTCACGGGGGCTCTCAGCACTGTAATTTTTCCTTATTTAGTCCTTTTGTTGTATTTTTTTGTTAAAGTTTAATAATCTTTGAAATTTTAAAAGTGAGCAGTCGTTTCTCACAAATGGGGGCTCATTCCAGATAAAAACCTCATCTCTGTGGCTGTAGATTTTGAAAGAGAGGCATGCCCTGCTGCAAGTTTGGCAGCTCTGTCGAGTTCTCCTGTGACTATCCGTGATTGCAGGTATACACCCCAGGGAAAGCAAAGGACTAAATAACAAAAGAGGGAAGAAAAATGCACATCTAGAGGACTGTGAGTATTTGCGTGCATGTGAGAGCCTGAGAGTATTCTTGAAGTGTGTGGGGTAGTTCCGGGAGTGTGCTGTGCTGGGGGTAGATATGAAACTTAGAAGATCCTCATAACAATTTTTGGCCAGATTGTAATTCCATAATCCCGGTGTATAAAAGTCAGCTTCGGACAATACACGGGAGCCATCTTGGTCTGTTGAAGTGTTGGGATTTTGGACGGTTGGAAGAAAAAACGGTGGGACGCGTGGAAGAGGAAAGCAGGCACCCTGTGGCTGGCGGGATAGGGTGTGATAGAGGGATATTAGACTTAAGGAGACTCAAGAGTGTGAAAAATGCTAATCACTTGTTTTTAAAATTTCAAAAAGTTTAATGATAATAAAATGGTTATAAAAATCGCAATATAATTAAAGTAATAATAATTTGGACAATTTGGATTAGGACAATATGAGACAATAGAAACAAAGTGTTACGGACCTCTGGGTACCTTTTTCTCGGCAAAATAAGCCTGAAAAAGGATACACATTAACACAGAATTAACCCTTAAAAATAATAGCCTGTTGCATATTCATATATCTCATACATGATGCATAAATTCCATTAAAACATAGGATTCTGTCTGGTCATCAACTTCTTCCTCTTAATCCTGACCGGCGTCATCATGGCTGAGCGAGGCGGGAAGAAGTTTGTTTCTCTGGATAAAGGGGCAATAAATTCTCTTTCTCTGAAAGATTTAGGTGTCCTGTGGCTGCTATCTCGGTGCGAGTCCTTTCTTAGAGAACAAAAAAAGTATCCTACATAGCATAGTTTCTATTTTAACCTTATGTTATAACCTAAAACTATTACGCACACTACTTAAGAAAATTAATACAGCATAACTTTCTAACACAACACATATAATACTCATTTTAATATTTGCGAAAAGCCAATCATATAATACGCATTTTTCACAAGAGCATCTGGAAACGTCAGATTGAAGGTCGCCAGGTTTAGAGGGTTTTGAAGTGACGGCGAAAGTCGCCGTTCAGTGGAGACCACGCTCGTGTCAGTGCGAGGAGTCGCGGCAGCTTTCCCAGCCTTCCAGCGTTGGGGGGGGCCGTGTGACTGTTCCATGGGGAGCAGCGGCGCGCTCAGTGCTCAGCACGGTGAGCTTCTGGTGCGCAGTCAGCGCGATAGCTTCCAGAGCTTACCAGCTGAGGCTTGAGAGGGGGTGTTGCCACTGGTAGTGGCGACTAAAAGACTGAGCGCGGGGGCGTCCTGTGCTGGCCCAGTGATACGAGGTTTCCCGGGCAGGGGGAAAAGGAGGCAGGAGATCCGTAGCTGGCGAGAAACTGCACATGCGCGCGTCTGCCCACAGTGACTCAGGGACGCCAAGCAGTAGAGACCAGCGGGCTGACCGAGTGGCAGGGTACCCAGTGGCGAGGGGCCGGCACCAGAGGGACCGCCAATTGGAGAAAACCAAGTGTGCGGGGTTTTCTGAGCGAGGACCACGGGGGAGGAGGCGGGCAGGGTTTCCCGACCCGCTGGCACAAAGGAAGCCGGGGGGTGGGGTTATGTAAAGTGGCGTTCGCGGCCGCGCTGGGCGTAGTCTCCAGTGCGTGCTGACCCAATGAGGGTAGGGGGAGGCAGCGGAGGTCCGGTGCGCTGACCTAGATTACACACGGCATCGCTGGAGGTTAGGGACCACCCGAGCAGTGCGGGTGTCCCCGGACCGGGGTGTGGAGCCGCAGCGGCATCCCTATGGGACCCACCAGCGTAGAGCCATGAGACCGGGGCGCCACGCGAGGGGCGGCGTCCGGAGGGTCACGGGCAGTGGTGGGGGGCTGCCGGCGGCGAGTAGGGCGGCTTTCGCCGAGTCCAGGGGCACCTGGCGGGGCGGGTCTAGTTGCACGGGGTTTCCAGGCCAGGGACCACGCGGGTCTACATTAGCGGTAGTAGGCCTGGGGCACCTGGTGCGGTGACTTTCAGCGGTGCCGACCCGACTGAAGGTAACCGCGGCAGTCAGAAGCCCTGCATCCCAGAACCACAGAACCGCTGGTCCGCCGGTGCGAGGCTGCTGGCGGCTGGGGGCCGCGCTTGTGGACCGGGAGAGGGTTGGACAGTGGGAGCCACGTATGACAGGGGCCACGGGCGAGGGGCTGCCGCTGGCTGCGACTCAGGGCGCGCGGGGCGTGGTTTGCGCGCGGGGCGTGGTTTGCTCTCGGCACTGCCGGGGGGGTAAAGAGCTGGGAAAAATGCGTATTTTATGATTGGCTCTTCGTAAATATTAAAAGGAATATTATATGTGTTATGTTCGAAAGTTATGCTGTATTAATTTTCTTAAGTAGTGTGTTAAATATAGTTTTAGGTTATGGGAAAAACGCCAGTAACTTGTTTTTAAAATTTTAAAAGTTTAATAGTAATAAAATGATTATAAAAATAGTAACACAATTAGAGTAATAATAATTTGGACAATTTGAATTAGGACAATATGAGACAATAAAAACAGAGTTACGGACGTCCGGGTACCTTTTTCTGGGCATCACGAGCCCGAAAAAGGACACCCGTTAACAAAGGATTAACCCTTAAGAACAATAGCCCGTTGCATATTCATACACCTCATACATGATGCATAAATTCCATTCAAACACAGGATTCCGTCTGGTCAGTGTCAGCTTCTTCCTTCTAATCCTAACAGCGCCTCCAAGGCGGGAAGAAGTTAGTTTCTTCTGATAAGAAGGCAATAAACTCCCTTACTCTAAAAGATTTAGGTGTCCTGTGGCTGCTGTCTCGCTGCAAGTCCTTTCTGTTAAACAAAGCATCTTACATAGCATAGTTTCTATTTTAACAATTTTTATAACCTAAAACTATATTTAAAACAGTATTTAAGAAAATTAATACAGCATTGCTTTCTAACACAACACATATAATATTCATTCTAATATTTGCGAAAAGCCAATCATAAAATATGCATTTTTCACAACCCCCACTCTTATTCTTTGTAAATAATTTGGCTTGAGCAATATTTCTTGTCTGCTTGCATCTTCTGGACTATGCTGGCAAAATAAAACAGGGAATTACACAAGGAAGAAATATGAAAACATTTGTAACACATAAAATGAAAAAAATCTTAATTTCACAGGCTATAACATAAAGTTAAAATAGAAACTATGCTGTGTAAGATACTTTTTTTTTAAAGAAAGGACTCACACCAAGATATCAGCCACAGGACACCTAAATCTTTCAAAGAAAGAGAATTTATTGCGCTTTTATCGAGTTCTTCCCACCTTGCTCAGTCCTGAAGACGCTGTCGGGATTAAGAGAAAGAAGTTGACGCTGACCAGACAGAATTCTGTATTTGAATGGGATTTATGAATCATGTATGAGGTGTATGAATATGCAACAGGCTATTGATTTTAAGGGTTAATTGTCTTTTAAAGTGCGTCCTTTTTCGGGCCTATTTTGCCCAGAAAGAGGTACCTGGACTGTCCCTAACTCTTTGTTTTTATTGTCTCGTATTGTCCTAATCCCAATTGTTCAAATTTTTTTTACTCTAATTATATTGCTATTTTTATGACCATTTTATTACTGTTAAACTTTGTAAATTCTAAAAACAAGTGATTGGCGTTTTTCACAGAGTTGTCTTTTGTGCAGAGGTCTTGTGGGCCCGCATGAGTGGCTTTCAGCAGTTGCTGTGCACTAGTAAACCCGGAGGCAGCAGAGAACCAGAACATGTCAGCGAGCAGGAGAGCATACCCAGTATTACAAAAGTCCCTGAATTGCAAGCGGGTTGTTTTTTTTTTTTTTTGTTTTTGCTTTTCAGGAAGAAATAAAGGGGTTTTTTTTCTTTCCTTTCTTCCTCTTTCTTCACTTGTTCTTTCTTTCTCCTTCTAGCTAATTAGGAAAACAAGCCTTACTGAAAGGACCTGTAGTTTGCTAATTAAAAGTCCCCAAAAGGAGAAAGAGGATCCTCTCCCCTCTTCTCTTGCCCTCCTTTGGGCTGCTAAACCTCTAGGATTTTATTTTTCCTTAATCTTTAGGTTTTTCATCTGGTAGTTGCCAAACACATTAAGAAAGAGTGTACGAGCCTGAATGAGAGATGGGGGTCTCCAGGCGGCTCTCGAAAATGCAGTTTATTCTATCCAAGACATTACAGCAGTCCAGGGTCGTGGGCGACAGAGCCTGTCCCTACAGCTGTCAGCTCCAGCTGCAGGCAGGCCTGGAGCCCCTTTGTTTTTGGTTACATTGCATTTTATACTTTTCTTTGCTTAGCATCTTAATACACTAGAACCAATCTATACCTTAACTATTATCTATAGCCTATCATAACTACTATAATTACCATATTCAAGTTACTATTCTCCAATCACTAAAAGTTAGTACGTTACAGTTTAACCTAGAAGTTGTTATTCAGTTTTTTTGCAGTGCAAAATTCTGAGACCTTTTTTCTACTTGCAGCATCGGCAGACTTGTTTGCCTGTGCTATCTTTCTGCTTGGTAAAAACATCTTTTTTGAGGTGGGTTTATCCTTTGCTCTAAGTCATAAAAAACCCCTTCTAACTAACATACCCTTTGCCTCCTTGGTTATCCAGTAAGACTGGCTCAGCAATTCTTTTCTTCTATGTTGCAGACATCTTTTCATTAAAAATCCTTCCTTAAGATTTTTCCTTCTGAGAAGGTGAGAGGCCTCAGAAAAAAAAGTAAACAATGATTATCTGCTGCTGTGGAATGCAAGAGGTGGATCCGTGATGGGTCTTGTGTGGATGTTTGGAATTAATGGCCAATCACGGCAGAGCTGGCTCTCTCTCTGTCCGAGCCACAGACCTTTTGTTATTCATTCTTTTCTATTCTTAGCCTAGCCTTCTGATGAGAACTTTTTCTTCTATTCTTTTAGTGTAGTTTTAATGTAATATATATCATAAATAATAAATCAAGCCTTCTGAAATATGGAGTCAAATACTCGTCTCTTCCCTCATTCAAAGATCCCTGTGACCACCGTCACACTTCTATATCAAAACTTGCTTCCATCTCTATTCCTTCATCAGACTCTACATTTAAAAATCTTTCTGCTAAGCATACATATCTGTGACACTTTCCTGTCAAACTTTCATCCTTCCCAACATCTCCCCCATCCTAATGAACAAAAAAGATGCTGGAAACTGTCTTATTCATCATTCTCTGCACACATTGAAGTGCACAGGGTATCACTACCATAACTGCAATTATCACCACTAACACAATCAAGCCTAACTTACAAAGTTCCTTCAACCAAGGTGCAAACCTCCAACCATCAAACAAGCTGGCTAACCAAAATGGTTCATCTGTTGTAATTTGGTTAGCTAAATCTCTGAAACTTTGCAGCTGTTTATGAATAGAAGACGAATGATCAGACAAATTCATACAACACAATCCTTCAAAATCTTCACAGCCATGTGTGGGATCTCAGTACCTCAGGACTGAGGTGCCGAGTCACCGAGACCACCCTTGGGGGGCTCGGGAGTCCTGGAATGTTGCCAGAAGTGTCTGTTGGCTGGACTTTGATCCTACACAGGAGATGACACTTGTATGAGGATAGGAGGATTTCACCGGAGTGAATGAAGGGATAAGTTAATTAGAGAGTGAATCACAGGGTTTAGGATTTCTGTACAGGGGGGGTTTAGAGAAGTAAGATGGAGGAATTGGGGCGTGTCCTGTCCTTCTTCTTCTTCTCCTCCATCTTCTGTGGTGATGGTGGCACTTTGGGATTGGTCATTACTAAAAGTGCACTGGTTAATAAGGGTAAAAGGTATTGGGGAAAAATGATAAATATTGTATACGTAACTTTGAGTATAAAGATAGGTGACCGCCCGGAGGGCAGGGGAGTGTGCTCATGGCTGGCTGCTGAGCAGACCTCTGTCGGGCCGAGAGAAAATCTTTTAGATAAGCAATTAATAAACATCGAGACCGAGAAAAGATTTGAAGCCTCTTCTCATCCTTTGAAGCGCGGGCTGCCCCAAGGCCACCCCGGGCCTTTCCAGGCCATCCAAACAGCCGAAAATCGGACACCTGGCATCCGCTGGGTGAGCTAACCCCCACCAAAACCTTTCGGGGGGGGAGCAACCTTGAAGCCCTGAAGAGCTGAAGAGCCAAGAAGGCAGCTCCGACCTTGGACGAGCTCCCAGGAGAGCACTGATAACTCCTGAGGAGAGAAGCCTGAAGAAAGAAAAAAAAAAAAGAAGAAGGAAAAAAAAAAAACGGCCAGGAGAGTCTGCAAAAACAGCAGTCACTGAGAATTCCATCTCTCAGCTTCTGCCAAAGACAATTCGTAGCAGAGCAGCCCGGACCGGAACCAGGAAGGCGCCTCTGGGACCATCTCTCGTGACCTGCTGGACTGAGATCGAGACCTCCGGACTGCCCTGATGACAGATTCGGTGAGAAGGTCAAAAATACGAACATGGGGGGCACACTTTCCCAGGAACAACGGGAAATTTTGTCCGCCTTACAAGGCGTGACTCAAGCATACACAGAAGGGATCCCAAAGAGAGAATTAAAGCAGTTATTGTTATGGGCAAGACTTAATTATCCATTAGCAGAAACATGCCTGCTATTCGAAGTGGGGTTTTGGCAAGAAATTAACAGACATTTATATCTCTTAGCAACGAAAAAAGACGAGGCAGCGTTAAAGCTGCTCTCGCCAGCAAGAATCATGCTAGAAGGCATATCGGTCCAGTCGAAATGCCGGGAAAAGCAGCGAAAGGCTGCGGCACCCTCAGAAGGAGAGAGGGAGCAAGACTCCGGGAAAGAATTAGCTCTGGCCTTAAGAAGCCAGGGGGAAAGGGCTCTCGAGGAAAGAGAGCAGGAAATAATATTAAAACCCCCGGTCCCAAAACACAGAAACTCCAGGAAACTCCTAAAGCGTGCTCAAACTCCAGAGAGCACGGGGAACTCAGAATCGGAAGGGGGGAAGCAGGGGGGAGAGAAGGGATCGGGGGGGGGGGCGCTTTCTCGCGGTGGCGCGGCGGTGGCAGAACAAGGCGGCCAGGCTACGGCGGTGCAAGTGGGGAGCGCGGGTGAAGAGATAACGGGAGACACGTCTTTAGGTGCGGCTTTGGTCAGCTCAGGACCAGGGGTGGCGGCCGTCCCGGCCGGCAGGGACACAGACACTCGCACGGCGGGCGAAACTTGCAAAAACCCGGGGGGGGAATCACATACCAGCGCGGGGGCGTCAGACACGGGCAGCGAAATGGGGGAAACTGCGCAGCCCCAGAGGGCTGCCATGGTGAGACGCAGGAGGTGCGCGGTTGTGACGTCAGACCCGGTATGGAGGTCGGCCCGGATCGCGGAGCGCTCCCGGAGGCCGGCGGGAGGCGGGCTGCACACACCGGTGGGGGGAGGAGTGAACACGGCGTCAGAGGAGGAGGAGACAGAGTCAGGGGCAGACCGAGGGGAGGAGACCTCGGAGGTGGAACAAGGGGGAGAGAGTGACGACAGCTCGGGAGAGACAGGGAGCGGCTCGAAGAGCACGCATGCGCAGAGAGTAGAACTCAGGTGGGGGGGCGGGCCAGACCCGCTGTTACGTCTCGGGCGAGGAGGGGCCATGCTCGGGATTCCACATCCTGGGGCTCCACCCCCTCTCCAGACTTGGTGCCTTTGGTTAAAACCCTCGGAGTCCAAGACTCACCCCTTCAAGGGAGACGTTCTGGTGTTCAAGCCCCAATTCCAGCTGAATTAAAAGCCAAGCAAACACGGTCTCAAATGAGTTCGCCGGCATGGCAGCTGGCCGGAAGAGGAGCAGTCGAGCTCACTCCGTCATCCGAGCCAGGGAGGCCGGTGACAGCGCCACCTAGTGGCAGGAAGACAGAAGTGCACGACATGCCGGATCGGTTCGGCAGAGCCACAGCGCCATCTCGTGGCGAGACTGCAACAATGCAGCAATTTTTTCCAACATTATATAAAAAGAAAAGCATTTTAAAGAAGACAGTGTCAACACAACAAAGGGATTATCCATCGACTTCGGGATTTCATGAAGATGATGAAAGCTCAGATGAAGAACAACTACAAGGAGAAGATATCATAAGGATCACAGCATCGGAGGGTGTTCCAACATGGATGCTGTCAGCAGCAGAAGCAGCAAAAAGCTTCTTGCATTCAGTTGACACAGCAAAAGAGAAATATCGACAGGATCCTTGAGTTTCCTTTTCGGATCTGGGAGCGAGGCCAAAAACCTCAAGGCGAGAAATAAGACGTGATGAATCACCGATGACATCCACAATACCATTATTCATGCAAATCCCAACGGAACCTCAAGAAGAGGAATTTCAAGAGCCAGTGAAGACGATGGATTGGAAGCGAATTAGAAAAGCATTGGCAAAGGAAAAGCATTTATTTCCGGGATCAGGAGATCTGACAATGCCAGTGACATATGATGCCCAGGGGCAGAATCCAAGGTGGGAAAGGATGGGTCATGAGATACTCAAAGATTTGTTGCCTTCTGATAGAAGGCAGGCGACCTGGTTTCAGGAGACAGCACGGCGACCCCCTTTCCCAGGGTCGCTCGGGCCTAAGAAACACGCTAACACCAACATGGTGGACGGTCAAAGGCCTTTATTCTCTCTTCTCGTGGGGTTTTATAGTCTAGGGGGCTTCTACGTCAGGTGAGGGTCGGTCTTTACCATTTATGGTTAGTAGGGATGGAAAGTTACTGGGCAAGTGGAAAGTTACTGGCATCTGGTTCAGGGGGCTGCATTCCTATGTTAATTTTCTTATCTAAGGGGACAGGGGCCCTGTCTTCCCGTAACATCACGAGATTTTCCGAACGCCAGGCCCTACCTGCTACATCTCCCCCCCATTTTTCACAAATGAATGAGGTAGTCATATACTGAAATGAGGTGTAAGGTTGTAGTTTGATAAGGAAAAGGGGGTTTGGTACATCTGAGTAAGTTTTCGCCAGTCAAGGTTAGGACTTGTGGCTGGCAGTGTTCCCTGGTTGGATTCGCCGGCCGATGAACAGGATGTTGGCCCGTTCCAGGTGGGCCTGAACGAATGAGACCAGCTTGTTCAGCAGGCAAGGTCCCAAGGTAACCGCTAGAAGCAGCAATGCCAATGGAGCTATTAGGGTAGAAATCAGAGTGGTTAGCCATGGTGATTGATTGAACCAGGACTCGAACCAGCCCTGTTGGGCTTCCCTGTCCTTCTGCCTCTGAGCCAGTCTGGTTCCGAGTTCTGCCATGGAGTCTCTTACGACTCCTGTGTGGTCTGCATAGAAGCAGCACTCCTCTCTCAAGGCGGCACACAGGCCTCCTTGCTGCATGAACAGGAGGTCCAGACCTCACCTGTTCTGCAAGACCACTTCCGAGAGAGAGGAGACTGACTTCTCTAGGAAGGAGATGGATTTCTCGATCCTTTGCAGGTCCTCATCGATGGTCATTTGCAGCTGGGACAGTCCCTGGTACTGTGTCGCTATGGCTGAGACACCCGTTGCCATTCCTGCTGCTCCTAAACCGAGCAACATCGCAATAGTTACACCTGTTATTATTTCTCTTTTGTGGAGCCAGCTGGGTTCCTCAAAAAGGTGATACACTTCTTCGTCTGAGTGGTACAGGACCCTAGGAACAATCAGAACTTGGACACAAAAGTCGTTAGAGTCATCAAATTTGGCAAGGGACACACAGGGACTCACTCCAGATCGCTGGCAAACCCACATCCCAGGTGCGGATGGGACTACCCACTTATTGTTTTTCCTGTTAGGCTTGACAACTTTGGTGCAGACGTTGCCTCTCCGCCTAGCTAGGGTTGCATTGCCAAATCATCTGCCCAGGCCTGTGACTTGACTCAGGGTGATTCCTTTGCGAGGCGTTTCCCATCTGCAGTGGTGAGGGGCATCGGCTGTGGAGTAACTGAAGGGAGTGTTTAAAGCGATTCCTTCATAAAAGGGAGGTTTGACATCGTAGCAAAGCTAGCAGGATTCGGTTAGGTTAGGGTTGGATTCATTCAGGGATATAAAGGTAGCTTCTAACATACGAAGGATTGGGTCTGAGTCCGACCTGGCCGCGCGGTCTGTCTGAAAGACTTCCGCATGGCCGGTTGGGACTTTGCTAACTCTAGTCGGTAGGGTTTTAGGGTAGGTTGCGTTTTTCCCTTTCGGCACGCTTTTAATCACTTTGTTTGGTCCGACCGCTCGGGGCGCCGACGGTTGGAGCCTGATAATTCGCACATTTACTCTCTCTTTTGACCCTTGAAGGACAACTGTCCACGTTCGGCCTATGGCCCAACTGGGGTGATGTGGCTGCAAGACTGTCATGTTATAGCTAGTGCATTTCCGGATTTTTGGGATTTTGTGGTGATAGCGATAAAAGTTTCCCTGGAGGAAGATGGGTGTTTTGCAGCCGCTGGGTGCCCAGGCGAACTGTAAGAATTTGTCGGGCTCTTGTGGATCCCACCCAGGCCCCGACGGTCTGGCATCTGTAACAATGGTTTCGCAGCCCCAGTGCCCACAATATCCCCACCCTGGGTGATTGCAGTAGCTTTTTCCTGGCTTTGAAGCTGGGCACCAATAGGATGGGTACATGTGTGTGGCGTGTGGGGAATTGGGGTCTACCTTTGGCTGTCCTGGAAACAGGTCGGTAACGCGGAGCACGAAGGATGGAGTGTTTGGTGTGGTGGTTTCCCTGAGCACCTTGTTGCTACTAAGGTGAGGCATGACCCACCTGAAAGGCCGGTGGGGGTAGTGATCTGGGCTGGCTTGTCCTCTGGCAACAAGCCCCAACAGCAAAATCACACAGAAACACCGTTGATGCTTGGGTCTCACCCGTGTGGGTCTCTCGGGCGCTGCCAAGCGGCTTGGTGGTCTGTCACTTTCCTCTGGGATGAGCATGTACGCGTCACGAGGACGCCCCATGAGCATGTCCTGTAAACAGAAACTCACAATTCTCGTCAGTCTCATCCTGCTTATTATGAAGGTCGGGCTTAATTGACTTAAGTGGACACCACCTGACTTTGCCGTCCTTTTTGACAGCTGCGTACCCTCTCCCCGTGAGCATCAGCCTCTAGCCCCGTTCCCATTCACCCAGCTCATTTCTAATTACCACCTGTGGGCCCTCCTCTAGCGTTCGGTTGGCCCAGTGTTTTTGGATAGGACTGTTTGTTTCATCTCCCCTAGGGAACTGATTCAGTGCTAGCAAAGCAGTTGCCAGCATGCACGCTTGATCTCCTGGGGGAATGGCATTGGCAAAGCCCTCTGCTTTTGCCAATACTTCTAGCTTGGTTTTCAGGGCCTGGTTCGCTCTCTCCACTATGGCCTGCCCGGTACTGTTATATGGGATACCTTGCACTAATGTGATGCCCCATTTTGAGGCGAATTCCTGTACTGGTTTGGAGGTGAAATTGGACCCGTTGTCCTTTTTGATCTGCTTGGGGATACCAAGCCAGGCCATGGCTGTCAGCCAGTGCTGAATTGTGGCCTTGGAATTTGTTTTGTGGTGCTGTGTGGCTATGATCGTTCCGCTATAAGTGTCCACTGTCACTGCAAGCCATGCTCGGGGCTTCAGCAGTTCACACCAGGTGAAGTCCGATTGCCAGATCTCTGAAGGCTTGAGACCTCTTGGGTTGACCCCACTGGTCCATAGGGGTGACTTCTGGCAATGAGGACAGGTGGCTACCACGTGTTTTGCGTCTGCGGTCGGGATCCCGCATCTCTTCGCCAGTGCTTTGGCTCCGATGTGGAGCGACTCGTGCAGCTGACGAGCTTCCTGCAACGTCCATATGCTTTTTGCTGCGGCGTCCGCTTTGTCGTTGCCGATCTGGAAGTAACCTTTGACTGGGTCGTGGCTGTTAACGTGAATGACTGACACGGTGCCCTGTCGTGAGGAGAGTGCTTCTTCCAGCATTAGGGCTGCTGCTGATGTAGACACTCCTGGTCCTGCCATGGCTAGGCAAAGCCTTGCCACGAATATAGAGTCCGTTACTATGTTGAGGTGTTCCTCTTGAAAGAGTCCGCACGCCAAGACGACTGCTGTCGCCTCCAGCTGTTGCACTGACAGTGTGGGGTCACATGCTTTGACACAATGCCATTGTTCTCCTGCCTGCCACACTGCTGCTGCGGTTGAAGTCGTGGAGGAAGCGTCTGTGAAGACCGTCGGTCCTGGCTGCGGTTGATCCATGACCTTTGGCGGTATGTTCATGTCAACAATGGTCAGCAGCTTAGTCCAGGGTGGTTTGGAGGAGTAGGAGATTTCTCCTCCGAAGCCGGTGAGAGCAAGGGCTAGGTACTCCGATATTGTGGCTGACTCCGTAGTCGGTTGCTTGCGAAACGGAAGGTGGATGCTTGTCGGCTCAGTCCCTAGGTGTTTCAAAGCGAGTTTCCTGCCTTTCATGATGAGGTTAGCGATGCATTCAATTCCCGGGGAGAAAGCACGAGCAGGTCTTCCGAGAACCACCCATTGAATTGGTCGGGCCTTTTCAGAAGGTCCTTGGGCCTGTGCTCCCACTCCCCCCCTCGGTGTAAAGTGAACGTATAAGTCCAGTGGCATGGCTGGGTTCCACCTGGCGAGTGTGCCCGTGGACATCTTGCTTTCGATGAAGTCAATGGAGCTCGTTGCTTGCGGCGTCAGCTCCTTGGGTTCCCAGGGGTGCTTTCCTTTCAGGAGGTCATACAAGGGGTCTATGACCTCAGGAGGGATCAGGACGATGTTGCGAAGCCACTGCAGTGATCCCACCAGGAGTTGCACATCGTGTAGCGTTTTGACGTCTCGACTGACTTTCGCCTCGGGGGGTGTCACGTAGGAGCTTGTGATTGTGGTGTGTGGATCCTGACTGCCATAAAGACGGCATGTCCCCCACACCATCAGGGGTTCCTTCCCTATTCTCATGGCGAAGGCTACCCAGCTGTCCCACTCTGGGGCGTCTCCCGCTGGTCCTGTGGCAGCAGCGCGGTCTGTGGCGGTGGGAGGTGCGAGGGTGTTACCGGTGGTGCTGCCCTGCTCTGCCACCGCACCGTAGGCGGGGATGTAAAATTCACCACTCCCTGTGAGGGCACTGGGCACGAGGGTCTCCTGCCCCCCTGGGGGTCGCCGTGGCTGGGCCGCTGCATCGGGGCGTCTTCCCGCAGCTCCTACAGATCTCTCTCGGGTGTGCTCGGAGCGAGGATGCCGCCAGAGAAAGCTGTGCCGGCTGGGGACAGCTCGCTGAGTTGCTGCCCTTCCCCAGAAGCCCGGGCTGAAGCGGTCGTCCCGCCACTGCTGTTTAAATAGAATCCGCCCCGCCCCATCAAAAAGCATGCGGCTTATTTGCGTAATATCAAAAGTGAGCAGATCATTATTGTTAGAAAGGTCGTCCACGAGAGTGGGTACTACAGCTGAATTGACCCCTCTTTCTGAAATCGCTTTGACTTCCCCTGGGTTAACTGGGGTATATGTCCCCTGTTGGTCTCCCTGCACTCCGGTGACTCTCACCGGGAAAGCGTTCATGGAGGCTGCCGGTGTTTGGCCTCTACACGTTGCTTTTACTTTTCCCCAATCGGTGAGCCCCTGTTGCGACCTTTTCCCGATATTGTTTAAAGCTTTATTCGGTTTCGCTCGAAACCATATTAATTCTGCTCTCTTGGTTTCCGAGTCCCAGCCGGGCTCGGTCAGCTCTCCCGAGCTGTCTGAGCAGCTGTTACTTGACTCTGAGGCGGAAGCTGACTGCTGGCACATTTCTGGCGCTCCGTGCCGTTTTGTGCGGCTCCGACCCCGCTCCTCCCTTCGGGGGTGATGCTGTTCCCTCCCCCTGGGCTCCCCCCGCCTCCTGCTGGGGGAGGTCCTTGCCCTATAAGGACCTAATTTGAATAGAGCGCTTTGATTGGTCTCACGCTCCACCGCGGGGGCCGCCCCTTATCCCCCCTCGCCTGTGCATGCGTTGTCAAGCAGACTGACTGCATCTCCGCCCCCCGCCTCTTCCCTTCCGCCCTTGCCATGCGGTTGGGCGCCATTTTCAAACGCAAACGGCGGCAGTGAGTCCCCGCCCGTCCCGGCGGGGTCCAACAATCTGGCCGCGCTCCGCGCCCCCTCTGCCTGTCCCCGTCAGAAGAAACGCGCATGCCGCTCTGCCACCCGCGCTGGGCTGGCGGCCGGCGGGGAAGGGACGCATAGAGAAACCGCGGATTTTTCGGAAGGTTCCGCGGGGGGGCTGGGACCCGGCGGGGTCCACGAGAGGGTCGGGGGGTCCCATGGGGGCTCCGGGGGGTCCCCTGGGGACTCTGGGGGGTCTGGGCTCGGGCTCGAGAAGGGGTGGAACACTCCCGGCCCCGGCATATTCCCGCATTCAATCCGATCGCTCTCAGACACTGTGTGCGTCGCGGCCCCCCCCCCCCCCACTTTACTGCAAGAAATAAACGTATATGCGCGACTTTCCACGTCTCCTGTTCTTCTAATGCCTTGCGTAGGGCCTCTTCTCCTTTCCCCCACGCTTTGAGGCTTTTACCACTGCCTGAGGACTTAGTATCCTCTGCTAAGGCGGCAGTGCGCTTCTCCCACACTTCCGAATATAATATATTTACCGGACGTTCGATCGTCCCGAGCTCTAGGAGCCTTGCAATAGCAAGATTAGAATTCCTGAGCTCACACTTAATTCCCCATTGCTCATGAACCTGACTTACGACTTTCGCTGCGGATCCCATGGTCCGTGCTGGTCTGGGGACGTCCCCCTCGCTGTAGTCGGACCTGCCGCTACAGCCGCTGCTTCCCGTCCAGGCGAATTCCCGTTCCCCTGGCGCTGATCGGCTTCCCGGGTTTTTGGCACCAGATGTTGCCTTCTGATAGAAGGCTGGCGACCTGGTTTCAGGAGACAGCACGGCGACCCCCTTTCCCAGGGTCGCTCGGGCCTAAGAAACACGCTAACACCAACATGGTGGACGGTCAAAGGCCTTTATTCTCTCTTCTCATGGGGTTTTATAGTCTAGGGGGCTTCTACGTCAGGTGAGGGTCTGTCTTTACCATTTATGGTTAGTAGGGATGGAAAGTTACTGGGCAAGTGGAAAGTTACTGGCATCTGGTTCAGGGGGCTGCATTCCTATGTTAATTTTCTTATCTAAGGGGACAGGGGCCCTGTCTTCCCGTAACATCATGAGACCTTCCGAACGCCAGGCCCTACCTGCTACAAGACTTAGGGAAGGCGGCTCAAACTTTTGGGCTGAATTCACAATACTTCAAACAGCTACTAAGAGGGACATTCACTACATATGATCTCACACCATATGATATTCGAAGTATTGTGGCAATGATTCTCACTGACACGCAAAGCCTTGTCTGGGAAAAAAAGGTGGAGAAAATATCTTGCTGAATTGCGGAATAGATATCAAGGTGGACCAAACGCGAACCTCACAGAAGGGCAGTTTGCAGGAGATCCTCCAGATGACAACCCAGGGGAACAAGCAGCACGGCTCCCACAAAGAGTGTTAAGCGACATCAAGGAAGCAGCAAGAATGGCAATCATGCAAATCACACCAGCAGGAGCTCCAGAAGTCCCGTTCTCTTGCATCAGGCAAGGTCCCACAGAGCCATTCATGTCATTCATCGATCGACTCACGCAAGCCATGGATCGACAGGTGACGATAGAAGAAGCGAAGAGGCCCCTCTTGGAGAGCTTAGCTTTCGGCAATGCCAACCCGGATTGTCAACGGGTGATTAGCGCCATGCCAAGATGGCCATCCTTGGCAGAGATGGTGGAGGCATGCAGCAAGGTGGGGACACCTCAGCATGTCGCAGCGATTGTGAAGAACGAATTGAGAGAGGAATGGGAAAAGCAGTTAAAGGGACATTCAGAAAGGCAAACAGAGGACAAGACACTGGAAAAGATGTTGGAAAAAATACTGCATCAACAGGATGAGAACATCAACAAAGTTCTTGCGACGATGCAGAAAAAGAACGATCCCCCAAGAGGACAGTGCTACAGATGTGGGGAGTTTGGGCACATGAAAAGGAATTGTCCACAAACACATACGCCAGCGCCAGCACAGAAGGCGGAAAGGCCAGTTTGCACACGGTGCGGAAAAGGAAGACATTCTGTAAAAGAATGTTATTCCCAGACAGACATGGACGGAAATCCGTTACCGCATCCGGGAAACGCAAAGCGCAGCACGAGCCGGTGCGCTCAGACACAAGTACTGGCGGTGTCACAAGAGCAGACGGGGCAATCATCAGTGAGCGACAAGCAGACGCCCTCAGCAAAACCCTCAGCCGATTCCACAGTGACCCAGACCTCCTTCCACCAGGGGCACAGTGTGCATTGGCAGCTTCAAAATTAGTATGCTTTTTAGATGAAAGTCATGCAGAGATACCAACGGGTATCCGCGGGGACTCATACAAGAAACAAGATTTCTTGATAATTGGACAAGATAAGTGCAGTATTCTTGGACTCATTGTCTATCCAACAGTTGTCTCAGCGGACAAAAATACAGAGTTGACAGTATTGGCAAGAGCACTTCGTCCACCATGGACCGTACCGGAAAACACTGTGGTTGCGAGAGCCTTCGCATTGCCGCCACACGCAGTTGGAGAGGTCATGTCAGTCTTCGACGAAGAAGGTTTCCCTATGAAAGAACATGTTGAAGTACATGCAACATGGGTGAAGCACATAGGTCGAGACCGACCCACGCTCACATGCCAATTGACATGTGGGGACGGGACAATAGCGATCAGAGGTATGCTCAACACAGGGGCGGATGTAACGGTAATATCGTACATCTTTTGGCCACGCAGTTGAAACTTGGTCGCGCCATTGGGTTCTCTCTCAGGCATAGGGGGAGCATCTCTGTGTCTGCAAAGTGAGAATTCTGTCGTTGTCACGGGACCAGGAGACAAGAAGGCGATCATTCGTCCTTTTATCGTCCAAAAGCCGATCACAGTCTGGGGTCGGGACCTTTTGACACAATGGGGTGCGAAGATCGAAGTGGATTTTTAGTAGGGGTCACTGCAGCACTCGCCACACTGAAGCTGACATGGAAAACCGATGATCCAGTTTGGGTGGATCAGTGGCCCCTTGAGCGGAAAAAGTTGAGTGCTTTGAGAAACCTGGTCCAAGAACAATTGCAGGCTGGACACATCAAGCCAACAGACAGCCCTTGGAATTCTCCAGTGTTTGTCATCAAGAAAAAACTATCGGGCAAATGGAGGTTGTTACACGATCTCAGGAAGATCAACGAAGTCATAGAAGACATGGGACCGCTTCAGTTGGGACTTCCATCTGTCTCAATGATTCCCAGAGATTGGCAGCTTGTGGTCATTGACCTCAAGGATTGTTTTTTCAGTATCCCACTCCATCCAGATGACGCTCCGAGATTTGCCTTTTCAGTTCTGAGTATCAACAAGGAAACGACTCTGCAGCGGTACCATTGGGTCGTTCTTCCACAAGGCTTAAAAAATTCTCCGACGATCTGTCAATGGTACGTGGCACGAGCTTTGGCACCAGCACGGAAGAAATTTCCGAAGGTAAAGATCATTCATTACATGGATGATTTGCTCATTGCAGCAGCAACACGACAGGAGCTGCAAGAAGCTCGTGACTGTGTGATCGCAGAGGTGCAAAAGGCAGGTCTGGAAATCAGCATTTCGAAGATTCAAGAGGTTGCACCTTGGAAATATCTAGGGTGGAAAATTTCAGAGAGAACAATAAAACCTCAAAAAATGGAGATCAGCACCAAGATCAGCAATTTGCATGATTTGCAACAGCTTTTGGGAGAAATCAACTGGATGAGGCCGGTTTTGGGAATCACAAACAGCGACATCCCAGCGTTGCTCGATCTTTTGAGAGGAGACACAGACATTCGGTCTCCCAGGACACTCACGCAAGAAGCGAAAAAGGAGTTGGAGAAAGTCGCAGACACGATACAGAAAAGGCAGGCACATCGATTTGTTCCAACGTTGCCTTTTCAGTTGGCAGTGCTGGGGAAGAAAACACAGTTCCGTGGTTTGATCTTCCAATGGGACGAATCGCAAAAGGACTCTTTGATAATCATAGAGTGGATTTTCCTACCACACAGGCCCGCAAAAACAATTCTCACAGATTTGGAGATGGCAGCACAGATCATCATAAAGGCGAGAACAAGGTTGCTGACAATGGCGGGAAGAGAATTCTCAGTCATCAGATTACCCTTGAAGCAAGACTATTTCGATTGGGCAATGCAACAATCGAAAGACCTATTAATCGCGTTGTTAGCGTTCCCAGGAACTTGCACAGTCCACTTTCCACAGCATAAAATACTGCAATCGCAAATATGCTATAAAGTAAAACCAAGAATAAATGAATGAACCTTTGGACGGGATCACAGTGTTCACGGATGGCTCAGGGAAGACACACAAGTCAGTGATCACATGGAGAGACTCAACGACAGGGGATTGGGAATCTGATGTGAGGATGGTTCAGGGCTCTCCACAAATTGTGGAGTTGGCAGCTGTTGTCCGAGCATTTCAGTTGTTCGAGCAACCTCTCAATCTGGTGACAGATTCCGCATATGTTGCGGGTGTGGTCAATAGATTGGAAGGTTCGCTCTTGAAAGAAGTCAGTAATGGGGTTTTATACTCCTATCTGACGAGCTTGAAAACACTGCTAGAGAGCAGGGAAAGAGAGTATTTTATCACACACATTAGAGCGCACACGACACTTCCGGGATTTTTAGCGGAAGGAAATGCTCGAGCGGACAGGTTGACAATGCCCATTTCGCAAACACTGCCGGACATTTTTGAGCAGGCAAGGTTAAGTCATGCGTTCTTTCATCAGAATGCGCAAGCGCTGATGGAGTCCTTTCGTCTCACAAAGAGTCTGGCGAGGGAGATCATTAGTGCTTGTCCAGACTGTCAGTTTGTGCAGCCACCTTCTTCTACCGGAGCCATCAATCCGCGGGGGCTGCAAAGTCTTCAGTTGTGGCAAGCTGATGTCACGAAATATCCATCTTTTGGGAGGCTCAAAAATGTTCATGTTTCTGTGGATACATTCTCAGGTGCAGTCTTTGCTTCAGCACATGCAGGGGAAACAGCAGACCATGCTTGCCGCCATTTTCTGCAGGCATTTGCAGCATTAGGTGTGCCTCAGGAGATAAAAACAGATAATGGTCCAACGTATACAGGCAGTGGTGCTTGACAAATTCCTGAAAAGATGGGGTGTCAGACACACGTTTGGTATTCCACATTCACCCACAGGTCAGGCGATCATTGAAAGAACACATCACACCCTGAAATCCCTTCTGGACAGACAGAGAAGGGGTGAGCCAGAGGCAACACCTCACATGAAATTAAATAAGGCACTGTATGTGTTGAATTTTCTAAATAGCTCATCCTCGGAACCTAATCCACCAATCGTGAGACATTTTCTAAACAGCACACAGGCAAAGCTAAGGGAAAATCCTTTAGTTTTGATCAGAAACCCAGAGACTGGACAAATAGAGGGTCCTTTCAAACTAATCACTTGGGGCAAGGGTTTTGCTTGTATCTCCACAGATCGAGGTCTAAAGTGGGTGTCGGCGCGGCACGTGAAGCCATTCCGAACACGAGAACACGAGAATGCTGATCCAAGAAACAAAGAGACGAGTACTCAGACAGAAGTCGAGACTCAGACTGGAAAGAACGATTCAGAAGAGAAATAAAAAGAAACTAAGGACTTTGGGGGTTTTCACATAAACGCGAAGTAATGAGTTTCATGATGCTTATGTGCATCATTCTTTCATTCATTGTAGTAAGCAATGGAGGGAATTTACCAGTTAGTCAACCAAGGCAAAATGTATGGGAGACTTTAGCTCAGGCAGCGAATTTAGATAGTATTTGCCTGACACATTCGAGGCCAGGGAAACCATTTTCAGCATGCATGGTTGGATTGCCAGTGGACGAATGGCCAGTTCCAGGGCACTCTGCAGTTAACATTTCGCAGGTCATTAAAGATCCTGTGAAAGAGTGGTGTGCTTGGACACATCTACTTCCTGTGGCTTCTACAGAACCTCAGGAATTGGAGATTTTTGGGTCCATGACAATGGAATTCTGCATGCAGTTTGAAGCTCCGAAGGTCACAAAGGCAAAAACTATTGATTTGACTCCCATCCATGAGTTTTATAAGAATGCATCAGCTTGGTGTAAATATACAGAGAAAACTACCAAAGGATCGATCCAAATCCCAGTGCAATTGCCACGGGGTTTGTTCTTAATTTGCGGGGACAGAATTTGGCACGGCATTCCTGCTAATGCCACGGGAGGTCCATGCAGCATTGGGGAAATTTCAATGCTATCGCCTGATTTGAACATGGTAAGAGAGAAAAGGCACAGAGAAAAAAGATCAATAGAACAATATGCGGCAGATTGCGATGACAAAATATTTTCTTGGGACAAGAAAACTAGTATTGCTACGGCAATTTTCTCACCTCAAACAGCATCAGGGGTGGCTTTGACTCAGATCGACCGCATGGGTTGCTGGTTGAGCAAACATGCACGGTCTGTGTCTGTCGCATTGGATGACATGTTAAAAGACATCAGTGGTGTAAGACAGGCGACTCTTCAAAACAGAGCGTCGATCGATTATCTATTGCTCGCTCATGGACATGGGTGTGAAGAGTTTGAAGGGATGTGCTGCATGAATCTCTCAGATCATTCAAGGTCAATTCATGAAAGTATTAAAAATAAAAAGGACAGCATAAATAAGCTTGGCGAGATCACAGGATCATGGATCGATCAGCTGGTAGAATTCTTTGACATCTCTCCCATTTGGAGAGAAATTTTAAGAGTAGGGTTCTATGTTTTAATAGTCCTCCTAGTCCTCATCCTTGTCGTCCCATGCATATTTGCATGTTTAAAACGCGCCATGAATCGGGTAGTAAAAGAGGTTTTCTTGGTGCAAACAGAAGGGGGAGATGTGGGATCTCAGCACCTCAGGACTGAGGTGCCGAGTCACCGAGACCACCCTTGGGGGGCTCGGGAGTCCTGGAATGTTGCCAGAAGTGTCTGTTGGCTGGACTTTGATCCTACACAGGAGACGACACTTGTACGAGGATAGGAGTATTTCACCAGAGTGAATGGTGAAGGGATAAGTTAATTAGAGAGTGAAACACAGGGTTTAGGATTTTTGTACAGGGGGGTTTAGAGAAGTAAGATGGAGGAATTGGGGCGTGTCCTGTCCTTCTTCTTCTTCTTCTTCTCCTCCATCTTCTGTGGTGATGGTGGCACTTTGGGATTGGTCATTACTAAAAGTGCACTGGTTAATAAGGGTAAAAGGTATTGGGGAAAAATGATAAATATTGTATACGTAACTTTGAGTATAAAGATAGGTGACCGCCCGGAGGGCAGGGGAGTGTGCTCATGGCTGGCTGCTGAGCAGACCTCTGTCGGGCCGAGAGAAAATCTTTTAGATAAGCAATTAATAAACACCGAGACCGAGAAAAGAACTGAAGCCTCTTCTCGTCCTTTGAAACGCGGGCTGCCCCAAGGCCACCCCGGGCCTTTCCAGGCCATCCAAACAGCCGAAAATCGGACAGCCATGCCCATGTGCTAGTAAAAGAATGTCAATAGCAGCTCTATTTTGTAAAGTGGCATGTCTGTCTGCCTCCTCATCTGTCAGCAAATCACTAATTATGGTAGAGGTGGCATTTACTTCTTTACTGAGCCAACACCCAAATTTGTTTAACTGTTTCAATGCAATTGCAGAATTTAACTGAGGCAAAAAAAATGCTTGTAACAATTGATTTTCCAGAGTTCCAGGAGTGAAACTCACTATCGCAGTTGCTGTCATAATGATGTCCTAAGGAAGATCTTATTTTTCTATTTTTCTTTTTGATTGCTTTTTTGACACTGAGAGCAATTATTCTAAGTTGTCCCAGTGCACAAGGACCACCGTCTGTTTTTGAAGGAATACCTTGCCAAGCCCTGTCTCCACAGATGAGCCAAATTCCTTTAGGAAATCTAATTGGAAGTTTGTTAAAACGGTTTGTGTGAGGTTCATCATATGTAAGGAGCTTAGTTTGATTACACCAAGAAGTCATATTACTATAAACTGGGTGATAAGGAGTAACATTTAAATGTGCCCCATTTTTTCCTACAAAATGAAACAAATAACAAGTATACATAGTTAATGAGCCTAAAATTTCTAATTTTTGAAGGTCAGATTTATCAACTTTAAAATTATCAATATAAGTTTGGTGTCTTGGGCTGGGAGTTGGGGAAATGTGATGATCATCATATGGCCAATATTTCTCAAAAGTAACACCAAAACCCTCTGGGAAAGGAACTCCAACTAAACAAGTTGAAAAAGGTTTATCAGGATTAGGGTTAGATAAGTAAATGGTGTCAGAGCCTGCAGACTTGGCTAAAGAAACCCAAACATTTGTTTTTGGTTGAGTTACAGTTAAAGCTTCACTGCAAAGATAAAAGCAAAAAGTAGCATGCACCAGCACAAATAATAATGCAATTCCATTATTTTCTTGATCCATTTCTGGCAGACAGTTTTCTCTGGGTGATTCTGTGTAGTTCACATTTGGGTGCCCGTCTCTTGGCTTCCACTCGTAGGATCACTGGCTGATGTGGAAGTGTCAATGGGCTTTGATGGGTGGTACGGTTTCATGTTTTTTGCTGGAATCCACTTGAGTCCTGTATCTGTAGAAATACACGCAAAACCCTTGCCCCATGTAACAAGGTCAAATGGTCTATTTTTCCTGATTCTAGATTTTTAATTTAAACTGGGGAGTGTTCCTTCAGTTTTGCTTTTTTGCTGTTCTTGAAATGTCTGTAAATGGGGGGATCAGGCTCTTCTGCAGAGCTATTCAAAAAGTTATAAACATACAAAGCCTTATTCAACCTCCTCTGAGGTGTATCCTGCCCCCACCCCCCTTCTGGTTGATCTAAAATGCGTTTTAGAGTTTGATGTGTTATTTCCACTATTCCCTGACCTGTGGGAGAGTAGGGAATACCAAATGTATGGTGAACACTCCAGTCATTTAAAAATGTGGCCAATTCTTGTGAAGCATATGAAGGACCATTATCAGTTTTAATTTCTTGAGGGACATCCAGTGAGGAAAATGCTTGTGAAAAATGTTGGCAAACATGTTTAACTGTTTCTCCTGTATGTACAGATGCAAAAACTGCTTTTGAAAATGTATCAATAAAGACATGAATATTCTTAAATTTCCCAAAAGAAGGGTGCTTTGTGACATCTGTTTGCCACTTCTGTAAAGTTTCCAACCCCCTTGGGTTGGTTGCTCCTGTAGAAGGGATAGGTTGAACTAGCTGGCAGTCAGGGCAAGCCCGTATAATGGCTTGTGTTTGCTCTAGGGAGATGTGAAAATCTCATCTGAGTGCCTGTGCATTTTGGTGAAAAAAAAGGCATGACTCAATTAAGCTTGTTCAACAATGTTAGGCAAGGTAGCTGCAGGAAGCACCGAAGTGCCATCTTTACTGTCTCCTGCAGCTCCCTCTCATCATATGCTGCTGATGCCAATGCATCTGCTTGTGCATTCCTTTCTGCCATAAATCCTGGGAGACCAGAGAGAACTCTAATGTGAGCAACAAAGTAAGGATTAGTTCTGTGTAACAAAATTTGATAAAGACAGGTAAGTCAAAGACACAATTTGTCGTTGCTAACATCTTTTAAAACAGACCCTTCAATTCTCTTAACGATGTTAGCAACATACACAGAATCAGTGACTAAGTTAAAAGGTTCTGGAAAGAGCTGAAATGTTCTTACAACTGCTGCCAATTCAACAATCTGAGGAGAACCTTCAACCTTTTGAATGTCTCGTTCCCAGGATTTAGTATCTTTATTTTGCCATGTAACTACTGCCTTGTGTGTTTGTCCTGACCCATCAGTGAAAAGAGTAACTGCATCTAAAGGCTCTTCACTGATCAGGGGATTTTCTTTGTAGCATAATTTAGCTTTGATCAGTTTATGTGCTGGATAATGAATAGAGCAAACACCTGGAAAATCTAACAAGGCATACAGTAAATCTGACTTTTGCATGGCCCAATCAAAATAGGTTTTAATCATAAGTAAATAGATGATTTTAAATTCGCAACCTGCTATGGCAAGAAGCCTTGCCCTGCCCTTAATGACAATTTGAGAAATCATCTCTAAAGGTGTGAAGATTGTCTTTGGTGACCTGTAAGAAAGAAAAGCCCATTCAATTTTTAACAAAGGATCATTTTGAGAAAAGTCCCACTGGATGATGAGGCCATGCAGTTTCAGCGTTTCTCCTAGAACTGCAAGGAAAATGTTTATCTGTGTTTCAGATTGCAAGGCAAGATGTATTCTATGACCATCTGTATGGCAGTTGTCTTTTGTCAAGTAGGCAGTTTGCCTTATCTCTCTCTCTGAGTGACCACAATTACTCCTCCCTCGGGAGGGGACATCTGCTGATAACAGACTACTGAAAGTCACTGCATGACTGATAAGAACTATAACATCCCATTGTGAGATGCTCTGCTCAGAGGGACGAGCCAAGCATTGCTACCCAGTGTGGTGGTTTGACCAGGAAGAAGTGGGAATTCTGGGATGCTGTGGTCAAACCAATGGGTACTCGGATTTTGATATTGGCACCTGGTGTAGCCAGTGGGGTTTGGACACACCTCTGAGAACACACAGGGGTTAAAAGCAGAGCTTCGGCCCTGGGAGGCTCTCTTGGAACTTCGAGGGAGGAAGGTCGGATCGCCCTCCCTCGTCCAGCAGCAGCAGATGGGCGGGGGAGGGGCAGCCATGTGGTAGGCCTGAGCCTGAACAGAGATGGGGGGTGAGGAGGCCCATGAGGATGGAAGGGTGGAGGAGCCCCAAGAGACATCGGGCAGCCATCCCCCTCCCAGGAGAGAGAGAGGGAGAGCCGGCGATGACGAATGTGATAGCAGCCGGCCCAGGAGGAGAAGGAAGGGGGGGGAAGTGCAGCGAGGAGGTGCCCGGCCGGAGCAGCAGCGAGTGTGGGAGTGCCGGAGATCTGGGACAGGCAGAGACTGAAATTTTTAACCCCTTTCTTTCATGATTGGGACCTTGTAAAAATGCTGATCCTCCTCAGAGCTGAATAAGAAGAGAGATAAGAGATGAGATAACAAGGACCTGGCCCGGGGGCAGTGGAGAAGACTGGCTGAGTGGAGGGAGAGATTATTGGAGTGGCCTTTTGGCTGGACTTTTCTTGTGTAGCCATAGACTCAGTTTTATTCCTGTGACACAGTGTTTTGCGGAGAAAAGAAGAAACCTCACAACTTGTAAAAGTTGTAAAGCCCGGTATGCTTTTATTACGACGCGCGCCGGACGCAAGCCTCCCCAAAAGGGCATGCGTACCCCTGAAGATTTCAGACCTCCTTTTATCCCCCTTCCAAATGCATATGCATACAGTTTCACAATAAGTTCATACATATTCATCTTGCATGACACTTAGCACCAGTTCTTCTTTATCAAAGGAATTTCTAGGTCGGGGCAAATTGACCTCGTGGTCTTTTCTGTTTTTCTTTCTCTGTCTCCTTGCTGTCTCGGCATGCGAGTTTTTCCTTCAGCTTTGACCGTTTGACTTTTCACTGTTGTCAGACACTTCACCTAATTCAGGATGGATCCCTGCTCTGTCTCAACAGAGACTGCACTTAGGGGGAGGCAGTGCCTCAGAACCAGGAGGGTTCATTGTGGGGACCCCTCGGCCCCAGGGGGTTGGAAAAAATTTGGGGGGACAGATGTCCCAAAGCAGAGACTGTGCCTTTTTGGAGTGAGACAAGGCATCCTTAAAAGACAACCCTAAAAGCAGCTCTGGTCCATGCACAGTGGTGAGAGCACTGGGCATGGAAGGAAGATGTCACAAGCGGCAAAAGGACTTTCCGGGCTGTGCCGAGTGACATGGAAGCACACGAGGTTTCAGCGTGTTTCCAGGGGAAGCCTATGGTGCAAGAAGGACTCCTCTCCTCTTCATGGACTGAAGTTTGAGTATTCTAAGGGGTGGTGCCAGACTGGGCAGTTGGTGATTTGGGGGAATGTATCGGATTGGGAAATTCTGGTGGTGGGGAGGAGGAAAGTGTTTTTTGTAAGGTTTTCAATTTTTTTCCCTTATAGTTTTTTTCCTTCTTTTCTCGTAGTTTAGGTAATAAAGTTTTCTTTATTTCTAAGCTGGAGCCTGCTTTGCTTATTCCTGGTCACATCTCACAGCAGACACCAGGGAGAGGGTATACTCATGGGGGCACTGGCTCTGTGCCAGGCCAAACCATGACACCCAGATATAATCCGGAGGTTCTGAGACACCAGCACGGCTTTTTCACTGGATTCCCCAGAGGAAAAGCAGCTGCCTCTTCTTCCACTGGATCTTCGGAGGAAGAGTACATCCTTTTGTATAGGACCCCCTGCTCCAACAGAACCACACCTGACACTTCAGGAGGACTGCAGCCACATTTCCAACTGGACTGCTACCAACACCCTGACCAACAGGGCGTCAGGTTGGATTCTGACTCTGTCAGTGTTGTTGTAGTGTACTGCATTGTTTATTTTATCCTTTTATTTTTTTCTTCCCTATTTAAGAACTGTTATTTCCCACCCCCATGTTTTTTGGCCTGAGACCCTCTTAATTTAAAATTTACAGCAATTTGGAGGGGTGGGGAGGGTTTACATTCTCCATTTCAGGGGAGGCTCCTGCCTTCCTTAGCAGACTCCTGTCTTTGCAAACCAAGACAATCTGGAACATAGCGATGTGTTTGTTTTGCAGAGCATCGGTAATTTTCTTCAAATTCTTGCTAGTTTCAGGAGTAGGAGATCTGGGGGATGATTTTTTGGCTCTTTCAGGGGTTCTTGTTGCAGATGGCGACCTGCCCAGCGATGACATGCAGGTCTCACTGGCCTGATGGAGTCAACTTCTGATTTCTGTGCACCCCAGCCATGGAGCCCACGCCGGCCCTGCCGTGCAGGTTGGAGCCCCGCGGGGCTGGAGCCAGGGCCAAGTGCGGAGCTGCGGGAGCCGGCAGTGTGAGCGGGCCGGGTGTGGGGCAGGCTGGAATGGCAGTGCCTTTCCCCAGCGCAGGTAGAAGGGCAGCGGGATCTAGGATTTCGGATCCGACTCTGGGCTGGAGAAGCAGCAGTTTTTGTTCTCTTCCCCCCTTTCTTCTTCCCCCGCCCCGTCTCGTGGCTGGAGAGGCTGGCCAAGGCTGTGGCTGCAAGGGTTCAGATGGAATGGGGGCAGGGGAGGGGCACGGTGGTTGAGGATTCGCGGCAAAGATTTCCACAAGGACTTGGCAAGCGGGGAGAAGTTCCGCTGTTGTTTTGTCACGCCGAGAGATAGCATTATACAGTTTAACCCCCACAGAGTCCCAAAAGTCTCTGATATAGATGGCTTCAGAGTCAGCATTTGGGATATGAGTTATAGTCCATTTTAAAAGCTCTTGGAGCTCTTGCTTAGGCAAGGTTTTTGTACTTGATGCAGTTAAAGATTTTAAATGCTGCTACACATTTCTCCACGGAATAGATTTATTCTGCCCCATTATTCCCAGTGCTCACCTGCTGTCCAGCTATGCAGCAGGCGCTGTACATAGAGGCTCTGATCCAGGTACTGTCCAGCAGCAACTCCTGCCCGGGCCCCGGTCACCCTTCTTCCAGGTGCCTGATCCTTGCGGCCACTTCCTACTGAGTTCACCAGGAGGTCTCTTACTGCCAATAAGTCCGAGTAAGCGAACTAAAATGTGGGCGCCACTGAAAGAGCCTAAATGAGAGATGGGGGACTCCAGGCGGCTCTCCAAAATGCAGTTTATTCTGTCCAAGACATTACAGCAGTCCAGGGTCGTGGGTGACAGAGCCTGTCCCTACAGCTGTCAGCTCCAGCTGCAGGCAGGCCTGGAGCCCCTTTGTTTTTGGTTACATTGCATTTTATACTTTTCTTTGCTTAGCATCTTAATACACTAGAACCAATCTATACCTTAACTATTATCTATAGCCTATCATAACTACTATAATTACCATATTCAAGTTACTATTCTCCAATCACTAAAAGTTAGTAAGTTACAGTTTAACCTAGAAGTTGTAATTCAGTTTTTTTGCAGTGCAAAATTCTGAGACCTCTTTTCTACTTGCAACATTGGCAGGCTTGTTTGCCTGTGCTATCTTTCTGCTTGGTAAAAACATCTTTTTTGAGGTGGGTTTATCCTTTGCTCTAAGTCATAAAAAACCCCTTCTAACTAACATACTCTTTGCCTCCTTGGTTATCCAGTAAGACTGTCTCAGCAATTCTTTTCTTCTATATCAAAACTTGCTTATATCTCTATTCCTTCATCAGACTCTACATTTAAAAATCTTTCTGCTAAGCATACATATCTGTGAGACTTTCCTGTCAAAACTTTCATCCTTCCCAACAAAAGAGTGCACTGACAGGTGAGTTTTAGAAACTAGAGTGTGCCTGTCATTTCCTGCCATAGTTTAAACCCCTGTTGCCTTTCAGACACTGACCACCTTATGGTTGGGGCTGCTGGGGATCACTACACAAGCTCTTTAAGTTAGATAAGCATTGAGAGAGTATAAAATGATAGTTTTCTCTTTGTGCCTGCCTTCCTATTATTCCAAACTGGTTCAGCCCTATTTCTGTGGGGCAGGGGGAGTGTGAAATGCCCAAAACCAGACTGCCTGCCCTGCTTTACTCTCTGGGTCCAGCTCTGTGCCCATGTCTGGTGATTTCCTCTGGATCAGCTCCTAAGAGTTTTTCTTCAGCTGAGGGCTGTGTCCTGAAAGCTTCACTCTGATTTTCCTTCCAGGCTCTCCTCTCACAGCCAGGAACAAACACTCTAAGAGTGGCAGAGCTACAGGGGGTCATGGCATGAAACTGTGAGATGGACACAATTTCAGATCTGTATCTGCATCTAGGACATGTCATGCCAGGCATTTACTGTGTAGTCTCCTGCTGCCTCCTGCTCCAGTGGCTGCAGGAAAGTCTTGCCTTTTGTGTAATTAATTAGTCAGCAAGTTGTGGCAGAGTGAGAAGGAAAGTCAAGGAGCTGCCAGCATGTGGGTGTACTTCCTCCTTCTGGCAGAAATGCTCAAGGAAGAGGAGAAAGAAATGGGAGATTTTCCTGGTTTGTGTCTCACTGCAGATTTGCAGAGTCCTAGTGCAGTGACATTTTCTCTTTGTTTGTAGCTTCACCTGTTGTTTTAGAGTTGAGGGTGTAGCTGGCTCCTGGCAGACCCTTTTTGTAGTTTGTAGCCCCCTCTCCCCTGTGGTTTGATGCCTTCTTCATCACTCAACTCATCTGTCGTGTTCTTTTCCTTCCCTGAAGCTTTTCCTGCTTCCCTACCACATTGCCAAGTGTTGGAAAGAGCAAGAACAGCCTCCAACAAAACCCTGTACCACTAATCAACATTGGCAAAGTACTACCTCTCTTTCAGGTTAAGAGAAGACCTCAAGTGTCAAAGGCTTAGATGCATGACACAGATACCTTTCCCTCCTTAAGTCAGAGATGACAGGCCTGTCTGTTCCAACCCCAAAGGCACAGAAGGCACTCTTTAAACTGTACCACAACGTCCCACCCACACTCCCCTCTCCTATCCCCATCCTCACCATGACATGAAAGACCCACAGGGGCATCAGGGCCAGGAGAGCTCTGAAAGAGTGCTGTACATGTGTGAACCAGTGTGCACAGCTCTGTGCTTGTGAGTATGCACAAGTTCTGCAAGTGTGAACATAGCTCTGTGTGAGACGTTACATATTACTACGTACAGCACTGCACACATTGGTGTGCTCAAACTCTACGTACAAGCAAGTCTTGTGCTTGTAGGCACATGTGCATCAGTAGAGACTACATAAGTGAGTGTCTGTATAACACATGTGCTGATGTAGCAAGTTGAGTGTACACAAGTGTGTGCTGCTAACAAGTACCATAGTACACAAGAGATCTGTACAGGTGAGCACGTACATGTGTGTATGTACACTAGCTCTGCACATGTTCCTGTGTACACACATGGGTTGTGCCCACCCAGAGACATAGCTCTAGATACACAGCTCTGGGCATCCAACTGCTGTCCCACCTAGAAAAACAGACATGTGTGTATATATGTATGTGTCACTACCTAGCTCTCTGTATACACCCTGTTCTTATAAGGAAAATAATTTGCCTCTATGTATAAGTTTGCCAAAAGTTTATGTAAAGTTGTATACAGTGATTTCCATCAAATTTAATAATGTTTAAGTTTCCATTAAATCTCTATAAACAAGAGTATCTACAATCGCTGTGACCCACTGCTGTTCTAACCCACGTTCCCTAGAAACTACAACCGTCAAAACAAGATGCTAAGCTAGGTACTAAATCTCTCTGTAATTGTAATACTTCATAGGCCACTCAGTTCCCTTGTGTCAAATATATGACAGTGCTATGTACTTTATCTTCAGTTTAACCCCTCAGTGGAGAGGTCCCTTTCAGGTACTACTAACTACTGAATTGACTGTATGAACTGCAGAGCAAAAGTGGACTCATGTTGAGAGAATTAGAAGCCCAGTGAAAGAACCCAAAAAATAGACTGTAACATCCAGACCGAATAAGACATAACCAAAGAAACTCGAAGATGTCCAAAAGTAAAGTTGAGCTTACACCAACTAGATTGAAGATTGTCTTAACTAACACTTTAAGTAGGGAGTTTGAACGGTATAATTTAATAATGTAATTGTCCTATTTTAATAGATAAGAATTACAAGCATCTGTTGAGGGGAGGTACATAGGGAACTGTAAGAGGTATTGGTGTGGTTTCCTTAAGAACCAACAAGTAGAGTAAAACAAGAAATAGAGGGCAAGACTGGGTTGGCCCCTGTGTTCACCACTGAGAAGATTATAGCCCTACTCTGGGCAGCAATCCTGTAGGCATGGTAAGGTGGGAACATGAAAGCCATACCAGACCTCTATCATTCCTCAGTTGTCTCTTAATACAACAGAGACTGAAAGACAAGACCGAGTTGGCCTCTATACTCACCACTAAGAAACACCTACTATGAATAACAACCCCATGGACACAGTAAATGAGAGTAAAAAAAGCCACACCAGAATTCTGTGATCCCATTTTTCCAAATAGGTGTATCTTAGGAAAACCTAAGATGCTTTTTCCTATTCCCACTGTCCTCACCCACACCAACAGATGCTAATAAAAATTTATTTTTTATTTTTTCTGAGAAGTAAAAGTAAATTAAGAGAATAAAAAAAAAATGAGGGTTAATTGTTTGAATCAAATAACTTATAGAAAAGGGGGGTTTGTTATACATGAGTAATATAATAGTTGGCTCTCACAATTAACAGATAGATATTATATAGATGTTAAAATGCATAGTGATGTTATTGTAATATGTCCTCCCCATAGTCCTCTTTCCCCTCCCCCTTGTAATAGCCTCAGTAGTCAGGGCATTTAGAGAAGGCCAGCTTATTACCAAGAGGCACAGGGTAACAACATCTGACCTCCAATCAAGATATAAGAAAGCAATCTCCACCAATGGATGGCAGAGAAGGAGCTGACATAAAACTTTGGGAGGGGCTAAATATATAAAAGGCAGAGCATCCATTTAGTAGATGAGCATGTGGCTGATAGTCACGGGGGCTCCAAGCGCTGTAATTTTTCCTTATTTAGTTTTTTGGTTGTATTTTTTTGTTAAACTTTATAAGTGAGCAGCCGTTTCTCACGAGAATATCTTCAGCAGTTACTCACCCAACAGTACAGGGACAGTGAGTAGAGGAAGGCAACACCACATTAGGATTTGCCATCAGCATTTTCCAAAACTTTCTGGGTTTAGCAAAATCTTTTTGGCCACAGCCACCTGCTCTTCCTGTACCCAGCTGGGTCTTCAGCTGTGCTAGGCTGTGATAGGCTGTCCAGCCCTTGGGCTCATGAAGAAGACAGTTCTCTTAGAGAAAAGGGACAAAGGGACTGGCCATGACTATGATTTCCCTTCTCTCCAGAGCAGGCAGCCTCTCTTTGCTTTAACACCTATAAAAGGGAAATGCAGAGGCAAATTCTTCTTTTCAAGAGAACAGAGTGTACACAGAGAGCCAGGGGCCACTCTAGCCATCAGAGCTCAGTAGTGACACACACATGTCTGTTTTTCCTAGGTGGGACAGCAGCCGGATGCACTGAGCTGTGTATCCAGAGCCATGTTTCTGGAGCCACGTCTCTGGGTGTGCTTAGCTCACGTGTGCACCTAGGGACATGTGCAGAGCTAGTGCACAAACAGGCACCTGTTCACCTGCACAGAGCCCTGGTACTTGCTAATAGCACACACTTGTACACACACATGGAGCTGTGCACGCCTAACCTGCGCACAGCAGCACATGTGCATACAGAGCTGTGCACACTAATGTGTGCAGTGTCCTACACATCAACACACACATATCCCACACAGGACCATGCTCACATCTGCAGAGCCTGTGCGCACTCGCAAGCACAGAGCTATGCACAAACCCACTCACACTTGAGAGTGTGCAATTCAACACACGTGCACACAGCCATGTACACTGACACACGTGTGCACCTCAGCACCTATGTGTGCACACAGAGTCATGCACACTGGCACACACGTGCACAGCACTCCCTTAGAGCTCTCCTGGCCCCGACTTCTCCACGGGTCTCTCCCTGTGGAATTATGACATGGCGGGGATGGGGACAGAAGAGGGGAGTATGGATGGGACATTGTGGCACAGTCTTCTTCACCTTTTTGCCTTTTCTCATACTACTTAATCAGTTAATTGTCGCAGTCGAGGCGGTCACGACATAAAGCAGAGACCACAAGCAGTCTCAGTTGGTAACACTTGGCAACAGTTTATTAATGAAAATGGCTGATCTTTTATACACTTTCCAGTTGTTTACCCTTCTTCTACCTTAGCTATTGGCCACAATAATTCAATATCATGCCATTGGTGAAAAGTTACTCTGACTCCACCTAACTTTCTAAAATCACTTCATCCAGCTGCAGAATGCTCTTATCTTCCTTCTCTCGATCTCCTTGGTTACAGCCTTGGAGAAAGCTCCTTATCAGCTTCTTCTTCTTCTTACTTCTTGCTCCTTTAGCTAACAGGCCCGCTGCTAGCCCCTTCCACAATTCCCCCTTTTTTGTTTTTGAACTGTAAATACAGCTGCTATGGATTTTTGCAGGGCCCTTTGCAAAAACCCAAGCAGAGAGGGGACACACAAAATCACAATCACAACCATCAACAAAATTCCCACTCTTAATACAATTGTTCCTGTCCTTCATCCATCTTCAAGTACCGATATATGGTCTTAGCCAGTGCCATCCGCACGCTCTGCTTCAGCTGCAGAACCATCGATCCTGTCCTTTCCCGCATGCTCTAGGTAAGGTTTGACACAGCGAGCAGGAACCCATCGAGGACCATTATCTGTCAAAACACAAGCATAACCCCTTCCCCAGGTTATCAGTTCCACTGGACCAGACCATATACCAGTAATCAAATCCTTGACCCATACCTTGACATTTCTATGGAAATTTGGTTGCTTAGAATTCAAAGAAGAAAAATGGCAAAAGATTGGAGATAACTGTGAGTCAGGTAGGGGACGCAAGAAGTTTAACACATAAACAGCTTTATCTAATCTCACTTGAGGTGGCTCCTGTTGCATTCCCCCTTTTTGTTTTTGAACCTGACGTTTAAGAAGTCCATGAGCTCTTTCAATAATTGCTTGGCTCGTGGGGACATGTGGAATACCTGTTGAATGCTCAATGCCCCAAGCACGAAAGAATGCTTGCATTTTGTGCGAAGCATATGCTGGGCCGTTATCTGTTTTTACATGACACGGAACACCTAGAATAGAAAAGGCATGATAAAAATGACAAATAGCATCTCGAGTTTTTTCTCCTGTGAATGCTGAAGCAACCATTGCATGAGAAAAAGTATCAACTGTAACATGAACATACTTAAAGCGACCAAATTCTGACATTTTTGTAACATCAGTTTGCCATTCTTCTAATGCAGAAAGACCTCTAGGGTTGGTACCATAATACTGAGTAACATGAGTCATATAACAGTCGGGACAAGAGGAAAGAATAGATTTTGCTTCGGCAGTAGACAATTTGAATTGCTGCTGTAAAGCTTGAGCACTCTGATGAAAAAATTGATGGGATAAAATTGTCTGCTGCAACACATTGGGTACAGTTTTGATTGCAGCAGCAGCTACTAAAAAATCTACATAGGCATTGCCTTCAGCAAAAAATCCTGATAATGATGTATGGCTGCGAATGTGCATAATAAAGTAAGAATGTTTTCGAGCACCAATAACTGTCCACAACTTCACTAATATGGTAAACAATGGTTTCTCTTGAATATTATACAACACTGCTTGATCTAAATGCTTAACCAAATTGGCAACATAAACTGAATCAGTAACTATGTTTACAAAACCAGGAAACAAAGTAAAAGCCAAAAGAACAGCAGAAAGTTCAACCAGTTGAGGAGATCCCTGCTGAATCACTGTCTGATATTCCCAGTGATCATCCTTTCTCCAAGCCACAGCTGCTTTTCCGGTTTTCCCGGACCCATCTGTAAAAACTGTTATACCTTCCACTGGAACAGGAGAACAAATTTGCTTGCCTTCAAAAGGGATCTCTTTAGTCAGTGTTAGAACAAGATGAGAAGGCAAATGATACGAGATTTGGCCTGTAAAACAAGATAAGGCAGATTGCAATTCATGATTATTTTGAAAGCACCATTCGAAATACCACTGTTGTACAGGTATCACAATGGTCACAGGGTCCTGTCCCAAAATCTCATGACAACGCCTGCGACCCTTGATGATAATATCTGCAAAAAGCTCATAAAGTCCTGGAGCTGTTTTCCGAGATCTGAAAGATAAAAATATCCATTCCAGAATATGCAATTGATCTTCCCAATTATCATTCCATTGACACAGTATTCCACATGGTATTTCATGGTCCTTCAAAATAAACAATTGAACATCAACAGAGGGATCTATCCTGTTAACAAATTTGTGTGCTAGGGCTAATTCAACTTCTTCTAGAGTCTTTTTTGCCGCTGAGGTCAATTGCCTCTCATCAGTGGAGGAAGTGATGCCTGAAAGCAAATCAAACAATGGCTGCATCTGATGATTAGTTATGCCTAAATATGATCGAATCCAACCTATCAAACCAACCAATTTCTGTACATCAGTAGCAGTTTTAACATCAATGTCTAACTTTACAGGTTGAGGCATAACTTGAGTGTTGGTCAGCAACATACCTAGGTATTTCCAAGGCATGTGTTCCTGCACTTTCTCTGGAGCAATGATCAAACCAAAGGCTTTCAAATTTGTCACAGCACATTGTCTAAGAGCTGACAACTGTTGCTTGTTGTCAGATGCCAACAAGATATCATCCATGTAATGATAGCAGTAGCAGTTTTTAAATTGCTCCCGCACTTTTGACAAGGCCTGTGCCACAAACCATTGACAAATAGTTGGCAAATTTTTCATGCCTTGTGGGAGTACCTTCCATTGATATCTTTTATCAGGTTCCGCATGATTTATAGAAGGCACCGTAAAAGCGAATTTTTCTTTGTCCTGCTCAGCCAATGGAATAGTGAAGAAACAATCTTTTAGATCAATGATAACTATTTGCCATTCCTGTGGAATCATCGTGGGTGTAAGTAGGCCTGGTTGCAAAGCTCCCATTGTTGCCATTACAGCATTTATCTGCCGTAAATCATGTAAAAGTCTCCATTTTCCCGATTTCTTTTTTATTACAAAAACAGGGGTGTTCCAGGGACTGAATGATTCCTCAATGTGTCCTGCTTGCAATTGTTCTGTAACTAATTCTTGCAGGGCAGGAAGCTTTTCAGTAGTCAGGGGCCACTGGCGAACCCGGACAGGCTTATCTGTCAACCATGTCAGGGGTACAACTGGACGTTCATTGCCCTGCAACACAGTGGCCCCCATTAAAAATCCGTAGTAATTTTGACACCCCATTGAGATAAACAATCTCGTCCCCACAAACTTTGAGGAGCATCGGCAACATAGGGTCTGATGTTAGCTTGTTGGCCATCAGGATGTTTTACATTAATTACAATGGCTGACAGGCCACCTGTTGTAGCACCACCCAACCCCAGGAGTCCAAAACTTGCACGAGTAAGAGGCCAGGATTGAGGCCAGCAAAGTCGTGAGAGTATTGTGACATCTGCTCCAGTGTCAATCAAACCTGTTACTGATATAGTTCCTAGATGACATCCACTGGCGGTGAGAGTGCATGTCTTTTCTGGATGGCTCTCTGTTACTTTCTCAGTCCAAAACACTTGAGGTTCTCCTGTCGATCCAAAGCTTCCTGTGCCGCGACTTCGGTCCACTGTATTTGGAACAGAACTCACAAAAGGTACAAGTTGAGCAATGCAAGTTCCTTTCTGAATAGTAACAGGAGGGTCATCAATGGATACCATAGCATGAATCTGCCCTAAATAATCAGCATCAATAAGCCCTAGAGGCACATGAATACCTCTAAGTGTGGTACTTGATCTCCCTATCAAAAACGCACTCAATCCCCGTCCTATCGGACCATAGGCATCAAGAGGCACTTTACATATTTCTTTTGTTAAAATGGTTACTGTGTCAGCGGTGGGTATATCAATCCCTGCGGACCCGCTTGTTGCCCCTGAGAACTGTTCGCAAATGGGTAGCTTTGCAGGGCTGGGAAGACCCGCATTTGCTGTTGTGGTTGTTGGGGTATTTGTTTCCCCACGCGCCCCTTCGCGCTCCTCTTTGGGTTTCCCGGCAATAGCTGACCATTTGCATGATATTTACTCCTGCATTGCTTAGCATAGTGCCCAGATTTAGCACAACGGTTGCATACAACATCACTGCTTGCACTTGGCCTAAATGTTGTTTTCCGGACAGTACACTGTGACTTTACGTGCCCTTGTTGTCCACAATTATAACACTTCGCTGAAGGTCTTAACACTGCAGCAAGAGCTGCCATTTTATGTTCAACTGAACCAACTTTCGAGCAAGCAGTAACCATTTCAGACAAGGTGGGTTCCCCAGGCAAAGTGTCAATAATCTTTCTGCAGTCTGGGTTTGCATTTTCTTTAGCCAATTGTACACACAATTTCTCTCGCAAAGTTTCATCATCTACCTGTTTCTCAATAGCGGCAGCAAGTTTTTCTGCAAACTGCAAAAATGGTTCTCTCGTCCCTTGTTGTATAGTAACATATTTCTGCTTTGGAGCTGCCATTTCCATTGTTTTAGTTAAGGCATTCATGCCAATTTGCTGAGCTTGTGCCAAAATCGAAGGATCCCACCTTGCCTGTAAATCTGGATTAGCAAAAGGCCCAGAGCCCAGTAGGGCATCAACACCCACAGCATGACGAGGGTCATGTTGAGGCAACTGCATATTTGTTAAAGCCGTGCGCTCAGCCACTCGCCTCCAAGTTTCTTGAAATACACCATATTGTACTGGCTGAAATAAAATTGTAGCAAGATGAGTGATATCATAAGGTGCAAGCAAATCTGCATTAATCACACGTATTAACTGCATTACCTCTGAGGAATTAATACCATACTGAGCTACTTTTGATTGGAGGTCTTGCACAACCCTCCAGGCGAAGATGTGATGACTGTCATTCTGTCCTGCTCCAGGAGCTGCTTTGAAAACTGGAAAAGCCATAGGGTTATCACAAGCAACATTTGCATTGGCACTGTTCTCCTGAGGTACTCTTGGAGCACCTAACCTTTCTATGATGTCCCAATTCTTTTCTTCAACTGCTTTCCTCCTAACAAATTCCCAAAACTCCTGAGGGTGTCGAGGAAGCACAGTGACTTGGCATGGAGGCAAAGTCCATGGGGCAGTAAGGCTAGAGCTCTTAGAAGATGAAGGGACCAGAGCTCCTTGCCCCAACACAGGTGTTACTGCGGGAGACTCATCACTTGACTCGCTGTTGCTGTCACTGTCAGGTAAAGGAGGATACATCCTTGCAGGTTGTCCAAGCATCTCAGAGGGGAGCGGGGGGGCAGACGGCTGGGTTTTTCTCTCTGCTTCAGCTAACTGGCGTAGCAGTGTGGTATATACAGGCACCATCGCGAGCTGCTGCGCAGGTGTGAGATAAGGAGGCTTAGGGGTCTGATAAGAAGAGGCTAGGGCAGGTTGCCCAGAAGCCTTGGCAGCTTTCCCAGAAGCTTTGGCACCCAGCCCAGAAGCTCTGGCAGCCTTCCCGGAAGCTTTGGCAGCTTTCCCACAAGCTCTGGCAGCGTGCCAGGTAACTCCCATGGCATCCGAACTTTCTTCACCAAGTTCCCCATCAGAGCCCCCTTCTACCTCAGAGGCCCCCTCTGCCTCAGCCCCCCCATCAGGTTCTGTTATCAGCCCCGACTCTTCGTCCGCATCTTGCTCCGTTTCTCTCTCTACTTTCCATTCTTTTAAAGCCTCAAAGAGCGAGTTCCAGGTTACTGCTAAATCAACAGCTGTTTTATCTCCCGCTCGAATAACTTGCCAAAGTCTGTCCCTGACTTTGTTCCATGCCTTAACACTAAATGCTGTGTCGGGATCAGTGCCAAAATTCTGTGATTTAGCCCACAGCAATATATTACGAAGCGCATAGTCTGACGTATTAATTCCCATTATTTCTTAACAAAACTTTCCATGTAGACAAAACACTTTCTTCCTCTTTAGATAAATTTTGTCCCATTATTACTAGTTGGTGGCTCACCTACTTCCAGGTGTCTTGATTGGAGGGAATCAGGTCCGGACCTCCCTGTGGCTTCCACCTGCCACTCTCAGCTGCACCAACGCCGCCTCCCCCACTACGTCCCAGTGGGTCATGGTTGCCAATTGCTAGGACCCTGTATGGGCCCCCACCGACTATGTTCTTATCACCTCGGCGTCACCAAAATGTCGCAGTCGAGGCGGTCACGACATAAAGCAGAGACCACAAGCAGTCTCAGTTGGTAACACTTGGCAACAGTTTATTAATGAAAATGGCTGATCTTTTATACACTTTCCAGTTGTTTACCCTTCTTCTACCTTAGCTATTGGCCACAATAATTCAATATCATGCCATTGGTGAAAAGTTACTCTGACTCCACCTAACTTTCTAAAATCGCTTCATCCAGCTGCAGAATGCTCTTATCTTCCTTCTCTCGATCTCCTTGGTTACGCCCTTGGAGAAAGCTCCTTATCAGCTTCTTCTTCTTCTTACTTCTTGCTCCTTTAGCTAACAGGCCCACTGCTAGCCCCTTCCACAGTTAATTATGCTCACAATTAGTTAAAACATGCTACTATAAGTACAAACAAGAAAGGCCAGGCCAGTCTTGACATGAGATGGATCACATCTACTGCCTGTTACACTCTGGGCAAGATTTAACTGTTTAGCCTCACAGACCTATGCTCCAGCACTCCTAGTGGGGTCCTGGAATGAGAATAGTAGCACCCTGCTTCTGTAAAATTTGAGTGGAGAACGACTGATCTGTGTTAAACTTGATTAAAAAATAAGAGTTCACAGACAAAGAGAAAAAGGTAGGAGGTGGCAAAAGGAAGGAGGAAAACAAAGCATACCCCAAGTCAGTGTTTTCCTTGAATCCAGGATTTTTTGTTTGGACGGAGTGGGGTGCAGAGTAGCTTTCTATTGAGATTCAGGACTGAGACCAGAGCTAGGAGGGTTGTTCAGTGAGAAGTCCGTTCTCCGTGATCTGTACTGGAGTTGTTCTTCAATTGTTATATCCTGGGTTTCTGTGCTCAAGATGGCTCCCGAGGTATAAAAAAGTCTCTTTTTTCCCAGCCTTGAAACCAAAAAAGTAGAGATTCATCAGTTCTGCTTTTCAAGGTTATTTTCTCTAATCTATAACATTCTTTCTCTGACCTGCAGAGATCTGTCCAGCAGGTCAGGTTGAGGCACACTGACCGCCCTTGGGGTGGTGTTAGCTTTTTATACTAAGAACTACGTGTACTTTATTTACAATAATTTTCCAATACCTATCACCTTTGTTAGACAGTCTGTCTCTGCTCTAAACCAATCCAGAAATTTCACCATCATGGCAGAAGATGGAGGACAAGAAGAAGAAGAAGAAGAAGGAGGAGGAGGAGGAGGAGGAGGAGGAGGACGACGACAGGGCATGCCCAGATTCCTCCATCTTGCCTCTTGAACTCCCATTCTAAATCCCCAAAATTCTACTTTTTCACCCTGTGACAAATTAACTATCATTCTACTCAAACTCTTGTGGCTTGTAAATCCTCACACAAAGTTGGTAATTTTTTCCATGGGCTGAAATCGAAGGCACAGGTGTTTTTGGCTCTGTGCCAAGGTCTCTGAGCCCCTTGCCAGGGTCTTGAGTCATCCAGGGCAGTCAGAGGAATGTCCTGGGTTCCAACAGTTATATGGATGTTTAAAACTCTACATATCTACTCTTCCTTTGACTCACACTATGGCTAGTATACTTGGTTGGACACAATCTCCTTCTCAGTCCACTCTATTACACAATACTGCATTATTATGGCAGAGGGTTTTTGGGGTCTGTCTGATTCCAGCTGCCGTAGGTGTCTGGATAGCAATGTCCCGCTAAGCACAACCTGACCAGGTCCCTCAGGCAGGCTCCCAGCCACAGGCAATCTTAGCAAGCAGCTCAGCCCTTAAGTGAGATCAGCTCTTTGGTGAATTCAGCTCTTTAGTGATTTCAGCTCTTTGCTTGCTAAGTGCCTCGGCAGACACAGGGAGAGAGAGGAGAAGGCTGTAGGAGGTTCCACAGAGGTGTCTTTATTGGCAGCTTCTGTGAAGGGTGACAGTGACAGCTCTTCTGCTGAACAGCGCAGAAATAAGGGTTTATACAGGGTATAGGGGTTTTGGGAAACGGTCCAATAGTAAGGGTTGAGGCGAATATGACCTATGGTCTGTGTCCATGGGCAAGCAGTAAGAAGTCAATTGCTGCTCGATTTTGAAGTAATGCATGTCTTGTGGTTTCTTCTTCCTTTAAAAAATCGCTCAGGGCAGCAGATGTAGCATTGGCTTGCTTACTGAGCCAGCACCCGAGGTGATTTATTTCCCCAAGGGCTTTAGCTGCAGCTACCCATGCTAGGAATAGGGAGACAGCAATCTTTTTGGCTTATTCCAATAGTATAATTTGGTATTACAATTTTCATCAAATTCCATGTAGGATCTTTTGTGGCATTTTAATTCACTTTCTTTTTCTCCAATTATGTAGCAAGGTGATATTTGGAGTGAGAGTAGAAAGTTTTCCAAGGCTACAGGGATATCCCTGGAGCCACGAGGGGGTCCCAGCCCATAGTCTGTCACCACAGATGAGAAACGTTCCCTTGGGTAATACTTTGGGGTGGAGAAAGGACACAGAGATCACACGAGCCATGTAATTACACCAATCGGGATAGTTATAGGCTTTGTTAATGGGTGATATGTCTTTTCGGTATGTGTTTATGGTCTGGTCAATTTCTGGCCAATTATTCTTCGGACGTCTAAAGTAAAATTTGACACAGTATGTTTCTTTGGAGGACACCAACAGGTCCAATTCTTGGGGTTCCTCTAGAGCATTGGGCAACATTTTTGTCCACTTGTCCCAAGTATCTACCCCATTGGGTCTCTTACCTGTGGATTGGAAGAGTTCTGAATTATAGACAGGCCAGTCATTGGCTACAAAGGGAATCCCTAGCAGACATGTGGAAAGTGGGTTATCAATGCTTCCCATGGATAAGCACATGTTATCCTGTTTTAATGTCCTTGCTAAGGTTACCCAAACATTATGGCTGGGCTGTGGGCTAATCCAGCCAAAGGCATACAGTACAGTGAAGACCATCCAGGCAGCAGTGAGGACAGAACCAACAGAGATAATTTTCATCTTTGGACAGGAATGGGGCTTCTGATAGGGAATATAAGCAAATTTTTTTATCTTTATGATGGGAGGGGAGGGTTAGGGTTTTCTCCCTTGCTCCCTTGTTCCTTTGTTCCTTTCCTCCTTTGCTCCCTCCCCCCCCCCCCCTTTTTTTTTTTTTAATAAGCTAAAGATGAGGGAGTGAATATAAGGTTAGGGGTTTTTGGTAAAAGTTGAGAAAGGGGAATAATAGGGGTTTTTAGGGTAAAAAAGGGGTAATTACGTGTAATTCAGAGAACAAGTTGTGTTCAGGCTGTGTCTGGCTTATGGCTTGACTGATACGACAGAATGTTGTTCAGCTTTCTGTTTTGCCTGCTGTCACGTGATGGGACGGTCTTTTCTTCTGTATGTGGACATTCAGTGACACCTTTGTCTCCAGGCAGAACTGGTCTGCTTTTGAGGAGGTCTTGTGTTTGACTCAGGGGAATTTTTGTCAGTGTTTGTGGGAGTAGTGTTTGCAGTGCCTAGATATGGTTTTATGTTTTTTCCTGGGTACCATCTTGGTTCAGATGGTAGTAGAACACATCCTCTTCCCCAAGAAATCAGCTGGAAAGGCCCAGAAATTTGATGTGTTTCTGGGTCATTCATGAGCACCAGTGGTTTCTCAGTGAGCTTTGCTTGGGTGGTATTTGCAAAGTGGCGAAGTATTGGGGGGTCAGGCTCTGATGTTGTACAGTTCAGGAAGTTGATGATATAGAGAGCCTTGCAAAGTCTTTCCACTGGAGATATGATTTTTGTTTCTCTTTGCTGCTGATTGAGGACTCTTTTGAGGGTTTGATGAGTCCTTTCTACAACTGGTTGTCCTGTGGTATTTGTAGGTATGCCTTTCTTGTGTTCTATTCCCCACTCACTAAAGAACTCTTTTAACTTATGAGAGGTATAGGCGGGTCTATTATCTGTTTTGGGACTCCTAAGGTAGCAAAGGCAAGGAGGAAGTGTTTAATGGTGTGCTGTGTTGTTTCTCCTGGATGCACTGATGTAAATATTGCTCCAGAAAACGTATCGACTGATACATGCACGTATTTTGAGTTTCCAAAAGGTGGGAAGTGAGTTACGTCTGTCTGCCACAGCTGGCAGCTGTTCAGGCCTCAGGGATTAACTCCCGTCCCCATAGACAATATCTGGTAGTTTTGGCAGTTTTGACATGTGGCAACAATAGCTTTTGCTTGATCTTTCGAGAGCTTGAACATTCTGATAAGGGCAGGTACATTTTGATGATAAAATGCGTGTGACAGCTTTGCCTGGGCAAAGATGGCAGGGACGTTAGCAGTCTCTATTGCCATGGCCAATGTGTCCGCTTGCCTGTTCCCTTCTGTGATAATACCTGGGAGGTCAGTGTGTGACCTCACATGCATTATATGGTAAGGTTGCTTTCTGTGGGAGATTAAGCGTGTTAATGTGGAAATCAATTGGTATAACTTTGGATTGGAAACTTCTTTGAGAAGAGCATGTTCTGCTCTCATAGCTATACCAGCAACATAAGCTGAATCTGTGACCAGATTAAAGGGTTCATCTTTAAATTTCTGAAAGGCTCTGACAACAGCTGCTAACTCTGCAATCTGTGGAGATCCCTCCACTATTTGGATGTCAGATTCCCATTTTTGGGTCTTAGGGTCCCTCCAGGTCATTACAGACTTGTGGGATGACCCTGAGCCGTCTGTAAAAATGGTTGGAGCTCTGAGAGGTGTTTTACTTTGGACTAATTTTGGGGTCAGATTAAAGGCTGCATCATGATTAAAAAGTTTATGTTTTGGGATAAGGATGGAAATTTGGCCTGTATAGATATCTAGGGCGAACTGGAGATTTTCATTGTTCTGGAGCAAAGCTCTAGGTCTCCAGTGGTCAGTGGCAAGTATATGCATGTGAACTCACATCCTGCAAGAGAGCGGAGACGAGTTCTGACTTTTTTTTATTAGATGTCCCATGATTTCTTGGAAGGTGGTAATTGTCTTTGAAGGTTGGTTGTTTGTAAAGATCCATTCCAGTATTAGCAAAGGGTCTTGAAGTTGAGTATCTGATTGAAAAATCAGTCCGTAGAACCAGGGTGCTTTTCCCATAATGACAAACTGGAAAGGAAGTTTGGGCTCGAAGCGATGGGCTTGGCGTGAAGGCAGGGCTTCTTGGACCTTGGTGATGTCATCTTGAGCTTCTGTTGTGAGAGTGCGTGGAGAGTCCAGTTCTTGGTTGCCCCGGAGAAGGTTGAACAGGGGAGCAAGGTCCTCTGTTGTAATTCCTAGCAGTGGACGTATCCAGTTGATGGATCCGCACAGGCTGTGTAAGTCTCTCAGGGTTTTTGGGTCGTCTTTTATGGTGAGCTGCTGGGATACGATGGTCCTTTCCCGGATCTGGACTCCAAGGTAAGTCCATGGGTTGATGTATTGTATTTTGTCCTCACGAATCTCAAATCCTGCCTTTACTATGGTTTCAATGGTCCTTTTAACTGCTTTGTTCAAGTAAGCTTTATCTGATGCACAAACCAGGATATCATCCATATAGTGGTAGATGATTGCATCTGGGAATAGGTTCTGAACAGGAGACAGGATGTGAGCAATGTACCACTGGCATATAGTAGGTGAGCTTTTTAGTCCTTGAGGAACACAAATGACATCTTTTGAGTGGAGCCTCTTTGTTAAGAGAGGGAACGGAGAAAGCAAACTGTGGAGTGCCCTGGGGGTGCAGCAGAATGCTGAAGAAAATCTTTAATATCTATGATGGCAAGTGTCCAGTCTCAAGGCAGCATCGATGGTGAAGGAAGGCCAGGCTGGAGGGGGCCCATGTCCTTGATGATCTCATTGATTTTGTGAAGGTTGTGGAGGAGCCTCCACCTGTCCGTTCCAGGTTTTTGCAGTACGAAGACTGGAGAGTTCCAAGGGCTGATGGTCTTGACAATGTGGCCTTTGGCAAGCTGTTCTTCCACAAGGGCTTGTAGTGCACGCAGTTTGGCTTTAGAGAGGGGCCACTGTTTGATCCAGATCAGGTCTTGGCATTTCCAGGTGAGACGAGGGGTATCTGGTAGTGCGAGCTCCTCAGTGGGCTCAATTAGAAATCCCGACTGGGAATATGTAGGAAAGCTCCCCATTGGGATAGAACGTCCCTGCCCCAAAGGGTGATGGGGGCCCTTACCACAAATGGGTGGATGGTTGCCAACTTGCCTTCAGGCCCTTCGATGAGGATGTTGTTCTTGCTTTGCATAGAAGCTGTAGCTCCACCAATCTCTGAAATCATGCCTGCTACCGGTTGTAGTTCCCAGTGTGCTGGCCATTCTGAGCAGGCGATGACGGTCACGTTGCCACCAGTGTCCAGTATCCCTTGTCGGTATATCTTCTCTCCTCTGCAGGATAGACCGCACTTGATGGTAGGCTTACTTGGTCCCACAACTTGTGCCCACATTAATGTAGGGTTGAGAGGAAGCTGTTCCCTGTGATTCTTTGGGAATAGAAAGGCTTAGTGTCATCAGAGTTCTCCATGAAAGATAAAATGGTAAGTCTGTGCAGCACAGCTGGACAGAGATTTCTTGTCCTGGATGCACTGTTTGTACATCTGGAACAACAAAGATTTCCTCTGGGCCATGGAGAGTGTCACCTATAATTAAAATGTCAAAAGGACCACCTTTTGGCCCATGCTTGCCTGTGGGAACATGATAAACATCCTTATTATTAAAGTCAATAGACAGAGCAGTTACCAGCTGGCACCGGGTTCCCGTCTTTATTGCTCCATGTGTTGGATCCTCTTCATGTGATCTGCAATCTCCTGGGATGATGCGTGGTTGGGTCTGGATGGCTTTTGATTTGTTGTCTTTGTGCGGGGCCTGACTGCGCTCTGCTGGACGTTTTCTGAATGCTGCTGGTAGAGCTGCTGATTTTGGGGTTTTTGGTAGATGTTGAGGGAGTTTCGGGTAGGTGACCTGTCTGGGCAGTCTTTTATAAAATGTCCAAAGCCTCCACAGTGAAAGCAACGCACCTGGTCTTTGGAAGCCACTACTGCAAATGCACCAGAAACTCCTTCTGCAATACCCTTAGCAACTGCTTGGGTCACTGTGTTTTCAGTGGACAAATGACATGTACAGCTTTCCACCGTTTGCTCTATGGTAGGTTCTGTATCCAAGGGTAGGGCCCTCAGAATTGTTTTATACCGATCGTTAGTATTACTCATAGCAAGCTTACATAACAGTTCTTTTCTTGCCTCTGTGCTCTCTATCTATTTTTTCAGAGCATCTTTAATTCTGTCCACAAACTTGATAAAGCTTTCATCTACTCCTTGTTTAATGTTAAAGAAATGTTGGGTAAGAATAGAGTCATCTTGTAGCAGCGTGTTGCTACAGTGACGATCTGTCCAGGGAGGCCACAGCCTATGGCAGGGAAAACAGATGAGACAAATCTCTTCGTTGTTTAGCATGAGAATCCATTTTATTTCCCCCCCTCCCCTCCTCACCCTGTGCTGGGGCAGGGAGGAGGCAGAGGCCCAGGAGCCCAAGTAGAACCCCAGAGGGCCAGAGAACAGAGAGGGGACACAGACCTGGGGCTGGGGTTTTATCAGGTGTCCCATGGGAGGAGTCTTAGGATCAGATTACAGCCTCCTCAGAACGGAAAGGCTCCACAATTCCTCCATTTATAAATTGGTTAAAACAAGGGGATTCTCGGGAATATGACTTAATGGTTTACAAAACTAAAATGAACATTATTAAGCTGAATTAACAGTAATAGAAAAGCATTTGAGACAAATACAGAGGATAAAGTAACAGAAATGATGATACTGAATTAAATGAATAAATTTTTTCTTAGTGGGTCCGTAGTCTGTTGGAGAATTTTGTTCAGACATGGCCCATAGAAAGGCCATGATTACATCCAGCTGGTTAAAAAGTAAAAGGCAGCTGTAAGCAGCAAGTTCTCAGGCTTTTTCCTTAAACAGTAAATACCGTGTCCTTGGCTAAGTGATGAGAAAAAACATGGTGAAAAACATGGAGTCCTTGAAAGGGTGCTCAATAACAAGTCAACAGCAGGATGAGAAAAACAAGTATTAGCCTCAACAAGAAACCACAGGTATTGACAACAAAGGAGGGGTTGGTGTGTAATCTATAACCAATGATGAGCTCAGGTTTTGCAATATGTATGAGCTTAATTAACACTATTATAAAAGTGTATAAGCTGGATCGATAAATCTGAGATTGATGCTCATCAATCGGATGTGATCGTCTCCCTTCGCTTTCCTCAGTAGTCCATTCTCCTTTGGCTTTTGATCTTCCCACCAGAAGGGGTGCTGTTCTTGGTCTCCTCTTTCATGAGGGGCACAGTACTTAGTGTTTGATCCTGGCTTGAGTACTGGTGTTGTAAGTGTTTCTCTGTTGGATTCTGATGATGATGACTGTGAAGCAAGGAAGGGTGAGAGCAGCAATGGGACAGCTTGCAGCACATGGCAGGGCTCTGCCTTTTCCAAGGCTGCCCCACTCCGCCTTGCCACCTCTGCCTCGCGTCTCCTGCAGGCTCAACAGGGCCCGGCCCTCTCAGGGCTCAGCAGCCCCGCCTCACCTCACACAGCCTCGCGGGCCGGGGGCAGAGCCAGCTGCAGCTGCGCGGCGGGAAGGGGGGAGGTAGGTGAGGGGGAAGGGCAGGCAGGAGACCGGAAAAGATGGACGCGGCAGGAAAGAGGGGAGCTCAAAACCACGTGGTCACACTATTTTGAGAAGGAGAGCCCAGAACTGCATGGCCAGTGCCTTCCCAGGCAGGGAACGGGGGATATGGAAAGACATGGGGGTGAAAGAGGACACAGGGCAGCGAGAGGACGGTAGCACTCCCATGTCAGCTCTGGACGGTTTCCGACCTTGTCCTCTTTCAGGGAAAGGGGGGATGGGGTGGCAGACGGGCAGAAAGTGACAGAGAAGATGGTAGCAACTCCCAGCCATCCTGTCAGTTTTCACTCCTTGCCACTCTCTTAGGAATAAAGGGTAAGGAAAGATAGAGGCAGCTTCACAGAAACTGAAAAATGTGGGGGTTCACAGGAGGGAGGACCACTGATTTAGGGCACTGACACTCTGCATGCAAATTGTCCGTAACTGTCCATAAATAGCCACTTGGGCTTTGATTTGCGGAGAAAAGAAGAAACTTCACAACTTTGTATAAGTTGTAAAGCCTGGTATGCTTTTATTACGACACGTGCCGGACGCAAGCCTCTCTAAAAGGCATGCGTACCTCCGAAGACTTTGAGTCTTCTTTTTATCTCTCTTCCAAATGCATATGCATACAGTTTCACAATAAATTCATACATATTCATTCTGCGTGACATTTAGTACCAGTTTTTCTTTATCAAAGGAATTTCTAGGTCGGGGGCAAATTGACCTCATGGTCTTTTCTGTTTTTCTTTCTCTGTCTCTTTGTTGTCTCTGGAATGCGGCCTCTCCTTCAGCTTTGGCTCTACAGACCCCTCACCTCTTCCAGACACTTCACCTAATTCAGGATGGATCTCTACTCTGTCTCAGCTTTACCGTCCATAACTGCAGCAGACATGTCAGTAGAGTTGGTAAGATTCCCGAGCATGGTCCTTTTTGCAGGCAGACTAGCTGCTTCTAGCTCAACCTGCAGGTGACTCACAGGGGTGCCGGTTGGCTTGTCCTCACTGGTTGCCCACATTCTCCACCATTTCTAGCAGCATGTGGCTACAGTGACGAGATTGCATCCAGGGAGGCCACAGCTGACAGCAGGAGAAACAGACGAGACAAGTTTCTTTGTTGTTTAGCATGAGAGTCCATTTTATTTTCCCCCACACACACCCTGTGCCGGGGCGGGGAGGAGGCAGAGGCCCAGGAGCCCGAGCAGAGCCCCAGAGGGCCAGAGAGCAGGGAAGGAACACAGACCTGGGGCCGGGGTTTTATCAGGTGTCCCATGGGAGGAGTCTTAGGATCAGATTACAGTCTCCTCAGAATGAAAAGGCTCCACATCATCTGGGCTAAGAAGTAAGGATGTTTTTGCTGCAATAGCCAAGTCTTGTAGTGCTGCCTTAGGTAAGGTGTTAGCTTGGTCAGAGGGTTTCTGTAAATCCCCTTCTCCAGCTAGCTGTTCGTCTGTAAAATCTAGCCTATCAGCATCTGTAGCATAGGTGTCTGATAATGTTTTTCATTGTCTTTTCCAATGCTTTTCCCACAGGATATATTCTGCTGGGGAAAGAAGGTAGTGGGCAATATTTTTAACATCATGAGGTACTAAAATCTGTGCTGAGAAGATAGCTTCTAGGAAATTTCTAAAAAATATGCGAACTTCTATCATGTTCTTTGGCTATATTTCGTAGTTGTACAAGTTATTTATTTGTGTTAGGTTCCCACATTGTTTTAGTGGTGGCACCACCTCTTTTCCCCTTTATATAAATTACTGGGAAGGCAGAAATTCTCTGAGCCAGTTCCAAATCCCCATGCCCGAGTCACTTCCATTTTGATTAGAGCCCATGGATCAATGTCCTCTGTATCAGAATCGGACTCGCGGTCACTACTGTCCTTAGTGGTGGAGTGAGAATGACCAGGCTGTGCAGTATGCTATTTTGGGCATGTTGGAGCGAGAGTTTACAGGGGTGTAGGGAACTGAAGAGAGTGTAAGGAGGCACATGGCAGAGCTTGGCTAGAGGGAGGCAGCAGTGGAGAGGCAATGGCAGTGCCACGGGTGGCACAGCCTGCACAGGACTGAGGCGCATGGAGAAGTGGGGTGCCACCGTGGGGGATCTCGGAGGTGCCGTTTGGGCAATGCTGAGGGTGGGTGGGTGGTTGCAAAGCCTGGGAATGCGGGCAAGGGAAAAGCGGGGGAGAGGAGGCGGTGGGATTGGCAGGGGCTGCCGCTGCTACAGCGGGCACGACGAGGTGGATGCAGGCAGGCAGGGAGAAGACTGCCTGCTGCGGCAGGAATGGTAGCAGGGGTGGGGAGACACGAGGCGGGAGTGAGAGGCATGGCAGCAGGGGTGGGGAGGGTGGCGGTAGGGGTGGGGTGGGGGGGGGGTTGCGGTGGGCTGCACGGAGATGTTGGAGTGAGGAGGAGCAAACCTGATAGGAACCAGCGCAGTTACACCCGAAGGTAGCACGGGGGAAGGGTGCAAGTAGCATGCCATGTATTGCGGAATAGGTAGAGAGCAGAAGGATCGGCAGGCCCTGCGGACCCCGCGGGTGCAGAGGGGGTGGGTGGGCGCGGTGCAAACTCTGTGTTCCCCGTCCCAGGAAAGGGGCCTGAGGGTGGAGGGGCCCCAGAGACAGCGTTTGGACTCAGTGAAAGTGGAGGATAGGATTCAGAGACTGAGAGGGAAGGAATGTTATCTGCAATATTAGCAGTTGAAGAGAGTCTCTGGTGGGAGAGATAAGGTAGGAATGCCCTCAGCAGGGTACGGTTGCAAAGAAATTGAGCTCTTTATATTTGTCTTTTCGACCCATTTGGTTACAGAATGAAAAAGAGGTAAAAATCGAGTTACAGAAAAATCTTCATTAGTTTGGCGAGAATATATTCTTGTCCCTACTGTGTCCCAAAAAGAATCTAGGGTGATAATGTGTGTGTTAGTATCTGGAAACTGGGAAAGAATCCATTTTATAAAATTTTCAAGTTAGGTTTTGAGAGATTGCCTTTAGAGAAAGAGAAGCTGTTAGTGGATAGGATTTCTAGGATTTGTAGATGTAAGTCTCTGTCGTTCTGGGATCGTTTTAATTTACTAGGTTTTGATCCCATTCCCTTTTCCCTTCCAGCAGCAGAAAGAGAGAAAAAAAAGAAAAAATCCCAAAAAAGGACCCAAGGTAAAAGCGTGCAAAAATGGCTGTTTTAAAACTTACACTTCTTCAGCCAAATGTGGGTCAAAACCAGCGGTGGGTGGTCTGCCGTGTCCAACTCCTCAGGATCTCATCCCAGATGTTGATATGGAGGGTCGTTGGACGCCTCTTAAGATAACTTCTTCTGTAAAAGAGAACTTATCTTCAGAAGGTTGTAGGGACCTGAGGCAGTGACAATTCAAGAAGAACACTGCTCTCCGCTGTGCTAGGGTGCAAGCAGTTTGGTGCGCCAAATTTATTACAGCTGGGGGTTTTCGGGGTCTGTCCAACCCTGGCTGCCGTAGGTGTTCAGATAGCGATGTCCCGCTAAGCACAACCTGACCAGGTCCCTCAGGCAGGCTCCCAGCCACAGGCAATCTTATCAAGCAGCTCAGCCCTTAAGTGAGATCAGCTCTTTGGTGAATTCAGCTCTTTAGTGATTTCAGCTCTTTGCTTGCTAAGTGCCTCGGCAGACACAGGGAGAGAGAGGAGAAGGCTGTAGGAGGTTCCACAGAGGTGTCTTTATTGGCAGCTTCTGTGAAGGGTGACAGTGACAGCTCTTCTGCTGAACAGCACAGAAGTAGGAGTTTATATAGGGTATAGAGGTTTTGGGAAACAGTCCAATAGTAAGGGTTGAGGCGAATATGACCTATCGTCTTACAGAGAGATAACGAGGGTCCGAAGGTGGATGAGGGGCTTCTTAGGTCCAGTCATCATGACTAGGCATTTCTTATCTTAGGCAACTGACCGCCAGGGAGGCCTTGCAGTCCCTGTGGCTGCTAGATTGCATAACTTTATTTTCACTTTTAGTGTTGGGGCTGCATCTTTACCAGGTTAGTCTTCTTCTTAGGGGATTGTTTAGGGGTATCTTTTCATTTCTCCCTCCCCTTGGGGATTTTTTACTTGCTCTTAGACCCATCTTTCTAACAGCCTCTCGTAATGAAACAGCGAGAAGTAAAAGAAAAGAAAGAACAAGAGAGAAAGAAAGAAAAAACCTTACTTTCCATGAAGAAAGCAAAGGAAAACAAACAACTAGGCAAGGTTTGGAGAAATAGTGAGTGTCCTGGGGTGACGTTATGATGCTTGTATCCCCATTCATCTGTTCTGTGCCTTTAAGACCGGCTCTGAAGAGTGGAAGCTTTGTTTGGGTTTCTCTTATCAGGGACACAGAAACGAGCAGTACATAGGGCTGTTTTTCACTTCTTGCTTCAGCTTGCTGCTTTGCTTGCTCCCTTTTCTGCTCTTGCTTCTGCTCTGCTTTGGCCTCTGCTTATTAGCTAGTTCTAGCTAAACAGTCCAAAGTCCTTCCTGGACTGTTTCTCCTCTCCTATTTCTGTGACCATCTCGAACCTGCTCCGGACTGGGACCCGGGAACAGCGAGGGTTTGCACCGTTTGGCTGCAGCAGCTGCCCCAGCGCCGGAGGGACTGAGAACAGAGCAACCACCCCCGAAAGAGACTTTCTGATTTTGTCATCTTTCTCAGAGCGGTGTCATCGGGTATTGTTCATTTTGTGTGCTGGGGGGTGCTGTGCCTGTCAATAAACAAGTTCTTTCCACCTCTCTCCAAGGAATTTTTTCCCGAACCGGTTGGGGGGAGGGGCCGTGTGGGTTTTGCTTTCTGGAGGGACCCTCCTTTGCAGATTCTTTAACAAATTTGCCCTAAACCAGGACAAAATATTTGGTGCCCAAACGTGGGACTCGAGAGAGTGGAAAAACCCTGTTTTGACTGCATTTTGGTTGCTATTACTCTGTGTTCGTTTAAATCAGCTAATAGCCATGCTTTTTTGATTCATAATGTCTATTGGGGTGAAGGTTTGCATGCATTTCTGGTCCCTAGGGTTTTTTGAGATTTTAATACCTCTCTGGTCCCTAGGCTTATTTTCTTATCCAGAAATAGCTTTAGTATTGCCCCTAATACGTAGTTTTTACATCAGAGGGGCTGTGACCAGAATAGCTATCCTGCTGGGTTTGGTGGCAATAATGTGCAAGAAGTTTATAAACATGCTGGGGTCTGCTCCAGGTATGACTGGTTCATGGCTATTGTTATGCATCCTGTTTGTCGCAGGAGGAGCAGGAGGGAATGAGGTTTTTCAGCCTCTGCTTTCCTCCTTCTCCTATGAATCAGTTGCATCACTAGTGAAGGATGTTCAGTTTCCCCTGAATGTTAAAGAAACCATCTTCCTGGTATTCAATCTGGTAACCTTCCTCTATACAGCCTGCTGCTTCTCTAGAATGAGGGCTGAGATTTCTAGACGGGCTGATGAGACCCCTGACTCAGGAGTAAACCCCGGTGTGGAAAATCCTAAGTGGTGTGGGAAATGGGAGGATATGGGCCAAATCCTGAAGGAATTCTCTGACCCTATAGTGTGGGATTTTCCCCATGAACAAATTCAGAACCCAGCTGAGGTGGGGAAATATCTGAAAGAGAAGTACCAGGATGAGCCTAAGGAGAGGAAGGTCATTGCAGTGAGCTGGGCCCTGGCGTATGCTTATCGCACACTGCTAGATACTCTAGGGCAGCAGACAGAGGCAGGGGGGCAGGGAGATAAATCAGCAACTGTCCCGGTGACTCAGGCTGCAGCCAACACCCCAGGCTCGAAGCCAGCAGCTAAACCCATGGCTGTTGCTACCAGCACTAGAAGTGGGAAATGCACAGACAAGACCAATTGACCAGTGGACGATGATGATGATGATGAAGGAGAAGGAACCTCAGTGCTTCTTGATGTAAAATCAGGAGTCAAAGCAGCAGGTGCAAGATCAGATGCCAATATTGAGTCCTTTTCCCTGAAGGACCTTCGTGGCCTATGGAAGGATTACACTCGAAGGTCTGATGAATCCATCATTAGTTGGCTGGTCTGTCTCTGGGATGCTGCAGGTGAGGCTACCGTTTTGGATGGCACTGAAGCCAGGCATTTGGGATCCCTGTCACAGGATCCTGTCATAGACCAAGGAATGATGAGGGGGGCTAACTCTCACAGCCTCTGGGAATGGGTCCTAAGAAGTGTAGCAGAAAGATACCTGTGTGCAGACGATCTCTATATGCAGCAAACTCAGTGGAAGACAATAGAGCAAGGGATCCAATGCCTGAGAGAAATGGCCGTGGCTGAGATTATCTTCTCAGATGATGTAACAACTAGGAACCCAGATTTAGTACCATGCACGTCTGTGATGTGGCGAAAACTTGTACGACTTGGGCCACATGAATATGCTTCTGCCTTAGCCATAATGAAGAGGGATGAGAGGGAAGAGACTGTGCTTGATATGGCAAGGAAGCTCCGAGCATATGCAGATGCTGTGCATGGCCTGACACATACCAGAATCGCAGCGGTAGAAACATGTCTGCAGAACTTAGATGATAAGATAGAGGAAAACCATAAGAAGCTTAGAGAGGAGATTAAGGAAGACCTTCTCCAAATTTCAGCAGTACAGATCAGAGGTTCCGGTATCCAAGGCAGACGTTTCCCAGATGGTGAGAGAAGATACACCCCACTAGCTGAGCTGTGGTTTTACCTGCGTGATTGTGGGGAAAACATGAGAAGGTGGGATAGGAAACCTACCGCTCTTCTGGCACGACGGGTGTGTGAACTGAAGGAAGCCACCAGGAGGAAAGCAGCTCCAGTTGCCCGTAGCCAAACGGCCAGGTATGATAATGATGACATGTCTGATCCCCTCGAAGGAACATCCAAGATATATGCCCAGGGAAAGAAGGATAACCAGGCTTAGAGAGGCCCTGCCTCTAGCCAGGTAGAGGCCAGGGAAAATCGTGTTTTCTGGTCTGTGTGGATTCATTGGCCTGGCACATCGGAACCACAAGAGTATAAAGCTTTTGTTGATACTGGTGCGCAATGTACATTAATCCCATCGAGACATGTGGGGACAGTCTGTCTCCATTGCCAGTGTGACAGGGGAATTCCAGGATTTCACTTTGGTGGAAGCAGATGTGAGCCTGACTGGAAATGAGTGGAAGAAACATCCTATCGTGACTGGCCCAGAGGCCCCATGTATTTGAGGTGTAGGTTACCTTCGAAGTGGGTATTTCAAAGACCCAAAGGGACTCAGATGGGCATTTGGAATAGCTGCTGTAGAGACAGAGGGTATCAAGCAGTTGAACAGCTTGCCTGGACTGTTAGAAAACCCATCTGCAGTAGGACTCCTGAAGGGAGAAGAGCAACGAGTGCCAATTGCCACCTCAACAGTGCACCGGTGGCAGTACCGAATGAATCGAGATGCTGTGATCCCCATCAACAAAATGATACGTGAGCTGGAGAGCCAAGGGGTGGTCAGTAAGACCCACTCACCCTTCAACAGCCCCATTTTGCCTGTGCGTAAATCTGAAGGAGAATGGAGATTGACTGTGGACTATCATGCATTGAATGAAGTGACTCCACCACTGAGTGCTGCCGTGCCAGACATATTAGAGCTCCAGTATGAGCTTGAGTCCAAGGCAGCAAGGTGGTACGCCACTATAGACATTGCCAATGCATTTTTCTCCTTTCCTCTGGCAGCAGAATGCAGGCCTCAGTTTGCCTTCACATGGAGGGGAGTGCAGTACATGTGTAACTGACTGCCCCAGGGGTGGAAGCACAGTCCCACCATCTGCCATGGACTGATCCAGGCTGCACTGGAAAAGGGTGAGGCTCCAGAACATCTGCAGTATATTGATGACATCATTGTGTGGGGGAACACAGCTGCGGAAGTGTTCGAGAAAGGGAAGGAAATCATCCAGATTCTCCTAAAAGCTGGCTTCGCCATCAAGAAGAGCAAAGTCAAGGGACCTGCTCAAGAGATCCAGTTTCTGGGAGTGAAGTGGCAAGACGGACGGTGTCAGATTCCCACCAATGTCATCAACAAGATCACAGCAATGTCTCCACCATCCAGCAAGAAAGAAACACAAGCTTTCTTGGGTGCAATAGGTTTTTGGAGGATGCATATTCCTGAGTACAGTCAGATCGTGAGCCCTCTCTACCTGGTCACCCGTAAGAAGAACAATTTCCAGTGGGGCCCTGAGCAGCAACAAGCCTTTGTCCAGATCAAGCAGGAGATTGCTCATGCAGTAGCCCTTGGCCCAGTCAGGACAGGACCAGAGGTATAGAACCTGCTCTACTCTGCAGCCGGGAACCATGGATTGTCCTGGAGCCTTTGGCAGAAGGTGCCTGGGGAGACTCGAGGCCTACCACTAGGATTTTGTAGTCGAAGCTACAGAGGGTCTGAAGCCAAATATACTCCAACAGAGAAAGAAATCTTGGCTGCCTATGAAGGAGTCCAGGCTGCCTCAGAGGCAATAGGCACTGAAGCACAACTCCTCCTGGCACCCTGACTACCAGTATTGGGGTGGATGTTCAAAGCAAAAGTTCCCTCTACGCACCATGCCACCAGTGCTACATGGAGCAAATGGATTGCTGTTATCATACAGCACGCCCGTATTGGAAAACTGAATTGCCCTGGGATTCTGGAAATAATTACAAACTGGCCAGAAGGTGAAAACTTTGGTCTCGCTCATGAAGGGGAACAACAAGTGACACAGGCTGAAGAAGCTCCACCATACAACCAACTGCCAGCAGAAGATACTCGGTACGCTCTCTTTACTGATGGTTCTTGCCGCATTGTGGGAATGAACCGGAAGTGGAAAGCAGCCGTATGGAGCCGCACACAACAGGTCGCAGAGGCCACTGAAGGAGAAGGTGGATCAAGTCAACTTGCTGAACTCAAAGCTGTTTAACTGGCCCTGGACATTGCTGAGAAAGACAAGTGGCCAAAGCTCTACCTTTATACTGTTTCATGGATGGTAGCTAATGCTCTGTGGGGATGGCTGGAGAGGTGGAAAGAGGCTAACTGGCAGCATAGAGGAAAACCAATTTGAGCTGCTGAAGAGTGGAAAGACATTGCTACCAGGGGAGGGAAACTGCCTGTGAAGGTCCGCCATGTGGATGCCCATATCCCCAAGAGCAGAGCTAATGAGGAGCACCAAAACAATGAGCAAGTAGACCGAGCTGCTAAGATAGAGGTGTCAAAGACAGACTTAGATTGGCAACATAAAGGAGAGTTATTCCTAGCTCGATGGGCCCATGATGCCTCAGGCCATCAGGGCAGGGATGCCACCTATAAGTGGGCATGAGACCGAGGGGTGGATTTAACCATGGACAGTATTTCTCAGGTTATCCATGACTGTGAGACGTGTGCTGCCATCAAGCAGGCCAAGCGAGTGAAGCCCCTCTGGTATGGTGGGCGGTGGTCCAAGTACAAGTATGGGGAGGCCTGGCAGATTGACTACATCACACGGTATGGTGGGCGGTGGTCCAAGTACAAGTATGGGGAGGCCTGGCAGATTGACTACATCACACTGCCCCAGACACGCCAGGGCAAGCGCTACGTGCTGACCATGGTGGAAGCCACCACTGGATGGCTGAAAACCCACCCTGTGTCTCATGCTACGGCCCGGAAAACCATCCTGGGCCTTGAAAAGCAAGTTCTGTGGAGACATGGTACCCCTGAGAGGATTGAGTCAGACAATGGGACTCATTTCAAGAACAACCTTATCAATACCTGGGCTAGGGAACATGGCATTGAGTGGGTGTACCATATCCCCTGCCATGCACCAGCTGCAGGCAAAGTGAAGAGGTGCAATGGACTACTAAAAACCCAGTTGAAAGCATTAAGTGGGGGAGCTTTCAAATCTGGGAGCAGCATCTGGCAAAAGACACCTGGTTAGATAACACCTGAGGCTCTACTAACCGAGTGGGGCCTGCCCGATCTGAGCCTTTGCAGAGAGTAGATGGAGATAAAGTCCGAGTGGTACATGTCAGAGGTTTGTTAGGGAAGACAGTTTGGATTAATCCTGCCTCGAATACAGACAAACCCATTTGTGGGGTTGTTTTTGCTCAGGGACCAGGTTGCATGTGGTGGATAATGCAAAAAGATGGAAGAACAGGATGTGTACCTCAGGGAGATCTGATTGTTGGATAAAACCTGTGTAAATATCACTGTTTGCTGAATGTTATTACCATTGTCTGTGTATAGCTGTATAATGGATGTATAATGTATGTGTTTGTAGAGTTAGAATTTATATTAGTTTTAGTAGTAATCAGATGATATGGGGATAAGTGGTGGAATGTCCTGGGTTGGCTGTATGATGCTTTTATCCCCAATCGTCTTGTTCTGTTTATGCTGAATAGTAAGTTTTGCACCTTTAAGACTTACTGCAGAGAGTGAAGGGGAGAGAGAAGTGCAGGTTTTTTTTCCTCCAGACACTGCTCTCACTCCTCCACATTCCTCCTCCGGGACTGTTGTTGTCTGTGGACAGACAGTGGGACAGAGCTCTTCTTTTGCTTTTTAGTTAGTGTTAGCTAGCTGAGGCAAAGAAGTTCCCTGGACTGTGTTTTTTTCTTTTCTTTGGACCTCTTGAAACCTGCTCAGGACTGAACACCCAGGGGCGCACTGGTAGCTCACATCTCTGGCCCACCGGGCCGGGCCTGGCCTGCAACAATTCCAGCACTGGAGGGACTGATCAGAGACTGAGTGAGCTGCAACCCAGGGACGGGGTTTTATTAGTTTGTCATCTCTTTTAGAGTGGCAAGGGGTCTCATTGTTTGATATTGTTTTGGTTTTATTGTTTAATAAACAGTTTTTTTCCACCTTTCTCCAAGGAGGTGTTTTTTCCTCCCGGACCAGTTGGGGGGAGGGGCCGATTGTATCTGCTTTTCCCACCGGAGCTCCTTTGGGGGATTCTTCCCCAAATTTGCTCTAAACCTGGACATCCTTTTTTGTCTTCCTTACTAATCCATACCCATAGAATTTCACATTAGGTTCATACATATTCATTTTACTGATTTCAAGTTACACTTGCAGCTGGTTACGCTTGCAGCTAGTTTTTTATCAGAAAGTACAGAAAGAACTCCTGGGTCACCCTGTCCTATCTCCTGCAGCTTCTGCATCTGTTTCAAAGTTCAAGGGGCTCGCTTCTTATCGCTGTTCTTCGGCTGAAGCAGTTTCTTCGAGCACAGTTTTTTTTGCGAGAACAGGCAGTCAGACCAAACAGCTATGTTTGCAAGCTACAGACTTAATTCAAAGATGTACATTTTACCTAAATCCAAAATAGATTTCTACTCTGGAAAAATTCCACTCTGTCTCACCTTCCTCTTCAGCAGTTTCTGCGATTTGTTGTAGGGGACTCTATAGAGCTACCTCCCATCTCCAATGCTTTCCTACACTATGGCAGGTCACATTAGTAAACAAGGCATATTGCTTATTATTTTCTGGTAATTTATTCTCCAATGATGCCTCAACAGAATGTTACCAAAACTTTGGTAAAAATAAAAAACCTCTTTAACACCAATGTAGCATTAAGAAGCAGGCATTCTTTATTCAGCCAGATGCATGAGGGTATAGCTCCTCCTAAATAACATGCAAACTAAGTACAGGAAAGTTTCTGTTTATATACTGTATTTTACATACAAATTCATTGTGTGGTAGATGAGTAATGTGATTGTTGACTTTCACAATTAAAAGGGCAAATATGATGCATATATGTTAGGAGAAGTTTTATAGACTTAGAGTTATGTTTTACCCCTCCCCCCGCCATTGCATTGTTATCAGGGGGTAGCCTGGGTTTGGGGCATTTGGGAGGGTGGGCTTGTTACTATGGCAACATCTGACCTCCAATCAAGATTTAAAGAAGTAAACTTCACCACTGGACAGCGAAGAAGGAGTCGATGGACAAAACTTTGGAAGGAGCTAAAGGGTTAAAAGGCTAAACCTCCATTGTGTGGATGAGCACACGGTGGGAAAAATCCTTTGCTCCTGGCACCCTAATATTTTCTCTATTCAGTCTTCTGTTGTATTTTTGATAAGGTTATAATAAACCTTTTACATTTTTAAAAAGTGAGTATCATTTCTCACAATTGATTGTCCCAGAATAAACATACATACGATAATTATTTCACCAAAATTATTAACATATTTTCCCTCCCCTTTACTCATGCATTCTTCTGTCCTGGGGGTCTCTTTGGTGGTCCCTAGTAGTCGAGGACCCCAAAGTTATAGTTGACTGACTGTGAACTGCTGAAGTTGGCAGAAACTGAGGCTGGTTGCCTGTAGCTATGATATTTTTTGAAAAATCCCTTTGCTAGGATTTTTGTCCTGAGAAGCTGAAAGGCCTCAGGAACAAAATGTAAACAATAATTATCTGCTGCTGTGGAATGCCACAGGTGGATCTTTGATTGGTCTCATGTGGTTGTTTTTAATTAATGGCCAATCACAGTCCAGCTGTCCAGACTGTCTTGATCAGTCACAGGATTTTGTTATCATTCCATTCTCTGCTTTCCTTGCTAGCCTTCTGATGAAATCCTTTCTTCTATTCTTTTAGTATAGTTTTAATATAATATATATCATAAAATAATAAATCAAGCCTTCTGAAACATAGAGTCAACATTCTCGTCTCTTCCCTCATCCTGAGACCCCTGTGAACACCACCACAGTTGCCTTCCAGTTCTCCTTACACAATGGCCACTTTGCAGTTCCATGGGCAACATCCTCCCCTTTGAGTCTTGTGAAGCTTGTTTTCTTTGCAAGCCTTCATAAGTGTGAGAAACGACCGCTCACTTATAAAATTTCAAAGGTTTATTAAACCTTAACAAAAAATACAACAAAAGGACTAAATAAGGAACAATTACAGCACTGGGAGACCCTGTAATTATCAGCCATGTGCTCATCTTCAAAATGGATGCTCCGCCTTTTATACCTCTAGCCTCTCCTAAAGTCTTGTCAGTCAACTCCTTCCTTGCCATCTACTGGTGGAGATCACTGTCTTACATCTTGATTGGAGGTCAGGTATTACTATAGTAACAAGCCAACCCTCCCCAAATGCCCCGACTACCAAGGCCATCCCATGATAACAATGCAAGGGGGAGGACATATTACAGTAACATAACTATACATCTACAAAATTTCTCTTAACATATGTATAATGTTCACCCCTTAACTGTGAATGCCAACCATCTCATTACTCATCTATAACAATAAGCCTCACTTTGCCTTTTACTAACATCACAGAAGTTCCTTGCATTGCATTAGCAATAATGATTTTATGCAGCTTAAAGCATGTATCATAATCACAATTATTATTATGATCACAATTATACTTTGCAAAGGTGAGGCCAACCAACCAGTCAGAGAAAATCCAAACCCTTTACATATTTTAACCAGTTACTTTCTAATCCTCCCCTTAATTCTCTGCTAGATGCAGCAACCAATTTTATCCTATCTGATCATCCAATTTAGCAGTCACATTCAGAATGTGCACACAAGTCTTGTTAAAATTCAAGTATGCACATACTCCATGTTCATGTAACACCAATAGATCTAAAGCAAATCTGTTTTGTAAGATCATTTTAGTCATGGCTTACAATTGTTCATTTATTTCAGTGAATCCCAAGCTGCATTTGCTAAAGTTTTCATTTGCAGAGTTAAATTGCGTATGGCTTGTCTCTTTCTGAAGGTAGATATTTGTGTAGTAAAGATGGATTCTAAAATCCATCCTACCACGGTTCCTGTACTGGGGTGTTTCCAAGTTTCATCACGCTTAACTTTCCCCATAGGTTGCCAGTGGTAATTCCTTCCACAAGAGACATAACATTAGTACTCTCAGTGTCCATTGCACTCTTGATTCTCCTAAGGGCAAATATGTGATCTAAATTCCTTTACTTCCTATCCATACTGTGGGTCCTAATGATTTTACTGTGTCCTGTTGACAGTCTATCCTTCTCCAAGTCTCATTGTTTATTAGGTGAGACTAGGTGTCATTAAGAAAGGTAGAATAATTTCTCCTAACACATCCCAACCTTAGAGCCTGGGCCACGGTCATGAGCCGCTGTACCTCAGGATTCCTACTAGTACAAGTGTATATTTGAGCGCAATTTCATTTTTCCTTTGTCCTTGGATCTTTTTGCCTTGACCTTATTAAATCAGGATATTTTATACTGACAAATAAGGGGTCTTCTTGACACCAGAGTGATTTTTGCTTTTATATTTTCTTCATATATATTTATAACTCTGTAGACTATTGTTGTACAGTTATATAGTTCCTAGACAGCACCAGCACTTTTCCTCCCCTGATAGGTAGAAAGACAAAACACATTCCAAAGGCTCTGAGCCCTGGGAGTCCAAGGCTCCTATCCTATCTTGGTTCTTCCTGGGAGCCAAGAACAAGCTACCCTCCCAAGACACTTTCTCATAAACAAAGTACAGCTAGTACCAAAAGGGGGCTTCAGAAAAGGGCTGAACCAGAAGGGGGAATTACGTCATCACTTGTGCTTCTAATTGGGAATTGTCAATTGTGCTAATTTGTTAAACTTATAAAACTGTATTCATCCTATGTGGGTTTAGGATCTTTCCATATCTGCCCCTGGAGGCCTCCAATAAAGACCAGCTTTTATACTACCTATTATATGAATATTGTCTTGAAAGTGCGTTGCTTTATTTCTAGATCTTTAAAGCATCATTCTGGGACACCTTGACTCCTTTCCCAATCTAGATACCAATGAACTGGCTGTGTGGGAATCCAGGGCACAGGGAATATTTCTCTGTCTGCTCTGGGGGGTTCTGATCCCCAGAGAAACACTGCCTTTAACCTTTGCCCATGGAGAGGACTTCCAAGACTTTGAGATAGACTAGAATCTACCAAAGTGTGAAATAGATAATAGAGAGTAGTATAGTATGTCACTTGGGTGAGAAATCTAGGTTTTGGGATTTTTAGTATGGTGTAGATAGGAAGCAAGAAGGAGGAATTTGGGTGTAGTCCCTGTCTTTTTCTTCTTCTTCATCTACTCAGTTTTCTGCAGTGTTGGTGTCACAGGGTGATTGGTCAAGGAAAGCACAGTGCAGAGGTTATATGGACAGTCAAGGGATGAGTTATTGGCAGATAAGTAGAAATAATGTATGTTTTAAGAGTTAATTGGATGAGACAACTTTAAAAGACCGTTAAACTGTACATTTCATGGCCATTTTGCAGTGCTTTTCCAGCACGCTGAGCCTGGTGTGGACAGCGTGCAAAACTTTAGATAAGATAACAATAAACAAGAAGCTGAAGACCAAAAAAGTCCTGTGCGTCTCCTTTTTCCTGGCACAGAACTACTACAGGAGGGTTTCCCCCATCCAGGGAGCCCCCAGAAGGGCCCAACGTAAAACAAACATCAATAACCGGTGCCTCGACATGGCTGGATATAGTCCCATTGTCCTCTTTGAGGGCTATTCCATATTTCTGGTATTTGACATCCCCAATCTGTCAGCTGAGAAATATTTCCTGAGGTTATTTCCAGGTCTGGTTTTGCGATATTAAAATTCTCAACAGTATTGTTCTTATGTGTCCATGGTAAGGAATATTCTCCTTCCATGTCTGTCCAATTGGCATGGATGCCATTTCCTTCCCACATGTGTTCAAAAATTTTTGTCAAATTGCTGACTAAAGCTCCCCACAGAACTGAATTTTCTACAGAGGTGCGTGTTGGTTAACAAGCTGTTGTAGAGGTTACATTCTATCATCTGCCAAAATCTATCACCAACTTTAAGACCACATTCCCCTTCTGTCCTGGTTTAAGAGACAGGTGTATGCCCAGGAAGGTAGGAACCTTTCTGGAATGGAAAATATGACCCCCTTCTCTCCAAATTATTATAACTTTGAAATATGGGGCTTTCAGGCAAAGATATGGGAAAAGGAATAGCAGTTCTTTGCTAGAATATCTATATAACAAAGCAAACAAACAACAGCATCAACAACAAACAAAACCAGAAACAGAATAACAGCCTTCTCTCGGCCATCAAACAACTTCCCCTTTGGTGTAGTTATGACCACAGCTGGCAAAGAGCACTGTTGAGTCCCAGCCAGGCAGGGCAGGTGTGTTTTGCGGAGAAAAGAAGAAACTTCACAACTTTATAAAAGTTGTAAAGCTTGGTATGTTTATTTACGGCGCTGGACGCACACGGAGAAAAATTCTCCTCAAAAGGCATGCGAGTTTTTCCTTCAGCTTTGGCCGTTTGACTTTTCACCGTTGTTAGACACTTCACCTAATTCAGGATGGATCCCTACTCTGTCTCATTCCCCCCTTTCCTAGGAAATAAGTAAATTCTTTTACTTAATGAAAACTTTCATGACAATAAGTGTCTTTTAATGCTTCACTATGTACGTTTGATAAAGAGGTTACTACAGCCATTCGTTGTAGTATTCTCCAGTTCCAAATTAACAATGTAATAGATAATCCTAAGCTTGTCCCAACTAATATTAGTAAAACTACAATAGGGTGGCACAACTTATTAAAGATTCCATTTTCAGTTGGTGACCACCCAAAGATCACATCTCACCAGTGATGATCTATATTTTATTTTATTCTTTGTAGAAGTCTGGGTTATCTCCTTTGTATCATGTTGGACAGTAATTAAGGTTTTTTTTCCACTTTCTTGGATTTCTTTCAAGACTTCTAATAGGTCTTGGTGCTTAATTAATTGTTTTACCAATGTAAGGTTCGCCCCGATAGGGGTAGGTGGTAGTCTGTGATACACTTTGTAATTGGCTGTAATCAGCTGGTGGGATGTTACTGGTACCAAATACGAAAAATCACACCCAATAATCTTAACAAAATTACAAATACAGAGATTAGAATGGTTTCTACTAAACAGAATAACATCATTGCTATCAATTTGTACAGCAGCACAAGCAGTTCTCAAACATACGCCCTTTTCCAGTATATACGAGCACAGTTTTCTGGTCAGTGACTGGATGAATTTCAAAGTGGCAAATACCCTGTTCAGTATCCAAACACATCCTGGGCATTAGCAGTATTGCTTTCACAAATGAATCTCATTTGTTCTCTAGCAATGCAGGATTCTAAGTTTACTGTCTGCCACTTTTCATTCATCTTTTCGTGCCCACACTCTATGTTCTGAAGGATAGAGTATTGTTTCTTCATGGTTTAATCTTAGGGCAATGATGGGATGGATAACATAAACAGTGGCATTACATATGGTAAGCACAAAGGCAGTGGCCACATTAGAAACAGGATCATAGGTGAAATTCATCATAGTCTACCAGGATTGAAACTTCCTTTCAAAATCAATTGCATTATCCCACTCAATTTTCTGAATTTCAGCTGGAAAATTACCTTCACCCCTTTCCTATATGATCAGAGCTGCTGTTGCTTGTATCCATAACTGTGCTTTTATAAAACTGAAAGCTAAAGACACATTATCTTGAACTATACTAAGTGCTTCTACTGTCAATTTGTGGTCTTGGTCCCCGGCCTCTTCATACTTCCTTACTTTGGCAGTACTTTTGAAATCTGTCACTGGCTAGTTCCTAATGCCAATAGAGATTACTATAAAGGCTGCTTCAATTTTTGTTAGGCTACCTGCTGCAGCAGCCAGTTTATTCATCAGTATTTCGGAATCAATTCCATTTAAAACTCCTAATCTTGTCCCTAATATGCCAGTTTGATGTTTGTTATGGGGAACAGGAACTGCTTTCTGTCCATGATCATCCCTCCCTGCCAGAGGGATGTGCTGGGCTCATACTACAAATTCAGACACACTTCACAAGTGTATCTGACAGAGGTTTAGGTCATACTTGAGGCAGATGTTTGTTCTGAAATGTAGAGACCTCAGGGAATCTAACTTCTCCCTCTCCCTCCAAAGCACCTGATTTCTCAGATGTGTGGCAAGCAGGAATGTCTCTCCTGGTCACCCACCTTGCCCCTAGCTAAGATCAAGCTGTGGACTGTGTTCAGGGCAGAAGATAATGGAGGGGAAATCTTGAGAGAAGAGCCTAAATTCATTGCAGTGCCTCAGAAGAAACTGGGATCAGGTTTCTGCTACTTGAAACACTCAGCACAAAAGTGATGCTCAAAATCTTACAGCCTGCTGCTGAGCTCTGAGGGGGTCTCTTTCCTACCTCTTTTAAGCAGAATCCAACTGCCTCAGACTGGGACAATCACTGATCCAAATCTCAGTAGGAAAAGGGACAGCTATAAATAAGGAAAATCACCTTCCTTGCTTGGGTTAATTTACCACCTGCAGTTCAGCACCCTTTACCAGCCATTGCCTGGGGGTTCAGCCAACCAGCTTGGAAAATGACCTAAGGAAACTGATTTCTTGGTGTTCCTGGTTTTAGGCACCAGGAGAGCTGGCTCCTTCCTTTCTTGTTCTGCTCCTGAGATATGCCTGTTTTTGTGACCATGTTGTCCAGCCCTCAAAGGAAGTTTTTAGGAAGGAGGAGCAGGCTGGTTGGATTTTTGAGATGTTAATTTGCATTATCAACTCCACACGTTTGAGAGACCATTCTGGATTGAATAATAGCTGTTGTTCAGTCACATTCTTTACTACGTTAGGTCCAAGTTTTGAGTTTGTGTCGCTGAGGGACACGAGAAAACACAAGCACACCACCACTCAAGGTGAAGGGAAAAAAGGGAAGTTTTATTCTCTGACTCCAATATTTATAGCTTTACAATCGTGACAGTGGATTGGAAGCTGACATTGACACCTCAGCAATGTCACTGGTCAAACCAACAGTCCATCAACTCTCTCTTCCTCCATAAAGGAATGTAAAACAATGAGTTATTTACAGAAAGTGTGTGAGAAAATTCACTCCAGGAATGTCAACATCAGAAGGCTTAGAAAATCTTAAAAAACCAGGGTGACAAGTTTGGGTAGAGTCTGAACTAGTATGGGGTGTATAAGGCCCCGCTGTGGTAAAAAGTGCAGTGTCCACTTTGAATTCAAATGAAAGTCTGACAGTAACTCGAGCTCAAAGGCAGGTCACTTCTACAGGCTGTATCAGGGTGAAATTACACTAACAGTCTGATTCACTTAAGTTATCACAGACTCCCTGGTGTTCATATACACCAGGGGAGGTTCAGACACTAATTACATCTGGTCTCTCATAAGCCATCCTATTGATGACTAAGCACTTTACTTTGATTTCTTCTCCTCAGATTCCTTGAAGTGTTCACAGTTCCCGTTCTTGGTATTCTTACTCCTCACATACCTGATTTTCGTTGATTACCACAGTAGATATGTTTAAATCTTTTATCTCAGAAGGTTTTCCCATGGATCCAGTATACCGATTAAATGCCAGGGACCAAGGCCATTCAGCATTGCTTTGGGTAGAGGTACTCTCTAGTTCTAAAACTTCAGTTATAATTCCATACAAAACAATTCTGTACACTAAAGTATGAGCTAATCCCGACCGCAATATACTCATTTTGCCCGAGTAAGTTTTAGTCTCAGTTCATTGTCTCCTGGTGTTACTCCTGAAGGGGCTTCTGGGCCTTCTTCACCCAAGAGCGATGGATCCAGGCATTCTGCTCCTTGATTTTGATTGCAGTGAAGGTGGTGAGAGGTACTTGCAGTGGTCTCTCTCACTATGGTTCCAAAGTCTTCTCTGTAAGAGACTTAACATATACATCATCCTACATCATCCCCAGGCTATCTAACTCCCTGCTCCGAGTTCCAGCTACATGTTTCTCAATTACTCTGAGCTGTTTGCTTAATGCCACCATGTAAGTGGACATTCTGGACATTCCCCTTGTATTCTATATGGTCTTCTAAAAGGCATTCCAAAAGGATTCAGCATTCCTTTAGCTCAAAAGGTTTAGTTTGAATTTGCAATAGTGCTAGTGGAAGAGCTTCTTGCCCCAGTCTTATGATTTGCTGCTTAATCAAATGATTCATTCTCTCACCCTGGCCGCTTGATTGGGGGCGGTATGGGGTGTGAAGTTCTTAATCTATGCCCAGATGGCTTCTAATCTGTTGCACTATTTGGAAATGAAAGGTGATTCTTTATCTGAGGATATTGTGGCTGGAACTCTGAAGCGTGGTATTATCTCTTGTGAAAATGATCTGGTCACCTCTTGAGCTTTGACAGTTCTGGTGGGGAATGTTTCTGGCCACCCTGAAAATGTATCAATACCAGTAAATACTGATACCCCCCTTTCCTTGGGAGTTCTGAAAAGTTGATTTGCCGCTGCTGTACAGGCCCATGGCCTCTCCCAGTCTGACCGAGTTTTGGCCCGGGGGTATTTTGAGGTTAGTCTGGAGGCAAGGATCACATTATCAGCTCACCTGAGTGATAGTGGCATATAGATTCCTGACAATGATACAACAATTCTTTCAATCAGATGTGTGTTCTAGAAAGCCTGTGGGAATTACTACTTCAAAGTCAACACTTCATTCCAATGCACTCTGTATCACTCGCAGCCTTGGTAATTTCTAGAAAGGAGCCACACTCTATAAAAGGCTTTAGGTAGTTAGGCCCTAGTGTGTTTTCTAGGGCCCTTTCTTCACTAGTAACCACGAAAATGGGAAGGGATTACTAGCTCTCTTTCAGTGGTAGCCCACCCCTTGGAGTTGTATGTCTCTTTTGATTAGTATTATTGTATTATGGCTTACCTTTGAGGAAAATCTGTACCTCACCCTTTGCTGCTTTCTTTGTCTCTCCATCCGCCAGCTCATTTCTTTCCTCCAGTTTTAAGCTCACTCTCTGGTGTGCCTTAATATGCTTTTTCAGGTAGCTGAACTGCTTCCAGCAGCTGGATTGTCTCTTCTTTCCCTGCCGTCCCCTCTCCTTCCAGATGGCTCCATGTGCATGCACAACTGTGAATGCCTTTTGCTGTTTCTAAGGCATGGGTCCATGCATTTATCTCAGCATCTTGTGCAGAGGTACCTGTTGGTAAGTGTCCAGACTCTATTACCTCTCTGCAGGTAGTCACTGTGAACTTTGCAATGTCGCTTTCTTGTCAGTGAACCAGGTCTCGGCATCGTCCAAAGGAGTGTCCTTTAAGTCTGGGCGGCTGGAGTACGTAGCTTCAATGGTCTCCAGGCAATCATGGTGCACTGCTTCTCCTTGATTCCACTGAGAAAGGAAGCTGGGTTGACAATATTAGTCACCACTATCTCTACATCATCTTGCTCTACCATGGTGGCCTGGTATTTCAGAAACCTCTCTGGTGAAAGCCAGTGGCCACCCTTTACTTCTAGTGCTGCGGACACTGTGTGGGACACTAGCACAGTCATTTTTGTCCCAGGGTAAACTTGTGCGCCTCTTGAATGTTCAGCACAACTGCTGCTACAGCTCTGAGGCAACCTGGCCATCCTTCAGCTGTTGCATCTAGTTGCTTAGTGAAGTAAGCAACTACCCTCCGGTATGGACCCAAGTCTTGAGCCAATATTCCCAGGGCAATTCCTTGCATGGAAAAATAGAAAGAATGCTTTACTTACATCTGGAAGTTTCAAAGGTGGAGCCGACATGAGGGGTACTCTCTAGCTGGTGAAAGGCCCGTGTGGCGTCTCTTGTCCACTGGAGATCTCAGTTCCCATTGGCAATAAGAGCATAGAGGGGTCTGGCGAACAGTCCATAATTATAAACCCACAGCTGGCACTACCCTGCCATGCCTAAGAAGGTTTGGAGTTCTTTCGTTGTCTGGGGTTCAGGGTTTGGCATAGGGCTTCCCTGCCTTAAAGTCTGCTGCTCAGCACTCACTTCTTACCCCAGGTAGATTACCTTCTGTTTCACTACCTGTGCCTTTTTCTTTGAGACTCTGCATCCTTGGAGTCCTAGGAAATTCAAAAGGCTTGCCGTCCAGGCTTCTCTCGCTTCCCTCGTCTGAGTGGCTACTAGAAGATCATCTATGTACTGCAACAGCCTCCTTTCCTCTTGTGGAGCTTCCCAGGACTCTGAGTCTTTGCAAGCTGTTCTCCAATCGGAGTGGGGAATTTTGAAGTCTTCAGGCACATGGACTATGTGAGGTTGTGTTTGAATGCAAAAATGTTCTGGCTGGCTTCGTGGATAGGGAGGCAAAAGAAGGCATCTCTTAGGCCTAAAACAGTGAACCAGGTTAGCTCACGTGTTAAACAAGTTAGTAAGGTCTATGGATTTGCTACCACAAGGTACAAATTCTGTGTTATCTTATTGACAGCCCTTAATCCAGTACTATCAGTTATTGGACTGATTCCTTCCTTACCTTCCTTTTGAGGGTACTACTCAGTTCTCACTGGTTGTGTTCTTTCATTAAGCTTGATGGGGGAGCATCCCATTGGGGAGCATCTTTCACTCTCCCTGGTACAGCAGAGGCCCATACCCTTGAAAACACTTATTTACTACTTCTAATATCTCCTTACTAATGTCTTTCTTAATTTCAGTGTCTGTTAATATTAAGCCTAACATCTTTATATTATTTGCCTCCAGAGTAACCTTTCTCATTTGAGAATGTTTAGCAAATTGAGCGAATTGTACAAAAGCTTTTAGGTACACATAGTACACATGTTACTTTAAAGGTTTGCAAAAGTATGCCTTCTCAGACTGGCCAGTTGTTCATTCCCCACACTACAACATAAACATTCTCCACAGGTACTAAAGCTTTATTTAAAACTGAACATATGACCCTTGTGCCGACAAAAATTCTTCCCTTTTGGGAAGGTCACCTTTACCCCTCCTCCCTTACCTTGGGAGGAAGCCTTTAACAAATCATATGTACTCATTTTGCGAACTGTGATTGCTTCGCATTTCAGCGTGATAATCCTTGCCTGATTTCATACGTTGCTATCTTATGCTGCATGCTGAACAACATGTTTGATTTGCTTTCTCTTTGCCTTGTTTTCCTTTTCAAGGGCCAAGACCAGAGAGCGGTCTGATCTCACAGTCTCTTTGTCATTCTGGGTGATTTCTTAAAACAAAAGACATTTCAGCATACAAAAACTATCCCATTTATCTTCCTATTGTAAAACAGTACTAACAGCAATGAAGCACTATAAATCTTTTTATTTTCTGAGCTGCTCTTACTGGCAACCTCCTCCCAGTGAGCCCCTCCCAAAAGGGGCTAATTTAGGAACCTGTTTGCTCTGATCAGTTCTCATTATTTATTTCTCCTTGCCTTATCTCGCTTCCATTCAAACCTTTTTACAGACCTTCACAGTAGTTTCTCAGTTTTCCTCCTATACACACAGCTCCAGGTGGCAGGTATCAGATTTGATTCCCACACACAAGCTCTAAGACCTTAGGTTCTGAATCCGCTTGACCAGAAACCTCTAATTTACACTCGGGGCGTGTACCCTGACACTTATTGGAACAGCAAAACAGCAATACCAGTGTTTCTCATAAACATCGCACTGCAATAATACCTGCACATCCAGCTTTTGCCCACAGGCCATTCCCGTGTTCCCTGGGGAGACAGGGCAGCCTGAGCTGTCCCTGTGCCCAGGGCACAGCCACTGTCACCTCACACAGCCTGCCAGCCTCTTGATGTACTAAAGACTCCCCGAAATTGCTCACAAAGGCAGGCTATTCTGTTTGTTACAGAGAACTTTAAATCCTTTCAGCGGATTGTTTCCAGTAAAGACTTACTCCAGTACCAACCGAAGTCTCATAAATCTCATAAGTCTCATTAACTAATTCATCTCATTCATCCCTTCTATATAAACTCTGTTTTACAAAATATCAGTCTTTTCTAGTTCTCTTCTTGCACAATCTAATTAAGCACTGTGTCTACTTACACTTGTTTTGCTGCTTTGCAAAAAGGCTGTGCTAGTCACAGCCGAAACTCTGATATGCCCGCAGACACACAGACACACGCACTCTCCCTCCCCCCCCTTTATCTCAAATTCACTAGAGCCAAGGCTTGAATTACTATGAGGGGGAGAATTCTTGGAATTCCTTTAACTCGCTTTATCGAAGTTAAACATAAATCACCGTACTATAGTTCTCCTATGTAAAATGCTACTCTTGTTGCAACAAAATCTTAAAATCTCCACAAACACCACTATACAATCTGAGAATCAAATTACCACAATGCAGCGGAAGAAAATCACCACACAAAATCACTGGGAAAGGGCATATTTCTCAAAGTGCTCACTTTTCTCGACACAACACAGCATACCATAATTCGGCATTTATTCATATCAATTTTCCTGGACACAATCAAAATAACAGCACACAGTCTAGAGATCAAGTCCAAACATCCAAGGCAAAGGAACTCTCTGAGCTCATACTCATGGTTAAAATGTACCAAATCTACACAAATCACTACATTCAAACACGATAAATACCATCACTGACATTCCTCCACTCGCTTCTCCACAGGGCACTTCTCTTCCTGCCCCCGCAGCCTGCTGCAGCCGGCGCCTCTGGCCTCACTCGGCTGCTTCAAACACGGGGAGTACTGACCCCGCCCCCGCACTGTAGGGCACTGTAGATTTACTCTCTTTTATACACCATACACTTATCACCTGCACGATCACAAACACAGTGCACTGGCCACACACATTAACCATACAGCAACACAGTGTCCGGACATCACTCACACACGCACAAACAAAAGAAACATACGCGAGTTCAGCTCTGCCCTATCAGAACCTGAATTCTAATACACGCATACACGGGTTCACCCAGCTTACCCCGGAGCCGCTGGCAGTCCTGCTCTATCAGGACGATGAAACGACGAACCCCGTCTCTAATACAGCTGCTCTATCAGCTGAACCCATGAACCCAGACGTCTCTGGGTGGTTTACTCCCTTGCTCTCCTTCCTCCCCCCCGGGGGCCCCTCAGTACATACCATATCTTCCTCCGCAGGCCAGCGGGTCGTTGTCTGTCCTCACAGGTGGCAAGTTGAGACAAGTGGAGCCCCACCAGGAAAAAAATCCTGGGGCGCACCTTGGAGGTCCGTCTATCCCCCCTGCCCCCGCGGGGACAGAGAACTCCTGGCTTGGCTCGCCAAAATATTTTGCGGAGAAAAGAAGAAACCTCACAACTTTATAAAAGTTGTAAAGCTTGGTATGTTTATTTACGGTGCCGGACGCACACGGAGAAGAATTCTCCTCAAAAGGCATGCGAGTTTTTCCTTCAGCTTTGGCCGTTTGACTTTTCACCGTTGTTAGACACTTCACCTAATTCAGGATGGATCCCTACTCTGTCTCAGGTGCGATGATTCTTTCGCACTGCAGGGGACGCAGTGTGGTGAGCACAGCAGCCTCTCCACTGGCAATGGCGGCTTGGGTGATGGGGTAGAGGGGAGATGGCTCCCCTTGCAAAACTCACAAGGAGCAGGCAGTCTCAGTGCCACTCTGGATGGCGAGCTGGACTGAAGCAGTAGCCTAGGTGCAGTGGGCTGGAAACAGCAGAGGCAAGAACACCAGGGATGGTATTATAGATGAGTAATGGGATGATTGGCTCTTGCAATTAAGGGATGAATATTGTGTGTATGTTAAGCGAACCTTTACTGATGTACAGTTATGTTATCGTGGCTTGTTATTCAGATGTCCTCTGTTCTCCCCATAGTCCCCTTTCCTGCCTCTCCCCCCGTATTGTTGCCACCAGACAGCATGGGTCTTCCAGGACATGTAGAAAGAAGGCGTGTACATGTGCCCCTTGCATGGGGCAGTTGGGAATGGGAAAAATTTGTTGCTGGGGGGTGCGGCATGACAACACCTGACCTCCAATCAAGTTGCACGAAAGAAGCGTCCATCAATGAATGGCAAAGAAGAGTTGACTGACAGACTTTAGGTGGGGCCAAGGCTGCATGATGCAACCCCTCCAGGGGCATAAAAGGCAGAGCAGCCATTTTGTAGACAAGCATGTGGCTGCCAGGTCATGAACTCCCAGTGGCACTGTCCTTTTTCCTTATTCAGTCCTGTTACAGGGCTTGCAAGGGTTTTTCAGGGTGAAGAGACAGGCGAGAATGTTGACCTCATGTTCAGAAGGCTTGATTTATTATTTTATGATATATATTACATTATGACTATACTAAAAGGAATAGAGAGAAAAGTTCTCAGAAGCTAGCTACACTAAAAATAGAAAAGGAATGAATAACAAAGTTCTGTGTCCAGGCAGAAAGCAAGAACAGCTCTGCCATGAGTGGTCAGTAAATCCAAACATCCACAGATGACCAATCACGCATCCACCTGTTGCATTCCACAGCAGCAGATAACCATTGTTTACATTTTGTTGCTGGGGCCACAGCTTCTCAGAAAGGGGAAAAATCCTAAAGAAAGGATTTTAATGAAAAGATGTCTGTGACATGTCAGCTTTTTAATTTAGTTTAATTAAAAAGAAAAGTGTTTGTAATTTTCTCTGCTGGGCACACGCAAAGGAAAGGACAAACACTTGACAGGTTATCTGTTGCCAATCAAAACCTCACTCAAGTGCTGGTGTGGAATGAACAGGGAATTTCTTCACCTGTAGAACATACAATTCTATCAAATCACTAAAACAATCTTACAATATAAGAAAATGCAAAAAACAATGCAAAGAAAGTCCAAGTCGAAGCAGCTGAGTTTCAGGAACAGTCCATGGACTGAAGATGTTCCTTTTTGACATATCTGAAAGTCTTTTTTGGTCCTGAAACAGGCTTGCTGCAGAGAAGTCCATCAATAGTTATCAAAAAATCCATTGACAGTCATCAAACAATTTCAAACAACTTCTGGAATGTCTTGCCACAGCCCTTTATTGAACACTTTTGGGCTGGAGCCAAGTTTTTGGCCCTTCAATGCTTCAGAGCTGCTGCCAGCTATTTCAATTCTTTTTTATTTAATTTTAAATTATTTTCTTTTTTTTTTCTTTTTTTTTTTTTTGTGATTGAAAAGAGCAGCAGAGCAGAGCCAGAGAAAGGCCCTGGGGGGCCCTGGCCCATGGAGAGGGACCAGGAACCCCAAAGCTGGCCCACAAAAGGCAGGCCAGGACCGGTAGGGGAAAGCAAAACCCCCAAATTCATCAGGAGGCCGGGAGGTGGCCCCGGCCCAGGAACCTGAGCCCAACAGCCCAGGCCAAAACCACGAGGCAGGCTCTGCATTCCTACAGACCTGCACCCTTCTGCCAGTACAATGGCAGAACGGGTGGTGAGATGCTTCTTTTCCCCAAAATCACCAAGGCATGCCAGCAGCAGGGGAATAGAAGCGGCCCCAAAAATCCTCATCTCGGGTCTAGGAATATTTGTTCTCCACAGCAAACAAGCCATGATCTCTTCCTGCTGTGCCCTCTGCCTCTGCAATGCAAATGCAACAGGTGTGTCTCCCATCTGCCTCATGGCACCACCCCCTCCGGGCTGGGGACCAAAGGCAGAACATTCGGGACGCACCTGCCCCTCACTGCTGGGGCGCAAGAGGGGCGGCAGAGATGGCAACCTCCAATGGGCAGCAACTGACCAAACACCCCCCAACCCGCCGAGAATGCTGATCTTGAAAGCCGGCAGACGGGCTGCCCCTGCCCCCAGCTGTCGGGCCGTGCCTGCTCCACGGAAGGAGCGGCTGACGCCCTCTTCCCCTGTCCCAGCTTCCCCCGCAGGGGCAGCCCCGGGACAGCCCGAAAAACTCGGGGGGGAAATCGCTCTGGTTGCAGGAACTGCCGCGACAGCTGCTGCCGGGAGCGGCGGGACCGCAGGCTGCTCTACCTCTGCGGGAGAGGCTGGCGGCATGACACAGGGTCGGCAGCATTTTCAGCATCGTCCTGAACAGGCACTGGCTCGGCTTGAGGCGGCGGGGATGCGCGGGAACACGCCGCTGCCGTCTCGTCTGGCTCTGGGAGCGGCAGCAGGTACCGCGCGGGGTCGGCAGCGTCTTCTGCCACTGGCTCTGGGGTCAGCTGCAGAGGCGCAGTTGCAGAAGCCGGCGGAGTGCGCACGGGAGGCGGCGGAGCTGGCAGCGTCGGAACAGTCGGGAGGGGCGGCAGCGTAGGATCGCTGTTGCTTAGCAACATCGGCGCAGCCACAGGGAGCGGTGTTTCTGAGCTCTCAGATGCAGGCGGGGAAGCCGGTGAAGGCGCGGGCGGGACCGCCCGGGGAGGCGGCTGCGGGGAGGGTCTGGGAGGCGCTCGTGGCGCCGGCCGGGGCGGGGCCTGCCGGGCTTCCAGGGGCGGCACCCGCGGCGCTGGCTGGGGCGGCGCCTCCCACTCCCATCCCCCCAGAGAGAGAGAAGGGGGGGGGGGGGGGGGGGGAAAGACCGCTCCAACTGAGCATGCTCCGAAGACGCAGTAAAAAAATCTTCTTCAGCTCTCGGCGAAATTTCACTCCCCCGGTGCGATTCAGGGGGGCTGGAAAGCAGCAGATCATCCCCCAAAGGGTCTTCTCCTGCCGGAGACGGGGGGAAAGGAGCTTGTCCCTTGCAGTTAGCAATCCAGGGAAAAACAGCTGCTCTCCATTTCAAGATAGAAAAGAGTACACAGAAGGAGACTGGGTAAACGCGGGGATATCCCACACCACGGTCCCAAACGAATTGGAAAATGGATTCCATGCACTCCCATACGAAAACATCCAGAGGATACAGCACATTAGTAAAGAACCCAAAGAGCTTTGCCCATTGAAAAACTCATAGAAATCTGTCTCCAACAGGAGAATTCCATCCTCTTCACCCCATTTTTTGCCAGAGGGCAATAAGTTTGAAGGAGAAAAACAAACCTCATCCTCCGTAGGGGACATCCCCCATATCAGCAGCCACAAAGTACTCCATGCTGCTGCTGGTCTTTCCGAACATCTTCCTGGAGGCTTTTCAGAAGGTTCTCTCTGTGGTCAGCCTTGGCTGTGAACTCTGTCCAAATCAGGATCTTCAGTTCTTCAGCTCCTGGCTAGAATCCACTTCTGTGGTCACTTGTGAAGCAACCATCAATGCCACACATTTGGGGTTTACCCAGTGCAGCACTTGCTCCTCTGGGGTCTCATCAAATTGATTTGCTGTTCCAACGAGGGGTCACCAATTGTTACAGGGCTTGCAAGGATTTTTCAGGGTGAAGAGAGAGACGAGAATGTTGACCTCATGTTCAGAAGGCTTGATTTATTATTTTATGATATATATTACATTATGACTATACTAAAAGGAATAGAGAGAAAAGTTCTCAGAAGCTAGCTACACTAAAAATAGAAAAGGAATGAATAAAAAAGTTCTGTGTCCAGGCAGAAAGCAAGAACAGCTCTGCCGTGAGTGGTCAGTAAATCCAAACATCCACAGAAGACCAATCACAGGTGCACCTGTTGCATTCCACAGCAGCAGATAACCATTGTTTACATTTTGTTGCTGAGGCCACAGGTTCTCAGAAAGGGGAAAAATCCTAAAGAAAGGATTTTTATTAAAAGATGTCTGTGACACAGTCCTTTGCTGTATTTTGTTAAAGTTTAATAAACCTTTGAAATTTTTAAAAGTGAGCATCGTTTCTCACAAATGGGGGTTTAGTCCAGGATACAGAAATCATGTCTCAGTGGCCCTGGGGGATTTCAGACAAGTGGCATGCCCCCACCGAGTTGGAGGCTTGAACGACTTCTGGGACCATTGGAGACTACAGATTGACACCCCGGAGACAACAAAAGACTGAATAACGAAAAAGAAGAGGGGGTAGAAGGGAAAAAAGCCCCCTGACAAAACTGCAGACAATCTGGAGGATTGTGAGTACTTGTGTGTGTGAGTGATACGGAGTCTGGGAGTGTGCTTGGTGTGTGTATGAGACTTGGGAAAAAGGCACGGTCCTTGTAATTGATTTGGCCAGATTATTTACTCATGCACTAACCCAGCTTCAGGGGATACTGCATGGGATTCGTACCAGGGGTATGTTGGAGCATAAAGACAATAGAACGATTGGGTATGGAGCCATTAGTGGAGATGACTGCGAGCAAGGAGTGGAACTCAAGAACAACTGGAGACTCCAGCGTGAGTGTTACTGAATTTAGGGGAGGTGTTGGATGGAAGTTGAGAATTGCCAATCGGCAGGGATTGCACTCGTACCGGGGCATGGAGGCATGGTGGCTCACTCGACCTGCTGGCACAAAGGACACCAGGGGCCGCAGGTCCAAGTGGGGCAGCAGCATGCAGCGTGCTCAGCACGATAAGCTTCCAGCACTGCTGGCATAATGTTGGGGGGGAGGGGGGAGGGGCAGGCGGCAATTCTCACAAAAAACCTATGCTCGAAGAAACTGCTTCAGCCGAAGAACAGCGATAAGAGGCGAGCCCCTTGAACTTTGAAACAGATGGAGAAGCTGCAGGAGACAGGACAGGGTGACCCAGGAGTTCTTTCTGTACTTTCTGATAAAAAACTAGCTGCAAGCGTAACTAGCTGCAAGTGTAACTTGAAATCAGTAAAATGAATATGTATGAACCTAATGTGAAATTCTATGGATATGGATTAGTAAGGAAGACAAAAAAGGATGTGGAGTTCTTAGGGGTGTGCATGTCCTCTAGGGGACAATGATCCTCACGTGTCCAGCGCTGTAATAAACATACCGGCTTTAAAACTTTTACAAAATTATGGGTTTTTTCCTTTCCACAAATCAGGTGCGTGGAGTGTGATTGCACATGGCACTGCCCACAGTTAAGGGATCAACCCAGTAGTACGGGTGTCCCCAGACCATGCTAGAATTCTGCGTCTTCTCTGCAATCTGCCGGCATAAAGATGAGTGATCGCAGGAAACCACATGAGTGCCTTTCAGCAGTTGCCAGTGCTAGTGCACCAGAAGGCACCAGAGTGCTGGATTGTGCGGGTTCCCTGTGGTATCCGCCGGCAAAAAGCCACGGTGCTGCGAGAGGTCACGTGGGTGGCTTTCAGCAGTTGTCCATGCTTGTGCCAGGGTGTGAAGCCGCAGCGGCTCCCCCACACACTAGCACAAAAAAGCCAGGGCAGTAGGAGTCCACATAGGCAGTGTTCGGCATTTGCCCATGCACCCACAGTGAACAGTAAAGCTGGGTCAGCCGTCTCCGCAGGCTCAGGTTCAAGTGAAGCATGCAAAAGGCAGCTCCCAGCCCACCCCTGTACCTGGTGCTGAGTGGCGGCCATGGCCCCGGTGGGAGGGGGTCGAGAAGGAGAGAGGGGGCAAGAGGAAAGCGAGGCACAGGCCTTGCCTATGGGGCTTCCCCCCATGCAAGTGGCTGTCTGCAAGTTTCCCGCTCCCAAGGTGACCTGCTAGGGCAGAGCTCATCCATGCTGAGGACATGCAGCGGTAGGCGGTAACGGTGGCCAGGGAGAGTGGGAGATGGTGTTGAGGATGCCACTGTGAGCCAAGAGGGGAGGAGCCGGCACCGGCAGTGAGTAGTGAAGCCAGGGCAGCCCCCCCCCGCATGCTCGGGTACAATAGAAGCATGCAAAAAGCAGCTCCCGGCCCACCATGGTCCCAAGTGCAGAGTGGCAGCCGCGGCCCCACTGGGGGCAGTGAGAGAAAGGTGAAGAGCAGGCCTTGCCCTTGGGACTTTCCCTCCCCGCAAGCGGCTGTGTGCAAGTTTCCTGCTCCCAAAGTGAGCTACTAAGGCAGAGCTTGTCCTTGCTGAGGCCACGTAATGGTAGGCAGTGACAGCGGCTGGGGAGAGCAGGAGACAGTCTTGACAATGACACTGCAGGCCAGAAAGGAGGGTGCTGGTGCCAGCAGTGGGTGGTGATGCTAGAGCAGAGATAACTCTGTTAAGACTTGTTCAGCCTCGCTCATCAGCCCCATTGTGAGGGGCACAGTGAGTCACTTAATCTCACTGTCCTGGTTTAGGGCAAATTTGTTAAAGAATCTGCAAAGGAGGGCCCCTCCAAAAAGTAAAACCCACACGGCCCCTCCCCCAACCGGTTCGGGAAAAAATTCCTTGGAGAGAGGTGGAAAGAACCTGTTTATTGACAGGCACAGCACCCCCCAGCACACAAAATGAACAATACCCGATGACACCACTCTGAGAAAGATGACAAAATCAGAAAGTCTCTTTCGGGGGTGGTTGCTCTGTTCTCAGTCCCTCCGGCGCTGGGCAGCTGCTGCAGCCAAACGGTGCAAACCCTCGCTGTTCCCGGGTCCCAGACCGGAGCAGGTTTGAGATGGTCACAGGAACAGGAGAGGAGAAACAGTCCAGGAAGGAATGTGGACTGTTTAGCTAGAACTAGCTAATAAGCAGAGGCCAAAGCAGAGCAGAAGCGAGAGCAGAAAAGAGAGCAAGCAAAGCAGCAAGCCGAAAGCAAGAAGCGAAAACAGCCTTAAGTACTGCTTGTCTCTGTGTCCCTGATAAGAGAAACCCAAACAAAACTTCCACTCTTCAGAGCTGGTCTTAAAGGCACAGAACAGATGAATGGGGATACAAGCATCATAACATCACCCCAGGACATTCCACCCCTTATCTCCATATCATTCTTACCCCACAATCAGATCTCCCTGAGGTACACATCGTGTTGTTCCATCTCTTTGCATTATGCACCACGTGCAACCTGGTCCCTGAGCAAAGACAACCCCACAAATGGGTTTGTCTGTACTCGAGGCAGAATTGATCCACACAGTCTTCCCTAACAAACCTCTGATATGTACCACTGGGACTTTGTCTCCTTCTATTACATTCCAGGACTCAGACTGGGCAGGACCTGCTCAGTTGGTGGAACCTCGGGTGTTAACTAACCAGGTGGCTTTTGCCAGATGCTGCTCCCAATTCTTGAAAGATCCCCCACCCAAAGCTTTCAACTGGGTTTTTAGTAGTCCATTGTACCTCTCCACTTTGCCTGCAGCTGGTGCATGGTAGGGAATATGGTACACCCACTCAATGCCATGTTCCCTAGCCCAGGTGTTGATAAGGCTGTTCTTGAAATGAGTCCTGTTGTCTGACTCAATCCTCTCAGGGGTGCCATGTCTCCACAGAAGTTGCTTTTCAAGGCCCAGGATGGTGTTCTGGGCTGTAGCATGAGACACAGGGTAGGTTTCCAACCATCCAGTGGTGGCTTCCACCATGGTCAGCACGTAGCGCTTGCCCTGGCGTGTCTGGGGCAGTGTGATGTAGTCAATCTGCCAGGCCTCCCCATACTTGTACTTGGACCACCACCCACCGTACCAGAGGGGTTTCACTCGCTTGGCCTGCTTGATGGCAGCACACGTCTCACAGTCATGGATAACCTGAGAGATACTGTCCATGGTTAGATCCACCCCTCGGTCTCGTGCCCACTTATAGGTGGCATCTCTGCCCTGGTGGCCTGAGGCATCATGGGCCCATCGAGCTAGGAATAACTCTCCCTTATGTTCCCAATCTAGGTCTATTTTGGACACCCCTATCTTTGCAGCTTGGTCTACCTGCTCATTGTTTTGGTGCTCCTCATTGGCCCTACTCTTGGGTACATGGGCATCTACATGGCGGACTTTCACAGGTAGCCTCCTTACCCTGGTAGCAATGTCTTTCCACTCACCAGCAGCCCAAATTGGTTTCCCTCTACGTTGCCAGTTAGCCTCTTTCCACCTCTCCAGCCATCCCCACAGAGCATTGGCTACCATCCATGAATCAGTGTAGAGGTAGAGCTTTGGCCACTTCTCTCTCTCAGCAATGTCTAGGGCCAGTTGAACAGCTTTGAGTTCAGCAAGTTGGCTTGATCCACCTTCTCCTTAGGTAGCTTGTGCAACCTGTCGTGTGGGGCTCCATACGGCTGCTTTCCACTTCCGGTTCATCCCTACGATGCGTCAGGAACCGTCAGTGAAAAGAGCATAGCGTGTTTCCTCTGGGGGCAGTTGGTTATATGTTGAAGAATTTTGCTCGGACATGGCTTGAAGGAAAAAAGCCATGAAAATATACAGCTGATGGAAAAGTAAAAGTCAGCTGTGAGGAGCAAATTCTCAAAGCCTGTTTTTGTAAACAACAAGATTCTCAGGCACGTTTATGTAAACAGCAGAAGTTCTCAGGTTGTTTTTAATAACAAGTAAATATCTTGTCCTTGGATAAGGTATGGGAAAGCAAAAGTGACAAACATGAAGGCCTTGAGAACCTTTCATATCAGGGTGAGAACACAAATCTTGGTTTCAATAACAAACCACAGGTATTGAAAGCAAAAGGAGGGGTTGGTGTGTAATCTGTGACCTATGATGAGCTCGGATTTTGCAATATGTATGAGCTTAATTAACACTGTTATAAAAAGTGACTGATTGAATCAATAAATCGGAGTTTGATGCTGATCAATTTAGATGAGTCATGTCCCTTCACTTCATCAGTTATAGGGAGGAGCCTCTTCAGCACGTGTCACTGGTTCTTGTTCCTCTTCATCTGTGACACCAAAATTTTCACCTTCGGGCCAATCTGTAATGACCTCCAAAATCCCAGGGCGATTCAGTTTACCTATACGGGCGCGCTGACTGATGAGAGCAATCCACTTGCTCCATGTAGCACTGGTGGCATGGTGAGTGGAAGGAACCTTGCCTTTGAACATCCACCCCAGCACTGGTAGTCAGGGTGCCAGGAGGAGTTGTGCTTCAGTGCCTATTACCTCCGAGGCAGCCTGGACTCCTTCAGAGGAAGCCAGGATTTCTTTCTCTGTTGGAGTATAGTTGGCTTCAGACCCTCTGTAGCTTCGACTCCAAAATCCCAGTGGTCAACCATGAGTCTCCTTAGGCACCTTCTACCAAAGGCTCCAGGACAAGCCATGGTTCCCGGCTGCAGAGCAGAGCAGGTTCTATACCTCTGGTCCTGTCCTGACTGGGCCAAGGGCTACTGCATGAGCAATCTCCTGCTTGATCTGGACAAAGGCTTGTTGCTGCTCAGGGCCCCACTGGAAATTGTTCTTCTTGCGGGTGACCAGGTAGAGAGGGCTCACGATCTGACTGTACTCAGGAATATGCATCCTCCAAAAACCTATTGCACCCAAGAAAGCTTGTGTTTCTTTCTTGCTGGATGGTGGAGACATTGCTGTGATCTTGTTGATGACATCGGTGGGAATCTGACGCCGTCCATCTTGCCACTTCACTCCCAGGAATTGAATCTAACGAGCTGGTCCCTTTACTTTGCTCTTTTTAATGGTGAAACCAGCTCCCAGGAGGATCTGGATGATTTCCTTCCCTTTCTCGAACACTTCCGCAGCTGTGTTCCCCCACACAATGATGTCATCAATATACTGCAGATGTTCTGGAGCCTCACCCTTTTCCAGTGCAGCCTGGATCAGTCCATGGCAGATGGTGGGGCTGTGCTTCCACCCCTGGGGCAGACGGTTCCAGGTGTACTGCACTCCCCTCCATGTGAAGGCAAACTGAGGCCTGCATTCTGCTGCCAGAGGAAAGGAGAAAAATGCATTGGCAATGTCTATAGTGGCGTACCACCTTGCTGCCTTGGACTCAAGCTCATACTGGAGCTCTAATATGTCTGGCACGGCAGCACTCAGTGGTGGAGTCACTTCATTCAATGCACGCTAGTCCACAGTCAATCTCCATTCTCCTTCAGATTTACGCACAGGCCAAATGGGGCTGTTGAAGGATGAGTGGGTCTTACTGACCACCCCTTGGCTCTCCAGCTCACATATCATTTTGTGGATGAGGATCACAGCATCTCGATTAATTCGGTACTGCCACCGGTGCACTGTTGAGGTGGCAATTGGCACTCGTTGCTCTTCTCCCTTCAGGAGTCCTACTGCAGATGGGTTTTCTAACAGTCCATGCAAGCTGTTCAACTGCTTGATACCCTCTGTCTCTACAGCAGCTATTCCAAATGCCCATCTGAGTCCCTTTGGGTCTTTGAAATACCCACTTCGAAGGTAACCTACACCTCAAATACATGGGGCCTCTGGGCCAGTCACGTTAGGATGTTTCTTCCACTCATTTCCAGTCAGGCTCACATCTGCTTCCACCAAAGTGAAATCCTGGGATCCCCCTGTCACACCGGCAATGGAGACAGACTGTCCCCACATGTCTCCATGGGATTAATGTACATTGCGCACCAGTATCAACCAAAGCTTTATACTCTTGTGGTTCCGATGTGCCAGGCCAACGAATCCACACAGACCCGAAAACACGATTTTCCCTGGCCTCTACCTGGCTAGAGGCAGGGCCCCTCTGTCGTCTTCAGATACAAGGCCGGCGGCCTGGTTTTGGGAAACAGCACGGCGACCCCCTTCCCCAGGGTCGCTCGGGCCTAAGAAACACGCAGACACCAACGTGGTGGAGGATCAAAGGCCTTTATTCTCTCTTCTCGTGGGGTTTTATAGTCTAAGGGGCTTCTACGTCAGGTGAGGGTCGGTGTTTACCATCTATGGTTACTAGGGATGGAAAGTTACTGGGCAAGTGGAAAGTTACTGGCATCTGGTTCAGGGGGCTGCATTCCTATGTTAATTTTCTTATCTAAGGGGACAGGGGCCCTGTCTTCCCTTAACATCACGAGATCTTCCGAACGCCAGGCCCTATCTGCTACATCTCCCCCCCCTTTTTCACAAATGAATGAGGTAGTCATATACTGAAATGAGGTGTAAGGTTGTAGTTCGATAAGGAAAAGGGGTTTTGGTAAATCTGAATAAGTTTTCGCCAGTCAAGGTTAGGACTTGTGGCTGGCAGTGTTCCCTGGTTGGATTCGCCGGCCGATGAACAGGATGTTGGCCCGTTCCAGGCGGGTCTGAACGAATGAGACCAGCTTGTTCAGCAGGCAAGGTCCGAAGGTAATCGCTAGAAGCAGCAATGCCAATGGACCTATTAGGGTAGAAATCAGAGTGGTTAGCCATGGTGATTGATTGAACCAGGACTCGAACCAGCCCTGTTGAGCTTCCCTGTCCTTCTGCCTCTGAGCCAGTCTGTTTCTGAGTTCTGCCATGGAGTCTCTTATGACTCCTGTGTGGTCTGCATAGAAGCAGCACTCCTCTCTCAAGGCGGCACACAGGCCCCCTTGCTGCATGAACAGGAGGTCCAGACCTCGCCTGTTCTGCAAGACCACTTCCGAGAGAGAGGAGACTGACTTCTCTAGGAAGGAGATGGATTTCTTGATCCTTTGCAGGTCCTCATCGATGGTCATTTGCAGCTGGGACAGTCCTTTGTGCTGTGTCGCTAGGGCTGAGACACCCGTTGCCGTTCCTGCTGCTCCTAAACCGAGCAACATCACGATAGTTACACCTGTTATTATTTCTCTTTTGTGGAGCCGGCTGGGTTCCTCAAAAAGGTGGTACACTTCTTCGTCTGAGTGGTACAGGACCCTAGGAACAATCAGGACTTGGACACAAATGTCGTTAGAGTCATCAAATTTGGCAAGGGACACACAGGGACTCACTCCAGATCGCTGGCAAACCCACATCCCAGGTGCGGATGGGACTACCCACTTATTGTTTTTCCTGTTAGGCTTGACAACTTTGGTGCAGATGTTGCCTCTTCGCCTAGCTAGGGTTGCATTGCCAAAGCATCTGCCCTGGCCTGTGACTTGACTCAGTGTGATTCCTTTCCGGGGGGTTTCCCATCTGCACTGGTGAGGGGCATCAGCTGTGGAGTAACTGAAGGGAGTGTTTAAAGCGATTCCTTCATAAAAGGGAGGTTTGACATTGTAGCAAAGCCAGCAGGATTCGGTTAGGTTAGGGTTGGATTCATTCAGGGATATAAAGGTAGCTTCTAACATACGAAGGATTGGGTCTGAGTCCAACCTGGCCGCACGGTCTGTCTGAAAGACTTCCGCATGGCCAGTTGGGACTTTGCTGACTCCAGTGGGTAGGGTTTTAGGGTAGGTTGCGTTTTTCCCTTTCGGCACGCTTTTAATCACTTTGTTTGGTCCGACCGCTCAGGGCGCCGATGGTTGGAGCCTGATAATTCGCACATTTACTCTTTCTTTTGACCCTTGAAGGACAACTGTCCACGTTCGGCCTATGGCCCAACTGGGGTGATGTGGCTGCAAGACTGTCATGTTATAGCTAGTGCATTTCCGGATTTTTGGGATTTTATGGCGATTGCAATAAAAGCTTCCCTGGAGGAAGATGGGTTTTTTGCAGCCGCTGGGTGCCCAGGCGAACTGTAAGAATTTGTCGGGCTCTTGTGGATCCCACCCAGGCCCCGACGGTCTGGCATCTGTAACAATGGTTTCGCAGCCCCAGTGCCCACAATATCCACACCCTGGGTGATTGCAGTAGCTTTTTCCTGGGTTTGAAGCTGGGCACCAGTGGGAGAGGTACATGTGTGTGGCATGTGGGGAATTGGGGTCTACCTTTGGTTGTCCTGGAAACAGATCGGTGATGCGGAGCACGAAGGATGGAGTGTTTGGCCTGGTGATTTCTCTGAGCACCTTGTCACTACTAAGGTGACGCATGACCCACCTGAAAGGCCGGTGGGGGTAGTGATCTGGGCTGGCTTGTCCTCTGGCAACAAGCCCCAACAGCAAAATCACACAGAAACACCGTTGATGCTTGGGTCTCACCCGTGCAGGTCTCTCAGGCGCTGCCTGGCGGCTTGGTGGTTTGTCGCTTTCCTCTGGGATGGGCATGTACGTGTCACGAGGACAGCCTATGAGCATGTCCTGTAAACAGAAACTCGCAATTCTCGTCAGTCACATCCTGCTTGTTATGAAGGTCGGGCTTAATTGACTTAAGTGGACACCACCTGACTTTGCCGTCCTTTTTGACAGCTGCGTACCCTCTCCCCGTGAGCATCAGCCTCTAGCCCCGTTCCCATTCACCCAGCTCATTTCTAATTACTACCTGTGGGCCCTCCTCTAGCGCTCAGGTGGCCCAGTGCTTTTGAACGGGACTGTTTGTTTCATCTCCCCTAGGGAACTGATTCAGTGCTAGCAAAGCAGTTGCCAGCATGCGTGCTTGATCTCCTGAGGGAATGGCATTGGCAAAGCCCTCTGCTTTTGCCAATATTTCTAGTTTGACTTTCAGGGTCTGATTTGCTCTCTCTACTATGGCCTGCCCGGTACTGTTATACGGGATACCTTGCACTAATGTGATGCCCCATTTTGAGGCGAATTCCTGTACTGGTTTGGAGGTGAAATTGGACCCGTTGTCCGTTTTCATCTGCTTGGGGATACCAAGTCAAGCCATGGCTGTCAGCCAGTGCTGAATTGTGGCCTTGGAGTTTGTTTTGGGGTTCTGTGTGGCTATGATCGTTCCGCTATAAGTGTCCACTGTCACTGCAAGCCACGCTCGGGGCTTCAGCAGTTCACACCAGGTGAAGTCCGATTGACAGATCTCTGAAGGCTTGAGACCTCTCGGGTTGACCCCACTGGTTCATAGGGGTGACTTCTGGCAATGAGGACAGGTGGCTACCACGTGTTTTGCGTCTGCGGTCGGGATCCCGCATCTCTTCGCCAGTGCTTTGGCTCTGATGTGGAGCGACTCGTGCAGCTGACGAGCTTCCTGCAACGTCCATACGCCTTTTGCTGCGGCGTCCGCTTTGTCATTGCCGATCTGGAAGTAATCTTTGACTGGGTCGTGGCTGTTAACGTGAATGACTGACACGGTGCCCTGTCGCGAGGAGAGTGCTTCTTCCAGCATTAGGGCTGCTGCTGATGTAGACACTCCTGGTCCTGCCATGGCTAGGCAAAGCCTTGCCACGAATATAGAGTCCGTTACTATGTTAAGGTGTTTCTCTTGAAAGAGTCCACACGCCAACATGACTGCTGTCGCCTCCAGCTGTTGCACTGACAGTGTGGGGTCACATGCTTTGACACAATGCCATTGTTCTCCTGCCTGCCACACTGCTGCTGCGGTTGAAGTCATGGAGGAAGCGTATGTGAAGACCATTGGTCCTGGCTGCGGTCGGTCCATGACCTTTGGCGGTATGTCCATGTCGACAATGGTCAGCAGCTTAGTCCAGGGTGGTTTGGAGGAGTAGGAGATTTCTCCTCCGAAGCCGGTGAGAGCAAGGGCTAGGTACTCCGATATTGTGGCTGACTCCGTAGTCGGTTGCTTGCGAAACGGAAGGTGGATGCTTGTCGGCTCAGTCCCTAGGTGTTTCAAAGTGAGTTTCCTGCCTTTCATGATGAGGTTAGCGATGCATTCAATTCCCGGGGAGAAAGCACGAGCAGGTCTTCCGAGAACCACCCATTGAATCGGTCGGGCCTTTTCAGAAGGTCCTTGAGCCAGTGCTCCCACTCCCCCCCTTGGTGTAAAGTGAACGTATAAGTCCAGTGGCATGGCTGGGTTCCACCTGGCGAGTGTGTCCATGGACATCTGGCTTTCGATGAAGTCGAGGGAGCTCGTTGCTTGCGGTGTGAGCTCCTTGGGTTCCCATGGGTGCTTTCCTTTCAGTAGGTCATACAGGGGGTCCATGACCTCAGGAGGGATCAGGACGATGTTGCGAAGCCACTGCAGTGATCCCACCAGGCGTTGCACGTTGTGGAGCGTTTTGACGTCTCGACTGACCTTCGCCTCAGGGGGTGTCACGTAGGAGCTTGTGATCCCCACTCCCAGGAAGGTCACGCAGGGTCCTCTCTTGATCTTTGCGCTTGCGATCTCGAAGCCGTTGGCCTGAAGGGTTTCCGTGATTGTGGATACCAGGTGATCTACTTCGCTTGCCGATGGAGCTGCTACCAGGATGTCGTCCATGTACTGAATGATGGTTGCGGTGGGATGGGAGTGTCGAACTGGCATCAGTGCTTTGTCCACGGTGATTTGGCATATGACAGGACTATTGACAAGTCCCTGTGGCAATACCCGCCATTGGAAGCGGAGGTTAGGCCGTTCACCATTTAGGAATGCCACGGAAAAGGCAAATTGTTCTCTGTCCTCAGGGTGCAGGGGTATTGAGAAGAAACAGTCCTTGATGTCCAGCACTGCGCACGGCCGCCCTGCAGGGATGGCTGAGTTCGTGGGTAGCAGTGTCTGGATCGGACCCATGGGTTGGATCGCTTTGTTTACCTCTCTCAGGTCGTGGATGAGACGATAGCCTTCTCCGGACCTTTTGGGGATCACGAATACAGGGGTGTTCCAGAGGCTGATGGAGGGTTCTATGTGACCCTTTTGCAGTTCGCGGTCGACCAGTTCCAGTAAGGCTGCCGCTCGAGGCTCTGTCAGGGGCCACTGCTCGACCCATACGGGGTCTGATGATTTCCAGGTCAATTTGATCGGCAGCGGAGGGTGTACAGCAGTGGCCCTTAGGATAAATTTGTAATCCGGAATCCTAGCATGGAAAGAACGTCCCTTCCTAACAGGGGTGGAGAGTTTTGTAGTATGTATGGGTGGATCGCGACTGTCTGTTCTGGTCCCTTTTCCGTGTGGAGTGTTATAGCCATCAGCTGGGTGCTTTTCCATGCCCGGGACTGCCCTCCCACTCCGTTCACTGGAGGGACTTCTTTGAATTGCCAATGTCCGGGCCAATGTGCTTGGGGAATAATCGTGCAGTCTGAACCCGTGTCCGCCCAGAACTGTAACCCTATGACATGGGAATCCTGACTGCCATAAAGCCGGCATGTCCCCCACACCATCAAGGGTTCCCTCCCTATTTTCATGGCCAAGGCCACCCAGGGATTCCGCTCTGGGGTGTCTCCTGCTGGCCCTGTACCACCAGCGCAGGTTGTGGCAGTGGGGGGTGCGAGGGTGCTGAGGGGGTTGCATAGCTTTGCCATTGCACCGTAGGCAGGGATGAAAAATTGGCTACTCCCTGTGGGGGGATAGGATATGAGGGTCCCCTGCCCCACTGGCGGTTGCTGTAGCTGGGCCGCTGCATGTTCCAGGTGGGAGGGGGCTGGACACGGCCCGGCTGCCCCCCCCCCTCCCGTTTCCCTGAAGCCTGTATCTGCATTCCTTAACCAAGTGCCCCTTCTTTCCACATGCCCAGCACGGTCCCTTAAGTCCCCCTTGGCGTGGTGGAGCAGTTGCTGATAGGCGCCTTGGCTGGGGGCAGTTTACTGCCAGGTGGCCTGCCTGGCCACAACTTAAGGCATGCCATCACACTGGTTATTGCAGTGTGAACTGCTGCTTGGATGGGAGCCAGGTGTTCTTCCTTTGTAACATTCCTAATCATGGTTGCTGTATTAGACCCAGGTGGCAGTGACCTTAAAATGTCCTTGGTGGCTGAGTTACACTGCTGGCGCAGGCAGTCTGCCAGCACAGGACCCTTAGCCTCCGACGGCAACGAGGAGGAGTCCAATGCTGCCTGAAGTCTGTCCACAAAATGAGTGAAGCTTTCGCTCTCACTCTGTTTAATGGTTGACCATGGGGATGGACTGGCTACTACTTTAGCAGCCGCACGGATAGCTTTCCGGGCAGTACAGGTGGTTGTCATAACCTTGTGGGCCCGCAAGCCCTCAGCCTGCGCCTGGGGGGTGATCATAGTGGGGTCTTTGCCCATTAGCCTCTGTATGCTGGAGCCATGCAGTGGATGGTTAGGTCCTGTTACTTGGGCTAGCTCCTTTGTGCATTGATCTTCCCACTCCTGTTTAAAAACTATCATCCCAGCGCCATCAAAAATCATTCTACACATCTGTTTAATATCAAAAGGCAACATATCATCCCCTCCGAAAACGCCGTCAATGAGTGTGGTAGCCATGGCAGAATTAATTCCCTTGTCTGCAATCACTTTGATTATTGCTTGGATTTCCTTTGGGTTTACAGGGGAGTAAGTCCTCTGTTGGTTATTGCCTGTTCCCCTCACGCGGACTGGGAGCACCAGGTTAGCAGACGGGCTCCACTCCGCTCAAAACATTTTTATCTTCCGCCAATCCGTAAGCGGAGTCCGGTCTTTTTCTGATGACCCCTTCACCCACGCGGGAGCCCTGCGACTAGAAACCTTGTATGCCGCTGATCTCCCTCTGTTAAAGCTAGAATCCGAATCCGAACTCCCTGAATCCGAACTCCCTGACTCCCTTTCGTCCCAGACCGAGTCAGAGTCAGTGGCGGAAGCAGAGTGAGTCAGCACTTCCGGGCTGCTCTGCCTTTTTCCCAGGCTCCAACCCCGCCCCCTCCTGCGGGGGTCAGGCCGTTCCCTCCCCCTGGGGTCCCCCCGCCTCTTGCTGGGGGAGGTTCTTGCCCTATAAGGACTTAATTTGAATAGAGCGCTTTGATTGGTCTATACGCTGCACCGCGGGGGCTGCCCCTTCTCCCCGCTCTCCTGCGCGTGTGTTCTGGAGCGCGCTGACTGCATTTCCGCCCCCCGCATCCTTACTTCCGCCCTCACCATATGCTTCGGCGCTATTTTCAAACCCATACGGCGGCGGTGAGTCCCCGCCGCTCCCGGCGGGGTCGGCCGCGTTCCGCGCCTCCTCCGCCAACCCCCGCCAGAACGCCCATGCGTGTCCTCCCCCCCCCCCCGGTGGCGAGTCCGCTCTCTGGGGAGTTTCCGCAGACCGCGCCTCCCCGGCGAGACCGCCCAGGTCAAGAATCTCCGCAGTCTGTGTCGCGGCACCTACCCCGGGCTGCGGGGGGGCCAGCAAGCAGGTTTGTGCGGCTTTCCAGGCTTCCTGCTCTTGTCGAGCTTTCTGTAAAGCCTGGAGAACTTTGCCCCAGGATTTTAGGGCTTTCCCTGAGCCGGAACACATAGTGGCTTCGGCTAGGACCTTAGTACAATCGTCCCACACCCTCGGATGCAGGATATGCGTGGGGCTTTCTATAGCCCCAAGCTTAATGAGTCTCGGCAATGCGAGAGATAAATCCTTAATTTTACATTCTATCCCAAAATGTGCATGCATATCTGATACGACCTTCGCAATGGATTCCATGTTCCTTGCTGGTCCAGGGGCCTCCCCCTCGCTGTAGTCGGGCCCGCCGCTACAGCCGCTGCTTCCCGTCCAGGTGAATTCCCGTTCCCCCGGGCGCTGATCGGCTTCCCAGGTTTTTGGCACCAGAATGTTGCCTTCAGATACAAGGCAGGCGGCCTGGTTTCGGGAGACAGCACGGCGACCCCCTTCCCCAGGGTCGCTCGGGCCTAAGAAACACGTAGACACCAACGTGGTGGAGGATCAAAGGCCTTTATTCTCTCTTCTCGTGGGGTTTTATAGTCTAAGGGGCTTCTACGTCAGGTGAGGGTCTGTGTTTACCATCTATGGTTACTAGGGATGGAAAGTTACTGGGCAAGTGGAAAGTTACTGGCATCTGGTTCAGGGGGCTGCATTCCTATGTTAATTTTCTTATCTAAGGGGACAGGGGCCCTGTCTTCCCGTAACATCACGAGATCTTCCGAACGCCAGGCCCTATCTGCTACATCTCCCCCCCCTTTTTCACAAATGAATGAGGTAGTCATATACTGAAATGAGGTGTAAGGTTGTAGTTCGATAAGGAAAAGGGGTTTTGGTAAATCTGAATAAGTTTTCGCCAGTCAAGGTTAGGACTTGTGGCTGGCAGTGTTCCCTGGTTGGATTCGCCGGCCGATGAACAGGATGTTGGCCCGTTCCAGGCGGGTCTGAACGAATGAGACCAGCTTGTTCAGCAGGCAAGGTCCGAAGGTAATCGCTAGAAGCAGCAATGCCAATGGACCTATTAGGGTAGAAATCAGAGTGGTTAGCCATGGTGATTGATTGAACCAGGACTCGAACCAGCCCTGTTGAGCTTCCCTGTCCTTCTGCCTCTGAGCCAGTCTGTTTCTGAGTTCTGCCATGGAGTCTCTTATGACTCCTGTGTGGTCTGCATAGAAGCAGCACTCCTCTCTCAAGGCGGCACACAGGCCCCCTTGCTGCATGAACAGGAGGTCCAGACCTCGCCTGTTCTGCAAGACCACTTCCGAGAGAGAGGAGACTGACTTCTCTAGGAAGGAGATGGATTTCTTGATCCTTTGCAGGTCCTCATCGATGGTCATTTGCAGCTGGGACAGTCCTTTGTGCTGTGTCGCTAGGGCTGAGACACCCGTTGCCGTTCCTGCTGCTCCTAAACCGAGCAACATCACGATAGTTACACCTGTTATTATTTCTCTTTTGTGGAGCCGGCTGGGTTCCTCAAAAAGGTGGTACACTTCTTCGTCTGAGTGGTACAGGACCCTAGGAACAATCAGGACTTGGACACAAATGTCGTTAGAGTCATCAAATTTGGCAAGGGACACACAGGGACTCACTCCAGATCGCTGGCAAACCCACATCCCAGGTGCGGATGGGACTACCCACTTATTGTTTTTCCTGTTAGGCTTGACAACTTTGGTGCAGATGTTGCCTCTTCGCCTAGCTAGGGTTGCATTGCCAAAGCATCTGCCCTGGCCTGTGACTTGACTCAGTGTGATTCCTTTCCGGGGGGTTTCCCATCTGCACTGGTGAGGGGCATCAGCTGTGGAGTAACTGAAGGGAGTGTTTAAAGCGATTCCTTCATAAAAGGGAGGTTTGACATTGTAGCAAAGCCAGCAGGATTCGGTTAGGTTAGGGTTGGATTCATTCAGGGATATAAAGGTAGCTTCTAACATACGAAGGATTGGGTCTGAGTCCAACCTGGCCGCACGGTCTGTCTGAAAGACTTCCGCATGGCCAGTTGGGACTTTGCTGACTCTAGTGGGTAGGGTTTTAGGGTAGGTTGCGTTTTTCCCTTTCGGCACGCTTTTAATCACTTTGTTTGGTCCGACCGCTCAGGGCGCCGATGGTTGGAGCCTGATAATTCGCACATTTACTCTTTCTTTTGACCCTTGAAGGACAACTGTCCACGTTCGGCCTATGGCCCAACTGGGGTGATGTGGCTGCAAGACTGTCATGTTATAGCTAGTGCATTTCCGGATTTTTGGGATTTTATGGCGATTGCAATAAAAGCTTCCCTGGAGGAAGATGGGTTTTTTGCAGCCGCTGGGTGCCCAGGCGAACTGTAAGAATTTGTCGGGCTCTTGTGGATCCCACCCAGGCCCCGACGGTCTGGCATCTGTAACAATGGTTTCGCAGCCCCAGTGCCCACAATATCCACACCCTGGGTGATTGCAGTAGCTTTTTCCTGGGTTTGAAGCTGGGCACCAGTGGGAGAGGTACATGTGTGTGGCATGTGGGGAATTGGGGTCTACCTTTGGTTGTCCTGGAAACAGATCGGTGATGCGGAGCACGAAGGATGGAGTGTTTGGCCTGGTGATTTCTCTGAGCACCTTGTCACTACTAAGGTGACGCATGACCCACCTGAAAGGCCGGTGGGGGTAGTGATCTGGGCTGGCTTGTCCTCTGGCAACAAGCCCCAACAGCAAAATCACACAGAAACACCGTTGATGCTTGGGTCTCACCCGTGCAGGTCTCTCAGGCGCTGCCTGGCGGCTTGGTGGTTTGTCGCTTTCCTCTGGGATGGGCATGTACGTGTCACGAGGACAGCCTATGAGCATGTCCTGTAAACAGAAACTCGCAATTCTCGTCAGTCACATCCTGCTTGTTATGAAGGTCGGGCTTAATTGACTTAAGTGGACACCACCTGACTTTGCCGTCCTTTTTGACAGCTGCGTACCCTCTCCCCGTGAGCATCAGCCTCTAGCCCCGTTCCCATTCACCCAGCTCATTTCTAATTACCACCTGTGGGCCCTCCTCTAGCGCTCAGGTGGCCCAGTGCTTTTGAACGGGACTGTTTGTTTCATCTCCCCTAGGGAACTGATTCAGTGCTAGCAAAGCAGTTGCCAGCATGCGTGCTTGATCTCCTGAGGGAATGGCATTGGCAAAGCCCTCTGCTTTTGCCAATATTTCTAGTTTGACTTTCAGGGTCTGATTTGCTCTCTCTACTATGGCCTGCCCGGTACTGTTATACGGGATACCTTGCACTAATGTGATGCCCCATTTTGAGGCGAATTCCTGTACTGGTTTGGAGGTGAAATTGGACCCGTTGTCCGTTTTCATCTGCTTGGGGATACCAAGTCAAGCCATGGCTGTCAGCCAGTGCTGAATTGTGGCCTTGGAGTTTGTTTTGGGGTTCTGTGTGGCTATGATCGTTCCGCTATAAGTGTCCACTGTCACTGCAAGCCACGCTCGGGGCTTCAGCAGTTCACACCAGGTGAAGTCCGATTGACAGATCTCTGAAGGCTTGAGACCTCTCGGGTTGACCCCACTGGTTCATAGGGGTGACTTCTGGCAATGAGGACAGGTGGCTACCACGTGTTTTGCGTCTGCGGTCGGGATCCCGCATCTCTTCGCCAGTGCTTTGGCTCTGATGTGGAGCGACTCGTGCAGCTGACGAGCTTCCTGCAACGTCCATACGCCTTTTGCTGCGGCGTCCGCTTTGTCGTTGCCGATCTGGAAGTAACCTTTGACTGGGTCGTGGCTGTTAACGTGAATGACTGACACGGTGCCCTGTCGTGAGGAGAGTGCTTCTTCCAGCATTAGGGCTGCTGCTGATGTAGACACTCCTGGTCCTGCCATGGCTAGGCAAAGCCTTGCCACGAATATAGAGTCCGTTACTATGTTGAGGTGTTCCTCTTGAAAGAGTCCGCATGCCAAGACGACTGCTGTCGCCTCCAGCTGTTGCACTGACAGTGTGGGGTCACATGCTTTGACACAATGCCATTGTTCTCCTGCCTGCCACACTGCTGCTGCGGTTGAAGTCATGGAGGAAGCGTATGTGAAGACCATTGGTCCTGGCTGCGGTCGGTCCATGACCTTTGGCGGTATGTCCATGTCGACAATGGTCAGCAGCTTAGTCCAGGGTGGTTTGGAGGAGTAGGAGATTTCTCCTCCGAAGCCGGTGAGAGCAAGGGCTAGGTACTCCGATATTGTGGCTGACTCCGTAGTCGGTTGCTTGCGAAACGGAAGGTGGATGCTTGTCGGCTCAGTCCCTAGGTGTTTCAAAGTGAGTTTCCTGCCTTTCATGATGAGGTTAGCGATGCATTCAATTCCCGGGGAGAAAGCACGAGCAGGTCTTCCGAGAACCACCCATTGAATTGGTCGGGCCTTTTCAGAAGGTCCTTGAGCCAGTGCTCCCACTCCCCCCCTTGGTGTAAAGTGAACGTATAAGTCCAGTGGCATGGCTGGGTTCCACCTGGCGAGTGTGTCCATGGACATCTGGCTTTCGATGAAGTCGAGGGAGCTCGTTGCTTGCGGTGTGAGCTCCTTGGGTTCCCATGGGTGCTTTCCTTTCAGTAGGTCATACAGGGGGTCCATGACCTCAGGAGGGATCAGGACGATGTTGCGAAGCCACTGCAGTGATCCCACCAGGCGTTGCACGTTGTGGAGCGTTTTGACGTCTCGACTGACCTTCGCCTCAGGGGGTGTCACGTAGGAGCTTGTGATCCCCACTCCCAGGAAGGTCACGCAGGGTCCTCTCTTGATCTTTGCGCTTGCGATCTCGAAGCCGTTGGCCTGAAGGGTTTCCGTGATTGTGGATACCAGGTGATCTACTTCGCTTGCCGATGGAGCTGCTACCAGGATGTCGTCCATGTACTGAATGATGGTTGCGGTGGGATGGGAGTGTCGAACTGGCATCAGTGCTTTGTCCACGGTGATTTGGCATATGACAGGACTATTGACAAGTCCCTGTGGCAATACCCGCCATTGGAAGCGGAGGTTAGGCCGTTCACCATTTAGGAATGCCACGGAAAAGGCAAATTGTTCTCTGTCCTCAGGGTGCAGGGGTATTGAGAAGAAACAGTCCTTGATGTCCAGCACTGCGCACGGCCGCCCTGCAGGGATGGCTGAGTTCGTGGGTAGCAGTGTCTGGATCGGACCCATGGGTTGGATCGCTTTGTTTACCTCTCTCAGGTCGTGGATGAGACGATAGCCTTCTCCGGACCTTTTGGGGATCACGAATACAGGGGTGTTCCAGAGGCTGATGGAGGGTTCTATGTGACCCTTTTGCAGTTCGCGGTCGACCAGTTCCAGTAAGGCTGCCGCTCGAGGCTCTGTCAGGGGCCACTGCTCGACCCATACGGGGTCTGATGATTTCCAGGTCAATTTGATCGGCAGCGGAGGGTGTACAGCAGTGGCCCTTAGGATAAATTTGTAATCCGGAATCCTAGCATGGAAAGAACGTCCCTTCCTAACAGGGGTGGAGAGTTTTGTAGTATGTATGGGTGGATCGCGACTGTCTGTTCTGGTCCCTTTTCCGTGTGGAGTGTTATAGCCATCAGCTGGGTGCTTTTCCATGCCCGGGACTGCCCTCCCACTCCGTTCACTGGAGGGACTTCTTTGAATTGCCAATGTCCGGGCCAATGTGCTTGGGGAATAATCGTGCAGTCTGAACCCGTGTCCGCCCAGAACTGTAACCCTATGACATGGGAATCCTGACTGCCATAAAGCCGGCATGTCCCCCACACCATCAAGGGTTCCCTCCCTATTTTCATGGCCAAGGCCACCCAGGGATTCCGCTCTGGGGTGTCTCCTGCTGGCCCTGTACCACCAGCGCAGGTTGTGGCAGTGGGGGGTGCGAGGGTGCTGAGGGGGTTGCATAGCTTTGCCATTGCACCGTAGGCAGGGATGAAAAATTGGCTACTCCCTGTGGGGGGATAGGATATGAGGGTCCCCTGCCCCACTGGCGGTTGCTGTAGCTGGGCCGCTGCATGTTCCAGGTGGGAGGGGGCTGGACACGGCCCGGCTGCCCCCCCCCCTCCCGTTTCCCTGAAGCCTGTATCTGCATTCCTTAACCAAGTGCCCCTTCTTTCCACATGCCCAGCACGGTCCCTTAAGTCCCCCTTGGCGTGGTGGAGCAGTTGCTGATAGGCGCCTTGGCTGGGGGCAGTTTACTGCCAGGTGGCCTGCCTGGCCACAACTTAAGGCATGCCATCACACTGGTTATTGCAGTGTGAACTGCTGCTTGGATGGGAGCCAGGTGTTCTTCCTTTGTAACATTCCTAATCATGGTTGCTGTATTAGACCCAGGTGGCAGTGACCTTAAAATGTCCTTGGTGGCTGAGTTACACTGCTGGCGCAGGCAGTCTGCCAGCACAGGACCCTTAGCCTCCGACGGCAACGAGGAGGAGTCCAATGCTGCCTGAAGTCTGTCCACAAAATGAGTGAAGCTTTCGCTCTCACTCTGTTTAATGGTTGACCATGGGGATGGACTGGCTACTACTTTAGCAGCCGCACGGATAGCTTTCCGGGCAGTACAGGTGGTTGTCATAACCTTGTGGGCCCGCAAGCCCTCAGCCTGCGCCTGGGGGGTGATCATAGTGGGGTCTTTGCCCATTAGCCTCTGTATGCTGGAGCCATGCAGTGGATGGTTAGGTCCTGTTACTTGGGCTAGCTCCTTTGTGCATTGATCTTCCCACTCCTGTTTAAAAACTATCATCCCAGCGCCATCAAAAATCATTCTACACATCTGTTTAATATCAAAAGGCAACATATCATCCCCTCCGAAAACGCCGTCAATGAGTGTGGTAGCCATGGCAGAATTAATTCCCTTGTCTGCAATCACTTTGATTATTGCTTGGATTTCCTTTGGGTTTACAGGGGAGTAAGTCCTCTGTTGGTTATTGCCTGTTCCCCTCACGCGGACTGGGAGCACCAGGTTAGCAGACGGGCTCCACTCCGCTCAAAACATTTTTATCTTCCGCCAATCCGTAAGCGGAGTCCGGTCTTTTTCTGATGACCCCTTCACCCACGCGGGAGCCCTGCGACTAGAAACCTTGTATGCCGCTGATCTCCCTCTGTTAAAGCTAGAATCCGAATCCGAACTCCCTGAATCCGAACTCCCTGACTCCCTTTCGTCCCAGACCGAGTCAGAGTCAGTGGCGGAAGCAGAGTGAGTCAGCACTTCCGGGCTGCTCTGCCTTTTTCCCAGGCTCCAACCCCGCCCCCTCCTGCGGGGGTCAGGCCGTTCCCTCCCCCTGGGGTCCCCCCGCCTCTTGCTGGGGGAGGTTCTTGCCCTATAAGGACTTAATTTGAATAGAGCGCTTTGATTGGTCTATACGCTGCACCGCGGGGGCTGCCCCTTCTCCCCGCTCTCCTGCGCGTGTGTTCTGGAGCGCGCTGACTGCATTTCCGCCCCCCGCATCCTTACTTCCGCCCTCACCATATGCTTCGGCGCTATTTTCAAACCCATACGGCGGCGGTGAGTCCCCGCCGCTCCCGGCGGGGTCGGCCGCGTTCCGCGCCTCCTCCGCCAACCCCCGCCAGAACGCCCATGCGTGTCCTCCCCCCCCCCCCGGTGGCGAGTCCGCTCTCTGGGGGGTTTCCGCAGACCGCGCCTCCCCGGCGAGACCGCCCAGGTCAAGAATCTCCGCAGTCTGTGTCGCGGCACCTACCCCGGGCTGCGGGGGGGCCAGCAAGCAGGTTTGTGCGGCTTTCCAGGCTTCCTGCTCTTGTCGAGCTTTCTGTAAAGCCTGGAGAACTTTGCCCCAGGATTTTAGGGCTTTCCCTGAGCCGGAACACATAGTGGCTTCGGCTAGGACCTTAGTACAATCGTCCCACACCCTCGGATGCAGGATATGCGTGGGGCTTTCTATAGCCCCAAGCTTAATGAGTCTCGGCAATGCGAGAGATAAATCCTTAATTTTACATTCTATCCCAAAATGTGCATGCATATCTGATACGACCTTCGCAATGGATTCCATGTTCCTTGCTGGTCCAGGGGCCTCCCCCTCGCTGTAGTCGGGCCCGCCGCTACAGCCGCTGCTTCCCGTCCAGGTGAATTCCCGTTCCCCCGGGCGCTGATCGGCTTCCCAGGTTTTTGGCACCAGAATGTTGCCTTCAGATACAAGGCAGGCGGCCTGGTTTCGGGAGACAGCACGGCGACCCCCTTCCCCAGGGTCGCTCGGGCCTAAGAAACACGTAGACACCAACGTGGTGGAGGATCAAAGGCCTTTATTCTCTCTTCTCGTGGGGTTTTATAGTCTAAGGGGCTTCTACGTCAGGTGAGGGTCTGTGTTTACCATCTATGGTTACTAGGGATGGAAAGTTACTGGGCAAGTGGAAAGTTACTGGCATCTGGTTCAGGGGGCTGCATTCCTATGTTAATTTTCTTATCTAAGGGGACAGGGGCCCTGTCTTCCCGTAACATCACGAGATCTTCCGAACGCCCGGCCCTATCTGCTACACCCCTCTAAGCCTGGTTATCCTTCTTTCCCTGGGCGTATATCTTGGATGTTCTTTCGAGGGGATCAGACATGTCATCATCATCATACCTGGCAGTTCAGCTACAGGCAACTGGTGCTGCTTTCCTTCTGGTGGCTTCCTTCAATACATGTGCCCGTCGTGCCAAAACAGCAGTAGGTTTTCCATCCCACCTCCCCATGTTTTCTCCACAATCATGTAGGTAGAACCACAGCTCATTTCGTGGGGTGTACCATCTCTCACCATCTGGGAGATGTCTGCCTTGGATTCCATAACCTCTGATCTGTGCTGCCAAGATTTGGAGAAGGTCTTCTTTAATCTGCTCTCTGAGCTTCTTATGATTCTCCTCTATCTTATCCTCTAATTTCTGCAGACGTGTTTCTACCGCTGCGATTCTGGCATGTGTCGGGCCATGCACAGTATCTGCATATGCTCGGAGCTTCCTTGCCATATCAAGCACAGTCTCTTCCCTCTCATCCCTCTTCATGATGGCTAAGGCAGAAGCATATTCATGTGGCCCAAGTCGTACAAGTTTTCGTCACATCACAGACATGCATGGTACTAAGTCTGGGTTCTTAGTTGTCACGTCATCTGAGGAGATAATCTCTGCCACTGCCATTTCTCTCAGGCGTTGGATCCCTTGCACTATGGTCTTCCACTGAGTTTGTTGCATATAAAGATCATCTGCACACAGGTGTCTCTGTGCAACACTGTCCAAGACCCATGACCCAAGGCTGCGTGGATTAGCCCCCCTCATCATTCCTTAGTCTATGACAGGATCCTGTGACAGGGATCCCAAGTGCCTGGCTTCAGTGCCATCCAGAATTGTAGCCTCGCCTGCAGCATCCCAGAGACAAACTAACCAACTAATTATGGATTCATCAGGTCGTCGGGTGTAATCCTTCCGTAAGCCACAAAGGTGCTTCAGGGAAAAGGACTCAATATTGGCATCTGATCTTGCACCTGCTGCTTGGACTCCTGATTTTATGTCAGGAGGCATCGAGGTTCCTTATTCTGTATCACCATCAGCATCATCATCATCCACTGGTCGATCAGTTTTTTCCGTGCATTTCCCACTTCTAGTACTGGTAGCAACAGCCATGGGTTTAGATGCTGGCTTAGGCTCACTATCTGGTTGGGCTGCTGGCTTCAAGCCTGGGGTGTTGCCTACAGCTTGAGTGACTGGGATAGCTGATTTATCTCCCTGCCCCCCTGCCTCTGTCTGCTGCCCTACACTATCTAACAAAGTGCGATAAGCATAGGCCAGGGCCCAGCTTATTGCAATTAGCCTTTTCTCCTTAGAATCGTCATGGCACTTCTCTTTTAGGTATTTCCCCACCTCAGCTGGGTTCTGAATTTTTTCCCGTGGAAAATCCCAGTCTACAGGATCAGAAAATTCCTTCAGGGTTTGGCCTATATTTTCCCATTATCCACACCACTGAGCATTTTTCATGCCTGCATCTGCTTCTCGGTCAGGGGTCTCACCCGCTCCTCTGGATATCTCAGCCCTCATTCTAGAGAAGCTGCAGACCATATAGAGGAAGCTTACCAGATTAAATACCAGAAAGATGGTCTCTTTAACATTCAGGGGAAACTGAACATTCTCAAAAAGTGACATAACAGATGCAAAGGAGAAGAAGGAAAGGAAAGGCTGGAAAGCCTTATTCTCGGCCCCTCCCCTAACAGACTGAGTGTAATTACTAATAAAGTCCCAAAATGTACTACTGGAATTGGGATGCAGGGTAGGATGAAGAAACCATAAACCACACATATCGTAAACAGAGGCCAGTATCTTTGTAAACGCTTTATAAATCATTATCACCAAGGCCAGCACAACAGCTATTCCAATCCATATCCCTCTACCTTAAAAATTACACGTTAGGGACAATAATCCTAGTGACCAGAAAGGTATTGAAACCTCAAACAGGTCTAGAGCCCAGAGCCACACGAAGGCTTTCACCCCCAGAGACATTATGGATTCAAGCAGCATGGCTACTGACTGCTTTAACAACAACAAACACACAATAGAGCTTTTTTCCACCTTTTCCAGCCGCGCGTTGGGTGCCAATTGATGTATTTGTCCAGGTTTAGAGCAAATTTGGGGAAGAATCCCCTAAAGGAGCTCCGGTGGGAAAAGCAGATACAATCGGCCCCTCCCCCCAACTGGTCCGGGAGGAAAAAACACCTCCTTGGAGAAAGGTGGAAAAAACCTGTTTATTAAACAATAAAACCAAAACAATATCAAACAATGAGACCCCTTGCCACTCTAAAAGAGATGACAAACTGAGAAAACCCTGTCCCCAGGTTGCAACTCAGTCTCTGATCGGTCCCTCCAGTGCTGGAATTGTCGCAGGCCAGGCCCGGCCCGGTGGGCCAGAGATGTGAGCTGTTGGTGCTCCCCTGGGTGTTCAGTCCTGAGCAGGTTTCAAGAGGTCCAAAGAAAAGAAAAAAACACAGTCCAGGTGTTATAGGTTAGTTGCAGTGGGGAATGAATAACCGACTAATAAGTCCAAATAAAATGAAATTTATTAATTGATAAAGCAAGCGATAATAGGCAAAGTCAGCGTCCCGGGCGCGCAGGGCGACAGGAGAGTCTCCGCTCTACCACTGCCGCACTCTTCTGATATTTCGTGGAGTTCTTATACAGTCCTGCTTCCGGGTTGATGTGTAGTACTCTGCGTATTCTTCTTTCGTGTCTAGGTGGTCATAGTCCACCCCCCGGAGGTCTGAAGATGAAGACTGGTATTTTCCTTTGTCTGATTCCTGGAATTTTAGGCTCAATCTGCTGAGTTCCTGGAATCTTAGATTTACTGAGCAGATAAGCTGATACTGTGCTATCAATTATAGCAAACCTCCCACCCATATTAACAGTTTACTAAACAGATAAACAAATGTTTGTGAAACCTATTGTCTTTGGTTTCACCTTCCTTATCCTTTTAAGTCTGGAAATTTACTTAAACAAACAACTTGAGGTGGTGCAACAGTCTTACTGGAATAGCTTTGTCAGCTTAGATGAACAAACTTAAAGTTTTAACCCATTACACCAGGGAACTTCTTTGTCTCAGCTAGCTAACACTAACTAAAAAGCAAAAGAAGAGCTCTGTCCCGCTGTCTGTCCGCAGACAACAACAGTCCAGGAGGAGGAATGTGGGGGAGTAAGAGCAGTGTCTGGAGGAAAAAAAAAACTGCACTTCTCTCCCCCCTTCACACTCTGCAGTAAGTCTTAAAGGTGCAAAACTTACTATTCAGCATGTACAGAACAAGACGATTTGGGATAAAAGCATCATACAGCCAACCCAGGACAAAGGATCTGGAGTTCTTAGGGGTGCACATGTCCTCTAGGGGACAATGATCCCCACATGTGTCCAGCGCTGTAATAAACATACCGGCTTTACAACTTTTACAAAGGTGTGGAGTTTTTTTTCCTTTCCACAAATCAAAAGTGAATTGAGTCCATTTGCAGAGGTGAAAGCCATCCAGCTGGCTTTAGACACTGATGACCAAGAGAAATGGGCAACACTTTGTCTCTATACTGACTCATGGATGGTCGTAAATTCCCTGTGGGAGTGGCTGCAGCAATCAAAGCAGAATAACTGGCAGTGCAGAGGCAAGGCCACCCAGTCTACTGCACTGTGGCAAGATATTGCTGTTCAGGTGGAGAACCTGGTTGTGAAGGTACCTGACACAGATGTTCATGTACTCAAGTGCTGGGCCACTGGAAAACAACAGAATAACCAGCTGGTGGATGTCTTTGTTTAAGACAATTATGCAGGGTGGAGAATCCAAAATGAGCTACTTCCCCTTTATTTTTAACCATTCCCTTTTCACCAATAAGGAGAGATGAATACGAGAAGATTTAAGTGAAAAAATAACAGTGTATAAAAAGCAAAACAGCAACAACCAAGATAACAGTATGTTCTGGGTTAGGTTTCTCAGGGAATTTCTTCACATTTGTTGTCTTGTAGATGCTGGGGGCAGCTTTCTAGGTGAATACACAGCGATTAAGAGACAAAAGGAGCAGTCAAGTACCTTAACACACTGCTGAAATGGTTTCAGGGGAGGAGGGAGGAACAGAGGTTTGGCAGTTCTTAGCTGGGAGTAGGCAGTTTTTGTCTTGCTTGGAGGGGAGAGGGTTGTGGTTTTGGGTGCTGGACGTCTGCTCAGGGGCTCGATGTTGCTGCAGAATTGTCCTTGCTGCCCACTGGTAAGCGTGTTGCTTGCTGGAGCTGCTGGTTGACTGGGACTTTTCAGCACCCACCATTGTTGGGAGACCCTCACCATCTGTGTGGATGTTTTGGGGAAATCAGGCCCCCTACCTCCTCCCTCTCTCCTGAGAGAAGGTCCTAGCTGTTGATTGAGTGGAACCTCGGCGGCCACCATTGTCAGGATATCTGCACCGTACAGAACTGCCCAGGTAAACCAAACTCTGCACCTTCTCTCTCTTTCCAAGGCTGCCATTAATCCCTGGTGAGATTTAGGGCTCTCATCAGAGTGTCCTCTGAAGTGTCTCTGCCTCGCCTGAGCCAACAGTGCCCCCTGAAGCCACAGGGGAGTCACTACAGTCCCTTTGCCTTGCCAGGTGGCACCAGTGTCTCCTAATGGTTGTGGTCGTAACTACAACAAAGGGGAAATTGCTTAACAGGTGGGAAAAGTCTGTTATTGGAGTTGTTGTTGGTCTGTCTATTCTAGCAAAGAACTGCTCTTCCTTTTCCCATAAATTTTCCTGGAAGTCCTGTGTCTCGGTTTGAAAGACAGCTGTCTGCTAAAGAAGGCGGGGTCTCCCTTGGAATGGAAAATTACTCCCTTCCCTCGGAATTACTATAATTTTGAAATTAAGGAGGCTTTCAGGCAAAGATAGGAGGAAAGGAAAAACAGTTCTGTACTAGTGTGTGTATGTATAACAAGACAAATAACAACAGTGGTAATAACAACAACCAAAACCAGAAATACCGTGGCAGCCTTCTCAACTGCAGGCAATTTCCCCTTTAGTGTAGTTACCGTAACAGCTGGCAGGGGCACTGGCAGGCTCCCAGCCAGGCAGGGCAGATGTGATGACTCCCCCTCGGCTGCAGGGGGCCCTATGACGCGAGTTAGGGCCATCCTTTCCCCACAAGAACAATGGCGGATGGGCTTGGCAGAAGGAATGGATACGGGGCTTCCTTTACAAACCCTCAGGGGCAGCTGATCACGGGGCCCCCTCAGGATAGCAAAAGGAGCTGTAGCAGGTGTCCTGGTTCAGGCCAAATTTGGGAGAGAACCCCCAAAGGGGCTCCTCTAGGAAAGCAGATTCAATCGGCCCCTCTCCCCAACCGGTCCAGGAGAAAATATCTCCTTGGAGAAAAGTGGAAAAAACATGTTAATTAAACAATTAAACACCTTGCCGCTACAAAAGAGATGACAAACTGAGAAAGTCCCCTCCCCGGGTTGCAGTTCAGCTCACTCAGTCTCTTATCAGTCCCTCCAGTGCTGGAAATGTCGCAGGCCAGGCCCAGCCCAGTGGGCCCCAGGTGCAAGCTGCCGGTGCTCTTCTGGGTCTTCAGTGCAGAGCAGGTTTGAAAAGGTCCAAAGAAAAAGGAAAAAAAACACAGTCCAGGGAACTTCTTTGCCTCACCTAGCTAAAACTAACTAAAAGCAAAGGAGAGCTCTGTCCTGCTGTCTGTCCATCAGCAGTCAACACAGTTCAGGAGCAGGAATGTGGAGGAGTGTGTACAGTGTCTGAAAACAAACTGTGCACATCTTCTCTCCCCCCTTCCCTCTCCGGAACAAGTGTTAAAGGCGCAAAACTTATTATTCAGCATAAACAGAACAAGACGACTGGGGATAAAAGCACTATATAGTCAACCCAGGACAATGTGCAAGCACACCTATCTGTCCTGACAGCTTTCTTCTGACATCTATCCTTACATGTCTTGAATTTTGGACACAAAATTCATCTTTCACCCTTGGGCTTTAGGAGCAGAATGACAGTTCTTTTGCATACAATGTAGGCAACCCAAGTGTCTTAGGTGCAGATTAGGGACGGCCCATGCAAGATCAAGGCTGGACAGAGCAGTCTGTCCGGGCCACTTTTGTGTACCAGCAATCTTTGAATGGACTTGCCACTTGCCTTGCTTCGGCAACCCAACAGTTTCCTTGCCTTGCCCTGCTGATTCTCCATTGCTTTGCATTCCCTTGCATGCCCATGCCCCACATTTGACCTGCCTACAGTTTTCCTACAGAGCTTGGCCTTGCCTAGCCCTTCCTACTACAATTACTTCCTATGCCCAGCCTTGCCTCTAACTTCTGGGACTTCTCTCATCTACCACTCCATTGGCTTCCCCTTATGGTTTCAGCCTTGCCGACCTCTCCTTGACTCACCTACAACTGCCTACACTTGCTTTGCATTGCCTTACCTGCATGGAAGGCAAGGCAAAGAGTGGTAGGCAGGGCAAAGCAAAGCCAGGAAGTTATTTGTAGGGCTAGGCAAGGCAGACATAGGCAAGCAAGCAAAGCTAGGGTAGGGTAGGCTAGGAAAACTAGGCATGATACTGGAGGCAAGGCAAAGCCAAGTGATTGGAAGGCCTTTCCTTGCTTGAGAAGTGGCAATATGGTGGCAATGTTGGTAGGGCAGCTGATAAGGTATCGTGGGGAGGTATAGTCCAGCAAGACATTTCTGTCCTGGCCCCTTCTGTGTGGGAGCCATTGCTGGACAGAGTCAGTACCGGACGTGGTATGCAACTTTTGCTTGGTAAGTTCCTGAAGGAGAACAGCAATGCTTTCTCATAGGAAGAAAAGAACTTAGCCCCAGTGTTGGAGGTGCAGATAAGAAGTTGTGTCGTGCAGCTTAAGGGCGGCAGCAACTTTCTGTCCTGGGATATTTGGTTTGGAAGCACTGACTCAATTTGTACAATCATGGAGTCGCTATTCATCTTTGGAAGGCAGTCTCCTTCCTGAAAGAATCCATTTGGCATGTGTTTTCCACTTCCTCGAGGCATCCTTCTTGAAATTCTGCCAGCACACTTCTTTTGGACAAGGTAAAGAGCTGTGCTGGGTCTTGGTGTGCAGCCTAGCTAGTGCCCCGTGCAGGTAATGCCCAATAGCAGTGTTCTGACACCTTTGTACAGGATCAGGCCCTGGATGTTTTGGATTTTGGAGGAGGGGATGCCATTTCTTCTGAGATGGGCTTCCAGTTCCTCCTCTCTTTGGCAAAGTTTGGATGGGCACTTTGGGTGGTCTCAGTGAATTGAAAAGCTTTTCCCAATAGGCAGTTCTCTGGGTTAGAGTTGTTGAACTGTCAGTGGGAATGCAGAGGCCAGGCCTCTGCAGGACAGGTTTTTTTCCCTTGTAGCTTTAGGAACTGTGTGAGCAGTCCCTGGTGCCATCCCATTTGGATCCTGACTCTGTGAGATTGAAGGCTTATGGGGGTACCTAGAGCTGAGAAGGAAAGTGGTGATAGCAGAGTGTGTGTTTCTAGTTTGATGGGTGCAATTGAAATCGCAGGCAGCAAAGAGCTTTCTCCACTGACAGTTTTGCGAGCTCTGTTGAGAACTCAGCTGATGTTTTCAAGTTTGTTACCAGACTCTACGAGAGAGAAAGTTTGTTAGGGCAGAAGAGCTGGTGTTGGCCTTTGAGTGTGGGGCAAAGAAGAGTGTCCACTTGGAAGGAGAAGACTGGTGAAATCTTTTTGTCCCGACACAGTTGATTGGAGAGCAGGGACGTTTCTGACTTGGCTGTGTTCTGGGGGTGGTTTCGAGCTGGGCTCGGTGCATGTCCTTGTTTTGTGAGTTGACAGTGCTGTGGTGTGGTTATTTAGATGAGTGCTGACAGTGCCCAGGAAAAAGACAAGCACTTTTCTAGCCCAGTCCCATTCGTGTGGAAGCAGTGTGGGGGCAAGAGCTCCACTGTGGATCCTGGCTCTTGGGCACTGACAGAATGGGATACTGCATGTAGCAGAGAAGGAAGAGGAATAATTTCATTGTCGGCTGCACAGTTTATAAGCTTCAAAATAAAAGGCAATTGCAGCACGGCCTCTTCATTTTAGAACTTTTTCTGTGCCATCAACTGCTCAACATGTAACTCGCACCCACTGAACTGCATCCAGCTCCCTGGAGATATGCACTTTACATCAAGATCTATGTACCATCTTGCACTCTAACTCTTGAAGATCCCAAACCGCTTCAAAATATCCAGCGGCTGCTCTCAAAGAAAAAGTCCTACAACAAAAAGGCAGTGCTGGCCATAACAGTCCCTTTGCAGTCTATCAACCAAACAAAACATACTAGAGATTCACACGTTCCTTCTCAACGATATATATACATGCATCAGCACATTCTCTCAAAGTGGCAGAGACTATTGTTACAGCCAAGTGTTTTCAGCTGCACTTCTGACTGACAGATGTGCCAGGACAGAAGGCATTTGCCAACCTACCCTCTTTCCTGTGCAAACTGACATTGGCAGCGCAAATATTTTCACATTCTTTCATTGTGGCTTTGTCCAAGCAGCTAGAGGTCACACAGGTGGAAGTGTCAAGACAGAAGATGTTCTCAAAGTACCTCCTTTTTTTTCCTAAACAGCTTTTAAACTGCACACAATGCTCTGTATCTTCTTTCCCAGATAGACCTGCCGGCACTTTTTCATTCTCACATCTTTGTTGCAAAGGTCCAGCGAGCCTTGGGCTGCCCCTTCCGCCTGCCCCACGTAAGCCACATCAAACTCACCAGTGCACTCTGTCCTTCCCTTCTCCACTGCAACTACCATTGCGTTCTCTGGATCTCGGAACCTAAGGGTAGGCACAGTTGCTTCCACAGAAGGGTTGGAAGAGGCATAGGTAGCAGCACAAATAGCTCTCACTGAACTTTAATCCTTACCACTGCCACCGTGAGTTTGATTGGTAGGCCAGTAACAGCCATGCTCCTTTTACAGCCGGTATGCTGCAGCCACCAGCCCAGTGCTCTTGGACTCTTGTAACCAGTCCTGCGTTTACTCTCCCGGAGGGGAATAGGCATCTATTTCTCACACAGATCATTGTGGCAGCAGCCAAGGGCTCTAGCGCACTGCATCTGCTAAAAGACGCCCGGGTCAGGCACTTACATTCTCAGCACTACGTAGCCCCGTATTCTGTGTCTCTTGTCATCTGTATCATACCAGAAAGCATTTCACAGAGAGAAAATGTGCCAGGACAACAAGCTTGGCTGGAGCGTACCCCTGAAACTGGTGGAAATTTGTATTTGCACCACATTCAAAGGTCAGTCCTCTTTCCTATACAACCTGCAAACCACTGTCAGATCGCAGTGCTCTCTGCCTGCTCCTTCTTACCTTGAATTACCATGACAATAAGGGCTCTGTGCTGAGGTCTCAGAAGAAGAGGGAAGCATATGTGTTTGTTAAGTGGAATGTCTGTTAGGCACTTCCCTCTTCAAAGCAGCGTGTTCCATGCCAAACAGACAACAAAGAAACAAAATATGAATGTGACTCTGCATTCAAATCCTGCAATGTTCCCAGAAGTGAATTTCTCTCTTCTATAGGACTGACATGTATGAAGTGGCGTGGTTGTTTCCTTCCATTAGAAGGGAAACTCATCTAGCCAGGCTTCATCACCCCCTGCATCTTTTGGGGTAGTTCTCGGAAGAAAATAGATAGCAACTTTTCCACTCCACATGATTAATGTTTCATTCTCTTCCTAATGTACTTCAGGGAACAAGCTATCAATTCCCTACTGTTTCTATGAAAAGGCATGAAGCTATTAATTAAATTCCCATAGATATAATAAGGAATCAAAATCTTTTATGCCTGAAAGCATGCCCTTATGTTATGAAAAGTATGGATTGTCAAGGGTGGAAGAAGATCTGTATGAAAAGGGAGAAAACCCAGAAGCATGCAGGGATTTTCAGGTATGAAAGGGAAAACGACATTAAATTGTTGACGGAAAGAAATTGAAAGAGGGAGGAGGGAGGAGGGAGGAGGGAGGAGGGAGGAGGGAGGAGGGAGGAGGCACGTGCTGCCTTTGAGGCAGCTGACACAAGGACCGTCGGCCTCATGAGCAAACGAGAAAACCAAATGAAACTTCACAGCAATCTCATCAACAACTTAGTGGACAAATGTGCAAACCCATTTGTTTATTTATTGTGTGTATAATATATAGAGAGATGTTCTTCATTCTGACAGAATTTTCAGGTAGCAAGGTAGCGTATGGCACCTGGAACCAATAGTGTATTGGAAATGGCCAACATGCAGAACAAGCTCCATCCTGAACGCTACCACAGCCGAATCATGGGATCATAGAATGGCCGGGGTTGAAAAAGACCTTAAAGGCCATCTAGTTCCAACCCTCTGACATGGGCAGGGACACCTTCTACTTGCCCAGGTTGCTCAGAGCCCCATCCAGCCTGGCCTTGAACACCAGGTTGGGGTGCCCATAACTTCTCTGGGCAAGCTGTGCCAGTGCCTCACCACCCTCACAGGGAAAAATTTCTTCCTAGTATCTAATTTCAACCTGCCTTCTTTCACTTTGAAGCCATTGCCCATTGTCCTGTCTCCATAGTTCCTAATAAAGAGTCCTTCTCCTGCTTCCCTTCAGATACCGAAAGGTGTTGTGAGGTCTCCATGCAACCTTCTCTTCACCAGGCTAAACAGCCCTAATTCTCTCAGCCTGTGGGTTTTGCTCTAGTCCTGAATACTGAACTGCAGTACTGAGTGATGATTTTTTGAATCCTTTGAAGGCATGTTCTTTTTCAGCCTTAAATTAGGCTAAATAGCTTTGATTTGTGGGTATTGCAAGTGAGCAACAGAAATCACTGCCCTGGCTTGCCTTTTTTACAGCTCCTTTCCGTGGGAGACTTGGTGCAAACATCACAGCTGGTGAGACAGTGGGCACACCATCATTCTGAAAGAGCTTTGCACAGTAAACATAGAGGAGGATTAAATACTGAAATGCAGATGATAGAAGCTGCCCAATGGACTCTGCTGGTGGAAATCAAATACTAGTCTAGTATTTTGAATGCAAATAATTCCTCCCAGTGAGGCCAGACAGGATTGTTTGGCTTTGAATCTGAGCACGTGGACAGTAGTGGATGGTCTACAAATTGAAAACAGTATAGATACTTCTCCTTTTTTTCATTAATGGCTCAGAAACTGAAAAGGCAGCTACAAAATGGTAAATACATCCCTACAGACCCTTGTCCTGGTTTAGGGCAAATTTGTTAAAGAATCTGCAAAGGAGGGCCCCTCCAGAAAGCAAACCCACACGGCCCCTCCCCCCCCAACCTGTTCGGGAAGAATTCCTCGGAGAGAAGTGGAAAGAACCTGTTTATTTAACAGGCACAGCACCCCCCAGCACACAAAATGAACAATACCCGATGACACCGCTCTGAGAAAGATGACAAAATCAGAAAGTCTCTTTTGGGGGTGGTTGCTCTGTTCTCAGTCCCTCCGGGGCTGGGGCAGCTGCTGCAGCCAAACGGTGCAAACCCTCGCTGTTCCCAGGTCCCAGTCCAGAGCAGGTTCGAGATGGTCACAGAAACAGGAGAGGAGAAACAGTCCAGGAAGGAATTTGGGCTGTTTAGCTAGAACTAGCTAATAAGCAGACGCCAAAGCAGAGCAGAAGCGAGAGCAGAAAAGAGAGCAAGCAAAGCAGCAAGCTGAAGGCAAGAAGCGAAAACCAGCCCTATGTATTGCCCGTCTCTGTGTCTCTGATAAGAGAAACCCAAACAAAACTTCCACTCTTCAGAGCCGGTCTTAAAGGCACAGAACATATGAATGGGGATACAAGCATCATAACGTCACCCCAGGACAACCCTACAGATTCAAAAATGGTTGTTCTTAATTTGCATCTCCACCATAACAACAGATTGTTAGAACTAAAATACAGATGGGAATTTTATAGCTTCTCAGAAATGAAGCAGGAATTGGCCAATGGGTCTTAGCAGTAGCTACAAGTTTTTCAGCATGAGTCATCTCAAAAGTATTTTAACCGTACAGTACATTTCTGTGTTATGCTTTTATCTCAAGGATGCATTAAAAAAAGAAAAAAAGAAAAAAGAAAAAATGAAAAAAAACCCAGAAAAAAAAAATATATATATATTACATGACTAAGATAATAAGCACAATCAGTAACATATATAGAAACAGAACCCATGGTTTTTAACTTTCAACCTTGTCTTCTCAACACACTCTTGAAAATTGAGTTGTTTCCCTATCTGCCTTGAAACAGTTTGGAGCAAAAAACACTCTAAGGTCCTGATAGGTGTTTTGTTCAAAAATCACTTCTTCTGGTTTTCTGTCCATAAGCAGAGTAACGTGTCTGCGCTGGTAGCTGGCCAAAGGAGGTAGGAAGAGTAATCATGATCCACAACACTGGGGCTAAAGAAATTTCCACAGAAAATTACCCGCCTTATTACTTGTTCATGTGTTGGGTTGAAAGTTCAGAATCTGTTTCCATTTTCCCCATCCCTCGAATGTTATATTTCACAGAATTCAAGCCCCTCAAACATCAGTCCTGCCAGAACAGCCCGCCATGTGCGGTCATAGGGGATCTGCTGATGCCCACTGACTCCTACCAGTATAGCACTTGTCACTGTTGCAGATCAAGAACTTCTGAATAGTTTTGATTAATGCTCTTTGAGTGGTTGAAAACAAGAAAAGAACGACTAGACATTTGTATTATCAAATCCCCTGATGGAATAAAAATAGAAGCATAATAAATATATTCATTGTCATAAGAAGGGAGATGAAGGGTCCAAAAGATTACTTGCATACTTCCTGTTCTAAATCCCTTGTTATCTGGCCAATTGCAAAAGATTCCAGGCTTTCACCAAAATGCTAATCAGATTAAAATGTGAAGCCCTACACTTTACTGGATATAAAACTTCATCATCCATTTTTAAATCTTAGAGATTGTGATGTATTTCCTATTAATACCCCAAGGTTTAGAGCTGTAATTCAGAGAGAAAAGAATGCTATTTTGAATTCATTCTATTCAATCATCTTGTCTGCACTCTCTCCTCTTGCTTTTCACTTCTGAAACTGTATGAAAGCCATAGAGTTCTGGATTAATTATTTTCAACAGTTTCCCCTGTAATTCTTCTTTTAAGGCAAACCTGTAAAAATCCACACTTTTTTACCCTACCACTTCTAAAATTCTATTGAGAAGCAAAAAAACCCCCATCAAACAACTAAATCTCTGCTCCAATTTCTATAAAAAAGGCAGTCCATTAACTGCTTTCTTAACATAGTCTTTATCTTGTATTAATATGGCAACCTTTTCTTGCTTTTATAGATTAGTACCAAATTCTTAAAGGAATTCTGTAAGGAAACACAGGTTTACTGTAGCTGATTCTGAGACACAGAAGTCCAGCAAGGAGTTCAGACGTCAAAAGAAGTGTCTGTACAACAAGATTCAGCACAACATTGAGACATATTAGCTGTTTTTCAAGAAAAGCCACCAAACTGAAACTTTTTAGACTTCTATGCTATCATGGGGGCCTGCTTCTAGAACCTGACCTAAGTTGCTGGAAACTAGCTGCAATATTACTGTAAACAATGCTGTGAATGTAGGACATTATAATTCTTCTCTCCCATTGAAAACCACAAGTGGAGTCGCGTCACCTGTCTTCAAAATTCTGTATTTCCTTGCAAACTGTAAAAATAATGATGAATAAAGTGTTCTGTTCACACAGCTTAAATGTAATAATGTCCAAAATGAAAAAAAAAATCCATTCACATATGATCTGCAATAATACAGCAGAGAGAAGATGAACCAGTCTGGCCTACAAAATAAAGTGAAGCAGAATTTGGGAATTTGGAACACCTTAAATGTAATATTTAAAGAAAAAAAAAGAAATAAAATATAACCTACCCAACCTCAGTCAATGATGCACAGACAGAGAAAAGGAACTAATTACTACTAATATTTCTTTCATGCTCGGACAAGAAGTGAAACGATCCTCTCGAATGCATGGGAGACTGTTGGAAAAGACAGCAGCCTTCTTCTTTACAACATATTCTTCAGAACTCCAGGAGACAAATCATGAGAGCTATGAGGATCTTTCTCTCTGTAAAACTCCCAGAGCACAGCCAGTATTATATTCCTTTAGAGATCCTCACCACCCTGGGCGAGTGGTGGATAGTCTACAGCCCCAGTACATCAGCCAGACACTCTGCCTTATTTAGCATGGCTACTGCAGCAAGAACATCATCTATACTGGCTTTCTATCCAAAATATATGCAAGGCACAACAAAGAATATACCCAAAACACTGAGCACAGCTTATGGCCTTCCAAACAAAAATCTCAGGATGGCAATACTGGATCTTCTGATCCAAACCATCAGGAAACATTTCTTTAGAGGTGAAAAAAGCTTCTGTGTATTGTACAAAAAATAGTTATGCAAACCAGAGTTGCATGAACCAATATTTCTAGTGAACTGGAACTATTTTGATCAATATTATTGATCCATTTCTTTTCAGTGCATTTAGTAAAAAATTTAAAGTATTGTTTAAAAGAAATTATTGGATGCTTACTAAGTACTACGGATTAGTTAAGGTGTTGGTTTTGCATGGCTTGGTTTTTGGTGGGGATGGAAGAAGCCAGCCACAAAAGTGATTTTTTTGTGAAAAGCTCCTAGAAGCTTCCTCCATGCCTGGCAAAGCGAATCCCTGCTTGGCACTACGAACAGACATACTGCTAAGACAATTAGAGAAGCTGGTAGTGCCACGGTGATATATTTAAGAAGGAAATCAAAACTGCAGGCAGTTAGCTTTTAAGTTGGCAAATATTTAGGTTGGCACCTCTTCTGGTTTGAAAGCAAAACCAGTGAGAGACTATGTTGCAGTGTGTGTTTTTGATTGTAATGCAGTTCTAGTAGTCAGTTTTGTAATACTTCCTGTTTTGTGCTGTTGTAGCATATTTTATTATTAATGGATTGTTCCTTTCCCCCCTGTGTTGTTGGTTTTTGCCCTAGTTGTCCATCTCCCCAAAGACCTGCCCTTTTGTTCCCTGTTCCTCCTCCCACTGAATGTCAATCCCTCCCCAAGCCTGCCCCTTTCTCTAGAAACTTCCCTATCAATTTTATATCCTTCAAAACCCCATTGGTTTGTTTAAATTATTCTCCTGCCCTGTAGTCCCCTATTGGTTTAAACATTGTATTCCCCGCCTTGTGGTCCGCCCCCAGTTTCTCCCGGTTGGTTAAATGTCACAGATATCTTTTCACTAAAAATCTTTTCTTAAGATTTTTTCCCTTCTGAGAAGCTGAGGCCTCAGAAACAAAATGTAGACAATGGTTATCTGCTGCTGTGGAATGCAACAGGGGGATCCGTGATTGGCCCATCTTGGATGTTTATAATTAATGGCCAATCCCAGCCCGGTTAGCTTGGACTCTCTGTCCGATACACAGACCTTTATTATTCATTCCTTTCTATTCTTAGCTTAGCTAGCCTTCTGAGATGAAACTTTTCCTTCTATTCTTTTTAGTATAATTTTAATGTAATGTATATCATAAAATAATAAATCAAGCCTTCTGAACATGGAGTCAACATTCTCGTCTCTTCCCTCACCTGAAAACCCCTGTGAACACCATCACACCATTCTGAGATAGACTAGGCCAAGGATGCGTGGGGCCTCTGAGCCAGTCACGATGGGGTCTTTCTGTCACCCGTTCCCAGTTAAACTCCCTTCGGCCTCCAATACAGCCAGCTGCTGGGATCCTCCTGTTACCCCAGAAATAGAAATGGATTCTGCTCCTACCTACCTTGATGGTATCAGGGTACATTGGGAACCGGTGTCAACCAAAGCCGTATATTTTTGAGGGTCAGATGTACCAGGCCACTGGATCCACATGGTCCAATAGATCCGATTGTCCCTGTCCTCTACCTGGCTAGAGGCAAGCCCCGCCTATTCCTGGACGTGGCACACATTGCTCTCTTCCTGTCAATAGGCTCCTGAGGTTCCTTCAAGAGGATCAGTCATATCATCATTCCTAGATTGTCTGGAATTCTGTGTGCGAGAGACTGGAGCAGCACTGACTCTAGATGAGCTTCTTGTGTTAGGTGTTCCTCTTTTCAGTTCATGTACCCTGGCTGCTAAGGAAGAGGTGGGTTTTCCATCCCACTTCCTCATGTCTTCTCCATGCTCCTGAAGGAAAAACCAGAGGTTAGCTCCTCTCTCCTTGGCTGGGCGATGCCAGCCCCTAATGGCAGAGACTCTTGTTGGTTCTGGCCAGATGTGGTAGACTTCTTCCTTAAGTTCCTTTTTTAGTTTCTGATGGCCCTCTTCAATCAAGCTCTGGACTTGCTCAGCCAGCCTTGTTTCCATGGACAAGACATGGGTACAATATGGGGCGGTGGCAGTGCCCTCGTAAATTCTTAGATTATTGGCCAAGACGCCCACCCTGTCCTTGCCTTCCCTCCTTTATAGTGGTGCCAGGTAGAGGGAGTATATCTCTGCTCCAAGCCGTGCAAATCTCAATCACATTTGCCATGTGCACTGGACACAATCTGGGCTTTTATGAAATCTCTTGTCTTCTGAGAAAATTATCTCTAGCACAGCCAGTTCCCTCAGGCATCAGATACCTTGTTCCATTGTGCTCCATTTTCCTTGGTGTACCTGGAGATTTTCTTCACAAAGGTATCTGTCCCTCACACTCATCAGCAGTCGCCACCTGAGGCTGAGAGTTTCTTGGGTTCTCCCGATCCCCTGGTCAATGACCACATCCCGGGACAGCGATCCCAGTTGCCTTGCCCCACTTCCATCCAGAATGGTGTCATTGGCTGCAGCATCCCAGATGGGAGCAGCCAGGTCAGGATGGACTCATTCGTCTGTCAGGTGAATTCCCTCCGCAGATCATGCAGCTTACCCAGGGATAGAGAGCCAGTGATGTTTTCTGGCTCTGTTTCTTCCGCTGATTGCGAGGGTCCTGCCACATCCTCATTAGTCACTATGCAGACTGATTTACTCTTTGATTTCTTCTTCTCAACGGGGGCAGCTGCTACTGGTTCAGGCTGTTCTGGTTCGGTGACGGTGTGTGTGAAGATGCTGACTATGCTTTTGGTTCCTTCCTCCACTGTGACAGCCTGCGTAGACACAGACGCTGTTTCGCTTTCAGGTTCTTCCTCCTCTCTGGCATTCTGTGCGGACACGGACGCTGTTGCTTTGCTTCTCCTTTCCTCTTCCTCAAGAAAACACTGCACCACACCATGTAGTGCTTTGTTTCTAAGCATGTTGCAGGCTGTGCAGAGAAGAGAAGACAAAGCGGAACTAACAACACCACTATGTCATCCTTGGCATCCAGAGAGAACTTAACATTTTCAAAAACTGCTGTGAAAAGCCTGAAAGGATGGAAAAAGTAATCCTTTATCCCTCCCCCTGGGCGGAGCATCTCCTAATGGGCTGATATCATTCTGAGTCATGGGGTGGGTCCTTGATTACCTGTTGAACAGAAATGGCTCCTGGAGGGAATTATCTCTGAGTCATGTGGCAAGACATTGATGGGCCCATTAACAGGAGATAAGGAAAAAACGATGCTCCTCCTGGTTTCAGCAGCTCTTGAGGATGGGAACAGAATATATTTTTATATTGTAACCTAGGACAATACAGGATACATGTTCTTGCATTTGCAGGAAGTTTGTATGGATTTGAAAAGTATCCTTATACCAGAGGCACAAAAGTATTCTCATACCCTTTCTAATCATCTTCAAACCAAGCAATTCTCACAATACCTAACGCATGAATTACTTGAAAGTGAGTTGAAGAAACATGGCAAAGACAAGTAGTGTTCAACTGCAGAGAATTGTTTAGGGACACCATACCCCAATATTTTAAATCAGGAAGCATGGATGGACTGTTTTTTCCCTTTAGTAGACTACAGAACCAGCGGTCCCTTGCAGGAGGGTGTTTGGATTCAAGATGACACTGACAACTAAGAGCATGGCTACATAGAAGGTGCTGCTTTTCGACCAGAACATTCAACTACTTAATGGCAGATCTTTCCCTTAAGATGCCATATTTTAAAAGAGCATCTAAAATGCCATTTCATTTAACAGGGTGTTCCAAACATCATTTACAAATTTAGACTAAAAGTAACACTTTTCCTAGTAATCTTTCATTTTTTGCAGCTGAGTGCTAACATAGGCAGCAAAGAAGAGAACAGACCACAGCTGTTTCTGGAGCATCTTGAACAAATGCCCTTGCTTATGTTCTAATCATTCACTTCACCAAAATACCTAATGATGAAGAAAACGTTGTGAAAGCATTACTAGTAGTGTTACATGGCAATGTATGGGTGTGATTTATCAAGTAGAATTTTTATCACATAAATGATACTTGGCAAACAGCAAATGAAGGGGTTTTCTTCAGCTCTCAGACTGAAGTTACATGTCAGTAATTTAATAAAAGGTAACGAGAAGGATATTTTTTAACAGTGAACATGAAACTTAATTACACCCCTACCATGGACATCTGAATCTTATTATTAGACAGTGTCCGATTTAGAAAAAAATAAAGAATTAACACAGTTTAAAGAAACATAGGATCATAAACCCTTTGCTGATGGAACGTAGCCTATTCACTGGTTGAAATGAAGCAGATAGGGCATATGAAATATTTTTTGTGGATCAAACATTTATTTTCTAAAATGATGCTGACAGATGGTGAACTCACCAACTTATATATTGCACAGAAGATAAGGGTACATAGCTTGCTACATCAAGTTATCCCTTGGAATCATCATCCAAGGGGATTTTCCCCTGCATCTGTGAAAATATGCCTAGCTTTTTCACAATACTTTTGCAGCAGCATTGTTAGGCCTGATCAGCTGGTATGGAGGGTGACTTATCAGCAGCAAGGTGACTGGCCAGGGGAATTTGCTTCAATGGATTTTGATCTACTGGGTATTTTGAAGACCTGCTTCAGCCCTGTTTGTCAAACACCACCTTTAAAGGGTGATAAACAATTGTTCAGGCTGTGGATCACATGAAGAAGTACTTTCTGGTGTCTGTACTGGGCCATATGCTCTTTATTCTCTCCCTCAACTTCTCCATCACCTCTCATCTGTTTCACATGAGCTATGTTCAAGGTCCACAGGCTACATTTCACAGAAGCATGAGGCCTGATGCAGTAAGAATGATGAATAGAACACAGCTGGGATCAATTTTCCAGTTGGGATAAAATGCATTGTGCACACAAATCCAATGAGAAGGTGTTCCCCCTATGCCCGGAAAAACCTTCACTAGTACTAGGATTCTATGTAAACCGCAACTTAGTCTGAAATAACAGCTTTTATCTGAGAGTGTCTGAGAGGTTTGTATGAAGCAAAGATATTTGACATATGCTGTTGCAGAGCTTTGTTCAAACATGGCTTATAGAAAAAGGCCATGAACACATACAGCTGGTTAAATAGTAAAAGGCAGCTGTAAGCGGCAAGTTCACAGGCTTTTTCCGTAACAACAATAAACACCATGTCCTTGAGTAAAGTGATGAGAAAAACATGGTGGAAAACATGGAGGCCTTGAGAATGGTCAATAACAAGTCAACAACAAGATGAGAAAAACAAGTATTAGTCTCAACAAGAAACCACAAATATTAGCAACAAAGGAGGGGTTGGCATGTAATCTATAACCAATGATGAGCTCAGGTTTTGCAATATGTATGAGCTTAATTAACACTACTATAAAAGTGTGTAAGTTGGATCAATAAATCAGAGTTCGATGCTCATCAATCGGATGGTCGTCTCCCTTCACTTTCCTCAAATGGTGACACCCGATCGTGATACGGCAACGCACCACGGAGGAGTGAAGACACGGGTCGGGTCCTGAAGCAGCCGGGACGGCAGAAAACGTGGAGAAAAGAAATAAAAAAAAAAGGGATAAAAAAGAAGCTGAGACGCGTCGTGCCTCAGGCGATCGTAAAGGCGAGCCCGACCGATATTGCTGCCGGACCTTGAAGAGCTGCAATCAGCCCTGACGATTTAGGTATGGAAAGGCAAGCAGCATATGATTTATTTACTGCCTTTTTACAAAAAAGGCAGGTTAAGGGGATAGATTTGCAAAAGGATTTACCAGGGCTATTGGCTTATGGCTACGATAGGGGAGTTTTTATTAACCCCCATACGGTTCATGAGTTAACGGAGTGGCGTAAATTCGGTGATTTATTATGGGAGGCTACTTTAGAGGGCGATAAAACTGCCAAGAAGTTAGGTAAATTATGGAGGGTGGTTCACAATGAGATGTTAAAGCTTCAGGCCGAGCAGGCTACAGCTGCACATGGGCGTAATAAAGATTACGATCAGGACAGGGGAACATCATTAGCTCCTGCAATGAGGACGGTTTTATTACCTGCTTCGCCACCCTCCTCTGCTTCACCAAGCCAGGCTATACAGCGCGCTTCTGAGGCTTCCACACCCCCTGAACAACAGGAGCCATGGCCGAGACCACCCGATAATCTCCCGAAAATCAATGAGCCGATTCCTGGGGCGGAAAAGGACCTAGCAGGGGCTATTGCAAGGGAGCGGAGGTTGGCGTGGGCTGCGCTTGCAAGAGAAGCTATGGAAAAGGGGGATGAGGAAGTTATCAGCGCTGCTACCCAGCTGGCTTGTCCTGTTGTATTCAATCCGCAGGAGGGAGGGGGTATGCAGGCTACTATTACAGCCCTTGATTGGAAATTACTGTCTCAGCTGAGGTCTACTGTTAGTCAATTTGGAGTGAAAAGTGAGCCAGCCAAACAGATGTTAGACTATATTTTTGATACCAGTCTTCTTTTGGTGAATGATTGTCGAGGATTAGCTAAATTGATCTTTACCCCACATCAGCAGTTGTTATTTAATGCTCATTGGCGAGAGCTTGTAAATGAATGTGTGGCGGTAGAGAGGCAGCCGGGAGACTATTGAAGTGAAGGGAGACGACCCATCCTAATTGATCAGCATCGAGCTCCATTTACTGATTCAATCAGTCACTTTTAATAACAGTGTTAATTAAGCTCATACATATTGCAAAATCCGAGCTCATCATAGGTCACAGATTTAAACATTAATCCCTCCTTTTGTTTTTAATACCTGTGGTTTGTTATTGAAACCAAGATTTGTGTTCTCACCCTGATATGAAAGGTTCTCAAGGCCTTCATGTTTGTCACTTTTGCTTTCCCATACCTTATCCAAGGACAAGATATTTACTTGTTATTAAAAACAACCTGAGAACTTCTGCTGTTTACATAAACGTGCCTGAGAATCTTGTTGTTTACAGAAACAGGCTTTGAGAATTTGCTCCTCACAGCTGCCTTTTACTTTTCCATCAGCTGTATATTTTCATGGCCTTTTTTCCTTCAAGCCATGTCTGAGCAAAATTCTCCAACAGGAGACCCTCTCCATGGTATAACTGTTAATGAGCTTATGGGCCTGGGACCTTTTCTTCGTACCGAGGTACAAGCTTTGTTGGGGCAAGAGAAGTGCCGTGAGGCTATGAGGTTGGTCAGGCTTGCTATAGAGAGGGTAAAAGAGCCAGGAGGGATACCCATGTATATGGGAATTAAGCAAGGGCCAGAAGAGTCATTCGGGTCATTTATTGATAAGGCTGCTGCAGCAATCGAAAGGGCTGGGGTGCCAGAATATCTTAGGGGGGCATTACTCAAGGAGTGCGCTCTTCAAAATTGTAATTCTACTACTAGGAGCGTGCTTAATACCCTGGATGCCAATTGGACTATGGAGGAGGCATTAGAGATGATGGCTTTAATGCCATCAGGACCACAAGCCTTTGTAGTAGATGCAATCAAACAATTAGGGCTAAGCTTACAAGAACAGGCAAAGACCTCTCAGAATCAGGTGTTAGCTGCTCTTGCACCACTTCAAGTGTCAGCAGCACTGCCTCCAACGTCTAGTTGGTGCCAGAACCGCAGTGACCGCGCACCAACACAAGTCGTTGCTGCCGCAACAGCACCCTCTCCTGTCTCCAACCCGCCACAACCGGGAGCCTCGGCTTGGAACCAGCAGCTGCCGTAGGAGTTATGCTGATGACCCCACACCCACGGAAAATTCCGAAAGGGATTCATGTACCTATTGTTATACAGGGTCAATATGGGTGCTTTGCTTTTCAGAAGATCATCTGCGTTTTTGTTGGGATAATTTGTTTTGCCTGGCGTCATTGGTGTGGACTATATGGTTATGGTGCATACTCCTTTACCACCACTCCAAATTAACAAAGGACTGAGAATTGCTCAGCTGGTGACACTTGAGCCAAATGACTAAGGGATTACAGACTATAAAAGGACAAGAGAGGGGGGAAAATGGTTTTGAATCCACAGGAGGACTTACCTTACTGACTTTGAACCTTTCTGAGAGACCCAAGAAAAGGGTGGAAGTGGAATTTCAAGGACAGAAAGGATCATTTTCAGGCTTGTTCGACACCAGATTCCAGCATTATTAGCCTTAGCCGTTCGCCTCCTCTCCGGGTTCGCATGAATGAAAAACAGCTAACAGCTTTCTTTTTCAGTAGTCCAATTACCACCTACCGTGCAATGCCTGATAAGGCAGGACATTGTGGCTCAGTTGGGGGTGGTTTTAACCCTTTGGGGCAAAAGCCATTGCTTGGACGGTGGCTGGGGAACCTTATAGGGATACTAGGTGTGCTTTTAATGCTTTGGCTTATTTTACCTTGTATTTTTAATTGTATTCAAGATATGGTCAGTAGAATGATAGAAAAAAACCTGGCAGACTAACCTCCTTGAGCAAAAAAAAAGAAAAACGGGGAATATGTTGCAGAGCTTTGTTCAAACATGGCTTATAGAAAAAGGCCATGAACACATACAGCTGGTTAAATAGTAAAAGGCAGCTGTAAGCGGCAAGTTCACAGGCTTTTTCCTTAACAACAATAAACACCATGTCCTTGAGTAAAGTGATGAGAAAAACATGGTGGAAAACATGGAGGCCTTGAGAATGGTCAATAACAAGTCAACAACAGGATGAGAAAAACAAGTATTAGCCTCAACAAGAAACCACAAGTATTAGCAACAAAGGAGGGGTTGGCATGTAATCTATAACCAATGACGAGCTCAGGTTTTGCAATATGTATGAGCCTAATTAACACTACTATAGAAGTGTGTAAGCTGGATGAATAAATCGGAGTTCGATGCTTATAAATTGGATGGTCGTCTCCCTTCACCTTCCTCAATATGCAGTTTTGAATATCAGAGGAAAAAGAAAATGTCAAGAAGTTTTTAATTTTACTGGTTTTAATTTTAAATTCCATGCCCTTTTTCAAAAAGTGCCAGCTCAAATGCCCATCAACATATTTTAGTCATCTGTAAGTCAGTATTCATATAAAACGTGCTTCAAATCAAAAGAATTTCAAACCTTTCCTCAAAGTTTATATGCCTAGATTTATTATTTCTGACACATATTAGATAAAAGGAAGGCATTTTTTGCTGTGGGGGTGCTGGGACACTGGGACAGATTGCCCAGAGAAATTTTGGATGTCCCATCCCTGAAAGTATTCCAGGACAGGTTGGATGGGGCTTTGAGCAGCAACAAAGGTAGAGAAACAAAGTTTGAATATAGAAGAAACTCAGACTAAAGTTGATTTGCGGAGAAAAGAAGAAACCTCACAACTTTGTAAAAGTTGTAAAGCCCAGTATGCTGTTATTAGGACACGCGCCGGACGCAAGCCTCCCCAAAAGGCATGCGTACCCCCGGAGACTTCGAGTCTTCTTTTTATCCCCCTTCCAAATGCATATGCATACAGTTTCACAATACGTTCATACATATCCATTCCGCGTGACATTTAGCACCAGTTCTTTATCAAAGGAATTTCTAGGTCGGGGGCAATTTGACCTCGTGGTCTTTTCTGTTTTTCTTTCTCTGTCTCCTTGTTGTCTCAGGAATGCGGCCTCTCCTTCAGCTTTGGCTCTACAGACCCTTCACCTCTTCCAGGCTCTTTACCTAGTTCAGGATGGATCCCTACTCTGTCTCATTCCCCCCTTTCCTAGGAAATAAGTAAATTCTTTTACTTAAGGAAATCCTTCACGACAATAAGCGTCTTTTAACGCTTCACCATGTACGTTTGACAAAGAGGTTAGTACAGCTATTCGTTGTAGCATTCTACAGTTCCAAATTAACAATATAATAGATAATCCTAAGCTTATCCCAACTACTATTAGTAAAACTACAGTGGGGTGGCACAACTTATTAAAGATTCCATTCGCAGTTGGTGACCACCCAAAGATCACATCCCACCAGTGATGATCTATATTTTGTCTTATTCTTTGTAGAACCCTGGTTATCTCCTTTGTATCATGTTGGACAGTAATTAAGGTTTTCTTCCCACTCTCTTGGATTTCTTTCAGGATTTCCAAAAGGCCTTGGTGCTTAATTAATTGTTTCACTAATGTAAGGTTCATCCCAATAGGGGTAGGTGGTAGTCTGTGATACATCGTGTAATTAGCTTGAATCAGCTGGTGGGATGTCACTGGGGCCAAGTACGAAAAATCACACCCGATAATCTTAACAAAATTACAAATACAGAAGTTAGAATGATTTCTGCTAGAGAGAACAACATCATTGCTATCAATTTGTACTGCAGCACAGGCAGTCCTCAGACACACACACCCTTTTCCAGTATATACGAGCACAGTTTTCTGGTCAGTGACTGGATGAATTTCAAATTGACAAATACTCTGTTCAGTGTCCAAACACACATCCTGAGCATTAATAGTATTGCTTTCACAAATGAATCACATCTGTTCTCTAGTAATGCAGGATTCTATGTTTACTGTCTGCCACTTTCCATTCATCTTTCGTGCCCACACTCGATGTTCTGAAGGATAGAGTATTGTTTTTTCATGGTTTAACCCTAGGGCAATGATGGGATGGATAACATAAACAGTGGCATTACGTATGGTAAGCACAAAGGCAGTGGCCACATTAGAAACAGGATCATAGGTGAAATTCACCATAGTCCACCAGGATTGAAACTTCCTTTCAATATCAATTGCATTATCCCACACAATTTCTTGAATTTCAGCTGGAAAATTACCTTCACCCCTTTCCCATATGATCAGAGCTGCTGTTGCTTGTATCCATAACTGTGCTTTTATAAAACTGAAAGCTAAAGACACATTATCTTGAACTGTACTAAGTGCTTCTATCATTAGCTTGTGGTCTTGGTCCCCGGCCGTTTCCCACTTTGACAGTACTTTTGAAATCTGTCACTGGCTAGTTCCTAATGCCAACAGAGATGACTGTAAGGGTTGCCTCAATTTTGTTAGGCTACCTGCTGCAGTGGTCAGTTAATTCATCAGTATCTCTGAATCACTTCCATTTAAAACTTCTAATCCTGTCCCTAATATGCCAGTTAGATCCTTTCTCGTTCTGCTCCTGAGGTATGCCTGTTTTTGTAACCATGTGTTCCAGCCCTCAAAGGAAGTTTTTAGGAAGGAGGAGTAGGCTGGTTGGATTTTTGAGATGTTAATTTGCATCCCACAGTTTCTGTTCCTGCCATTCCTGCTTCTCATATACCTGATCTCCATGAATTACCATAGTGGATAGGTTTAAATCCTTTACCTCAGAAGGTTCTCCCATGGATCCAGTATACTGATTAAACGCCTGGGACCAAGGCCATTCAGCATTGCTCTGAATAAAGGTACTCTCAAGTTCTAAAACTTCAGTTATGATTACACACAAAACAATTCTACAAAATAAAATATGAGCTACTCCCGACCGCAATATACTCATTTTGCCCCAGTAAGTTTTAGTCTCAGTTCATTGTCTCCTGGAGTCACTCCTCAAAGGGTTTCTGGCCCTTCTTCACCCGAGAGTGATGAATCTAGGTGTTCTGCTCCTTGATTTTGATTGCAGTGAAGGTGGTGAGAAGCACTTGGAACGGTCCCTCCCACTGTGGTTCCAAGGTCTTTTCTGTAAGAGACTTAACATATACATAATCTCCAGGTTGTATGTTATGTACTGGCCCATCTAACTCCCGGCTCCGAGTTCCAGCCACATGTTTCTCAATTTTTCTGAGCTGTTTGTTTAAGGCCACCATGTAGGTGGCTAGTGTTACCTCTCCAATATGGGTGGACATTCCCTTTTGTATTCCATATGGTCCTCCATAGAGTATTTCAAAAGGGCTCAACTTTTCTTTAGCTCGAGTTTTAGTTCGAATTCGCAGTAGTGCTAGTGGAAGAGCTTGGGGCCAGGGTAGATTAGCTTCCTGCCCCAGTCTTATGATTTGCTGTTTAATCAAATGATTCATTTTCTCCATCTGGCCGCTTGATTGGGGGTGGTATGGGGTGTGGAGCTCGCAGTCTATGCCCAGGTGGCTACTAATCTGTTGCACTATTTTGGAAATTAAATGTGATCCTCTATCTGAGGACATTGTGGCTGGAACTCTGAAGCGCGGTATTATTTCTTGTAATAATACCCTGGTCACCTCTCTAGCTTTGACAGTTCTGGTGGGGAACGCTTCTGGCCACCCTGAAAATGTATCTGTCAATACCAGCAAATATCGATACCCCCCTTTCCTTGGGAGTTCTGAAAAGTCAATTTGCTACTGTTGTCCAGGCCCATGGCCTCTCCCAGTCTGACCGAGTTTCGGCCTGGGGATATTTTTGGGGTTAGTCTGGAGGCAAGGATCACACTGTCGGGTCACCTGAGTAATAGTGGCATATAAATTCCTAGCAACAATTCTTTCAATCAGGTATGTGTATAGGGCATTTATTTCCCGGTGCGTTTTCTGGTGTTCTTCCCTTACTAGTGACCACAATAAATGGGAAGGGATTACCAGTTTCTTTTCAATGGTAGCCCACCCTTCTTGGTTATACGTCCCGTTTTGATCTTCAATTAATTTCCTATCTCTCTTGTTGTATTCTGGCTTACCTTCAAGAGAGATTTGTCCATCTGGAATAAGGACCCCTTCAGTAGCTACCTCACCTTTTGCTGCTTCTTTTGCCTGTCTATCCGCCAGCTCATTTCCTTCTTCCAATTCTGAGCTCACTCTCTGGTGTGCCTTAATGTGCATAATTGCTACCTTTTCAGGCAGCTGAACTGCTTCCAGCAGCTGGATTATCTCTTGTGCATGTTTGATGTTCTTTCCCTGTGAGGTCAGCAGTCCCCTCTCCTTCCAGATGGCCCCATGTGCATGTACAACTCCGAATGCATACCTTGAGTCTGTGTAGATGTTTATTCTCCTCCCTTTTGCCCTTTCCAAGGCACGGGTCAGGGCAATTATCTCAGCCTTCTGCACGGAGGTACCTGTTGGTAAGGGTCCAGACTCGATTACCTCTCTGCAGGTGGTCACTGCATACCCAGCATGTTGCTTCCCATTGGCAACATAGCTGCTCCCATCAGTGAACCAGGTCTCTGAGTCATCCAGAGGGGTGTCCTTTAAGTCTGGGTGGCTGGAGTAGGTAGCTTCAATGGTCTCCAGGCAATCGTGATGCACTGCCTCTCCTTGATTTCCACTGAGAAAGGAAGCTGGGTTAACAATATTAGTCACCACGATCTCTACATCATCTTGCTCTAGCATGATGGTCTGGTATTTCAGAAACCTCTGCGGTGAAAGCCAGTGGCCACCCTTTACTTCCAGTACTGCAGACACTGTATGGGACACTAGCACAGTCAATTTTTGTCCCAGGGTAAACTTGCGTGCTTCGTGAATGTTCAGCACGACTGCTGCTACAGCTCTGAGGCAACCTGGCCATCCTTTGGCTGTTGCATCTAGCTGCTTAGAGAGGTAAGCAACTGCCCTTCGGTATGGACCCAAGTCTTGAGCCAGTATTCCCAGGGCAATTCCCTGTTTCTCATGGGAAAATAGGAAGAATGGTTTACTCACATCTGGAAGTCCCAAAGCTGGAGCTGACATGAGAACATCCTTTAGCTGGTGAAAGGCCCGTGTTGCTTCTTTTGTCCACTGGAGATCTCTGCTTCCATTGGCAATAAGAGCATAGAGGGGTCTGACAAGCAGTCCATAATTATAAACCCACAGCCGGCACCATCCTGCCATGCCTAAGAAGGTTCGGAGCTCTTTTATTGTCTGGGGTTTTGGGGTTTGGCATATGGCTTCGTTGCGAGCCTGCCCTAAAGTCCGTTGCCCAGCACTCACCTCGTACCCCAGGTAGATAACTTTCTGTTTCACTACTTGTGCTTTTTCTTTGATACTCTGTATCCTTGGAGTCCTAGGAAATTCAAAAGGCTTACCGTCCAGGCCACACATGCTTCTCTCGCCTGAGTGGCCACTAGAAGGTCATCCACATACTGCAAAAGCCTCCCTCCTTCCTGTGGAGCTTCCCAGGACTCCAGATCCTTTGCAAGTTGCTCCCCAAAGAGAATGGGGGAATTTTTCCAGCCTTGGGGTAGTCTGGTCCATGTGAGCTGAGTTTTGCACCCACTTTTAGGGCTTTCCCATTCGAATGCAAAGATTTTTTGGCTGGCTTCATGGATGGGGAGGCAAAAGAAGGCATCCTTTAAATCTAGAACAGTAAACCAGGTTAGCTCAGGTGTTAGGCAAGTTAATAAAGTGTATGGATTGGCTACCACTGGATACAGATCTTCAGTTATTTTATTGACAGCCCTCAAATCCTGTACTATCCGGTAGGACCCATCAGATTTTCGAACAGGCAAGATGGGAGTATTGAAATCAGATTGGCATTCTTTCAGTAATCCTAACCGCAGAAAATTTTCGATTATTGGGCTGATTCCTTCCCTATCCTCTTTCTTTAGGGGGTACTGCTTGATTCTCACTGGTTGTGCTCCCTCCTTGAGTTTGATTACTATGGGGGAGGCATATTTCGCCCTTCCTGGCACATCAGAGGCCCACACCCCAGGAAATACCTGACCTACTATTTCTTCATCAATTTCTTCCTTAATGCCAATAGCTGTCAGAGTTAAACTTAATACCTCTATGTACTTTTGATCATTCACCTTGTCCTGGGGTGACGTTATGATGCTTGTATATCCCCATTCATCTGTTCTGTGCCTTTAAGACCGGCACTGAAGAGTGGAAGTTTTCTTTGGGTTTCTCTTATCAGGAACACAGAGGAAAGCGGTACATGAGACTGTTTTTTCACTTCCAGCTTCAGCTTGCTGCTTTTGCTTGCTCTCTTTTTCTGCTCTTGCTTCTGCTCTGCTTTCTGCCTCTGCTTATTAGCTAGTTCTAGCTAAACAGTCCACATTGCTTCCTGGACTGTTTCTCCTCTCCTGTTCCTGTGACCATCTCGAACCTGCTCCGGACTGGGACCCGGGAACACCGAAGGTTCGGCTGCAGCGGCTGGCCCAGCGCCGGAGGGACTGAGAACAGAGCAACCACCCCCCGAAAGAGACTTTCTGATTTTGCCATCTTTCTCAAAGCGGTGTCATCGGGTATTGTTCATTTTGTGTGCTGGGGGGTGCGGGGCCAGTCAAATAAACAGGTTCTTTCCACCTCTCTCCGAGGAATTTTTTTCCCGAACCGGTTGGGGGGAGGGGCCGTGTGGGTTTCGCTTTCTGGAGGGGCCCTCCTTTGCAGATTCTTTAACAAATTTGCCCTAAACCAGCACACACCTCCACAGTAATTTCCCCATTTTTCAATGTAATGGTTGTTTGTAATTGTTCCAATAAATCTCTCCCTAAAAGTGCCCTTGGTGAATTAGGCATGTACAAGAATTTATGAATACCCCATTGTTTTCCCAATTTATACCTCAAAGGTTTGCAAAAATATGCCCTTTCAGACTGGCCAGTTGCCCCCTGCACTACAACATAATCATTTTCCACAGGCAATAAAGCTTTATTTAAGACTGAATATGTAGCTCCCCTGTCAACCAAAAATTCCACCCTTTTCCCTTCTTCCCCCAGCCTCATTGTTATAACCAGTGGATCCGCTGGGGCAGGATCCCCCGGTCCTCCTCAGTTGTTTTGTACGTGTGCAGCCATCAGTTGGTCACTCCTTCTTCATTCTGGGCATTGGTCTTTCCAGTGACCAATTCTTTTGCAGATTGCACACTGGTTCCTGCTCAGCCGAGGTGGTCCTTGTCTCGGTGGGCCCTGGTTGTATTTCCTCTGCCTTTCCTCCTGTACCACTGCCACCAACCTTTTCATTCCTTGTTTATATCCTTCCTCCCGGTTACTAAATACTCTCCAGGCTTCCTCTAACAAGGCTTCAAGATTCCTCCCATCTGGTCCCCGAATTTTCTGACGTTTACGCCTGATATCTCCAGCAGACTGCCCCAAAAATGAATTAACTAGTTGATTTGTCCCTATCTCAGACTCCGGATCTAATGATGTATGACGACGCATAGTATCCCTTAAACGCTCTAGAAATTCAGATGGAGTCTCAGAAGGCCCCTGCTTAAGGGAATATAAGGCAGACCAGTTTATGGTTTTTGGAATAGCTCTTTCTACCCCTGTTGCTATCCACTCTTGATACTCTGCTAATTTCTTTACCTCTGCCGACACATTAGGATCCCATTCTGGGTCTTGGAGGGGGAAATGTTCTTTTACATCCAGCTGGGTGGCCTTACAGTAATCCTCTGCCAAATTCCCTGCTGTCTTTAAGATCAGCTGTTTCTCTGTTTCAGTGAAAGCATCTTGTAGTAGTTGGATGTCAGCCCAGTCTGGATTGTGCTGTTTGATAACATATCGTAGGCGTTTGGCAGTGAGTATCGGGTCAACACGATAATTCCTCGCAATCCTTTCCCATGCTTCTAAATCAAGGGTGGTGAATGGCACTTTAATCATTAATTTGGCCCCTTCTGGTCCCACTGCCTGTCACAGAGGGGCCTGTAGCACTACTTGCCTCCTAGTTCTAGATGCGACTGGACTGTCAGGAGGGGGGTGGGTTCTAGTGAATGTGCCTTCCCCACCTGAGTCCTCCTCCTTTTTGGGGAAGTTCCCTTCCTCCTCATCCTCAGTTTCAGCCTCAACTTCCCTAACCCCCTCCCCCCCCCTCGGGGAGGAGCTGGAGGGTATTTCACCCACTCAAATGTGTCCCTTTCTTGCTCCTCAGAACGATAGACCTTATCTGATCTCATACACCGTTGTCCTATACTGCATGCTGAACAACAGCGTTTGATTTGCCCTCTCTTTGCCTTGTTATCTTTTTCAAGGGCCAAGACCAGTGGGTCTGAGGGTGTTTTAATCCCACAGTGCCTTTGCCACTCTTGGTGATTTCTTAAAACAAAAAACATGTCAGCATACGAGACCTCATCCCATTTACCTTCCCGTCTTTAAAACAACATCAACTGCAGTAAAGTATTATAGTCTAGGGTTCCAGTGGGTGGCCACCTTGCTCCGTCCTCTAACCTGTATAAGGGCCACCAGCGTGTGCAATACTGGATTAGATCCTTTTTATTCTCAGAGACCCCCAGCTAGTGACTTCCTTCCAGTGGGCCAAGATGCACCCTAAGGGGCTGGCCGGTGGAACTTCCTTGCTCTGGTTAGTTCCCATTATTTCCTTCTTGCCCTATCTCGCTTCCACCCAAACCTCTTTTCACAGGACTTCACAGTAGCTTCCCAGTCCTCCTCCCACACACTCCAAGTGGCAGGTATCAGATGCGATTTCCCACACACAAGTTTTAAGATCTTAGACTCTGAATCAGCTTGATCAGAAACCTCTAATCTACACTTGGGGCACGTGCCCCGTCGCCTGCTAGAACAACAATACCAGCGTTTCCCACAAACTACGCACTGTAATAATACCCACGCAGCGTGCCAGCCTCTTGATGCGCCAAAGGCTACTCGAAATTTCTCACAAAAGCAAGCTATTCCATTTATTACAGGGAGCTCTAAATCTTCTACAGCAAGGTGTTCCCAGTCCAGACTTACAAGAGTGCCAGCTGAAGTCCGGTAGAGCCCCTCTAAATGAACTCGTTCGTCTCCTCTATCTATCCAATAATTCACCGGATTCACAAATTCCCAAGGGTCAAGTCCAAATCACTGAGGCAGAGGAACACCTCGTGTTCGTCTAGCCACGGTGAAAGCATGCACAACCTACACCACAATTTACCACCTTTACTCAATAAACGTCCTCACCCATGCTTTTCCACAGTTTACTCTGTTTTCTCTGTCGGGCGCTCCCACCCCCGCGCAGCCTGCTTCGGCCGGTGTTTACTCAGCCTCCCCAGCGGCAGGTAGGACCTTTTTCCCCCCCCGCCCAGTAGAGCACTATGGATCTACTCTCTTTTATGCACCATACACTTTATACGCTTGCACAATTACAAATACAGCACGCTGATCACACAATGCAACATACAGCAACACAGTGTCCGGACACCACTCACACACACACAAACAAAGAAAACATACACGGGTTCAGCTCTGCCCTATCAGAACATGAACCCCAATACACGCATACACGGGTTCACCCAGCTCACCCCAGAGCCGCTGGCGGTCCTGCTCTATCAGGACAACGAAACGACGAACACCGTCTCTAATACAGCTGCTCTATCAGCTGAACCCAGACGTCTCTGGGTGGTTAACTCCCTTGCTCTCCTTCCTCCCCCCCCCCAGGGGCCCCTCAGTACACACCATATCTTCCTCCGCAGGCCAGCAGGTCCTTGTCTGTCCCAGCAGAAGGCAAGTCGAGACAAGTGGAGCTTCCTCCAGGAAAATCCTGGGGCGCGCCTAGGAATCCGTCGGTCCCCCCCCTGCCCCTGCGGGGACAAAGATGGAGACGGAAAATATCTCTTTCTCCTGGCTGGCTCGCCAAGAATGATTTGCGGAGAAAAGAAGAAACCTCACAACTTTGTAAAAGTTGTAAAGCCCGGTATGCTTTTATTACGACGCGCGCCGGACGCAAGCCTCCCCCAAAGGCATGCGTACCCCCGGAGACTTCGAGTCTTCTTTTTATCCCCCTTCCAAATGCATATGCATACAGTTTCACAATAAGTTCATACATATTCATTCCGCGTGACATTTAGCACCAGTTCTTCTTTATCAAAGGAATTTCTAGGTCGGGGGCAAATTGACTTCGTGGTCTTTTCTGTTTTTCTTTCTCTGTCTCCTTGTTGTCTCTGGAATGCGGCCTCTCCTTCAGCTTTGGCTCTACAGACCCTTCACCTCTTCCAGGCACTTTACCTAGTTCAGGATGGATCCCTTCTCTGTCTCAAAGTACAGGAGCAAGTTTTCTCAGCGCTCTTGGGGTAAATACAAAGTTGCACAAAAATGCATTTATCTGTGATTTTCACTACTGTAACACAAAGGTTCATGAAAACTTTGCAGAAGATATCAAATTTTAAAAGAGATAAGAATTACAGCATAAAATACATGGGATGGTGTCATGGTTTGAGCCTGGCACAGAGCCAGTGCCCCCATGAAAATGCCCTCACCCTGGTGTCTGCTGTGAGATGTGATCAGGAATAAGCAAAACAGGCTCTAGCTTAAACATAAAGAACACTTTATTACCTAAACTACAGGAAAATAGGAAAAAAACTATAAGGAAAAGAGAAGAAAAAAATTGAAAACCTTACAAAAAACACTTTCCTCCTCCCCACCACCAGAATTTCCCAATCCGATACATTCCCCCAAAACGCCAACTGCCCAGCCTGGCACCACCCCTTAGTATACTCAAACTTCAGTCCATGAAGAGGAGAGGAGTCCTTCTTGTTCCATAGGCTTCCCCTGGAAACACGTTGAAACCTCGTGTGCTTCCAATGTCACTCGGCACCGCCCGGAAAGTCCTTTTGCCGCTTGTGACATCTTCCTTCCATGCCCAGTGCTCTCACCACTGTGCATGGACCAGAGCTGCTTTTAGGGCTATCTTTTAAGGATGCCTTGTCTCACTCCAAAAAGGCACAGTCTCTGCTTTGGGACATCTGTCCCCCCCATATTTTTCCAACCCCCTGGGGCCGAGGGGTCCCCACGATGAACCCTCCTGGTTCTGAGGCACTGCCTCCCCCTAAGTGCAGTCTCTGTGTCACAGGAACAAACTGAGTCCATGGCTACAAGAAAAGTCCAGCCAAAAGGCCACTCCAATCATCTCTCTCTCCACTGAGCCTTCTCAACATTCTTCGGGCCAGGTCCTTGTCTCATCTCATCTCCTATCTCCCTTCTTATTCAGCTCTGAGGAGGATCAGCATTTTTGCAAGGCCCCACTCATGTAAGAAAGGGGTTAAAACTTCAGTCTCTGTCTTTCCCAGAGCACTCCGGCACTCCCACACACGCTGCTGCTGCTCCGGCCGGCTGGGCTGCACCCTTCTCTCCCTTTTCTCCTCCTGGGCCGGCTGCTATCACATTCAGATGCCAGCTCTCCCTCTCTCTCCCTCCTGGGGGGGGCATGGCTGCCCAAGGGCTGTCTCTTGGGCTGCTCCTCCACCCTTCCATCCTCGAGGGCCTTCTCACCCCCCATCTCTGTCCAGGCCCCGGGCCTACCACATGGCTGCCCCTCCCCCGCCCAGCAGCAGCGGCTGGACAGGGGAGGGAGATCCGACCTCTGTCCCTCGAAGTCCCAAGAGGCCTCTCAGGGCCAAAGGTCTGCTTTTTAACCCCTGTGTATTCTCGGAGGTGTGTCCAAACCCCACTGGTCACACCAGGTGCCAATATCAAACTCCGAGCATCCATTGGTTTGACCACAGCCTCCCAGAATTCCCACTTCTTCCTGGTCAAACCACCACAGATGGGTTTCTAGATGGGACACTGTCTAAGAGAAAATCTCTGTATTTCAACACTTCATCACATTAGGATTTCATGAAGTGCCAAAGAACATGGCAAAATATCATTCAGGCCATTATTTACTGGAGTTCAGCCTGGCCATTAGTAGGAATTGGGTTTGAACAAAATGTAGATATACCACACACACTTTCCCTTCACTGAAAAATTACTGTTTACAATGAATAAGCAATGAGGATCAAAATTGATTGAAAGCATCTTAAAAATGTAAAGTATTTCATTGTAAATGATCTGTGATCCAATTACTTTTTCCACCTTAGTGAGGGACAAAGAAATTCTTCCATATCATGATGGTTTACAATTGTATATACCAATGTTTTCTTCTGAAAAGATATAATCTATTTCTTTCTTTCTATTTTTAGAAGAAAATATTCCTAGACATACAATACATGAGAACTAAGTAATTTTAAAGAAACAAATGAAATGAAAATATTCTGTAAATATAATTAAATGAAAAGCTGTGTTTTAAATAGGAGGTAGATATTTAACAGAATTTTTGTACCAGATATTTGAATTATTGCACCAGCTATTTTGCCCACAAAGAGAGGTATTTAGCATTACAGTCTTTTCCAAGGTGTTCATGATCTGCTATGCTGACTTCTGTGTGTGCCTAGGTGTGTGTGGAAGGGGGGCATGTGAAGGGGAGTGTGTATCTTTGCTTAACACTTGTAGTGGCAGATTCATGCCTCAGCTCCATAATTTGTTTTAGAAACTTCACAGAGAGTGGATATGAAGTTTAATATCAACAAGAGATCAATTCCCAAATCATCCATTTTACTCTACCTTATAAATCATATGCTTTGTTGCATATTTTATCAAATATACTTTCAAGCCACATGGAGGAATGAGAATGTGGAGAATCCCTCCAATGTCTTGCAACTTTTATGCACATAGATTTTCAAGAAAATCATAATTTCTCTTTTAAATATGTCTGGGACAGGCATCATGGTGGTGTCAATCTGTTGGAGTTTTTGTTGCTGGGAGAAGTTGCACAAAAGGATTGGTTTTTACATTGACCAGTTACTGAATCAAGTGCAGGAATACATTGGAAATTCAACTGGGGGTTCCTTTTTCTAGCAGACTACTTCTAGAACTAGCTTGCAGACTGAAGCTGACTCTTTTTCTCTCTTTTTGTTTCTTTCCTATTTTCTTGGCTTCTTTGCCACTATCTACACAATTTTAGAACTTTTTTCCCAACTAAAATTGTTTCATAGTGTGATAATTATGATACATTTTTTACAAGGAATTTTTAAAATCTTTGTTAGAGTTAAGAAAGTTAAAGACTTAGGTCTTTTTCTTCCCTTATCAATATTGCAATGAAATTGTTAAATAAAGACCAACTCTTTATTTCTATTTTTCTTTTGAACCCAAGGAGATAATTCCCATACATTAATACATTTTGTGGACCAATATTTGCCATTCTGATGTAAGTTGTCCCTTCTCAACAATATACATTATGTGACTATGTTGACAACACTTTTGGTGAAGATCCTAACTGGTCTTAGACACACATAGGGAGAAATTTGCTCAGCCAGTGTCAGTCTTAAGCATGCGTATCAGAAGATCTTTCTATAGCTGGGGAATTTTCCCATGAAAGGGATTCAGTTATGGAAGAGATACTTATCCCAGAATTTTACATTCTTCTTGAACACTACTTAAGGAACTTAGATCCCATGTCCATTTGGATCTCTCTCTGCACAGAACTTTGGCATGCCAGTCCTTGAAATGCATCTCTAAGAGAATTCACTAGCACAGAATGAATGAGAGTGGAAGGGATCTGTGGGGCTCACCAGGTCCAACCTCCCTGCTTAAACCAGGATACCTAGAGCCTCTTGCCCAGGATTATATTGGAATATGATCCCAATATTACCAGGCAGATTGTGCCTGGGCTTGTCTAACCCTTGCTGCTGGGCCAAAGACGGAAACTGTCGTATTTCACCTCAGAGACACTTTTGGCTGGCTGGATGTTGCAGCTGGGCACTGAAACAACCCAGGCTTGTAGAAACTCAGTTTACCTCGGGTGGAAAGGCTTCAAGCTAGGGTGAAGAGGAAAAGGAGATGGATTCTGCAGAGGGTTTAATCCAGAGTTTTCTTCCATGGTCACAGACATCTAAATCTTGGTAACAGCTCCAACAGAATGCTGAGCACATGGTCCTGGCTCAATTTAAGCCCAGGGACAGGGGAAGGGACAGGTGAGGCACCAACCAAGTGAGAGGAGGAGGGTCTCAGGGGACGAGAGACACACAGACAGGCCAGTGACCCCAGGCCTGAAGGGCATCCTTTGAACTTGACCAACCACATGAGGCCTTGCTGGAATTTGAAGACTGATTGACAGCCCAGCAGGGGGTGAGGGGGAAGAGAGGTATTGCCACACCTGGGAAGAGACTGGGAAGTAAAACAGGGAATGAGCTCACACTGCAACAGGATTATATCTGGGTGTACTTTTAATGTCTTCAAAGATCCAGACTCCACAATCTTTCTGGACAGTCTGTGCCATGGTTCAGTCATCCTCACGCTAAAAAATAATTTTGTGATGTTCAGAGGCAATCTCCTGTATTTCAGTGTGTGCCCACTGCCTCTTGTCTTTTCACTGAGCATCATTGAAAAGACACTGGTTCCCTCCTCTTTGCACTATTCCTTCCAGTATGTATGTGTGCTGCCATGTAGATAAATGTCAAAAACCTCCCTGAAGCCAAGGCAGACAATAAATATTCCCTTCATCTACCAGGCAAGTTGATTCATCAGAGGAGTTTAAAAAGTTGTCACGCATTAAGTTCCCCTGGTAAATCCATGCTGACTACATTATTTTGTCCTCCTTCATGTGCCTGGCAATGCTTTCCAGGAATAGCTGCTCCATCAACTTCTCCATCAACTTCCTGGGGATAAAAATTAGGCTGGCTGGCTTGTATTTTTCCGAGTCCTCCTAGTTGCCTTTTTTGAAGATGGGTGACATTTGCTTTCATCCAGTCTTTGGGCACTTTCCTCAGTCACCATGATCCATCAAACATGATTAGGAGTGGCCTCAGAATAACATCTCCTTACACCCTTGAGACCTGTGGATCCATCTAAACAGGGCCTGTGGACTTCATGGAATACGTACCATTTCAGTGACTATGCCCATAAAAGTTTGCATGGGATAACAGGACATATAAACAGGTACCTGAAGAGTGAGTGAAAAGCTATGGAAGCAATCCAAAAGGACAAAGACTAGAGTTCCCTTTTAAGACAAAGCATTCTATCATGGAGCTGAGCAGCTTTAGATCTAGGTAAGCTTCCCCTCTGAAAGGATGCAGAAGACATTATTTTTCCTTATCCAGTAATAAAATATATTGACCATTCACTTTCAATACAAAAATTAAATTATTTCCAAAACTACTGCCTCCTAACTAGACAATAATGTACTGGCTGGGTATTCCCCTAACAGATGAGAGCACCTGCTTGATGTCTCTTATGCCTACAGACTATTCAAATTAGGTCATTTGAGTGGGGATTACTGGTCTTTGAACTTTCTTTATGATGAATTTGGAATGTTTACTGAAGCAAGGACCAGAAGATGAAAACTTCATTTCCCATCATTGCACATTAACATCCATGGCTGTAATGCCATTGTTTCTCACCAACTGAGTCAAGAATTTATGACTACAAAGTGGATTAGCGCCAAAAGGAAAGCTAAAGGCTGGATAATATTCTCTCCTGGTAAAGCTATTTATCTCAAATGAAGTGATCAAATTCTAATCACTCACCGGCCTAAAGCTTCAAGGAGGGGGACATGGACCAGGTTTAGTTGCACTGCCATTCTCTTTGTCACCTCAGTGTTTAATAGGGGTATGCAGACATTCAAAAACATAGCTTTGCTGAATTCATAAAATTCAGTCTTAAAAATAACTTTTTAGCAGCTGAAATGAAAAGAACAAATAAAGTGCAATTAATTCCATGGAAGATTGAAATTATTATTTCTTCATTTTGCAATTGAGGATGTATATTGTGTAAGTTTGTCTTGTGTTGTTCTACAGGTTTTCTAACGGGCACATCTTTCTTTATGAACGGACTGTCCTTTCTTAAATACTTTCATATGGAGGAACATGCTTCTGATAAGAAGAGCACTAGGACGTCTTTACTTGAACTTTTATTTTTACTGATGCTTGGTCCTCTGAAATGAACAGTTTTTTAAAACTGAAATGTGTTACTATTGTTCCCACGGGGTAAGCCACAGACTCTTCTGGTCAGACCTGTCACTAGTCAGCTATTCTCCTATCTGCCTTTAAGTAGTTGAATGTTCTGGTCTAAAAGCAGCACCTTCTATGTAGCCATGCTCTTAGTTGTCAGTGTCATCTTGAATCCAAACACCCTCCTGCAAGGGACCGCTGGTTCTGTAGTCTACTAAAGGGAAAAAACAGTCCATCCATGCTTCCTGATTTAAAATATTGGGGTATGGTGTCCCTAAACAATTCTCTGCAGTTGAACACTACTTGTCTTTGCCATGTTTCTTCAACTCACTTTCAAATAATTCATGCGTTAGGTATTGTGAGAATTGCTTGGTTTGAAGATGATTAGAAAGGGTATGAGAATACTTTTGTGCCTCTGGTATAAGGATACTTTTCAAATCCATACAAACTTCCTGCAAATGCAAGAACATGTATCCTGTATTGTCCTAGGTTACAATATAAAAATATATTCTGTTCCCATCCTCAAGAGCTGCTGAAACCAGGAGGAGCATCGTTTTTTCCTTATCTCCTGTTAATGGGCCCATCAATGTCTTGCCACATGACTCAGAGATAACTCCCTCCAGGAGCCATTTCTGTTCAACAGGTAATCAAGGACCCACCCCATGACTCAGAATGATATCAGCCCATTAGGAGATGCTCCGCCCAGGGGGAGGGATAAAGGATTACTTTTTCCATCCTTTCAGGCTTTTCACAGCAGTTTTTGAAAATGTTAAGTTCTCTCTGGATGCCAAGGACGACATAGTGGTGTTGTTAGTTCCGCTTTGTCTTCTCTTCTCTGCACAGCCTGCAACATGCTTAGAAACAAAGCACTACATGGTGTGGTGCAGTGTTTTCTTGAGGAAGAGGAAAGGAGAAGCAAAGCAACAGCGTCCGTGTCCGCACAGAATGCCAGAGAGGAGGAAGAACCTGAAAGCGAAACAGCGTCTGTGTCTACGCAGGCTGTCACAGTGGAGGAAGGAACCAAACGAGAAACAACATCACCCATGTCTACGCAGACTGTCACAGAGGAGGAAGGAACCAAAAGCATAGTCAGCATCTTCACACACACCGTCACCGAACCAGAACAGCCTGAACCAGTAGCAGTTGCCCCCGTTGAGAAGAAGAAATCAAAGAGTAAATCAGTCTGCATAGTGACTAATGAGGATGTGGCAGGACCCTCGCATTCAGCGGAAGAGACAGAGCCAGAAAACATCACTCGCTCTTGTTTTGCGGAGAAAAGAAGAAACCTCACAACTTGTAAAAGTTGTAAAGCCCGGTATGCTTTTATTACGACGCGCGCCGGACGCAAGCCTCCCCAAAAGGGCATGCGTACCACTGAAGATTTCAGACCTCCTTTTATCCCCTTTCCAAATGCATATGCATACAGTTTCACAATAAGTTCATACATATTCATCTTGCGTGACACTTAGCACTAATTCTTCTTTATCGGAGGAATTCCTAGGAGGAATTCCTAGGTCGGGGGCAGATTGACCTCGTGGTTTTTCTGTTTTTCTTTCTCTGCCTCCTTGCTGTCTCTGGAACACGGCCTCTCCTTCAGCTTTAGCTCCACAGACCCTTCACCTCTCCCAGACACTTCACCTAGTTCAGGATGGATCCTTACTCTGTCTCATTCTCTATCCCTGGGTAAGCTGCATGACCTGCGGAGGGAATTCACCCGACAGACGAATGAGTCCATCCTGACCTGGCTGCTCCTGTTTTGCGGAGGAAAGAAGAAACCTCACAACTTGTAAAAGTTGTAAAGCCCGGTATGCTTTTATTACGACGCGCGCCGGACGCAAGCCTCCCCAAAAGGGCATGCGTACCCCTGAAGATTTCAGACCTCCTTTTATCCCCCTTCCAAATGCATATGCATACAGTTTCACAATAAGTTCATACATATTCATCTTGCATGACACTTAGCACCAGTTCATCTTTATCAAAAGAATTTCTAGGTCGGGGCAAATTGACCTCGTGGTCTTTTCTGTTTTTCTTTCTCTGTCTCCTTGCTGTCTCGGCATGCGAGTTTTTCCTTCAGCTTTGGCCGTTTGACTTTTCGCTGTTGTCAGACACTTCATCTAATTCAGGACGGATCCCTACTCTGTCTCATTCCCCCCTTTCCTAGGAAATAAGTAAATTCTTTTACTTAATGAAAACTTTCATGACAATAAGTGTGTTTTAATGCTTCACTATGTACGTTTGATAAAGAGGTTAGTACAGCCATTCGTTGTAGTATTCTCCAGTTCCAAATTAACAATGTAATAGATAATCTTAAGCTTATCCCAACTAATATTAGCAAAACTACAATAGGGTGGCACAACTCATTAAAGATTCCATTTTCAGTTGGTGACCACCCAAAGATCACATCTCACCAGTGATGATCTATATTTTATTTTATTCTTTGTAGAAGTCTGGGTTATCTCCTTTGTATCATGTTGGACAGTAATTAAGGTTTTCTTTCCACTTTCTTGGATTCCTTTCAAGACTTCTAATAGATCTTGGTGCTTAATTAACTGTTTTACCAATGTAAGGTTCACCCCAATAGGGGTAGGTGGTAGTCTGTGATACACTGTGTAATTGGCTGTAATCAGCTGGTGGGATGTTACTGGTACCAAATACCACAAATCACACCCAATAATCTTAGCAAAATTACAAATACAGAAATTAGAATGGTTTCTACTAGACAGAATAACATCATTGCTATCAATTTGTACAGCAGCACAAGCAGTTCTCAAGCATACACCCCTTTCCAGTATATACGAGCACAGTTTTCTGGTCAGTGACTGGATGAATTTCAAAGTGGCAAATACCCTGTTCAGTGTCTAAACACATCCTGGGCATTAGCAGTATTGCTTTCACAAATGAATCTCATTTGTTCTCTAGTAATGCAGGATTCTATGTTTACTGTCTGCCACTTTTCATTCATCTTTTCGTGCCCACACTCTATGTTCTGAAGGATAGAGTATTGTTTTTTTCATGGTTTAATCTTAGGGCAATGATGGGATGGATAACATAAACAGTGGCATTACATATGGTAAGCACAAAGGCAGTGGCCACATTAGAAACAGGATCATAGGTGAAATTCACCATAGTCCACCAGGATTGAAACTTCCTTTCAAAATCAATTGTATTATCCTACACAATTTTCCAAATTTCAGCTGGAAAATTACCTTCACCCCTTTCCTATATGATCAGAGCTGCTGTTGCTTGTATCCATAACTGTGCTTGTATACAACTGAAAGCTAAAGACACATTATCTTGAACTATACTAAGTGCTTCTACTATCAATTTGTGGTCTTGGTCCCCGGCCTCTTCATACTTCTTTACTTTAGCAGTACTTTTGAAATCTGTCACTGGCTAGTTCCTAATGCCAATAGAGATTACTATAAAGGCTGCTTCAATTTTGTTAGGCTACCTGCTGCAGCAGCCAGTTTATTCATCACTATTTCTGAATCAATTCCATTTAAAACTCCTAATCTTGTCCCTAATATGCCAGTTTGATGTTTCTTATGGGGAACAGGAACTGCTTTCTGTCCATGACCATCCCTCCCTGCCAGAGGGATGTGCTGGGCTCACACTGCAAATTCAGACACACTTCACAAGTGTATCTGACAGAGGTTTAGGTCATACTTGAGGCAGATGTTTGTTCTGAAATGTAGAGACCTCAGGGAATCTAACTTCTCCCTCTCCCTCCAAAGCACCTGATTTCTCAGATGTGTGGCAAGTAGGAATGTCTCTCCTGGTCACCCACCTTGCCCCTAGCTAAGATCAAGCTGTGGACTGTGTTCAGGGCAGAAGATAATGGAGGGGAAATCTTGAGAGAAGAGCCTAAATTCATTGCAGTGCCTCAGAAGAAACTGGGATCAGGTTTCTGCTACTTGAAACACTCAGCACAAAAGTGATGCTCAAAATCCTACAGCCTGCTGCTGAGCTCTTAGAGGGTCTCTCTCTTTACTTCTTTTAAGCAGAATCCAACTGCCTCAGACTGGGACAATCACTGATCCAAATCTCAGTAGGAAAAGGGACAGCTATAAATAAGGAAAATCACCTTCCTTGCTTGGGTTAATTTACCACCTGCAGTTCAGCACCCTTTACCAGCCATTGCCTGGGGGTTCAGCCAACCAGCTTGGAAAATGACCTATGGAAACTGATTTCTTGGTGTTCCTGGTTTTAGGCACCAGGAGAGCTGGCTCCTTCCTTTCTTGTTCTGCTCCTGAGATATGCCTGTTTTTGTGACCATGTTGTCCAGCCCTCAAAGGAAGTTTTTAGGAAGGAGGAGCAGGCTGGTTGGATTTTTGAGATGTTAATTTGCATTATCAACTCCACACGTTTGAGAGACCATTCTGGATTGAATAATAGCTGTTGTTCAGTCACATTCTTTACTACGTTACGTCTAAGTTTGGAGTTTGGGTAGAGTCTGAACTAGTATGGGGTGTATAAGGCCCCGCTGTGGTAAAAAGTGCAGTGTCCACTTTGAATTCAAATGAAAGTCTGACAGTAACTCGAGCTCAAAGGCAGGTCACTTCTACAGGCTGTATCAGGGTGAAATTACACCAACAGTCTGATTCACTTAGGTTATCACAGACTTCCTGGTGTTCATATACACCAGGGGAGGTTCAGACACTAATTACATCTGGTCTCTCATAAGCCATCCTATTGATGACTAAGCACTTTACTTTGATATCTTCTCCTCAGATTCCTTGAAGTGTTCACAGTTCCTGTTCTTGCTATTCTTGCTCCTCACATACCTGATTCTCGTGGATTACTACAGTAGATATGTTTAAATCTTTTATCTCAGAAGGTTTTCCCATGGATCCAGTATACTGATTAAATGCCAGGGACCAAGGCCATTCAGCATTGCTTTGGGTAGAGGTACTCTCTAGTTCTAAAACTTCAGTTATAATTCCATACAAAACAATTCTGTACACTAAAGTATGAGCTACTCCCGACCGCAATATACTCATTTTGCCCGAGTAAGTTTTAGTCTCAGTTCATTGTCTCCTGGTGCCACTCCTGAAGGGGCTTCTGGGCCTTCTTCACCCGAGAGTGATGGATCCAGGCATTCTGCTCCTTGATTTTGATTGCAGTGAAGGTGGTGAGAGGTACTTGCAGTGGTCTCTCCCACTATGGTTCCGAAGTCTTCTCTGTAAGAGACTTAACATATACATCAACCCCAGGTTATCTAACTCCCTGCTCAGAGTTACAGCCACATGTTTCTCAATTTCTCTGAGCCGTTTGCTTAATGCCACCATGTAAGTGGACATTCTGGACATTACCCTTGTATTCTATGTGGTCTTCTAAAAGGCATTCCAAAAGGATTCAGCATTCCTTTAGCTCAAAAGGTTTAGTTTGAATTTGCAATAGTGCTAGTGGAAGAGCTTCTTGCCCCAGTCTTATGATTTGCTGCTTTATCAAATGATTCATTCTCTCCCCCTGGCCACTTGATTGGGGGCGGTATGGGGTGTGAAGTTCCTAATCTGTGCCCAGATTGCTACTAATCTGTTGCACTATTTTGGAAATGACAGGTGATTCTTTATCTGAGGATATTGTGGCTGGAACTCTGAAGCGTGGTATTATCTCTTGTAAAAATGATCTGGTCACCTCTTGAGCTTTGACAGTTCTGGTGGGGAATGTTTCTGGCCACTCTGAAAATGTATCTATTAATACCAGTAAATACTGATACCCCCCTTTCCTTGGGAGTTCTGAAAAGTTGATTTGCCGCTGCTGTACAGGCCCATGGCCTCTCCCAGTCTGACCGAGTTTTGGCCCGGGGAGGATATTTTGAGGTTAGTCTGGAGGCAAGGATCACATTATCAGCTCACCTGAGTGATAGTGGCATATAAATTCCTGACAACGATACAACAATTCTTTCAATCAGATGTGTGTTCTAGAAAGCCTGTGGGAATTACTACTTCAAAGTCAACACTTCATTCCAATGCACTCTGTATCACTCGCAGCCTTGGCTATTTCGAGAAAGGAGCCACACTCTATAAAAGGCTTTAGGTAGTTAGGCCCTACTGTGTTTTCTAGTGCCCTTCCTTCACTAGTAACCACGAAAATGGGAAGGGATTACTAGCTCTCTTTCAATGGTAGCCCACCCCTTGCAGTTGTACGTCTCTTTTGATTAGTATTATTGTATTATGGCTTACCTTCGAGGAAAATCTGTACCTCACCCTTTGCTGCTTTCTTTGCCTCTCCATCCGCCAGCTCATTTCTTTCCTCCAATTTTAAGCTCACTCTCTGGTGTGCCTTAATATGCCTTTTCAGGTAGCTGAACTGCTTCCAGCAGCTGGATTGTCTCTTCTTTCCCTGTGAGGTCAGCAGTCCCCTCTCCTTCCAGATGGCTCCATGTGCATGCACAACTGTGAATGCCTGTTGCTGTTTCTAAGGCATGGGTCCATGCATTTCCTTTGCAGAGGTACCTGTTGGTTAGGGTCCAGACTCTATTACCTCTCTGCAGGTAGTCACTGTGAACTTTGCAATGTCGCTTTCTTGTCAGTGAGCCAGGTGTCTGCATCGTCCGGAGGAGTGTCCTTTAAGTCTGGGCGGCTGGAGTACGTAGCTTCAATGGTCTCCAGGCAATCATGGTGTACTGCTTCTCCTTGATTCCACTGAGAAAGGAAGCTGGGTTGACAATATTAGTCACCACTATCTCTACATCATCTTGCTCTACCATGGTGGCCTGGTATTTCAGAAACCTCTCTGGTGAAAACCAGTGGCCACCCTTTACTTCCAGTACTGCGGACACTCTGTGGGACACTAGCACAGTCATTTTTGTCCCAGGGTAAACTTGTGTGCCTCTTGAATGTTCAGCACAACTGCTGCTACAGCTCTGAGTCAGCCTGGCCATCCTACAGCTGTTGCATCTAGTTGCTTAGAGAGGTAAGCAACTACCCTCCGGTATGGACCCAAGTCCTGAGCCAATATTCCCAGGGCAATTCCTTGTGTGGAAAAATAGAAAGAATGCTTTACTTACATCTGGAAGTTTCAAAGCTGGAGCCGACATGAGGGGGACTCTCTAGCTGGTGAAAGGCCTGTGTGGCGTCTCTTGTCCGCTGGAGATCTCAGTTCCCATTGGAAATAAGAGCATAGAGGGGTCTGGCGAACAGTCCATAATTATAAACCCACAGCTGGCACTACTCTGCCATGCCTAAGAAGGTTTGGAGTTCTTTCGTTGTTTGTCTGGGGTTCAGGGTTTGGCATAGGGCTTCCCTGCCTTAAAGTCTGCTGCTCAGCACTCACTTCTTACCCCAGGTAGATTACCTTCTGTTTCACTACCTGTGCCTCTTTCTTTGAGACTCTGCATCCTTGGAGTCCTAGGAAATTCAAAAGGCTTACCGTCCAAGCTTCTCTTGCTTCCCTCGTCTGAGTGGCTACTAGAAGATCATCTATGTACTGCAACAGCCTCCTTTCCTCTTGTGGAGCTTCCTGGGACTCTGGGTCTTTGCAAGCTGTTCTCCAATCGGAGTGGGGAATTTTGAAGCCTTCAGGCACATGGACTATGTGACCTTGTGTTTGAATGCAAAAATGTTCTGGCTGGCTTCGTGGATAGGGAGGCAAAAGAAGGCATCTCTTAGGCCTAAAACAGTGAACCAGGTTAGCTCAGGTGTTAAACAAGTTAGTAAGGTCTATGGATTTGCTACCACAGGGTACAAATTCTGTGTTATCTTATTGACAGCCCTTAATCCAGTAATCCAGTACTATCAGTTATTGGACTGATTCTTTCCTTACCTTCCTTTTGAGGGTACTACTCAGTTCTCACTGGTTGTGTTCTTTCATTAAGCTTGATGGGGGAGCATCTTTCACTCTCCCCGGTGTAGCAGAGGCCCATACCCTTGAAAACACTTATTTACTTATTCTAATATCTCCTTACTAATGTCTTTCTTAATTTCAGTGTCTGTTAATATTAAGCCTAACATCTTTATATTATTTGCCTCCAGAGTAACCTTTCTCATTTGAGAATGTTTAGCAAATTGAGTGAATTGTACAAAAGCTTTTAGGTACACATAGTACACATGTTACTTTAAAGGTTTGCAAAAGTATGCCTTCTCAGACTGGCCAGTTGTTCATTCCCCACACTACAACATAAACATTCTCCACAGGTACTAAAGCTTTATTTAAAACTGAACACATGACCCTTGTGCCGACAAAAATTCTTCCCTTTTGGGAAGGTCACCTTTACCCCTCCTCCCTTACCTTGGGAGGAAGCCTTTAAAAAATCATATGTACTCATTTTGCGAACTGTGATTGCTTCGCATTTCAGCGTGATAATCCCTGCCTGATTTCATACGTTGCTATCTTATGCTGCATGCTGAACAACATGTTTGATTTGCTTTCTCTTTGCCTTGTTTTCCTTTTCAAGGGCCAAGACCAGAGAGCGGTCTGATCTTACAGTCTCTTTGTCATTCTGGGTGATTTCTTAAAACAAAAGACATTTCAGCATACAAAAACTATCCCATTTATCTTCCTATTATAAAACAGTACTAACAGCAATGAAGCACTATAAATCTTTTTATTTTCTGAGCTGCTCTTACTGGCAACCTCCTCCCAGTGAGCCCCTCCCAAAAGGGGCTAATTTAGGAACCTGTTTGCTCTGATCAGTTCTCATTATTTATTTCTCCTTGCCCTATCTCGCTTCCATTCAAACCTTTTTACAGACCTTCACAGTAGTTTCTCAGTTTTCCTCCTATACACACAGCTCCAGGTGGCAGGTATCAGATGTGATTCCCACACACAAGCTCTAAGACCTTAGGTTCTGAATCCGCTTGACCAGAAACCTCTAATTTACACTCGGGGCGTGTACCCTGACACTTATTGGAACAGCAAAACAGCAATACCAGTGTTTCTCATAAACACCGCTCTGCAATAATACCTGCACATCCAGCTTTTGCCCACAGGCCATTCCCGTGTTCCCTGGGGAGACAGGGCAGCCTGAGCTGTCCCTGTGCCCAGGGCACAGCCACTGTCACCTCACACAGCCTGCCAGCCTCTTGATGTACCAAAGACTCCCCGAAATTGCTCACAAAGGCAGGCTATTCTGTTTGTTACAGAGAACTTTAAATCCTTTCAGCGGATTGTTTCCAGTAAAGACTTACTGCAGTACCAACCGAAGTCTCATAAATCTCATAAGTCTCATTAACTAATTCATCTCATTCATCCCTTCTATATAAACTCTGTTTTACAAAATATCAGTCTTTTCTAGTTCTCTTCTTGCACAATCTAATTAAGCACTGTGTCTACTTACACTTGTTTTGCTGCTTTGCAAAAAGGCTGTGCTAGTCACAGCCGAAACTCTGATATGCCCACAGACACAGACACACGCACCCTCACTCTCCCCCCCTCCCCCCTTTATCTCAAATTCACTAGAGCCAAGGCTTGAATTACTATGAGGGGGAGAATTCTTGGAATTCCTTTAACTCACTTTATCGAAGTTAAACATATATCACCGTACTATAGTTCTCTTATGTAAAATGCTACTCTTGTTGCATCAAAATCTTAAAATCTCCACAAACACCACTATACAATCTGAGAATCAAATTACCACAATGCAGCGGAAGAAAATCACCACACAAAATCACTGGGAAAGGGCATATTTCTCAAAGTGCTCACTTTTCTCGACACAACACAGCATACCATAATTCAGCATTTATTCATATCAATTTTCCTGGACACAATCAAAATAACAGCGCACAGTCTAGAGATCAAGTCCAAACATCCAAGGCAAAGGAACTCTCTGAGCTCATACTCACGGTTAAAATGTACCAAATCTACACAAATCACTACATTCAAACACGATAAATACCATCACTGACATTCCTCCACTCGCTTCTCCGCGGGGCACTTCTCTCCCTGCCCCCGCAGCCTGCTGCAGCCGGCGCCTCTGGTCTCACTCGGCTGCTTCAAACACGGGGAGTACTGACCCCCCCCGCACTGTAGGGCACTGTAGATTTACTCTCTTTTATACACCATACACTTATCACCTGCACGATCACAAACACAGTGCACTGACCACACACATAAACCATACAGCAACACAGTGTCCGGACATCACACACACACACAAACAAAACACACACCGGCTCACCAGTTCTGCTCCATCACAACGATGAACTGAATCCCCAATACACACATACACGGGTTCAGCCGGCTTACCCCCAAAGCCGCTAGCGGTCTGCCCTATCAGAACAACGAACCCTGTCTCTAATACAGCTGCTCTATCAGCTGAACCCATGAACCCAGACGTCTCTGGGTGATTTAGTCCCTTTCTCTCCTTCCTCCCCCCCTGGGGCCCCATAGTACATACCGTATTCTCCTCCGCAGGCCTGCGGGTCGTTGTCTGTCCTCACAGGTGGCAAGTTGAGACAAGCGGAGCCCCACCGGGAAAAAATCCTGGGGCACGCCTTGAAGGTCCGTCCATCCCCCCTGCCCCCGCGGGGACAGAAAACTCCTGGCTTGGCGCGCCATTATGTTTTGTGGAGGAAAGAAGAAACCTCACAACTTGTAAAAGTTGTAAAGCCCGGTATGCTTTTATTACGACGCGCGCCGGACGCAAGCCTCCCCAAAAGGGCATGCGTACCCCTGAAGATTTCAGACCTCCTTTTATCCCCCTTCCAAATGCATATGCATACAGTTTCACAATAAGTTCATACATATTCACCTTGCATGACACTTAGCACCAGTTCTTCTTCATCAAAGGAATTTCTAGGTCGGGGCAAATTGACCTCGTGGTCTTTTCTGTTTTTCTTTCTCTGTCTCCTTGCTGTCTTGGCATGCGAGTTTTTCCTTCAGCTTTGGCCGTTTGACTTTTCGCAGTTGTCAGACACTTCACCTAATTCAGGACGGATCCCTACTCTGTCTCACTCCCATCTGGGATGCTGCAGCCAATGACACCATTCTGGATGGAAGTGGGGCAAGGCAACTGGGATCGCTGTCCCGGGATGTGGTCATTGACCAGGGGATCGGGAGAACCCAAGAAACTCTCAGCCTCAGGTGGCGACTGCTGATGAGTGTGAGGGACAGATACCTTTGTGAAGAAAATCTCCAGGTACACCAAGGAAAATGGAGCACAATGGAACAAGGTATCTGATGCCTGAGGGAACTGGCTGTGCTAGAGATAATTTTCTCAGAAGACAAGAGATTTCATAAAAGCCCAGATTGTGTCCAGTGCACATGGCAAATGTGATTGAGATTTGCACGGCTTGGAGCAGAGATATACTCCCTCTACCTGGCACCACTATAAAGGAGGGAAGGCAAGGACAGGGTGGGCGTTTTGGCCAATAATCTAAGAATTTACGAGGGCACTGCCACCGCCCCATATCGTACCCATGTCTTGTCCATGGAAACAAGGCTGGCTGAGCAAGTCCGGAGCTTGATTGAAGAGGGCCATCAGAAACTAAAAAAGGAACTTAAGGAAGAAGTCTACCACATCTGGCCAGAACCAACAAGAGTCTCTGCCATTAGGGGCTGGCATCGCCCAGCCAAGGAGAGAGGAGCTAACCTCTGGTTTTTCCTTCAGGAGCATGGAGAAGACATGAGGAAGTGGGATGGAAAACCCACCTCTTCCTTAGCAGCCAGGGTACATGAACTGAAAAGAGGAACACCTAACACAAGAAGCTCATCTAGAGTCAGTGCTGCTCCAGTCTCTCGCACACAGAATTCCAGACAATCTAGGAATGATGATATGACTGATCCTCTTGAAGGAACCTCAGGAGCCTATTGACAGGAAGAGAGCAATGTGTGCCACGTCCAGGAATAGGCGGGGCTTGCCTCTAGCCAGGTAGAGGACAGGGACAATCGGATCTATTGGACCATGTGGATCCAGTGGCCTGGTACATCTGACCCTCAAAAATATACGGCTTTGGTTGACACCGGTTCCCAATGTACCCTGATACCATCAAGGTAGGTAGGAGCAGAATCCATTTCTATTTCTGGGGTAACAGGAGGATCCCAGCAGCTGGCTGTATTGGAGGCCGAAGGGAGTTTAACTGGGAACGGGTGACAGAAAGACCCCATCGTGACTGGCTCAGAGGCCCCACGCATCCTTGGCCTAGTCTATCTCAGAATGGTGTGATGGTGTTCACAGGGGTTTTCAGGTGAGGGAAGAGACGAGAATGTTGACTCCATGTTCAGAAGGCTTGATTTATTATTTTATGATATACATTACATTAAAATTATACTAAAAAGAATAGAAGGAAAAGTTTCATCTCAGAAGGCTAGCTAAGCTAAGAATAGAAAGGAATGAATAATAAAGGTCTGTGTATCGGACAGAGAGTCCAAGCTAACCGGGCTGGGATTGGCCATTAATTATAAACATCCAAGATGGGCCAATCACGGATCCCCCTGTTGCATTCCACAGCAGCAGATAACCATTGTCTACATTTTGTTTCTGAGGCCTCAGCTTCTCAGAAGGGAAAAAATCTTAAGAAAAGATTTTTAGTGAAAAGATATCTGTGACATTTAACCAACCGGGAGAAACTGGGGGCGGACCACAAGGCGGGGAATACAATGTTTAAACCAATAGGGGACTACAGGGCAGGAGAATAATTTAAACAAACCAATGGGGTTTTGAAGGATATAAAATTGATAGGGAAGTTTCTAGAGAAAGGGGCAGGCTTGGGGAGGGATTGACATTCAGTGGGAGGAGGAACAGGGAACAAAAGGGCAGGTCTTTGGGGAGATGGACAACTAGGGCAAAAACCAACAACACAGGGGGGAAAGGAACAATCCATTAATAATAAAATATGCTACAACAGCACAAAACAGGAAGTATTACAAAACTGACTACTAGAACTGCATTACAATCAAAAACACACACTGCAACATAGTCTCTCACTGGTTTTGCTTTCAAACCAGAAGAGGTGCCAACCTAAATATTTGCCAACTTAAAAGCTAACTGCCTGCAGTTTTGATTTCCTTCTTAAATATATCACCGTGGCACTACCAGCTTCTCTAATTGTCTTAGCAGTATGTCTGTTCGTAGTGCCAAGCAGGGATTCGCTTTGCCAGGCATGGAGGAAGCTTCTAGGAGCTTTTCACAAAAAAATCACTTTTGTGGCTGGCTTCTTCCATCCCCACCAAAAACCAAGCCATGCAAAACCAACACCTTAACTAATCCGTAGTACTTAGTAAGCATCCAATAATTTCTTTTAAACAATACTTTAAATTTTTTACTAAATGCACTGAAAAGAAATGGATCAATAATATTGATCAAAATAGTTCCAGTTCACTAGAAATATTGGTTCATGCAACTCTGGTTTGCATAACTATTTTTTGTACAATACACAGAAGCTTTTTTCACCTCTAAAGAAATGTTTCCTGATGGTTTGGATCAGAAGATCCAGTATTGCCATCCTGAGATTTTTGTTTGGAAGGCCATAAGCTGTGCTCAGTGTTTTGGGTATATTCTTTGTTGTGCCTTGCATATATTTTGGATAGAAAGCCAGTATAGATGATGTTCTTGCTGCAGTAGCCATGCTAAATAAGGCAGAGTGTCTGGCTGATGTACTGGGGCTGTAGACTATCCACCACTCGCCCAGGGTGGTGAGGATCTCTAAAGGAATATAATACTGGCTGTGCTCTGGGAGTTTTACAGAGAGAAAGATCCTCATAGCTCTCATGATTTGTCTCCTGGAGTTCTGAAGAATATGTTGTAAAGAAGAAGGCTGCTGTCTTTTCCAACAGTCTCCCATGCATTCGAGAGGATCGTTTCACTTCTTGTCCGAGCATGAAAGAAATATTAGTAGTAATTAGTTCCTTTTCTCTGTCTGTGCATCATTGACTGAGGTTGGGTAGGTTATATTTTATTTCTTTTTTTTTCTTTAAATATTACATTTAAGGTGTTCCAAATTCCCAAATTCTGCTTCACTTTATTTTGTAGGCCAGACTGGTTCATCTTCTCTCTGCTGTATTATTGCAGATCATATGTGAATGGATTTTTTTTTTCATTTTGGACATTATTACATTTAAGCTGTGTGAACAGAACACTTTATTCATCATTATTTTTACAGTTTGCAAGGAAATACAGAATTTTGAAGACAGGTGACGCGACTCCACTTGTGGTTTTCAATGGGAGAGAAGAATTATAATGTCCTACATTCACAGCATTGTTTACAGTAATATTGCAGCTAGTTTCCAGCAACTTAGGTCAGGTTCTAGAAGCAGGCCCCCATGATAGCATAGAAGTCTAAAAAGTTTCAGTTTGGTGGCTTTTCTTGAAAAACAGCTAATATGTCTCAATGTTGTGCTGAATCTTGTTGTACAGACACTTCTTTTGACGTCTGAACTCCTTGCTGGACTTCTGTGTCTCAGAATCAGCTACAGTAAACCTGTGTTTCCTTACAGAATTCCTTTAAGAATTTGGTACTAATCTATAAAAGCAAGAAAAGGTTGCCATATTAATACAAGATAAAGACTATGTTAAGAAAGCAGTTAATGGACTGCCTTTTTTATAGAAATTGGAGCAGAGATTTAGTTGTTTGATGGGGGTTTTTTTGTTTCTCAATAGAATTTTAGAAGTGGTAGGGTAAAAAAGTGTGGATTTTTACAGGTTTGCCTTAAAAGAAGAATTACAGGGGAAACTGTTGAAAATAATTAATCCAGAACTCTATGGCTTTCATACAGTTTCAGAAGTGAAAAGCAAGAGGAGAGAGTGCAGACAAGATGATTGAATAGAATGAATTCAAAATAGCATTCTTTTCTCTCTGAATTACAGCTCTAAACCTTGGGGTATTAATAGGAAATACATCACAATCTCTAAGATTTAAAAATGGATGATGAAGTTTTATATCCAGTAAAGTGTAGGGCTTCACATTTTAATCTGATTAGCATTTTGGTGAAAGCCTGGAATCTTTTGCAATTGGCCAGATAACAAGGGATTTAGAACAGGAAGTATGCAAGTAATCTTTTGGACCCTTCATCTCCCTTCTTATGACAATGAATATATTTATTATGCTTCTATTTTTATTCCATCAGGGGATTTGATAATACAAATGTCTAGTCATTCTTTTCTTGTTTTCAACCACTCAAAGAGCATTAATCAAAACTATTCAGAAGTTCTTGATCTGCAACAGTGACAAGTGCTATACTGGTAGGAGTCAGTGGGCATCAGCAGATCCCCTATGACCGCACATGGCGGGCTGTTCTGGCAGGACTGATGTTTGAGGGGCTTGAATTCTGTGAAATATAACATTCGAGGGATGGGGAAAATGGAAACAGATTCTGAACTTTCAACCCAACACATGAACAAGTAATAAGGCGGGTAATTTTCTGTGGAAATTTCTTTAGCCCCAGTGTTGTGGATCATGATTACTCTTCCTACCTCCTTTGGCCAGCTACCAGCGCAGACACGTTACTCTGCTTATGGACAGAAAACCAGAAGAAGTGATTTTTGAACAAAACACCTATCAGGACCTTAGAGTGTTTTTTGCTCCAAACTGTTTCAAGGCAGATAGGGAAACAACTCAATTTTCAAGAGTGTGTTGAGAAGACAAGGTTGAAAGTTAAAAACCATGGGTTCTGTTTCTATATATGTTACTGATTGTGCTTATTATCTTAGTCATGTAATATATATATATTTTTTTTTTCTGGGTTTTTTTTCATTTTTTCTTTTTTCTTTTTTTCTTTTTTTAATGCATCCTTGAGATAAAAGCATAACACAGAAATGTACTGTACGGTTAAAATACTTTTGAGATGACTCATGCTGAAAAACTTGTAGCTACTGCTAAGACCCATTGGCCAATTCCTGCTTCATTTCTGAGAAGCTATAAAATTCCCATCTGTATTTTAGTTCTAACAATCTGTTGTTATGGTGGAGATGCAAATTAAGAACAACCATTTTTGAATCTGTAGGGTTGTCCTGGGGTGACGTTATGATGCTTGTATCCCCATTCATATGTTCTGTGCCTTTAAGACCGGCTCTGAAGAGTGGAAGTTTTGTTTGGGTTTCTCTTATCAGAGACACAGAGACGGGCAATACATAGGGCTGGTTTTCGCTTCTTGCCTTCAGCTTGCTGCTTTGCTTGCTCTCTTTTCTGCTCTCGCTTCTGCTCTGCTTTGGCGTCTGCTTATTAGCTAGTTCTAGCTAAACAGCCCAAATTCCTTCCTGGACTGTTTCTCCTCTCCTGTTTCTGTGACCATCTCGAACCTGCTCTGGACTGGGACCTGGGAACAGCGAGGGTTTGCACCGTTTGGCTGCAGCAGCTGCCCCAGCCCCGGAGGGACTGAGAACAGAGCAACCACCCCCAAAAGAGACTTTCTGATTTTGTCATCTTTCTCAGAGCGGTGTCATCGGGTATTGTTCATTTTGTGTGCTGGGGGGTGCTGTGCCTGTTAAATAAACAGGTTCTTTCCACTTCTCTCCGAGGAATTCTTCCCGAACAGGTTGGGGGGGGAGGGGCCGTGTGGGTTTGCTTTCTGGAGGGGCCCTCCTTTGCAGATTCTTTAACAAATTTGCCCTAAACCAGGACAAGGGTCTGTAGGGATGTATTTACCATTTTGTAGCTGCCTTTTCAGTTTCTGAGCCATTAATGAAAAAAAGGAGAAGTATCTATACTGTTTTCAATTTGTAGACCATCCACTACTGTCCACGTGCTCAGATTCAAAGCCAAACAATCCTGTCTGGCCTCACTGGGAGGAATTATTTGCATTCAAAATACTAGACTAGTATTTGATTTCCACCAGCAGAGTCCATTGGGCAGCTTCTATCATCTGCATTTCAGTATTTAATCCTCCTCTATGTTTACTGTGCAAAGCTCTTTCAGAATGATGGTGTGCCCACTGTCTCACCAGCTGTGATGTTTGCACCAAGTCTCCCACGGAAAGGAGCTGTAAAAAAGGCAAGCCAGGGCAGTGATTTCTGTTGCTCACTTGCAATACCCACAAATCAAAGCTATTTAGCCTAATTTAAGGCTGAAAAAGAACATGCCTTCAAAGGATTCAAAAAATCATCACTCAGTACTGCAGTTCAGTATTCAGGACTAGAGCAAAACCCACAGGCTGAGAGAATTAGGGCTGTTTAGCCTGGTGAAGAGAAGGTTGCATGGAGACCTCACAACACCTTTCGGTATCTGAAGGGAAGCAGGAGAAGGACTCTTTATTAGGAACTATGGAGACAGGACAATGGGCAATGGCTTCAAAGTGAAAGAAGGCAGGTTGAAATTAGATACTAGGAAGAAATTTTTCCCTGTGAGGGTGGTGAGGCACTGGCACAGCTTGCCCAGAGAAGTTATGGGCACCCCAACCTGGTGTTCAAGGCCAGGCTGGATGGGGCTCTGAGCAACCTGGGCAAGTAGAAGGTGTCCCTGCCCATGTCAGAGGGTTGGAACTAGATGGCCTTTAAGGTCTTTTTCAACCCCGGCCATTCTATGATCCCATGATTCGGCTGTGGTAGCGTTCAGGATGGAGCTTGTTCTGCATGTTGGCCATTTCCAATACACTATTGGTTCCAGGTGCCATACGCTACCTTGCTACCTGAAAATTCTGTCAGAATGAAGAACATCTCTCTATATATTATACACACAATAAATAAACAAATGGGTTTGCACATTTGTCCACTAAGTTGTTGATGAGATTGCTGTGAAGTTTCATTTGGTTTTCTCGTTTGCTCATGAGGCCGACGGTCCTTGTGTCAGCTGCCTCAAAGGCAGCACGTGCCTCCTCCCTCCTCCCTCCTCCCTCCTCCCTCCTCCCTCCTCCCTCCTCCCTCTTTCAATTTCTTTCCGTCAACAATTTAATGTCGTTTTCCCTTTCATACCTGAAAATCCCTGCATGCTTCTGGGTTTTCTCCCTTTTCATACAGATCTTCTTCCACCCTTGACAATCCATACTTTTCATAACATAAGGGCATGCTTTCAGGCATAAAAGATTTTGATTCCTTATTATATCTATGGGAATTTAATTAATAGCTTCATGCCTTTTCATAGAAACAGTAGGGAATTGATAGCTTGTTCCCTGAAGTACATTAGGAAGAGAATGAAACATTAATCATGTGGAGTGGAAAAGTTGCTATCTATTTTCTTCCGAGAACTACCCCAAAAGATGCAGGGGGTGATGAAGCCTGGCTAGATGAGTTTCCCTTCTAATGGAAGGAAACAACCACGCCACTTCATACATGTCAGTCCTATAGAAGAGAGAAATTCACTTCTGGGAACATTGCAGGATTTGAATGCAGAGTCACATTCATATTTTGTTTCTTTGTTGTCTGTTTGGCATGGAACACGCTGCTTTGAAGAGGGAAGTGCCTAACAGACATTCCACTTAACAAACACATATGCTTCCCTCTTCTTCTGAGACCTCAGCACAGAGCCCTTATTGTCATGGTAATTCAAGGTAAGAAGGAGCAGGCAGAGAGCACTGCGATCTGACAGTGGTTTGCAGGTTGTATAGGAAAGAGGACTGACCTTTGAATGTGGTGCAAATACAAATTTCCACCAGTTTCAGGGGTACGCTCCAGCCAAGCTTGTTGTCCTGGCACATTTTCTCTCTGTGAAATGCTTTCTGGTATGATACAGATGACAAGAGACACAGAATACGGGGCTACGTAGTGCTGAGAATGTAAGTGCCTGACCCGGGCGTCTTTTAGCAGATGCAGTGCGCTAGAGCCCTTGGCTGCTGCCACAATGATCTGTGTGAGAAATAGATGCCTATTCCCCTCCGGGAGAGTAAACGCAGGACTGGTTACAAGAGTCCAAGAGCACTGGGCTGGTGGCTGCAGCATACCGGCTGTAAAAGGAGCATGGCTGTTACTGGCCTACCAATCAAACTCACGGTGGCAGTGGTAAGGATTAAAGTTCAGTGAGAGCTATTTGTGCTGCTACCTATGCCTCTTCCAACCCTTCTGTGGAAGCAACTGTGCCTACCCTTAGGTTCCGAGATCCAGAGAACGCAATGGTAGTTGCAGTGGAGAAGGGAAGGACAGAGTGCACTGGTGAGTTTGATGTGGCTTACGTGGGGCAGGCGGAAGGGGCAGCCCAAGGCTCGCTGGACCTTTGCAACAAAGATGTGAGAATGAAAAAGTGCCGGCAGGTCTATCTGGGAAAGAAGATACAGAGCATTGTGTGCAGTTTAAAAGCTGTTTAGGAAAAAAAAGGAGGTACTTTGAGAACATCTTCTGTCTTGACACTTCCACCTGTGTGACCTCTAGCTGCTTGGACAAAGCCACAATGAAAGAATGTGAAAATATTTGCGCTGCCAATGTCAGTTTGCACAGGAAAGAGGGTAGGTTGGCAGATGCCTTCTGTCCTGGCACATCTGTCAGTCAGAAGTGCAGCTGAAAACACTTGGCTGTAACAATAGTCTCTGCCACTTTGAGAGAATGTGCTGATGCATGTATATATATCGTTGAGAAGGAACGTGTGAATCTCTAGTATGTTTTGTTTGGTTGATAGACTGCAAAGGGACTGTTATGGCCAGCACTGCCTTTTTGTTGTAGGACTTTTTCTTTGAGAGCAGCCGCTGGATATTTTGAAGCGGTTTGGGATCTTCAAGAGTTAGAGTGCAAGATGGTACATAGATCTTGATGTAAAGTGCATATCTCCAGGGAGCTGGATGCAGTTCAGTGGGTGCGAGTTACATGTTGAGCAGTTGATGGCACAGAAAAAGTTCTAAAATGAAGAGGCCGTGCTGCAATTGCCTTTTATTTTGAAGCTTATAAACTGTGCAGCCGACAATGAAATTATTCCTCTTCCTTCTCTGCTACATGCAGTATCACATTCTGTCAGTGCCCAAGAGCCAGGATCCACAGTGGAGCTCTTGCCCCCACACTGCTTCCACACGAATGGGACTGGGCTAGAAAAGTGCTTGTCTTTTTCCTGGGCACTGTCAGCACTCATCTAAATAACCACACCACAGCACTGTCAACTCACAAAACAAGGACATGCACCGAGCCCAGCTCGAAACCACCCCCAGAACACAGCCAAGTCAGAAACGTCCCTGCTCTCCAATCAACTGTGTCGGGACAAAAAGATTTCACCAGTCTTCTCCTTCCAAGTGGACACTCTTCTTTGCCCCACACTCAAAGGCCAACACCAGCTCTTCTGCCCTAACAAACTTTCTCTCTCGTAGAGTCTGGTAACAAACTTGAAAACATCAGCTGAGTTCTCAACAGAGCTCGCAAAACTGTCAGTGGAGAAAGCTCTTTGCTGCCTGCGATTTCAATTGCACCCATCAAACTAGAAACACACACTCTGCTATCACCACTTTCCTTCTCAGCTCTAGGTACCCCCATAAGCCTTCAATCTCACAGAGTCAGGATCCAAATGGGATGGCACCAGGGACTGCTCACACAGTTCCTAAAGCTACAAGGGAAAAAAACCTGTCCTGCAGAGGCCTGGCCTCTGCATTCCCACTGACAGTTCAACAACTCTAACCCAGAGAACTGCCTATTGGGAAAAGCTTTTCAATTCACTGAGACCACCCAAAGTGCCCATCCAAACTTTGCCAAAGAGAGGAGGAACTGGAAGCCCATCTCAGAAGAAATGGCATCCCCTCCTCCAAAATCCAAAACATCCAGGGCCTGATCCTGTACAAAGGTGTCAGAACACTGCTATTGGGCATTACCTGCACGGGGCACTAGCTAGGCTGCACACCAAGACCCAGCACAGCTCTTTACCTTGTCCAAAAGAAGTGTGCTGGCAGAATTTCAAGAAGGATGCCTCGAGGAAGTGGAAAACACATGCCAAATGGATTCTTTCAGGAAGGAGACTGCCTTCCAAAGATGAATAGCGACTCCATGATTGTACAAATTGAGTCAGTGCTTCCAAACCAAATATCCCAGGACAGAAAGTTGCTGCCGCCCTTAAGCTGCACGACACAACTTCTTATCTGCACCTCCAACACTGGGGCTAAGTTCTTTTCTTCCTATGAGAAAGCATTGCTGTTCTCCTTCAGGAACTTACCAAGCAAAAGTTGCATACCACGTCCGGTACTGACTCTGTCCAGCAATGGCTCCCACACAGAAGGGGCCAGGACAGAAATGTCTTGCTGGACTATACCTCCCCACGATACCTTATCAGCTGCCCTACCAACATTGCCACCATATTGCCACTTCTCAAGCAAGGAAAGGCCTTCCAATCACTTGGCTTTGCCTTGCCTCCAGTATCATGCCTAGTTTTCCTAGCCTACCCTACCCTAGCTTTGCTTGCTTGCCTATGTCTGCCTTGCCTAGCCCTACAAATAACTTCCTGGCTTTGCTTTGCCCTGCCTACCACTCTTTGCCTTGCCTTCCATGCAGGTAAGGCAATGCAAAGCAAGTGTAGGCAGTTGTAGGTGAGTCAAGGAGAGGTCGGCAAGGCTGAAACCATAAGGGGAAGCCAATGGAGTGGTAGATGAGAGAAGTCCCAGAAGTTAGAGGCAAGGCTGGGCATAGGAAGTAATTGTAGTAGGAAGGGCTAGGCAAGGCCAAGCTCTGTAGGAAAACTGTAGGCAGGTCAAATGTGGGGCATGGGCATGCAAGGGAATGCAAAGCAATGGAGAATCAGCAGGGCAAGGCAAGGAAACTGTTGGGTTGCCGAAGCAAGGCAAGTGGCAAGTCCATTCAAAGATTGCTGGTACACAAAAGTGGCCCGGACAGACTGCTCTGTCCAGCCTTGATCTTGCATGGGCCGTCCCTAATCTGCACCTAAGACACTTGGGTTGCCTACATTGTATGCAAAAGAACTGTCATTCTGCTCCTAAAGCCCAAGGGTGAAAGATGAATTTTGTGTCCAAAATTCAAGACATGTAAGGATAGATGTCAGAAGAAAGCTGTCAGGACAGATAGGTGTGCTTGCATGTGACCTCCTCCAGGCTTCCCTTCACATGCTCCTGAAACACTGGGGTCTTGAGAAAAAAAAGCCAGTGGAAGCTTGGAAAATCCTAGGAGAAGGAGGCAGGACAATGCAAGTTGATGAAATTCCACAAAAAGAGAGGTGGTGAATTCCAGGTGGGGGACTGGTGAGCAAGGTAATGCAAGGCCAGGAAGGAGTTCAAGGACAAGGCAAGACAAGTGGTGGCTTTGCCAGGCAACACAAAAGAGAGGGAGGCACCGCAATAAGAGTCCTAGAAGCAGAAGGAAATGAAAGATTGGAGCTGGGCAAATGGGAAGGAAATGAAGGATAGGTGAGGAAGTCAATGCAAGGCACTGGGTTGGTATGAAGGACAAGGGAAAGACATGCATGGGTCAGGAAGGCAAAGGAAAAGAAAGGAATGGTCAGCAATGACAAGGAAATCCAAGATTGGGTAGGAAAGGCAAGGCAATGTGGGGGAGGGATAGGCAGCACAATGGGTATCTTAACAGGAAACGTGCATGCACAGCAAGGCCAAGAGAAAAGTGGTAGAGAGGTCAAGGTGGGAAATAGGTGAGTGCAGCTAAGAAAGAAAGAAAGAAAAAAAGAAAGTGCATAGCTCTCGTGTGTGTGTGTGTGTGTGTCTGTGTCTGTGTCTGTGTGTCTGTGTGTGAATTTTGCGGGATGGAAAGCAAAGAAAGCTGTCTCTTGATTGTGAAGTGAATCGATGTTTTCGAAAGTAAGTGGCAAGGTCCAAGCAACCTTTTCATCCTGGTACATCTGTGTGTGTGAGACACAGCCAGAAACTTCTCCATTTATATTCAGACTGCAAGCAGGACATAGAATGTGACGGTGTGAATAGCTGAGCAGGAAAACGCATCACATGAGCATGTTTCAACAGAAGCACTTTGTGCGAGAAGGAGATCGACGCGTGGGACTCCAGCAATATGATAATGCACTCAGCTGAGAAGCAAAGTGCAGTGCCTCAGTACGTGCTCTGAAAATAAAAGGCTGCAAGGAAAAGGCAAGGGGACAGGTCAGTGAAAACTTTCTGTCCTGGCACACTGAGCTGTTTGAAGGTGAACTGCTGTTTGGTTTCACTAAGGACTTGGCGACACAGAGAGGATGTGCTTGTCCATGTAACTGAGAAGGAAAGTGAGAATCACCAGTACGTTTGGCCAAGTTTGTAGGCTGTGAGGAGAAGGTGATAGCCAGGCCTGGCTTTTGACTGTGGCACTTGTTGCAAGGAAGAAGCTGCTGGATGGTTTAAGCTTTTGGGGATCTGCGAGAGTGAAATACTACGCTGGTACCTCATTAAACTAATGATTGTTGATCATCTGGCTGAATCTATGACATAAACCAGAAGTGAAATTTCCCTCCATTCACCCCAGTTTTTTCACCTTTTCATCCAACAGCCTGAGCCTTTTTGAGGCTGCTGTCAAACGCCTTGACTTGAAAGCTAGAAGTGTCTCAGTTCACCCACTAAGAAACATGGAAAACAGCTAAAGTCAATTTCAGAATTGCCCTGAGCAGAGCTAGTGTTTCAGTATCTGAAATTACCATTGCGAATATGTGCAAGAATCACCATTTTATTAGGCAAACATTTGAAATACCGTAGCAGCTTCGTCTTCTTGTCATTGCAGTCCTTGGAAGTTTTGCTATTTACTGAAGCAGAAAACAGATCAAACACGAGAAGCTTAAGAATCCAAGCTCACTGACCACTGTGCATATATATAGCACTTGATGAATTCAAGGTACCATTGTAACATACAGAATGGCTCTATGCAAGAAAATGGATGTGTTGTCCTTCACAGGGGCAGAAAACCTTTCTACCACGTGAGCTCTGGGAGTAATCCATCATGCTTCAGTGTGCTGTAGCTGGTCAGAGAGCTACATGATGGGTGTCTGTGCCCATGGCACTCTCAGGGCTCAAGGCCACTTATAAACTCCCCACCTTACAGACACGCAAGTAAAGCCCACCGAAAATGCAGTTCTCCAGACAGATTACTGAAACCAGCTAGGGGTTCTCAGCATCAAGCTGGGCACTTCTGTCCACAGATAGCTTTGCTTTTAATGTATCCAGAACAGAGTTGCATTTTTCTAGTCTTCAGCTCTACTAAGGTATTTTATGTAACATGGCGATCTCGGGTCCGGCTCCTAGTCTCTGCCCCTAGATGTGTGAGATGGTTCTGAGGCAGCCCGTGCTCTGAAGAATGACTCTGGACTCTCTGCTTTTCGGTCTTCTGGTTGTTTATTATTTCTTATCTACAAAATTTTCTCTCTGCCCGGCCGAGGTCAGCTCAGCAAGGCAGCCACAAGCACTCTGACCGCCCCTGAGGCGATGTCGCCCTTATATACTACAAACTACGTATATCATATTTACTTTTAATTCCCAATACCTATCACTTATGTTAGACAGTGCCCTTCTATTCTAAACCAATCTCAAAGTGCCAACATCATTGCAGAAAATGGAGAACATGAAGAAGAAAGAAGAAGGACGAGACACACCCAGGTTCCTGCATCTTGTCACCATAACCCCTATACCAAAAATCCTAAAATCTATATTTTCCCCCTGTGAACACTCCATTTTTACACCATTTAAACTTGTGTGGCTCTCATGTCCTCATACACAGGTGGCACTTCATTAGAAGGATTAAAATCAAGCCACCAGGTGTTCTGGGCAACATGCCAGGGTCTCTGAGCCCCCCGAGAGGGTTCTTGGCAACACTGAACATCCAGAGGGATGTGCTGAGTTCCCACATGGCGAGAAAAAATTTCTTTCAACAATGATAAATAACAGAGGGGATAATGTACCTTTTGCTGCTATCTTCTTTTGCTGCTCTACTTTGCTTGTTTTGTTATTGCTTTCTGTAAAATAAACGCTAGCAAAATACCTCATCAAGTCTTGCTGTGAAGACAGACTGCCAGAAAGGTAGAGAAACTTTGAAACTTTACAACACCCGCATAGCACATGTGTTGGTCAATTTGTATGCAGATCCTTTCTTCCAGCAGGACTTTTTTGCATCGTTAGGGCACATTGAACTGAATCCAGTACGAAAGCAGTGAATGGAGGAACTGTTCTCTTTTGTTTTGAATGGTGATAAAAATGCATATCAAATAAAAGCATTTTAGAGCAGAAGAAAGATTTTCTATGTAGCCAGCAAATCATAAAAAGATTCATATTTACAGGTTGGGTTCCTTTCGGAATTTACAAGAATTCCAGACAGAAAACATAGCTTAGTAAACTGCAAATCTGAATCACAGTATCTAGAAAGGTGACGTGAAAAAGAGCAAGAGGAAGAAAACCAAAGGAAGCCAGAAATAAGGCACAACCTCTCCTCCTTTTCTGCTTACTACAGTACCTTAAAAGTACCTTCAAGTGTCCTAACAGTCACATGAGTAGAAAACTGTGCCAAGAACAATTGTGGAAAACTGTGGAAAACCGTGCTATCTGAACAGAAACATAGGGTTTGCTTTCACGATCATTAAATCTGCATGCAATGCGTACAGTAAGGATATGTTTTGTATATTCAAAAACAATTTAAAAATATTTCCAAATTGAAGGGACTGCTTTTTATTTGTTTTGAATTACTTGGCTAAATATGGTGCACATTAAAATACTGCAGGCATGTGGTTCATTTTAGAGTTGCCAACTGCAAAGGAGGGAAGCATTTTTTGTGCTTAAGAAAGTAAAGTATAGGAGAGTGCTTTTGTTACTTCTCTAGAAGGTTAGAATATGCATAAAAGAGGCTAGCTGGGGACTTACAATTAATGAATTATTTGCTGTAAGTAGGTCAAATGTCATTAGCTTTCAAAAAGAAAAAGTAGTCTTATTCCATGTGCCAATTCTAAAGTAGATTAATAACCCTTAAGCAGAATATGGATATGAAGAGAGATATGACATGAAAGGTTACGCAACACTGGTGACAGCAAAAGGCTTACCTGCTTCACACAAATACAGGAGATAAAATACTATTTTTGCACAAACATTGCTATTCAGAGCTTTCCTTGAAAAGTTTCAATGCCAATCATGACAGTAAAATTCTGACAGTAAAATTTACTCAGTCATGACAGTAAAATTTGCTCAATCATGAGTAAAATTTTTTAGTGTAAGCTAAGTACCTTAAGAAAAGGGTAGTTCAAGCATAACTGGTTTTTGATGTCAAAAAAGGCAACTTGGCCTGCGTTTGTCACATCTCCTCCATTAAAAAGCTTACTCTGTCTCAGATTCCTTTTGAGGGATACCAATGCAAGCCGTGAAACTGCATGAAAATGATGATTTAAAGAAGGATATATTAGAAGAACGGAATAATGGTTAATGTTCTTTTCCTTCCAACTGCTTTGTTTGCCCTTTTAAATTTTTAAGTCCTTTCTGGTACCACCATGGTAGCACTGCAGCAAGTGTTGGGTTCAAAGCTGTTCATATTGCCAGCTTCTGGACTGCCTTCAGAAAACTTCCCACTGGTTTCGTATAGAAATCACAAGCCGTAAAGATGACAAAGACTGCAAAAACCTTCTCATCTCCTTCTAGAGCAGGACCATGTCTTTGACCCACTCTTAACTAGATAACTTTCATCAGTTATGAGGGAGTCTCATGTTGAAGAGCTAAGCAGTGACAGCTGTAAATTACAAGAAGCACACTGAAATTCTCTTGGGACTCCAGCACAGAGCAATGAAGGAGCTTGAATTCACCTTCTTGGAAAGTTTTAACATGCACATTAACTTTAGGACAGGAGCTAAGCCATCATAACTTTGTTGAGTATGTCTGCGTAGACAGAGTTTCCATCACTGCAGAAAGAATGTCATTTAACCCACGTTTTCATCTCTAGCTGCTAAGCTGCACTTACTGCAGAGTATCTGCAACATATTTTACAGGGTGGGCTTTTATGTGTAATCCCTGGGTAACATTCCAGAGAGAAGTATTTTGGGGAGGGGGGGAAACAGGAAAACACCCCTAACTTTTAACTATTTCAAATAATGGTTACATTTGAAAGTCAAAAAATATGTAAAATCTTTCTTTCCTAGACGTATTACCAGCACAAACTGTACCAGAATTTACGACGCTTTTGATTATGGCAGCAGAACTCTACCGTGGACGCTCTTGCTCTGAACTATTCCTTAAGAAACAAAGCCCTCGCTAGAAATAAAACAAAATTAGCCGAAATATTGGACTGGATGATTTCAAAGGCTATGCACTAAAGGCCAAACACTTGTAATAATAGCAATGAGTGGACTAAATGTTAAATCAATACAGCATAACTCAGTTCAGAGATATCTTGTGTCCTAATGTTCTCACAGAAGACTGTAAAAAACCCTCTATTTTTGTGGGTTTGTTTTATCCATTTAGATGTACCTTCTACTTCTTTCCACTGTATGAGAATGCTTATGACAAGATTGGATGACCTCATGCAAACTCCCGTAAGTAAAGAGAAGCCAGTAAAGAAAGGCAAAATTGTTAATTGCAGGTGGAAAGAGGGAGTCCAATGAAAGAAAACAAAAGAACAATAATAATTAATGCCCCCCTGTCTTCTGTGAAAAGTAAAGGCACAGACAAGAAAGAACAACTGCAAAGTTCTCACTAGAAAAACACAGTTTATCTGGCTCAAGTATTTTGTGGTACATTTCTTGCTGTTTTCTCATGCCAAACATCTTAACCATTGAAGGTGTCCCTTTTCTCTTTCTGGAATAGAGCTAGGAAGATGGCTGTGTCGTTGCTGACAAGCTGCTATTCTCAGAGGTGTCCGGCTGTAAGTCCTATATCAACTGATTTGCTCTGTCACTTTAATATGGCATGACTTAACCACTTACAGTTTGAGCACCTGAAGTTGCCCAGCCCTACAATTCTTTGCCCCTTGAATGGTTATATAAGCTCCTTGGCAACTGGCATTTGTAAGTACATGAAACTATGCAGAATTTGCACTATGAGATGATGCCAAATGAGTCACGCCAGTAGATTAACTAGGGCATGCAAAGCAGAGAGGGGGGAATGAGAGCACAAGAAGAGAGTACACAAGAAGAGAGTACAATCTATATTTTTTTCTGTAACAGGGCTAACACTGTAGAAATCAAAATGAACACAAATCATCCAAGGGGTAGTTCTTGAAAAAGACAAAGACTTCCTTTTGTGTTCACAGGCCTGGAATATTAGCTTTGGATCACAGCAAAATGCAGATGACAAAATGAGGCCATTAATTCACATACAGTATGAAGCAGTATGAAAGAGGAAAGCAGCTGACAGCATCAACCCTGCTAAGTAGTCTCAGTATTCTTATTGACATTAGCAGAAATTTGAAATGAGTCTCTGAAAATTACAAAGGAGGCAGTAGAAAAGGGAGCGATAACTCTTCTGGCATAGTGTTTCCTAACAGGGATCCTCAAAATGTAAAGATTGTATCATCCTTTCAACTGAAGGAAGGCATTAAAACAACAGGAAGGAAATGGCATCAAATGCTAGAAAGTCTCTGGGCAGTGTACTTCTAGACAGAAAGGCCACTGATGGAAAACCAACTAAACTGGCACCAATGCAGCAGCATTGTACTAAACCCCAGAAATGTCCACTGCTTGACTCTCTGACATTCTGCTCATATGCACACAGCAGCTCTGCAACATTTCTACTGATCATCTCCTTGGCAAACTGGGAGTGAGGGTCCGTAGTGATGCAGAGTCCCCAGGCAGGTGCAAAGGAGAGCTGCTTTATTGCAAAAAACAGGCTTTTGAAGCACTCAGGCCTTTATCAGTTACATAGCTTTAAGCCATAACAAACATCATTCAACCAACCACCATACACCAAGCTGTGAACACGCGATGGTTCTAGAAGTTGATCTACCTCTAATTCAGCTGCCTCACCTTCCCATAGTCCTTTTCTACTTAGCCAAAGTAACGGGCCTCAGCCCAAGGCCTTCCTTTTGTAAGCTTCTACCTATATGCAACAGCAAACCACTAGTTCCTTCCGTGCCAAGAGTTTAGGTAGAAAATTTGCATCTGCCCTTCCAGTGAAACATAATGGGGAGAGAAAATCCTGTTGGAGATGTTCAGTCATTCCATTTTCTAGACAGGCCAAATAAAAAGAAAAGCAAGCTATAGGATTTTGTACTTGCTCTTACAAAACACCTGCTGCCCTCTGACAATGAACTAGCAGAAAACCAGCAAAAATGAGACTTGAGGCAAACAACCCCTTGAAAGGGAATAATGTGATAAATAAAGACAACACATTTCCAGGCTATCGAGATACTTGAAATGTCAGCAAAGGCTTGAGAGCAGAGGCTGAACTAATGGGGAAAGGTTAAAAAGAATCCCAATAAAAAGATGGTCAACTGACCTGTTGAAGCCTTCAGGAAATCAGTGGCCACTGATTTAGATAGGCCATTCAAGTTAATTTACCCGTGCACCTTACACTCCTTTTTCACCTGTCAGCATCACAGGGTGAATTGTGACCATGGAATCACAATTATTTGGATTCTGTTCTTAGCTTTAGGAGACAAGTACAGCAGCTGAAGTACCTGTTACTGATGTGATACACAGGAACACAGAGTTGACACATTTCATTCATGTCCAATCACAACTAGCAATACTAAGAGGATAGGATTGGCCTCTTTTCATGATGCTCTTCTTGTTTTACAGTCTGCTCTGATTCTGGTGAAACTTTTTCATTAGTTTCTCTCTAAAATGGAGAAAGTCCAATTCAATGTCCCTCCCTACTGGTGCAGGTTTATCATTTGGTTTGTTGAGCCTAAAAATGGAATTGGAGCTAGCAGGAATTACTGTGTTTTAAGCGTCCAGTCTGTTCAGTCAATCTCAGGTTGATAAAAGTCTAGATGCTATTGGCTAAATACTCTGTTTCCCCCAAGAGCGGATGCATGCAATTTAATCCAACTTTTTGTAACAAACTCCAGTAATACAAAATTCAGTCATACAAAAGAGTCACAAATAAGCAGGAAGAATTATTGGACCATTTAGGGAAGCAACCTTCTCACCTTCTTTTGGAGTGAGCATAATCTGCTAGCTGAAGTTACAAACTTGAGGACAGAAATCTCCCTACTACTGAGAAGTTGCTGACAAGGGAACCACCTAAGCTCTGTGACTTTCCCCTTTCCATTCATTGGTCAAGTCTAGTAGCCTAAAATTTGCAGGGTCAATCAAAGACAAATGCTAATCTAGTCAGAGGTCTATGAAAAGTCCAAAAATAATTGGAGTTCTTCTTAGACAATGGAAATGGAAGTGATAGTGGGGCCCTGGAAAATGTTAAAGATAGACTCTGAAAATGTTAGGCTTTGTATTTTGTTAGATCATTGCACCTGCGTAAGCAGTATGATAAATGATATAATTGTTAGATGTGATGATTGTTTAGTAATTAAATATAATTATTGCATAACCATAAAAAGAATAATGAGAAACTATGTTAGAAATTTAAGGGGGGGGCCACAAGGAGCCATGCTTGGCTGAAATTTTTGCATACAATAGAACAATATAAGTTTAATAATTAACATGAAAGCTATATAACGATAGAATATAAAAACATGTTCATTCCGAACCCATGTCAGAGTCAGATTTGGGTTGACACCCCTGATACCCAGAGCTCTTGAATAAAAGCACCTACATATAATCATTCTCGTGATTATATGTTTCTGAACGCTAACAGAAGCAGAGCTACCAATCTATTTCCTTGCAACATATCCCTAAAACTCATTCCCTTCTATTCATAACTAATGTATAGCCACCAGTACAATCATGAAAAGATGAAACTTACTGATGTCAGCAAGGGAAGGATTTGAAAGAACTATTCCCATCATCTAGACAGTAACTCTATCATTAAAATCGGAGCCTTTTCAGTATCTCTTGTGGGAAATTCAGGACTACTGGACAACGGACCAAGAGGATTAAGCAGAAGCTGTTTATTGTTGACATGATGCACTTACACATTCTAACTCTCTGCACACGCTAGTCCCACATTTCTTATTGGTGCCTTTGTCTTGTCCACGCATTCTGCGTGCACCTCTCAGAAGATGTGTTTGGTTACAGTCCAGGCGCTTTGCTGCCCCCCGTTATCAAGTTCTTGTGGTATTTGAATTTGGTTTCTCAGCTTCTCTTTCTTATTTTAGCACAGCTTATGTCTTAGTAACCTTGATGAATTCCAGAGGGCCCGGAGAAAATTCTGATAAGAACAGTTCCAAGCTGGATGGCTGGTGCACCCTGCAGTCTAAGTGGTTCAGATACATTGCTACAATTCCCCCTTCTTCTTCTTGCAACATCCAGACCCTTTCCACCGTATTTTCTTCCAAGAGGCTCACCAGTTTCATGATGCATGGAATAACACAAAGCAATATAATATTGACTACAAGTGATAACAAAGCTCCCTTTACGAGATCTTTCAACCATCCAGTTCTTTCCAATCCCTCAAACCATTCATGCATACCCCACTTATTTCCAGTCAATTTCTTCATGTTATCTTGTCATTGTATGAGTTTGCTGTGAATGACTGCAGAATGGACACAGAGGTTCATACAACACATTCCTTCAAAATCCTAACACTCGTGCCCATGTGCTAAAAACAAATAGATAGAAGATCTATTTTGCAGTGTGCCATGTCTAATGGTATGTACATCAGTGAGAATCTGATGTAAAATATCTGACCTTACCTTTAATTGTTTGACCATCCAGCATCCCAACTTATTAAGCGTAGTCAAAGCTTGACCAGCAGAGACACCTGTCGTAAGGACTGGCACTATTAATCCGGACAGAGTGCCCAAACTGCTACACAATTGTGGCAATTTGGTCTTAAGCTTGCGCTTCTTCTTTAAGTACCCCAGAGGCAAAAAAGTGGCTTCTTCGCTCACAGAGCATTGTGCCGCTCGTGGTACGCTCCGGAGGGCGGCTTCTGCCGAAATATGTCTGGGACTGGTGCTTAGCTTCAGAAAGCGCCGTGTCTCTGTCTTTAACGTCTCTTGTTGCCTACATCTTAGCAAAAAGCTTTTCCACTATGTCTCACAAGGAGTGCCTAAGCCACTACAGAAAACATCTCCTGATCTTGCACTAGACTTTCTACAGAGTGCTGCATAGTATTGTGCAAGAAGCAAAAGGAAATTGTCCAAAATTCCTTCAGTTCGAATGCTAATGTGAATGGAAAAGGCAGGAGAGAGGTAAGCTACTCTTCTCTTTCAGTTTGAAAGCCGCGCACACAATCCCGGTGTTGTGTGGCTTTGTTCTTCACCTTTCAAAAGCTGCCACTCTTTCTGTCTCCCAGAGGCAAAGAAAAGACTTCTTCGTGCACAGTGCATTGTGCCGGTCGCGCCGCACTCTGAGGCGCGGCTTCTGCCGAAAGAAACCCAGGACCAGCGCTTAGCTTTGGAGAGCTCTGAATTTCTATCTAACATCTCGTCACCTGCATGTTTTCTCCAAAACTAAAACTTCCAGCAAATAGGACCCTGCAAGTATTTAGAGCTCTAAAGGCCACCTTTCATCTGATCCCCAGACCCTCGGGAAATGACTACTTTTTCTCATAGAAAATGGCCTCTGTTTCCTGTCAATTTCCCTGGTTAACAGGGCGGCGCCCTGCTAGAAATTGGCAAACTTTGCTGCACTTCTCGAAAATTAAAGCTGCCAGCAACTAGGACCCTACATTCTTTTGAGCCCCAAATGCCACCGTTCATCTGATCCCCATATCCTTGGAAGATGATCTCTTTGTGCCATGGAAAATGGCCTCTGTTTGCGGACTCTTGCCCAGGCCAACAGGGCAGTTCCAAGCTACAAATGGGCAAACATTGCTGGATTTCTCCAAAAGTAAAACTGCAAGCCACTAGGACCCTGTAAGTCCTAAGAGCCCTAAAGGCCACCTTTCATCTGATGCCCAGACCCTGGGGAAATTACTTCTATTTCCCACAGAAAAAAACATCCATTTGCGACCAATCGCCCTGGCCACAGGGCAATGCCCTAGTAGAAATTTGCCAACTTTGCTGGATTTCTCCAAAACTAAAGTTGCCAGCAACTAGGACTCTGCAAGTCCTTAGAGCCCCAGACACCACCTTTCATCTGATCCCCAGATCCTCGGAAAATGACTTCTTTTTCCCATGGAAAGAGATCTCTGCTGGCGCTCAATTTCCCTGGCCGACAGGGTGGTGCCAGGCTTAAAAGTAGCTAACTTAGCTGGATTTCGCCAAAACTAAAGCTGCCAGCAACTAGGACCCTGAGAGTCTTTAGAGCCTCAAAGGTCACATTTCATCACGTCTCCCGACCCTGGGGAAATGACTTTTTTTTCCCATGGAAAATGGTCTCTGTTTGCAGTCACTCACTTTGATCGAAAGGGTGGGGCCAGGTTAGAAATTTGAAAACTTTGCTGGATTTCTCCAAAATTAAAGCTGCCAGCAAGTAAGATCCTGCAAGTCCCTAGAGCCCCAAATGCCACCTTTCATCTGATTCCCAGACCCTGGGGAAATTACTTCTTTTTCCCATGGAAAATGGCCTCCATTTGTTGCCCCTCGCCCTGACCAACAGGTGTTTTTCAGGCTAGAATTTGGCAAACTTTGCTGGGTTTCTAAAAACTAAAGGTGCCAGCAACTAGGACCCTACATTACTTAGAGCCCCAAAGGCCACCTTTCATCTGATCCCCAGTACATGGGGAAATGATTTCTTTTTCCCATGGAAAATTTTCTCTCTTTGTGGCCCCTCGCCCTGGCTGACATGTGGTTTTCAGGCTAGAATTTGGCAAACTTTGCTGGGTTTCTACAAAAAGCTGCCAGCAACTTGGACCCTGAATTACCTTGAGTCCCAAAGGCCACCGTTTATCTGATCCCCAGTACATGGGGAAATGATTTCTTTTTCCCATGGAAAATTGCCTCCCTTTGTGGCCCCTCGCCCCAGCTGACAGGTGGGTTTCAGGCTAGAAATTGGCCAACTTTGCTGGATTTCTCCAAAACTAAAACTGACAGCATCTAGGACCCTGCAAGTATTTCAGACCCAAAGGCCACCTTTCATCTGATCCCCAGATCCTGGCAAAATGACTTCTTTTTCCCACGTAAAATGGCCTATGATTGCGGTCTCTCACCTTGGCCGACAGGGCCGTTCCATGCTACAAATTGGCAAACTTTTCTGGATCTTTCCAAAAATAAAGATGCCAGTGAGACAGAGTAAAAATCCCCCAGAGTAGAAATCCGTTTTGAATTGGGTGAAATGTCTGTAAAGGGTGAAAAGTCTGTAAGGCCTAGGCTAAAGGGAAAACTGCAAAAACTGCAGGACAGAGATAAGGAGCAGACAGGGGGAGACAGATAAGGAGAAACAGAAACTGCTGTGGGAGCAGGTCAGCCTGACCCAGAATTTCTTTCTGATAAAAAGAACTAGAGGCAAATGTCACGCAAAAATTAATATGTATGAACCTATTGTGAAACTGTATGCATATGTATTTGGGAGGGGGATAAAAAGGGATCTGAAGTTCCAAGAGGTATGCATGCCTTTTTTAGGAGAGAAATCTCCGCATGCTTCCAGCGTTGCAATAATAAACATACCGGCTTTACAACTTCAACAAAGTTGTGGAGTTTTTGACTCTCTCCAAAAACACCAGCGACTAGGACCCTGCAAGTCCTTAGAGGCCCAGACGCCACCTTTCATCGGATTACCCGACCCTGGGGCAATGACTTCTTTTTCCCATGGAAAATGGCCTCTGTTTGCGGTCAATTTCCCAGGCTGACAGGGCGGTGCCAAGGCTAAAAGTAGAAACTAAGCAGGATTTCCCCAAAACTAAGGCTGCCAGCAACTAGGGCCCATCAAGTACTTAGAGCCTCAAAGGCCACATTTCATCTGATTACCCGACACTGGGGAAATGACTTTTTTCTCATGGAAAATGGCCTCTGTTTGCAGTGACTCACTTTGATGAAAAAGGCGGGGCCAGGTTAGAAATTGGCAAACTTTGCTGAATTTCTCCAAAATTAAAGCTGCCAACAAGTACGATCCTGCAAGTCCCTAGAGCCCCAAATGCCACCTTTCATCTGATAGCCCAAGCCCTGAATATATTACTTCTTTTTCCCATGGAAAATGGCCTCCGTTTGCGGCCACTTGCCCTGGCCGACAGGGTGGTGTCCTGCTAGAAATTTGTAAACTTTGCTACACTTCTCCAAAATTAAAGCTGCCAGCAACTAGGACCCTGCATTCTTTTGAGCCCCAAAGGCCACCGTTCATCTGATCCCCATATCCTTGGGAAATGACTTCTTTGTGCCATGGAGAATGGCCACCATTTCCAGCCTCTCGTCCTGCCTGACAGGGCGGTTCCAAGCTACAAATTGGCAAACATTGCTGGATTTCTCCAAAAGTAAACCTGCAAGCCACTAGGACCCTGTAAGTCCTAAGAGCCCCAAATGCCAACTTTCATCTGATGCCCAGGCCCTGGGGAAAGGACTTCTTTTTCCCACGGAAAATGGCCTCTGTTTGCTGCCACTCGCCCTTGCTGACATTTGGATTTCAGTATAGAATTTGGAAAACTTTGCTGGGTTTCTACAAAAAGCTGCCAACAACTTGGACCCTGAATTCCTAAGAGCCCCAAAGGTCACCTTGCATCTGATCCCCAGACCCTGGGGAAATGACTTCTCTTTCTCATGGAAAATGGCAACCGTTTGCAACCACTCGCCCTGGCCAACAGGGCAGTTCCATGCTACAAATTTGCAAGCTTTGCTGGATTTCTCCAAAACCAAAGCGGCGAGCAACTAGGACCCTGCAAGTCCTAAGAGACCCAAACCCCACTTTTAATCTGATCCCCCGACCCTAGGGAAATAACTTCTTTTTCCCATGGAAAATTGCCTCCCTTTGAGGCCCCTCGCCCTGGCTGACAGGTAGGTTTCAGGCTGGAAATTGGCAAACTTTGCTGGGTTTCTACAAACTAAAGCTGCCGGCAACTAGGACACTGCATTACTTAGAGCCCCAAAGACCACCTTTCATCTGATCCCCAGCACATGGGGAAATGATTTCTTTTTCCCATGGAAAGTGGCCTCTGTTTGCAGTCACTCGCTTTGGTCGAAAAGACAGGGCCAGGTTAGAAATTGGATAATTTTGCTGGATTTCACCTAAACTAAAACTGCCAGCAACAAGGACCCTGCAAGTATTTAGAGCCCCAAGTGCCACCTTTCATCTGATCCCCAGACCCTATGGAAATGACTTTATTTTCCCATGGAAAATGGCCTCCATTTTGCGGCTACCTGCTGTGGCTGACAGGAGGGCGCCAGGTTAGATATTGGCGAATTTTGCTGCATTTCTCCAAAACTAAAGCTGCCAGCAACTAGGACCCTGAATTCCTAAGCGCCCCAAAGGCCACCTTGTATCTGATCTCAAGACCCTGAGGAAATAACTTCTTTTTCCCACAGAAAAAAAGCCATCCATTTGCGGCCAATAGCCCAGGCCACAGGGCAACGCCCGACTGGAAATTGGGAAACTTTGCTGGATTTCTCCAAAATTAAAGCTGCCAGCAAGTACAATCCTGCAAGTCCCTAGAGCCCCTAAACACCACCTTTCATCTGATCCCCAGACCCTGGCGAAATGACTTCTTTTTCCCTTTGAAAATTGCCTCTGTTTGCAGTCACTCATGTTGGTCGATAAGGCGAGGACAAATTAGAAATTGGATAACTTTGCTGGATTTCTCCAAAACTAAAACTGACAGCAACTAGGACACTGCAAGTATTTGGAGCACCAAAGGCCACCTTTCATCTGATCCCCAGACCCTCAGAAAATGACTTCATTTTCCCATGGAAAATGGCCTCCGTTTCTAGCCATTCATCCTGGCAAACATGGTGGTGACAAGCTAGAAATTGGCAAACTCTGCTGTATTTCTCCAAAATTAAAGCTGACAGCTACTAGGACCCTGAATTCCTAAGTGCCCTGAAGGCCTCCTTTACTCTGATCCCCAGACCCTCGGAAAATGACTTCTTTTTCCCATTGAAAATGGCCTCTGTTTTTGGTACCTCACCCCACCTGACAGGGTGGTTTTTGATAGTGGAGCCCAGGAAAAAGTTAAAGATAGAATCTGTAACCTTAAGCTTTGTGTTTTCCCAGATCTACTGCACCTGTGTAAGCAGTATGATAAATGATATAATTGATAGATGTGATGATTGTTTACTAATTAAATATAATTTTTATATAGCCATAAGAATAATAATGAGAAACTATGTAGGAAATTCAAAGGGGGTATATGTTTAGCTGAAATCTATGTATACAATACAACAATATAAGTTTAATAATTACCATGAAAGTTATATAACTGTAGAGTGTAAGACACGCTCATTTTAAATGTATGGTCGGAATCAGATTTGGGTAACACCCCAATTCCCAGAGCTCTTAAATAAAAAGCACCTCATTATAATTGCTATGTGATTATGTGTTTTTGAACGCTAACAGTTTCATGCAGGAAATTGGCAAACATTCCAGAATTTCTACAAAATTAAAGCTGCCAGCAACTAGGACCCAACACGTTTTTAGAACCCCAAAGGCCAGCTTTCACTTGATCCCCAGACCCTGGAAAAATTACCTCTTTTTCCCATGGAAAATGGCCTCTCTTTGCGGTCACTTGCCCTGGCTGACAAAGCCGTGCCAAGCTTAAAAGTGGAAAACTTTGCTGGATTTCTCCAAAACTAAAGCTGCCAGCAACTAGGACACAACAAGTCCTTAGAGCCTCATAGGCCACCTTGCATTTGATCCCCAGACCATGGGGAAAGGACTACATTTTCCCATGGAAAATGCCCTCCGTTTGTGGCCCTTCGCCCCAGGCGACAGGGCGGCGCCACACTAGAAATTTGCAAACTTTTTCTGGGTTTCTACAAACTAAAGGTGCCAGCAACTAGGACCCTGCATTCCTTAGAATGCCAAAGGCCACCTTGCATTTGATCCCCAGACCATGGGAAAATGACTTATTTTTCCCATTGAAAAAGCCCTCTGATTGTGGTCAGTTTCTTGGGTTGACAAGGCGACGCACTGCTACAAAATGGCAAATTTTGCTGGACTTTTCCAAAACGGATGTTGCCAGCATCTAGGAACCTGCAAGTCCTTAGAGCCCCCAACCCCACCTTTCATCTGATCCCCAGACCCTGGGGAAATGACTTCTTTGTCCCAGGGAAAATTGCCTTTGTTTGTGGTCACTCTCCCTGGCTGATAGGGCAGTGCCAAGCTTAAAACTAGAAAACTTTCCTGGATTTCTCCAAAACTATAACTGCCAGCAACTAGGATGCTGCCTTGCTTATGCCCCCAAAGACCACCTTTCATCTGATCCCCAGAACCTGGGGAAATGACTTTTTTTTCCCAAGGAAAATGGCCTCTGATTGCTGTCTCTCACCTTGGTCGACAGGGCGGTTCCAAGTTAGAATTTGGCAAATTCTGCTGGATTTGCCCAAAATTAAAGCTTCCAGCAACTAGGACCCTGCAAGTATTTAGAACACCAAACACCACCTTTCATCTGATCTCCACACCTTGGGGAAAGGACTTCTTTTTCCCATGGAAAATGGCCTTTGTTAGTGACCCGTTGCCCTGGTCGATAGGGTGGTTTAAGGCTAGAAATTGGCAAACTTTGCAAGGTTTCACCAAACTAAAGCTGCCAGCAACTAGGACTGTGCGTTCCTAAGAGCCCCAAAGGCCATCTTGCATCTGATCCCCAGACCATGGGAAAATGACTTGTTTTTCCCATGGAAACTGGCCTCTGCTCGTGGCCAGTTTCTGTAGTCTACAGGGCAGTGCCAAGATAGAAATTGGAAAACTTTACTGGATTTCTCCAAAACTAAATCTGCCAGAAACTACAACCCTGCAAGTCCTTAGTTCCTCAAAGGCCACCTTTCATCTGATCACCCAACCCTGGGGAAATTACTTCTTTTTCCCATGGAAAATGGCTTCTGTTTGCAGTCACTCGCTTTGGAGGCCAAGGCGGGGTCAGGTTAGAAATTGGCAAACTTTGCTGGGTTTCTCCAAAACTAAAACGGCCAGCAACTTGGACCCTGCAAGTCCCTTGAGCCCTAAAAGGCACTTTTCATCAGATCTCCAGACCATGGAGAAAGGATTGCTTTTTCCCACTGAAAATGGCCTCCGTTTATGGCCCGTCGCCCTGGCCGACAGGACGGTTACAGTCCAGAAATTGGAAGACATTGCTGGATTTCTCCAAAACTAAAAGTGCCAGCAACTAGAACCCTGCAAGTCCCTGCCCTTTATTTGTGGTCACTTGCCTTGGTCGACAGGGTGGTTCCAAGCTTTAAAATGGAAAACTTTGCTGGATTTCTCCAAAACCAAAGTTGCCAGCAACTCTCACCCTGCAAGTATTTAGAGATACAAAAACCACATTTCATCTGATCCCCAGACCCTGGCGAAATGACTTCTTTTTCCTATAGAAAATGGCCTCTGTTTTGGGTCCCTCACCCCAGCCGAAAGGGTGGTTTCATGCAAGAAATTGGCAAACATTCCAGGATTTGTACAAAACTAAAACTGTCAGCAACTAGGACCCTGCAAGTTCCTAGAGCCCCAAAGGCCAGTTTTTTTCTGATACCCAGACCCTAGGGAAATGACTATTTTTCCCATGGAAAATGGCCTCCGTTTGTGGCCACTTTCCCTGGCTGCCAGGGCGGTGCCTTGCCAGAAATTGGCAAACTTTCCTGGTTTTCTCCAAATCTACTGCTTCCAGCAATCAGGAACCTACAAGTCCTTTGAGCCCCAAAGGCCACTTTTTATCTTTTACCCCAACCGTGGAGAAAGGACTTCTTTTTCCCATGCAAAATGGTCTCCGTTTTTGGCCACTTAGCCTGGCCAGCATGGCACAGCCCGGCTAGAAATTGGAAGCCTTAGCTGGATTTCTCCAAAACTAAAGCTGCCAGCAACTAGGACCCTACAAATCCTTAGAGACCCAAAAGCCACCTTTCATCTGATCCCCAGACCCCGGGGAAATGACTACTTTTTCCTATGTAAAATGGCCGTTGTTTTCAGTCACTCACCCTGTCGACAGGGTGGCGCAAGGTTAGGAATTGGCAAACTTTGCTGCATTTCTCCAAAGCCAAAGCTGCCAGCAAGTAGGACCCTTCAAGTCCTTTGAGCCCCAAAGGCCGCCTTTCATCTGATCCCCAGTCCCTTGGGAATTTGCTTCTTTTTCCTATGGAGAATGGCCTCTGTTTATCCCCACTTGAACTGGCCGACCATGTGGTGCTAAGCTAGAAACTGGCAAACTTTTTGATTTCTCCAAAACTACAGCTGCCAGCAACTTGGACCCTCCAAATCTTTAGGGCCACAAAGGCTACCTTTCATCTGATCCCCAGATCCTGGGCAGAATGACTTGTATTTCCCATGGAAAGTGACCTCCATTTGCAGTCACTCACACTGGGCAATAAGAGTGTGACAACATAAATCTAGCAACCTTTTCCGGATTTCTCCAAAACTACAGCTGCCAGCAACTAGGACCATGCCTTTCTTTGGAGCCCCAAATGCCGCCTCTGAGCTAATACCCCAACCCTGTGGAAATGACTTTTTTTTCCCATGAAAAATGGCCCCCGTTTGCAGCTATTCCCACTGGCCATTGATAGGGACTAACCTAATGAATTTGCAAACTTTGATGAAGTTTTCCAAAACTACAGTTGCACGCTCTGGCCGCATTTCTCTGCAGAGAAAATGCCAGGCCTAAGTTCCCAAGCATATTTCTGGGATCACATTCTGTAAACCTCCAAGAAAGAAAAAACAATTCTTATCTCATTTGTTCTCCTGTGTCGCAGACATCCTTTTATGAAAATCCTTTCTTAGGATTTTTTCTTCCTGAGAAGCTTAGAGGCTCCAGGAACAAAATGTAAACAGTGGTTATCTGCTGCTGTGGAATGCAACAGGTGGATCTGTGATTGGTCTTGTGTGGATGTTAGGATTTAGTGACCAGTCACAGCAGAGCTGGCTCTCTCTCTCTGTCCAAGCCAGCTGCATTTGTTATCATTCTTTTCCTTTCTATTCTTAGATTAGCTAGCGTTCTGAGATGAAGCTTTTCCTTCTATTTCTTTAGTACAGTCTAATGTAATATATATCATAAAATAATAAATCAAGCCTTCTGAAACATGGAGTCAGATCTACATCTCTTCCCTCATCCAAAGACCCCCGTGACCGCTGTCACAGTCCTGTGTTTTGGATCCATGGGGTCATGAGACAGCGTAGAAATTCTCCAGAGTAGAAATCCATTTTGATTTAGGTGAAATGCACATCTTTGAGTCTGTGGTTAGAAAACATAGCTATGTAGCCTGACTGCAAAGCCTAGGCTCAGGGAAACTGATTCAGTGAAGGACAGAGATAAGGGCGGGGAGACAGAGGATGATAAAGAGAGACAGAGAGACTGCTGTGAGAGCAGGTCAACGTGACCTAAGAATTCCTTCTGATAAAGAAGAACTAGCGGCAAATGTCACACAAAATTAATAAAAATGAATATGTATGAACCTATTGTGAAATTGTATGCATATGTATTTTAGAGGGGGATAAAAAGGGACCTGAAGTTCCCAGAGGTACGCATGTCTTTTAAGGAGAGTAATCTCCACATGCGTCCGGTGCTGTAATAAACATACCGGCTTTACAACTTTCACAAAGTTGTGGAGTTTTTTGCTATCTCCGCAAAACAGTCATAATGAATAATTTCTCCCCCTCGTCATGGGTTGGCTTGATTTCTGATGGCATGCAACTAGGACTGTGCATGCCTTAAAATCCAAAATACCACTTCTGAGCTGACACCCAGAACCCTGGGGAAATGAATTCTTTTTCCCATGGAAAATGGCCTCCATTTGTGGCCACTTGCACAGGCCCATAATAAAGTGCCAATGTAAAAATTTGTGAAATTTTCTGAATTCCTTTAAAACTAAAACTGTCAGCAGCAAGTACCATGCATGCCCTAGGAACCCCAGTTGCCACCTCTGAGCTGATACCCAGACCCTGGGGAAATTACTTCTTTTTCCCAGAGAAAATGGCCTTTGTGCAGCCACTCACACAGGCTAATAATAGGCTGAAAACCTAAAAATTTGTAAACTTTGCTTGCTTTCCCCAAAACTAAAGTGGCCATCAACTATGACCGTGGAATCCTAGACACACCAATTGCCACTTCTGAGCTGATGCCTAGACTCTGGGGAAATGACTTCTTTTCCCATGGAAAATGGCCTCCGTTCGCTCTGTCTCGCACTGGCTGATAATAGGCTGCAAACATCAAAAGTTGAAAACTGTGATTTTATCCAAAATTAAAGCTGCATGCAGAAGGACAGTGCATGCCTTAAAATCCGAAATGCCACCTCTGCGCCAATACCCAGACACTTGGGAAAGGATTTTTTTTCTCATGGAAAATGGCCACCCTTTGTGGCCACTCGCACAGGCCATCAATACAGTGACAATATAAAAACTAGCAGACTTTTCTGGATTTCTCCAAAACTAAAGCTGACAGCAACTAGCAACATACATGCCTTTACAATCCCAAATGCCACCTCTGTGATGGTACCCAGACCCTGGGGAAATGACTTCTTTTTCCCATGGAAAATGGCCTCTGTTTGCAGCCCCTTGCACTGGCCAATAATAGTGTGACAACCTAAAAATTAGCAAAATTTACTGGATTTCTCCAAAACTAAATCTGTGTTGACCTCAACTTGCGCATGCCTTAAAATCTGAAATGCCACCTATGAGCTGATACCCTGGAGAAATTACTTCCTTTTCCCATGGGAAATGGCCTCCATTTGCGGCTAGTTGCACTTGCCAATAAGAGGGTGCCAACTGACAATTTGCAAACTTGGATGAATTTCTCCAAAATTATAATTTGCTGAAACTAGGAGCAAGCGGTCCCTTAAAATCCCAGTATCCACCTTTAATCTGATACCTAGACCATGGGGAAATAACTTCTTTTTTTCCAAGGAAAATGGCCTCTGTGACCATTTCCACTGGCCAATACTAGGGATCCAGCCTAAAAATCTGCAGACTTTGCTAGATTTCTACAAAACTAAAGCAGCCACCATCTAGGACCATGCCCTAGGAACACCAGTCTCTGCCTCTGAGTTGATACGCAGACTCTGGGGAAATGACTCCTTTTTCTTATGGAAAACGACCTCCATTTGTGGCCATTTGCACTAGCCAACAGTGTGGTGCCAATTTAAAATTTGCAAACTGAGATTATTTTTTTCAAAACTAAAGTTGTGTGCAACTAGGGCTGTGCATACCTTAAAATCTGAAATGCTACCTCTGTACTGATACTCAGACCCTGGGGAAATTACTTCTTTATCTCATGGAAAATGGCCTCTGCTTGCAGCCGCTCACAATGGCCAATAATAGGGTGCCATCGTAAAAATTTGTGAAGTTAGATGATGTTTTCCAAAGTTTAAGTTGATAGCACATAGGACCGTACATGCTTTTACAATCCAAAACACCACCTCTGAGTTGATACCCAGACTCTGGAGAAATTACTTCATTTCCCATGGAATATGGCTTCCTTTTGCAGCCACCTGCAGTTGCAAAACTGGGGTGCCAAACAAAATTTGCAAACTCACCTGGATTTCTCCAAAACTAAAGCTGCCAGAAAGGAGGAACTAGCCCATACATAGATCTCCAAACTCCACCTCTGAGCTGATACTCAGACCCTGGGGAATGTGCTTCTTTTTCCCATTTCAAATGGTCTCCATTTGTGGTGACTTGCACTGGCAGACAGTGGCGTGCCAAGCTAAAATATTGCATTAACTTTACTGGATTTCTCCAAAACTAAAGCTGCCAGCACCAAGGACTATACATGCCCTAGGAGCCCCAAATGCCACCTCTGAGGCGATACCTAGACTGTGGGGAAATGACTTCTTTTTCCCATGGAAAATGGGCTCCATTTGCAGCCACTCGCACTGGATGACAGTGGGATGAAGACCTAAAAATTTATAAACTTTGCAGGATATCTCCAAAACAAAAGGTGCCTTCAAATTTGAACATGCATGCCCTTCGAGCCTCAAGCATCACCTCTGAGCTTATACCCAGTCCCTGGAGAAATGACTTTTTTTCTATGGAAAATGGCCTCTGTTTGCAGCCACTTCCACTGGCGAATAATAGGGTGACAAACTAAAAATTTTCAGACGTCTCTGGATTTCTCAAAAACTTAAGTTTCCAGCAATGAGGACCCAGCAGGCCCTATAGCCCCAAACACCACCTCTGAGCTGATACTCAGACCCTGGAGAAATGACTCCTTTTTCTCACAGATAATGGTCTCTGTTTGTGGTCACTTGCACTGGCCGACAGTGTGGTGCCAACCTGAAAATTTTATACATTGCCGGATTTCTGAGAAAAGAATGCTGACAGCAACTAGGACACTGAACACCCTAGGAGTTCCAAATGCCACATCTGAGCTGGCCTCCAGACCCTGGGGAAATGACTTCTTTTTCCCATGGAAAATGGCCTCTGTTTGCGGCCACTCCCACTGGCCCACGCTGGGGTGCCAAGCTAAAATATTTCAAACTTTGCTTGCTTACTCCCAAAATAAAGCTTGAAGAAGCTAGGACCTAGAGAAGACAATGAGACATGGACAAATGACATTCCCTTAAAGACCCAAATACCACCTCTGAGCTGAAACCCAGAGCCTGGAGAATTTACTTCTTTTTCTGATGGAATATGGCCTCTGTGGCCACTTCTCCTGGCTTTCACAGGGGACCCAACCTAAAAACTTACAAATTTTGCGGGATTTCTCAAAAAGTAAAGCTGTCTGCAATTATGACCCTTCAAATCCCTACAGCTCCAAACACTTCCTCTTAGTTGATACCCAGACCCTGGGGAAATGACTTCTTTTTTTCCATGGAAAATGGCCTTCATTTGGGGCCACTCACACTGGCTGACAGTGGGGTGCCAAGCTAAAAATTTGCAAGCAATGTTGGATTTCTCCAAAACTAAAGCTCATAGAAACTAAGGCAAAGCATTTCCTTACAGCCTCCATCATCACCTTTCATCTAATACCCAGACCCCGGGGAAATGACTTATTTTTCCCACGGAAAATGGCCTCCGTTTGCAGCCACTCGCACTGGATGACAGTGGAGTGCCAAGCTGAAAATTTGCAAGCTTTGCTGGATTTCTCTAAAACTAATTCTGACAGAAACTAAGACCTTGAATTTCCTTTATTCTCCAAATGCCACCTCTGAGCTGATACCTGTGGGAATCCTTACAATTAGAGACTTTTTTGAAAGCTGCAAAAGGCAGGCCTCAGTGACAGCAGAACTGTGATTAGAGCTAAGCAGCAGCCATAAGATTTTTCAGCAGAAAAATTATATAAGGACAAATAGAACAATGGTCCGTGTCTTAACGCTTGGCTAGAATAACTCCCTGTACTTCAGAAAAGTATATCTAGCAACATATTAGGAAGTTCTAAACTTAAAAATGGAGCTCTGTGCATTGTGTTTTAAGACTTGCAAGCAGTTATTGTATTTGAAATAAGCAAGCATTGTTTTAACAAAAGGTATGTGTTCTTATAGTGGTTGGATAGGACTACTGTCAGTATGTTTTTTGTTTGTGTGATTGGTAAAAAAACTTGTCAAGTAAGTCGTAACATTAACTTCTTGGTCTGCTGCTGGGCATGTGAGGTGCTGGCATTTTCCCATTTTCATAACCATGTAATGAGACTGATGCTAGACGATAAACAGCTTGAGATGTGTTCCTCAGCAGTCTCGTCCCATTCGTGATTTGTACATAGACCCCCGTTTGGCAATAGAATTTCTTTGTTTCCTTTTCAGACAAACCTCTGACACAGAGGATCAGTTTTCCTAACAAAATGGGAACTCATTCGGGATCCTTTTCACCATCCAAGGGGCAACAAGGGGAGCTGAAGGTGCCCCTCACTCAGTTTTGGTGATCAGTTCCTTTAGGTGGAGGCCAGCACTGGGCAATTGATTGGGTACCTGACAGTGTCCACTCGAGACAGACAATTGATGGACCAGAGGCTCCATGAAGAGTTCACAGGGAAGGACCACTGAAAATCTCACCAGTCAATGGGATTTTCAGGGAGTAAACCTGAGAGAGCACCCATGGAGGGCAGCACAGCTAAAGCCAGGTCCTGGCAAAAGGCATTCTGTTCCCAAAATATCTCCAAAGAATCCCTTGGGAGAATGTTGAGGTAGTTTGTACATTCTTGCAGAGGTAATTAAAGACAATCCACACCTGAGGAGGCAATAAGGAGAGTCAAGAAAGGGTCTCCACAACAGGGGTCAGATGGTCCTTGTATTTTGGGAAAGGATTGGTTGAAGTAGAATGTGTAGGAATATGGTTAAGGCAAGCAGCAGCAGAAGGCATTTATCCTCAGAATTTGCTAGCTGATCCAGGGCCATCTGCAAGGGGGCCATGTTTGGACATGTTTGGCAGGATGGGGACTGGGTCTAGAACATAGTTTTTGGTGAAAAGGGTGAGAACAAAGATGAGGAGCAAGAAATATCTGGGAAATTAGGATTATAAATGGAAGAGTTAGGATTTTCTTTTAAGAATTTGATTTGGGTCACTGGAGAAACAAATGATTTTGAGCTGTGCTAGAATGAGCACCCACAGGCAGTAGTGGGGCTGGGGGTTAAAGAAAGGGCAGAATAAAGCTCCTGGATGAACTGGTTAGGAAGATACAGCAAGTGTATATAAGAAGGGACAAGGAAAAGGTGAAGGCAAAGGTGATAGCAGAGTTCTTACTGCTGTGGAAGGATACACCACAGGGCCCAAGGGGGCATCCAGGATAGAAGGGATGGGATTGTCCAAAAGAATGTGACAGAGGCATTCCCTCCTCTGCAGAGGAGAGCAGATCCAAATAGCATCTTGGATGGAAACAGTTTACTATCTGCAGGGATACTGAAAGTGAGAATGTCTGCAAAAACAACTGAATCCTCAGGAGGATCAAGTCCAGCGATGAATGGAGATGGATTTTTATGGGTGTCAGGGGTTCCCATTATACCAGGGACCCACCACACTGCAGCCTTTGATAACATTTAAGGTGAGTCTGGATCGGGAGGAGGTGTTTCCTGATAGACACAGGGGCCTCTCAATCCATTTCGAATTTTATCCCTGAGGGGAAAAATTGTCAAGAATTCTTCAAGGGTTAAGTGGAAAAGAGGTGGGAATGTGTTTCATTCTACCACGATTAGTACATGGGGGGGTTAGGTTTGAAATACATGAATTTCTATTTGTTCCTGCTTGTATTTGTAAGTTACTGGGAAGGGATTTGCTGGCTACATTGGGAATGCAAAATAACATTGTAAAAAGTGATACATAAACTAACACTATTGGAACTTTGTGTCAAATGTCTGAGAAGGTCTATGCTGCAGTAAACCCACAAGTGTGAGCAGTCCCAGGGAAATCTGGAAAATTAACTCTGGAGCCTCTCCAAACTACTTTGAAGCAATCAGGACAAGTGGTGTCTAAAAAGCAATATCCTCTTTTCAAGGCAGGGAAAGAAGGGCTTACAGCCTGTTACTGAATCCTTGTTAAAGGCAGGTCTTTTGGAGCCATGCATGCCTGCATATAATACTCCTGTCCTGTCAGTTAAGAAACTGCATGAATGGACACCAGATAGAAAGCAGAATTTTAAAGAGTTAGAAAATAAAAAAAAGCAGATTAACTGAAGCTCCTGGTCTAGCCTTTCTGTACAGGGAAAAAGAATTTGAATTATATGTGGATTTCAAACAGGACTATATGAAAAGGATTTTAGTATGGGAACACAGGGGAACACTGCAGCCTCTTGCTTACTCTTCTAAGATGTTCGACCCAGTGGCCTGGAGGATGTCCTCATTGTCTGCAGAATTGTGCAACTATGGTAACCATGTGCTTTAATGGTAACTGAAACCTGAAAACTGATGACAAGTGAATGTTTTATTATGAAAGTCTCACACCAAATTAAAGTTTTGTGAAGCAAAAAAGCCTCTAAGTGGATGTTCAGTTAATACAGTCTAAATCTTACTGAATGGAACAAAAAGATTTAGGATTGAGAAGTGGGGAAGGGTTTAACCCAGCCTCCTGTTTAAACAGTCCTGGAGAGTGGACCGGGAAGAAAACCATGACTACAGTCAAGTGACACATCTCCGGACCTGGGCTAGGGAATATTTACAAGACACACACTGGCCTAAGGGAGAAATGTGTTTATTACTGAGTCTTCCGGGGTAATAGAAGGGAAGTGAGTAACAGGAGACACTGTTATTAAGGGAAAGGAATTAGAAGAAGGGAGGGTGTTGCTGCCCACATGTCCAGCTCAGACAGCACAGCTGTAGGTGCTCGTAAGAGCCTATGAATTGACATTGTTACTGATTTTTAGTATGCATGGGGAGTAATTAATGCATTTAGAAAACTGTGGGAGGAAAGAGATGTGGGGACCCTGGGGGGCATCACCTAGGTTAAGGAGACACAAGAAGCTTCCCTCAAAAAGCTGTTAAGATCCCATTAGCTTCTTCCCTTGTTCCTATGTCCCTGAGCCACTCCCTTCCTATTCCTTGATTTGCCTTCATCTTTGTACTGCCCTGAGACCAGGTTCACCCTGGGGTCCCTTGGGAGAGACAAACATGGAGTCTCCCCTTGTGTGTGCCTGGGGATTCTGAACATCTGACCACGCAGCTGAATTAAATATCTGTGGATACTACACAAAGGCCCTTTTTACTTCTTTACCCCGGACTTTACTAGCAGCAATTCAGGCTGCAACAAAGAGGTTTATTAATCTGCAGGGGAAAAACATTAGCTCATGTAAGCTTAATTACTTGTCTATCAGAGGTGGTGAATTTACCAAAAATGCTGGCAATATTTTACGTTAGGGGACATTAGGCAGGGTACTCGTAGGAGACAACAGGTAATTGATTGGCAGATGAAAAAACTCAGAAAGGAACACTTTTGCCAGAACTTTGCAAGATCCTCCCTTTGCTCCCAGTGACTCAATCACTTCCAGAGAAACTGTCTTTTCCACCAGGGGAGCTGGAGATAGTTAAAAATGGTGGGGCAAAGAAAAAAGGGATAATTGGTTTACAAGGTGTGACAGTCTGTCTGAATTTTCCCTCATCTGCCTCACAATCATCCTTGGGACACCATTGAAGAGAAGACCCCCCCTGTCTAGAATATCTGGCGCTGAAGGAGAAAAGTCCCATGCCACGGGCCCTGAGACCTGAAAGCTCAGTGTTAAGCTATTGTTTTCACAAGTGTGTTTGCTGTATGCTAAGAAGCGGGCACCATGCCCCGTTTGCAACAATAGCAGCTCTGGAAGCTGTCCCACCTCTCAGCCTGGCTGGACTTCTGAGTTTCAGGTGGTCTCCCACAGAAGACCCTCATCTGTTTTACAACCACCGTGACAGACAGACTGAGGTGTAAGAAGATTCTCCACCAAGGACTGAGACATGAAACTCCTAAAAGGCCCCTCTGCTCCTTCCAAGGACTGGGACTGAAACCCCCAGCCCGGGGGAGGTGTGTGGGGAGGCAAGCTGACCGAAGCGAGATGTTTGCCTGCAGATTGTGGCCACTGAACCAAGAAAACAATGGCTCGCACTCACTGCTGAGAACATAGACTACCTGTTACATCTGTTCCCTATTGTATCTGTTTCCCCCCCTCACAATTTTCAGTAATAAAAACCTCTGAGTTAGCTGGAGTCTTTGAGATCTCCCCAGCGTAGCAGACGGACCCTCGGCTGGACTGGACCAAAGGACTTCGTCTCTGCATTGGTAGCTATATCCCCTCTCCTTCCCTCTCTCCCCTTTCTTTCTCTCTCTTTTTCTTTCTCTTAATCCCTCTATCGCGTTTTTGCTGTGGTTATTTCAATAAAACTGCATTTGTTTTGATTATCACTCCAAACCCCCTTGTACTGTGTTGGTTTTTGCACTCTGAGATCATTCCTGCGAACCATCAGGTCATCTGTCCAATGGGACGGATCCTGACATTAAATTGGCGTCACGGACAGGATTCTGGTAGACAGAGGGATTTGCAGGCAAATCTCATGCTAAATTGAGTGCTCTGTCTCCGGAATTGGCACAAAAGATCTCTCAGCGCAAAACAGGGGAAACTGTTACTGTCACTTCTGTTACTGATCTGATACCGGCACGGACGCTGACGCTGATACTGCTCCTAATCCTGATATTGATATTGGTATTGATGCTGTTATTGTTGTACTTGAGTTGAATCTGAACCTGTTACTGTTGTTACTGCTGTATTTGTGTACCTGGACTGTCTAAAAGGGAAGGGACAGACCTGAAGAAATTAAGCCGTGCCTTTTAGACAGATATTGTCCCTTCACCTACACAGGGGAGTAAGGGGCAGCCCAGCGAAGGTTGAGTGGATTTTCCCCTGTTCTAGGTTCTGGTCCCCTCACAAAGAAAACATTTGTGTGCGTGTGTTCATGTGAGTGCGTATCTGTACTGTCTGGGAAGGAAGAGACAAATTTGAAGCAACCTCACAGAGCCTCCCAGACTGATTCTGCCTCTTCAACTACGCAGGGAAGCGAAGGGGACACTGGAAAGGCTGTGTGGTTTGTGTAACTTAACTCCCTGGTGTAGCTTTGGTCCCCTCACAAAATGACTAAAAACTTCAGTGCAAAAGGTAAAGCTGAATTTTATGCTCTACTTGCTAAATACAATGCCACACCTTCTCCGGGGGGGAAAAGAATGGGCAAGCTGCGATTGGTTTAACTTAGAAAATGTTATTGATAGAATATCTTCTTTGCAACACGAATCAAAATTCAAACTGGGCACAAATAAAAACATCCTCTGCTCAATTTCGGCAGCCTGCCTCACAGCAGCCATAGAAACTCGCTTTAAGCGAAAAAGTGAGGAAAATGCTATCATTGACTCCCTTCAAAACCTAGTTGAAGTTTTGCAAAAACAAATGGATGAAGAAAGAAATGTAAATAACTTGTTACGGGCTGCCCTGAGAGAGGAACATGTTAAAAATTCACAGAACTCTGATTCCTCAAAAGAAAGAGAGGAGAAAGAAACTCCTCGCATTAGTCAAAATTGCCCTCAAAAAGAATCAGCCCTGGTGAAAAATTGCGGGAAACACTGTTGTAATAGCATAAAACCTCTAATTAAAACAGAATGCAACTGTATCAATAATGAAGATCTTGACCCGCACATAACCACTAAAGAAATCCCGTACACTGCTACTGAATTACCAAAACTTGCAAAGCAATACGGGCTTCTCCCCCAAAAATCTGAAACAGAACACATTTGTCAAGTGTCTCTCACTGGGGGAGATCAGATTCTCTGGTCAGAACAAGAGGCCGGTGGGTGCTGGGGACATGGGGTGTTCCTAACAACAGCAGACAGACGTATCCCATGGTCCCCAAATCAGCACACAACTCATTGGGCAGGGGGGCTTAACCCCTTGGAAAAAGGAGACCCTTTGGTCGGTACCCCTGACCAACTCCTGGAAAACATTCACAAAGCCGTCTGCCTGCAATTGATTCACGAAAATAAATTAATTTCTTGTTTTGAGTCACGAAGGAAATCACCTGTAAAGCCTGAAATTATGACCTCTTAAATTCAAGGGCTTTCAGGAAAACTTTAACCTACAGCAATTCTCCTTCAGAAAACCATAGTAGCTATGTCTCCTGAGACAGAGTAGGGATCCATCCTGAATTAGGTGAAGTGTCTAACAACAGTGAAAAGTCAAACGGCCAAAGCTGAAGGAAAAACTCGCATGCCGAGACAGCAAGGAGACAGAGAAAGAAAAACAGAAAAGACCACGAGGTCAATTTGCCCCGACCTAGAAATTCCTTTGATAAAGAAGAACTGGTGCTAAATGTCATGCAAGATGAATATGTATGAACTTATTGTGAAACTGTATGCATATGCATTTGGAAGGGGCATAAAAGGAGGTCTGAAATTTTCAGGGGTACGCATGCCTTTTGAGGAGAATTTTTCTCCGTGTGCGTCCGGCGCCGTAAATAAACATACCGAGCTTTACAACTTTTATAAAGTTGTGAGGTTTCTTCTTTTCTCCGCAAAACATTATGGCAAGCCAGCCAGGAGTTCTCTGTCCCCGCAGGGGCAGGGGGATAGACGGACCTCCAAGGCACGCCCCAGGATTTTTTTCCTGGTGGGGCTCCGCTTGTCTCAACTTTCCACCTGCGAGGACAGACAACGACCCGCTGGCCTGCTGAGGAAGATATGGTTTGTACTGAGGGGCCCCTGGGGGGGAGGAAGGAGAGCAAGGTTGTAAACCACCCAGAGACGTCTGGGTTCATGGGTTCAGCTGATAGAGCAGCTGTATTAGAGACAGGGTTCGTCGTTCTGATAGGGCAGACCGCTAGTGGCTTTGGGGTAAACCGGGTGAACCCGTGTATGTGTGTATTGGGGATTTGTAGTTCTGATAGGGCAGAACTGGTGAGCCCGTGTGTGTTTTGTTTGTGTGTGAGTGTGATGTCCGGACACTGTGTTGCTGTATGATTAATGCATTGTGTGGTCAGTGCACTGTGTTTGTGATCGTGCAGGTGATAAGTGTATGGTGTATAAAAGAGAGTAAATCTACAGTGCCCTACAGTGCGGGGGGGGTCAGTACTCCCTGTGTTTGAAGCAGCCGAGTGAGGCCAGAGGCGCCGGCTGCAGCAGGCTGCGGGGGCAGGGAGAGAAGTGCCCCGCGGAGAAGCGAGTGGAGGAATGTCAGTGATGGTATTTATCATGTTTGAATGTAGTGATTTGTGTAGATTTGGTACATTTTAACCGTGAGTATGAGCTCAGAGAGTTCCTTTGCCTCGGATGTTTGGACTTGATCTCTAGACTGTGTGCTGTTATTTTGATTGTGTCCAGGAAAAATTGATTTGAGTAAATGCCGAATTATGGTATGCTGTGTTGTGTTGAGAAAAGTGAGCACTTTGAGAAATATACCCTTTCCCAGTGATTTTGTGTGGTGATTTTCTTCCGCTGCATTGTGGTAATTTGATTCTCAGATTGTATAGTGGTGTTTGTGGAGATTTTAAGATTTTGTTGCAACAAGAGTAGCATTTTACATAGGAGAACTATAGTACGGTGATTTATGTTTAACTTCGATAAAGTGAGTTAAAGGAATTCCAAGAATTCTCCCCCTCATAGTAATTCAAGCCTTGGCTCTAGTGAATTTGAGAAAAAGGGGGGGGGGGGGGGGGAGTGCGTGTGTCTGTGTCTGCGGGCATATCAGAGTTACGGCTGTGACTAGCACAGCCTTTTTGCAAAGCAGAAAAACAAGTGTAAGTAGACACAGTGCTTAATTAGATTGTGCAAGAAGAGAACTAGAAAAGACTGATATTTTGTAAAACAGAGTTTATATAGAAGGGATGAATGAGATCAATTAGTTAATGAGACTTATGAGATTTATGAGACTTCACTTGGTACTGCAGTAAGTCTTTACAGGAAACAATCTGCTGAAAGGATTTAAAGTTCTCTGTAACAAACAGAATAGCCTGCCTTTGTGGGCAATTTCGGGGAGCCTTGATACATCAAGAGGCTAGCATGCTGTGTGAGGTGACAGTGGCTGTCCCCTGGGCACAGGGACAGCTCTGGCTGCCCGGTCTCCCCAGGGAACACGGGAATGGCCGGTGGGCAAAAGCTGGATGTGCAGGTATTATTGCAGTGCGGTGTTTATGAGAAACACTGGCATTGCTGTTTTGCTGTTCTAATAGGAAGATAAAAGGGATAGAGTTTTTGTATGCTGAAATGTCTTTTGTTTTAAGAAATCACCCAGAATGACAAAGAGACTGTGAGATCAGACCGCTCTCTGGTCTTGGCCCTTGAAAAAGAAACCAAGGCAAAGAGAAAGTGAATCAAACATGTTGTTCAGCATGCAGCATAAGATAGCAACGTATGAAATCAGGCAAGGATTATCACGCTGAAATGCAAAGCAATCACAGTTCGCAAAATGAGTACATATGATTTGCTAAAGGCTTCCTCCCAAGGTAAGGGAAGAGGGGTAAAGATGACCTCCCCAAAAGGGAAGAATTTTTTGTCGGCACAAGGGTCATACATTCAGTTTTAAATAAAGCTTTAGTACCTGTGGAGGATGTTTATGTTGTAGTGTGTGGAATAAATAACTGGCCAGTCTGAGAAGGCATGCTTTTGCTAACCTTTAAAGTAACGTGTACTATGTGTACCTAAATGCTTTTGTACAATTCGCTCAATTTGCTAAACATTCTCAAATGAGAAAGGTTACTCTGGAGGCAAATAATATAAAGATGTTAGGCTTAATATTAACAGACACTGAAACTAAGACAGACATTAGTAAGGAGATATTAGAATAAGTGTTTTCAAGGGTATGGGCCTCTGCTGTACCAGGGAGAGTGAAAGATGCTCCCCCATGGGATGCTCCCCGATCAAGCTTAATGAAAGAACACAACCAGTGAGAACTGAGTAGTACCCTCAAAGGGAAGGTAAGGAAAGAATCAGTCCAATAACTGATAGTACTGGATTAAGGGCTGTCAATAAGATAACACAGAATTTGTACCCTGTGGTAGCAAATCCATAGACCTTACTAACTTGTTTAACACCTGAGCTAACCTGGTTCACTGTTTTAGGCCTAAGAGATGCCTTCTTTTGCCTCCCTATCCACGAAGCCAGCCAGAACATTTTTGCATTCAAACACAAGCTCACATAGTCCATGTGCCTGAAGGCTTCAAAATTCCCCACTCCGATTGGAGAACAGCTTGCAAAGACTCAGAGTCCCAGGAAGCTCCACAAGAGGAAAGGAGGCTGTTGCAGTACGTAGATGATCTTCTAGTAGCCACTCGCACGAGGGAAGCGAGAGAAGCCTGGACAGTAAGCCTTTTGAATTTCCTAGGACTTCAAGGATGCAGAGTCTCAAAGAAAAAGGCACAGGTAGTGAAACAGAAGGTAATCTACCTGGGGTAAGAAGTGAGTGCTGAGCAGCAGACTTTAAGGCAGGGAAGCCCTATGCCAAACCCTGAACCCCAGACAACGAAAGAACTCCAAACCTTCTTAGGCATGGCAGAGTAGTGCCAGCTGTGGGTTCATAATTATGGACTGTTCGCCAGACCCCTCTATGCTCTTATTGCCAATGGGAACTGAGATCTCCAGCGGACAAGAGACGCCACACGGGCCTTTCACCAGCTAGAGAGTCCCCTCATGTCGGCTCCAGCTTTGAAACTTCCAGATGTAAGTAAAGCATTCTTTCTATTTTTCCACGCAAGGAATTGCCCTGGGAATATTGGCTCAAGACTTGGGTCCATACCAGAGGGTAGTTGCTTACTTCTCTAAGCAACTAGATGCAACAGCCAAAGGATGGCCAGGTTGCCTCAGAGCTGTAGCAGCAGTTGTGCTGAACATTCAAGAGGCACACAAGTTTACCCTGGGACAAAAATGACTGTGCTAGTGTCCCACAGAGTGTCCGCAGTACTGGAAGTAAAGGGTGGCCACTGGCTTTTCACCAGAGAAGTTTCTGAAATACCAGGCCATCATGGTAGAGAAAGATGATGTAGAGATAGTGGTGACTAATATTGTCAACCCAGCTTCTTTTCTCAGTGGGATCAAGGAGAAGCAGTACACCATGATTGCCTAGAGACCATTGAAGCTACCTACTCCAGCCGCCCAGACTTAAAGGACACTCCTCCGGACGATGCAGAGACCTGGTTCACTGACAAGAAAGCGACATTGCAAAGTTCGCAGTGACTACCTGCAGAGAGGTAATAGAGTCTGGACCCATGCCTTAGAAACAGCAAAAGGCATTCAGAGTTGTGCATGCACATGGAGCCATCTGGAAGGAGAGGGGACTGCTGACCTCACAGGGAAAGAAGAGACAATCCAGCTGCTGGAAGCAGTTCAGCTGCCTGAAAAGGCATATTAAGGCACACCAGAGAGTGAGCTTAAAATTGGAGGAAAGAAATGAGATGGCGGATGGAGAGGCAAAGAAAGCAGCAAAGGGTGAGGTACAGATTTTCCTCGAAGGTAAGCCATAATACAATAATACTAATCAAAAGAGACGTACAACTGCAAGGGGTGGGCTACCATTGAAAGAGAGCTAGTAATCCCTTCCCATTTTCGTGGTTACTAGTGAAGGAAGGGCACTAGAAAACACACTGGGGCCTAACTACTTAAAGCCTTTTATAGAGTGTGTCTCCTTTCTCGAAATAGCCAAGGCTGCGAGTGATACAGAGTGCATTGAAATGAAGTGTTGACTTTGAAGTAGTAATTCCCACAGGCTTTCTAGAACACACATCTGATTGAAAGAATTGTTGTATCGTTGTCAGGAATTTATATGCCACTATCACTCAGGTGAGCTGATAATGTGATCCTTGCCTCCAGACTAACCTCAAAATACCCCCGGGCCAAAACTCGGTCAGACTGGGAGAGACCATGGGCCTGTACAGCAGTGGCAAATCAACTTTTCAGAACTCCCAAGGAAAGGGGGGTATCAGTATTTACTGGTATTAATAGATACATTTTCAGGGTGGCCAGAAACATTCCCCACCAGAACTGTCAAAGCTCAAGAGGTGACCAGATCATTTTTACAAGAGATAATACCACGCTTCAGAGTTCCAGCCACAATATTCTCAGATAAAGAATCACCTGTCATTTCCAAAATAGTGCAACAGATTAGTAGCCATCTGGACATAGATTAGGAACTTCACACCCCATACCGCCCCCAGTCAAGTGGCCAGGGGGAGAGAATGAATCATTTGATTAAGCAGCAAATCATAAGACTGAGACAAGAAGTTAATCTACCCTGGCCCAAGCTCTTCCACTAGCACTATTGCAAATTCAAACTAAACCTTTTGAGCTAAAGGAATGCTGAATCCTTTTGGAATGCCTTATAGAAGACCATATAGAATACAAGGGGAATGTCCAGAATGTCCACCTACATGGTGGCATTAAGCAAACAGCTCAGAGAAATTGAGAAACATGTGGCTGGAACTCGGAGCAGGGAGTTAGATAGCCTGGGGTTGATGTATATGTTAAGTCTCTTACAGAGAAGACTTTGGAACCATAGTGGGAGAGACCACTGCAAGTACCTCTCACCACCTTCACTGCAATCAAAATCAAGGAGCAGAATGCCTGGATCCATCACTCTCCGGTGAAGAAGGCCCAGAAGTCCCTTTCAGGAGTGACACCAGGAGACAATGAACTGAGACTAAAACTTACTCGGGCAAAATGAGTATATTGCGGTCGGGAGTAGCTCATACTTTAGTGTACAGAATTGTTTTGTATGGAATTATAACTGAAGTTTTAGAACTAGAGAGTACCTCTACCCAAAGCAATGCTGAATGGCCTTGGTCCCTGGCATTTAATCAGTATACTGGATCCATGGGAAAACCTTCTGAGATAAAAGATTTAAACATATCTACTGTAGTAATCCACGAGAATCAGGTATGTGAGGAGCAAGAATAGCAAGAACAGGAACTGTGAACACGTCAAAGAATCAGAGGAGAAGAAATCAAAGTAAAGTGCTGGGTCATCAATAGGATGGCTTATGAGAGACCAGATGTAATTAGTCTGAACCTCCCGTGGTGTATATGAACACCAGGAAGTCTGTGATAACCTAAGTGAAACAGACTGTTGGTGTAATTTCACCCTGATACAGCCTGTAGAAGCGACCTGCCTTTGAGCTCGAGTTACTGTCAGACTTTCATTTGAATTCAAAGTGGACACTGCACTTTTTACCACAGCGGGGCCTTATACACCCCATACTAGTTCAGACTCTACCCAAACTCCAAACTTAGACGTAACGTAGTAAAGAATGTGACTGAACAACAGCTATTATTCAATCCAGAATGGTCTCTCAAACGTGTGGAGTTGATAATGCAAATTAACATCTTAAAAATCCAACCAGCCTGCTCCTCCTTCCTAAAAACTTCCTTTGAGGGCTGGAAACATGGTCACAAAAACAGGCATATCTGAGGAGCAGAACAAGAAAGGAAGGAGCCAGCTCTCCTGGTGCCTAAAACCAGGAACACCAAGAAATCAGTTTCCTTAGGTCATTTTCCAAGCTGGTTGGCTGAACCCCCAGAAAATGGCTGGTAAAGGGCGCTGAACTGCAGGTGGTAAATTAACCCAAGCAAGGAAGGTGATTTTCCTTATTTATAGCTGTCCCTTTTCCTTCTGAGATTTGGATCAGTGATTGTCCCAGTCTGAGGCAGTTGGATTCTGCTTAAAAGAAGTAGAGAGAGAGACTCCCTCAGAGCTCAGCAGCAGGCTGTAAGATTTTGAGCATCACTTTGGTGCTGAGTGTTTCAAGTAGCAGAAACCTGATCCCAGTTTCTTCTGAGGCACTGCAATGAATTTAGGCTTTTCTCTCAAGATTTCCCCTCCATTATCTTCTGCCCTGAACACAGTCCACAGCTTGATCTTAGCTAGGGGCAAGGTGGGCGAGGTTTTGTAGACCAGGAGAGACATTCCTGCTTGCCACACATCTGAGAAATCAGGTGCTTTGGAGGGAGAGGGAGAGGTTAGATTCCCTGAGGTCTCTACATTTCAGAACAAATATCTGCCTCAAGTATGACCTAAATCTCTGTCAGATACACTTGTGAAGTATGTCTGAATTTGCAGTGTGAGCCCAGCACATCCCTCTGGCAGGGAGGGATGGTCATGGACAGAAAGCAGTTCCTGTTCCCCATAACAAACATCTAACTGGCATATTAGGGACAAGATTAGGAGTTTTAAATGGAATTGATTCAGAAATAGTGATGAATAAACTGGCTGCTGCAGCAGGTAGCCTAACAAAATTGAAGCAGCCTTTATAGTAATCTCTATTGGCATTAGGAACTAGCCAGTGACAGATTTCAAAAGTACTGCCAAAGTAAAGAAGTGTGAAGAGGCCGGGGACCAAGACCACAAGTTGATAGTAGAAGCACTTAGTATAGTTCAAGATAATGTGTCTTTAGCTTTCAGTTGTATACAAGCACAGTTATGGATACAAGCAACAGCAGCTCTGATCATACAGGAAAGGAGTGAATGTAATTTTCCAGCTGAAATTCAGAAAATTGAGTAGGATAATGCAATTGATTTTGAAAGGAAGTTTCAATCCTGGTGGACTATGGTGAATTTCACCTACGATACTGTTTCTAATGTGGCCACTGCCTTTGTGCTTACCATATGTAATGCCACTGTTTATGTTATCCATCCCATCATTGCCCTAAGATTAAACCATGAAAAAACAACACTCTATCCTTCAGAACATAGAGTGTGGGCACGAAAAGATTAATGGAAAGTGGCAGACAGTAAACTTAGAATCCTGCATTACTAGAGAACAAATGGGATTCATTTGTGAAAGCAATACTGTTAATGCTTAGGATGTGTTTGGACACTGAACAGAGTTTTTGCCACTTTGAAATTCATCCAGTCACTGACCAGAAAACTGTGCTCGTATATACTGGAAAGGGGTGTATGCTTGAGAACTGCTTGTGCTGCTGTACAAATTGATAGCAATGATGTTATTCTGTCTAGTAGAAACCATTCTAATCTCTGTATTTGTAATTTTGTTAAGATTATTGGGTGTGATTTTTCGTTTTTGGTACCAGTAACATCCCACCAGCTGATTACAGCCAATTACACAGTGTATCACAGACTACCACTGTCATGGTTTGAGCCTGGCACAGAGCCAGTGCCCCCCCATGAAAATGCCTTCACCCTGGTGTCTGCTGTGAGATGTGACCAGGAATAAGCAAAACAGGCTCCAACTTAAACATAAAGAACACTTTATTACTTAAACTACAGGAAAATAGGGAAAGACTATAAGGAAAAGAAAAAAAAAATTGAAAACCTTACAAAAACCATTTTCCTCCTCCCCACTACCTGACTTTCCCAATCCGATACATTCTCCCAAATCATCAACTGCCCAGCCTTGGCCCCACACTTTAGTATACTCAAACTGCAGTTCATGAAGAGGAAAGGAGTCCTTCTTGTTCCATAGGCTTCTCCTGGAAACACACTGAAACCTCGTGTGCTTCCTTGTCACTTCGGCACCGCCCGGAAAAAGTCCTTTTGCCGCTTGTGACATCTTCCTTCCATGCCCAGTGCTCTCACCACTGAGGCATGGCCAGAGCTGCTTTTAGGGTTGTCTTTCAAGGATGCCTTGTCTCACTCCAAAAAGGCACAGTCTCTGCTTTGGGACATCTGTCCCCCCCATATTTTTCCAACCCCCTGGGGCCGGGGGGTCCTCACGAATGAACCCTCCTGGTTTTGAGGCACTGCCTCCCCCTAAATGCAGTCTGTGTCACAGGAACAACTGAGTCCATGGCCACAAGAAAAGTCCAGCCAAAAGGCCACTCCAAATCATCTCTCCCCATTCAATCATCTCCATGTTCTTTGGGCCAGGTCCTTGTCTCATCTCATCTCTTATCTCCCTTCTTATTCAGCTTCGAGGAGGATTAGCATTTTTGCAAGGCCCCAATCATGAAAGAAAGGGTTAAAAGTTTTCAGTCTCTGTCTATCTCAGAATGCTGGTACTCCCACAGGTGCTGCTGCTCCGCCGGCCAGGCTGCACTCTTCCCTCCCCTTTCTCCTCCTGGGCGGCTGCTATCACATTCAGACGCCGGCTCTCCTCTCTCTCCCTCCTGGGGGGGGGAATGGCTGCCCGATGTCTCTTGGGGCTCCGCCACCCTTCCATCCTTGAAAGCTTTCTCACCCCCATCTCTGTCCAGGCCCCGGGCCTACCGCATGGCTGCCCCTCCCCCCGCCCAGCAGCAGAGGCTGGACGGGGGAAGAGATCTGACCTCTGCGCTGCGACGTCCCAAGAGAGAGTGCCAAGGGCAGTGCCCTGCTTTTTAACTCCTGTGTATTCTCGGAGGTGTGTCCAAACCCCACTGGCTACACTAGGTGCCAGTCTCAAACCCAAAACTTCCATTGGTTTGACCACAGCTTCCCAGAATTCCCACTTCTTCCTGGTCAAACCACCACAACCACCTACCCCTATTGGGGTGAACCTTACATTGGTAAAACAATTAATTAAACATCAAGACCTATTAGAAGTCTTGAAAGAAATCCAAGAAAGTAGAAAGAAAACCTTAATTACTGTCCAACATGATACAAAGGAGATAACCCAGACTTCTACAAAGAATAAAATAAAATATAGATCATCACTGGTGAGATGTGATCTTTGGGTGGTCACCAACTGCAAATGGAATCTTTAATAAGTTGTGCCACCCTATTGTAGTTTTACTAACATTAGTTGGGATAAGCTTATCTATTACATTGTTAATTTGGAACTGGAGAATACTACAACGAATGGCTGTACTAACCTCTTTATCAAACATACATAGTGAAGCATTAAAAGACACTTATTGTCATGAAAGTTTTCATTAAGTAAAAGAATTTACTTATTTCCTAGGAAAGGGGGGAATGAGACAGAGTAGGGATCCATCCTGAATTAGGTGAAGTGTCTACCAACGGTGAAAAGTCAAACGGCCAAAGCTGAAGGAAAAACTTGCATGCCGAGACAGCAAGGAGACAGAGAAAGAAAAGCAGAAAAGACCATGAGGTCAATTTGCCCCGACCTAGAAATTCCTTTGATAAAGAAGAACTGGTGCTAAATGTCATGCGGGATGAATATGTATGAACTTATTGTGAAACTGTATGCATATGCATTTGGAAGGGGGATAAAAGGAGGTCTGAAATTTTCAGGGGTATGCATGCCTTTTGAGGAGAATTTTTCTCCGTATGCGTCCGGTGCCGTAAATAAACATACCGAGCTTTACAACTTTATAAAAAGTTGTGAGGTTTCTTCTTTTCTCCGCAAAACACTCCTATAGAAAGACCAGATAAACTTCTTAGTAACCAGAATGACCCTTTTGTTCCCCTTTATGACTTGCTAAGAAAAAGAATAAAATGGGATTGGACTTCTTCTCAGAAGGAAACATTGCAATTGCTGATTCTTGAAGTGATAGCTCATCAGGCACCGAATCCTATCCATCCTACAGACCCCTTTCAGGTGGAGTGGGGATTTGCCTCCTCACAGCCTTCAGTACACATTTGGCAGCAGAGTCCTGAAGGTCTGACAGAGCCAGTTGGTTTTTATTCCTGTGGTTTCAAAGATGCTGAGAATAGGTACACTGCCTGGGAAGGGGAGATGTTTGTGGTTGGCTTGGCTCCCAGGGAGATGGAGGAGAACTGGGCAATCCAAGAAACTGGGAGCTTGGGTAGCAGCCAAAATAAACCTGCCTCTGTGACTAAAGCAACCCCTCCTCTCTCCCTCGCTTCTGCTAACAGAGAGGAACAAGACAATGCCCAGGTTGGGGAATTGTTAACTGTTTGGAGCATTTTCCAAAGTGAGGGACAGAATTGCTTTCTTGTCTGTATTAACCGCAAGTCCTATGCTATGTTTATATTTGAGTTGCTCCAGGCTGATGCTTTTAAAAGACCTACAGGAGATAATACTGTTAAAGCAATGCAAGGATGGTTTGGGATTTTCCTAAAACCACAGGAAATTCAATCTGATAATGTTTCTCACCTTACTGTCAAAGGTGTGCAGGATTGGGCAAAAGGTGAAAAGATTGAATGGACTTCTCATACCTCTTACTATAGATGGGACGTAAATGAGCATTCCAAAATCACTGCTTTCTACCCAACAGCTCCAAGCATAATTCGTTCACTACAGGGACCAGATGATTTCAAGAACCCAGCACATTACCCTGGACAACCTGCTTTTGGTGGATCCCCTGCTGTTCTAGGGGGAGTACCACTGCTGTTCAAAACCACTCTGACAAATCCATTGTTCTAACTTTTTCTGCCTCTTCATGGCAGAGTCTGTTGTGTTTACTTTTCAGAAGAACTCCGAGGGACATGAAGACCTGATAAACCATGATAACACTAGTGATGGACAACAGAAATAATGAATAATGTTTTCCCTTTCCTTTACGGTAACACCAGGTGATGATATTATAGATGACATGTAAATTAATTGAACTTGAATAAATTGGCTGTCACAATTAGAGATTTGATCAAATTACGGCAACCACTGCAGTCATTCTCATTGGCTTTTGTGAACACACCAGTGGCTGCTATCAAACATATTACCAAATTGGGAGAAGGTAAATGTAAATGATCACAAATTGATAATTGATGCACTTTGTGCTACACAAAGCAATGTTTCTTTGGCTCTCAGCTGCATCCAGGCACAATTATGGATGCAGTCAGTTGCTGCCTCAATTATAAGAGAAGATGAAGAAGGCACTTTTCCCGCTGAAATTTAGAAAATAATTTGGGACAGTGCCACTGAATTTGAAAGAGAATTCCAATCCTGGTGGAACCTAGTGAATTTTGACCTGTGACCCCATTTTACATACAGCCACAGTTTTTGTGTTAACCATACACAATGCCTCAGTACATTTGATTTTCCCTGTTATAGCATTAGAACTGAATTACGATGGAGCTATTCTCTATCTTTCTGAACACAGAGAATGGGCCTGTCAAATTGGTAAGAAATGGCAAACTGTTAATTTGGAATCTTGTATTGCCCGAGAACAACAAGGGCTCATTTGTGAAAGCAATGCAATCATAGCTCAAGACATTTGTTAAGACATAGAGCAAAACATCTGTCATTCTGAAATTTGTCCTAACGAAACTTCTGAAACAGTTCTTATATACATAGGCAATAGATGTGCATGCTTTAGAAACATTTGTGATTTTGTGCTCATATAAAATGTTATAGTAGATACTAAAAATCATTCAAATTTCTGTGCTTGTAACTTTACTAAGATTTCAGGATGTGATTTTTTTTCTTGTTAAGCTCCAGTCACTTCTCACTACCTATGGCAATCTAAGTACACACTGATTCACAAGCTGATGACCACTCCTATTGAGATGAATCTTACTTTGGTACGACAACTGCTGCTCCATCAGAACTTGGTTGAAATCCTGGAGAAAATCAAGGAAAGAGGACAGAAAACCCTGGTAACTGTTTATCATGACGCAAGACAGATACACCGTGTCATGGAAAGAGTGGAGAAAGATGCCGATCACAGGTGGTGGGATACTCCTTTTAGGTTGTCTCCTACTGCCATGAGTGTCCTGAACAGTGTGTGTGTCATCCTATTGTTATCCTTTTGATTTTAATTCTGTTTGATTTTATTTTATCAGTAATCCTAGTCGTTATCAATTAGAAGATGGTGAAACAGCTGACAAGATTGACGTCTGTAATTAATGCACACAATTTGGCTGATGTCCCCTGCACCGTGGAAATCCCCAAAACATTTGACACTAAGCAATTATGAATTAAGCATATGTGTTTTAGAGCAATCCTGAGTACCCTTTTATGATTTTGTGAAAATTACTTTTCATTATTAGAGAATTGTTTTAGAAAATTATTTTAAAGTTAATGCTTATATTATGATTTGTTTATTGCTTTTGCTTTTGATTATTTGTGATTTGTTTTAATCATTTTTTGAAATTGTTATAAAAGTAATATTGTTTTAATTAATCAACCATTTGTAAATTGTTATGATAATCAATATTAATTATGTTTGTTTATTGTCTCCCTTTTCCCCCTTCTTTTTCCTATCCTTTCATTTCCTCCTTTTCTCTTTTCTCTCTGTCATACTGTCTCTGCTTTTCTGGGTATACTACCAACATATGGCAAGACTGATCAGTGACACTCCAGAGCCCTGCTGATGAAGATCCCTTCAAGACAATCGTGAGTCACGGGATCATGTGACAGTCTGTCTGAATTTTCCCTCATCTGTCTCACGATCATCCTTGGGAGACCATTGAAGAGAAGACCCCCCCTGTCTAGAATATCTGGCGCTGAAGGAGAAAAGTCACATGCCACAGGCCCTGAGACCTGAAAGCTCAGTGTTAAGCTATTGTTTTCACAAGTGTGTTTGCTGTATGCTAAGAAGGGGGCACCATGCCCCGTTTGCAACAATAGCAGCTCTGGAAGCTGTCCCACCTCTCAGCCTGGCTGGACTTCTCCTGAGTTTCAGGTGGTCTCCCACAGAAGACCCTCATCTGTTTTACAACCACCGTGACAGACAGACAGGTGTAAGAAGATTCTCCACCAAGGACTGAGACATGAAACTCCTAAAAGGCCCCTCTGCTCCTTCCAAGGACTGGGACTGAAACCCCCAGCCCGGGGGAGGTGTGTGGGGAGGCAAGCTGACCGAAGCGAGATGTTTGCCTGCAGATTGTGGCCACTGAACCAAGAAAACAATGGCTCGCACTCACTGCTGAGAACATAGACTACCTGTTACATCTGTTCCCTATTGTATCTGTTTCCCCCCCTCACAATTTTCAGTAATAAAAACCTCTGAGTTAGCTGGAGTCTTTGAGATCTCCCCAGCGTAGCAGACGGACCCTCGGCTGGACTGGACCAAAGGACTTCGTCTCTGCGTTGGTAGCTATATCCCCTCTCCTTCCCTCTCTCTCTCCTCTTTCTTTCTCTCTCTTTTTCTTTCTCTTAATCCCTCTATCACATTTTTGCTGTGGTTATTTCAATAAAACTGCATTTGTTTTGATTATCACTCCAAACCCCCTTGTACTGTGTTGGTTTTTGCACTCTGAGATCATTCCTACGAACCATCAGGTCATCTGTCCACTAGGACGGATCCTGACACAAGGGATGGCAAAGAATAGATACCAGAAACTTTGGCCATACAGGTAGTGGAATAACTCCATGAAGGCAGTCACTGGAGTTCTTGAGGACTGGCAGAAGCCTTCTTCAAGATGTATGTTGCTGTGGGTCTTTTTAGTCTGGCAAAACTAGCTGTTGAAGGTTGCTTGATCTGTGCTAAAGCCAATAACAGGGTTACCAAGAAAGCTGCTGAGAGAGGGAGGCCTTGGGCTGTATGTCCTTTCTAAAGATGCCAAGTGGATTTTACTGAGATGTCCCAAGTGGGAAAGCTTAAATATCTTCTGGTAATAGTATGTCAGCTAAAAAGGTGGCCAGAAACATTTCCATCTGCTTCAGCAACTACAGCATCAGTTATTAAGGTTGTTTTGGAACAAATAATTCCAAGACATAGGACTGTAGAAGCAATTGATTCAGATAGGGGAACCTGTTTTACAGGAAAGATCCTTCAAGGAGTTATGGCTACTTTAGAAAAACAATTGATCTCCATACACCTGGCACTGCCAGAGCTTGTATTCAGTAGGAAAAAAAAAATAAAAGAATAACTAACAAACAAAAACCTTTTGAAGCTGGTAATAGAAACCATGATGCCACAGGTAGATTTTTTGCCATTGGCTTTGGCAAGAATGAAGACCAGACCCAGAAGAAAGAATCAGTTCTCTTCCTTTGAATGATTTTTTGGAATTCTTACCCAGGTAATTCTAAGCCTAGTGGGATGTGGAAATAAGTGATGTATATTTAAAAGAATATGTGGCCAGGATACTCTCACTTGTGAAATCTCCTTCAACAGGAAGCTCAGCCGGCACAGCCCCTGCCTTTGGACTTTGCTGTTCATAGCATCCAACCAAGGGATTTCATTCTGGTTAAGGAGTGGAAAGAAGCATCACTGGTGGCAAAGTGGCATCGGACTTTCCAAGTGTTACTGACCACAGAAACGGCCATCAAGACAGCTGAGCACAGTTGGACCCATCACACTCTGGTCAAGGTCTCTTAGGCCACTGAGATTTGGACATCTCAGCTGGAAGAGAAGGACAGGAGGCCGTGACTGACACTCTGCAGGAGTGGACCGGAGTAGCTGCCAGTGCATCGACACTGGGGGAAGCCCCATGTGCCTACCCACAGACTGTCTGCTGAAACAGAATCTCCACTCACAGGGGTACTACTACTTGCTGTCATTGTTTTCTTTATCTTAAGTGGTTTCTGTGCCATCACTCCCCACAGGTGGTAACAAGGTGAAAATTAGACTAGGCCATTAGAATACTATAAATATATTAGATTATTTTCCTTACTAATTCTACTTTTATATTGTCAGCTAAGTTTAGGCCAGGAGTGGTAGAATAAATTTGCATGTTAAGAAGAAGAAGCAGAAAGAGTTGCTAACCTTAGCTATTGTTGGGTTTGGGGAGAGCCAGGAGGATCTGAAGAGTTGCCATGGGTGCCTAGTCCAGTTGAAATTAAATGGTGGGTCAACACCCTAAGTGAGGTCTAAATAGAGATAAAGGGAGCAGGGAGTGAGGGGGAGAAAGAGAGGGAAAGAGAGTAGCCCTCAGAGTCAGAGATCAATCCTCATGAAGGTAATGATCAATGCTCGTTTATTGAAAATCTGAGGGTACATTTTATATGGTAATGCAGGGTTCAGTGACATGAGAACACATTTGATTGGTTACAAAGTACTTTGTATAAGAAAAAGAGCTAACATATCTTTGGTCACGTAGCATAGATTGGCAAAAGCGTCAGCAGAACATCTTGCCTCATATCTTCTCTTCACATCCTCAGAACATCCTGCTTCACATCCCTTTTCCTTGGGTACATCTTGGCAAACTTCCTCATATTGTTTACCCAAGAGCAGCATGTCCCTGCTATCAGGCACACATGCAGGGTTGTGCAGCCTGCCTCTATCCAGTGTCTGCTCAAAATGCTCTCTACAGAGGTCCATAATGGGATGGGATTTGGGGACAAATTAAGAAGTCCATGGGAACTTCATTCTACTGAAACAGGCACTTATAGCTTAAATAGGATGGGGTGATCTATGTAGGAAAAGCATTTGTAAATTGACTTATCTTTGGGTTAAAACAATTGGGTTTGGATTCCCAATTACCCTCCTTACAATTGTTCCAAATATCAAGGCAAATGCAATCAAATGCCTGTTTAGCTCACTAATGCTAGCTGGGTAAGGTGTTTCTATGATAATTAATGAAAAGATTTTGTAGGCTGTAATGCAGTAGAGAGGGACAAGGGTTTTTATGACCACCTGTTTTTAAGCTGCCCCCGAGAAAATTCCACAAGTAGAACACATGTTGTTTGCAATTATCAGTGGAAATGGCAACACCAGAATGGAACTTGAACTCTTTTTAGTGAGTTTTGCTCTAAATTCAATCAAACATCTTGCAGATGTAAATGCAGATGGGAACCCCAGGAGGGAGCTTGGAAATCGAAATATTGTGACTCTTATGGTAGGGCAACTGCTGTTGGAGGACTGTTAAGGCCAGGAAACAAGTTACATTTTGGCCCACCAATTGATGACAAAGGGTAGGAAGGCCCCTTGGCTAACAGAACATGGGCTTTGAAAGGACATTATTGGGTTTGTGGCTTATGTGCTTATTGCATATTACCTCAAAACTCCTCAGGGATTGTTGTGGTGTGTTGCAATGTCCGGTTTTAAACTTCCGGGGCCCTTCCCATGTGTACCTATCCCTTCTCCCTTCCCCCTCACCCCTTGCTGAGTGTGCCCTGTCAATCAGGCTAACATACCAGCAAGGCGTCGTGTGATTCGTCGATTTCAAAGGATGCTCCTCAGGCCTGGGGGTCATTGGCCTAAGTGTCATCCTCCCTTGAGACCCTGCCCCCTTCACCTAGTTGGTAACTCACCTGTCCCCTCCCCTTCCCCTGTCCCCGAGCTTATAAAGTTAATGAGACCATGCGGCCGGCATTCTGTTACCAGCAGTAGCCCAGTGCAGACGTCTCTGTACCAATGGAATAAACATCTGGCTACCTTCTAGCAGAATCCATTCCCTTTCTCTCTACCATTGCCAGAAGCTCTCTCCTGAGGAGAACGGAGTCCTGTCTTGTGCCCCGCTGCACTCTGCCGCCAGCCAAGGTATCTCTGGGGTAAAACACCGCAGTGCTGCCTGTGGCCCAGCAGCGAAGGTCAGAACTGGCCTGGGCACCATCTAACTGGTTATATTGGGATACATATTCCAATATATTGGCGTCCCTGGGTGGGCTCGACTCTGCAGCCCAAAAACGGACTCGCAGTTCCTCAGAGAAGCTTTTGCCAGCCGTGCATCCAGCTGAAAGGAGCCTGGCTTCAAGACTCCCAGCTAGAGACTTGGGAATACTCCCAGAAAAAGTTTCGTGGACTGTTCAGCGCCTTCTGGAAAGCCCAGCTTCATTGTGGTGAGCAGACTTTCCAGAGGAAGAAAAGGGGAGCGTCTCTTGCACCTAGAGAGAGGTCCTTTTCCGGTGGAGACCTGCCTGCCTGTACCCAGCCTACAGCTTCCATTTCACGTGAGTATCTCTGCTTTCGGGAGAGCAGAAGCTCAAAAACAGACTCTGCCGTGAGTTCTGTTCCCTTTTTGCCTTTGCATTTTTGGCTGCGCAGCCCTACAGACAGAAATCCATAGCATTCTAGCTTTATTTTCTGCCGCGTGTTTCACTGTTTTTTAGAATTCGCACCGGAGCGGGATCGCTCTCTGCCCTTCCCCCCCCCCCCCCGGCTCAGCAGCGTGCTCAGACATGTGTTAGGAGACTCTCTTTCTCTTTCTCTTTCTCTTTGCGGGGGGGGGGGGGGGGGGGGGCTCTCTTTCCACGTGGCCGGGGGACCTGCGGGGTCGGGAGTGCTCTGCACACGCGGCGGCGGGGGGGGCGTCCCAGTTTCGGCTGCCACGTGGAGCGGCTGCTCCCTCTGCTCCGCGGGGAGGCTGCATTCCACGGCGGGGGAGGCTTTGTTTCTGCCTCGGCTCTGCAGGGCATGCCCTGCTACTGCTGCCTGGGAATTTTAAAAGCAGTATATACAGCTGCATTGTGAAGCTTTTGTCTGCTCGTTATCGCTTTCTATCTGTGGTTTTTTTTAGAAATTGGTAGCTGATTTTAGCTTTGTTTTTGGTCAGGCGGGATTAAGTACTTTGCTTTTTAACATGGGTTCCAAACTTAGCATTGTACAAAGGGGAGTGTATTATGATATTGTTAGCATTTTAATCAAGAGTAATGTGAAATTCTCTAAAGGAAAATTGAAACAGTTTATAAGATGGCTTTTTCTGCAGTTCCCAAACATTTCCCCTGAAGAAATCCACAATATTCAATTCTGGGATAAAGTTGGGAATGAATTGATAACCTTAGGACAATCTGGCAAATTACCCTCAGCTAAATTTGTGTTCTGGAGTTTACAAATTCGAACAGCATTGCTCAAACAAAAGGATTTGGAGAAAAAGCCAAATGTAAGGCCATGTGCCTCTGCTCTCCCTGTTCCACCCTCTCCCTCTAAAACCCCTAAACCTCTTTCCCCAAAACTTGGTATTTTAAAGAGTGCAAACTCATTGGGAAGTCAGCTCCCAGAGAGTGCAAGAATACCTGAGTTGTTTTGTTCACAAAGCCGTAGCCAGGCTGCGTGTCTTTCCAAATCCCCTCCTCTAAAATCCCGAGCACGTGTTAGCTTTTCGGAGAGCAGTGATGTCCAAAATGGCCCCCAGTCCCTAGGGGGTGCACAAGATGGTGGGTGCCACGTGGCATCTTCCCAAACCTGGTCTTCTTCTTCCCAAAATCCTCTTAAGCATTCCAAAATTCCATCCCCAACCCCCTCTCCTCCTGTTCGTCGTGACACCTTCCCCCCTCCCCCCGCCTTTCCTGCAGTACCCTCAGCTCCGCCCCTCTACTCCTCCCAGGGGGCGGCTGCTGACGTGATGTCACCAGGTGACCCCGCCCCCTGTTCCCACGGTTTCCCCGCCCCTTGCCGGCTCCCTTTCCCCGCCCCCTCCCCGGGTTCCCACGGTGGGGACACACCCACTGCCTGTCCCCAAACCTGTAGCTGTGATCCCAATGCTTCTGATTCAAGGGATACAGAGCAGGGGACAGCAGACCCAATGCATGGTGCCATGTTGTCACTGGCCCCTGTTACGTTTCAGCCTGCAGCTCAAGCAGGAGCAGCCCCAACTGCTAATTGGAGTTCTTTTGGACGACAATTGATTAAAGAGATCTGTAAATCTCATAAAGAATATGGTCCACACAGTCCATATTTCCGTGGCCTTTTAAATTCTGAATTAAGTAGGACTATTGTGGTTCCACATGATTTAAAACAACTGTTTTCATGTCTCATGACATCCACGGAATTCAAATTATGGGAATCAGCATTGAAACAACTGCTAAAAGATGCTCTCCCAAGCTTACAGGCTGATCCAAACACAGCAAAAGACAACAATGGTAACCCTATCACTATTGATCACCTCTGTGGTGAGGGTCAATGGTCTTCTCCCTCAGTCCAAGCTGCTGCAATTCCTGCAGAAACACTCGAAAAAGTAAAGGAAGCAGCTGAAAAGGCATTCTTTTCCCTCCAAACTGAGGGGCCTTTTGAGCCCTATAGTAAAATCAAACAACTACCATCAGAGCCTTTTGTGAAATTTGTAGAAAGGCTAACTAGAGCTATTGAAATACAAGTTAAAAAGGAAAATGCAAGGGAAGCAATTTTAGAAGAAATAGCATTTACAAATGCAAATGAACAGTGTCGAGCAGCAATCCTGAGCCTTCCTATGGAACCTTCCCCTACATTAAAAGATATGCTTCTAGTCTGTAACAGGAAAGTGCCTCTGATGAGTGTTGCTGAAGACTCCAGACCAAGGCTGCTGCCAAGACCACCTCAGCGTGTTGCTGTTGCCAGCCCTGCACCTTCTCTTTCAGCACAGCAGTACCCTGGGCAGCAGCGGAGACCAGCAATGGTTGAGCCCACTAAACCATGCCTGCTTTGTAATAAGCTAGGGCACTGGAGTAACCAGTGCCCCCTGAAAAGGGAATTTGATGAATTTAGAAATGGCAGGGGAGGAGAACTGCAAGCCCTCCCTGGGGGTCAACAACAAAAAAACGAAGAATAAAGCGCCAGCCTGCCAGGCGTGCAGACATAAAAGGAGCAGGCCAAGAGAATAAGGGTAGCAAAACAAATCAAGCGCGCGATAATATTAACATTTGTGTAAGTGAAGCAGGTGTTTCAAAGACCAAGTCTGCTAGTCCACTGTTGAAAGTGAAACAAAATAACCTTTGTTATGATTTAAGTAATTCTGTATTAACCGCATCTTCTGTCAATGAGCCTTACAGGTTGCAGCTGACAGAGTCACTCCACCTGAAGGACACTGACTGGCATTTTGTCTCTGTAAATCCTGAACAGAAAGGTACTTGGAACCAAATTCGTTGTAAGTACATCATCACTGGGGACAAAAACACACCACAAGAGATTGAAATTGCTCCGGAAATAACAACATCAGATCCCGAGCAATTTGTTCTCAGCCTGCACTGTTTCCACCCACCCCTGTTTCTTCCCAAGGGACAAATTGTTGCACAAGCTATCCCTGTGCCATCTTTACCTGAAAGTACTGAAAAACAAGGGCCAGTAGTCGCCCGGGTCCAAGTTATTGGGAAAGACAAACCTAAATTATGGTGTAACCTCAGTGGGGGTGGGGAGTATAAACGCATTGAGATGCTTGTAGACACAGGTGCAGACTGCACAGTGATTCCAGTACAAGACTGGCCAGCACACTGGCCTTTGCAAAATGTTGCTGGTCACCTTCGAGGTGTAGGAGGTCTGCAATTGGCAAGGCAATCCAAAAGCATTATTCAATTCGAGGGTCCAAACGGACAATTGGCAAATATCCGTCCGTTTGTGTTAGATTATTCGGAACCTTTGTTAGGGAGAGATTTAATGGCCCAGTGGGGTGTCACAATTGATATTCCAGACTCTCCACAGCATTTTTGTGCAGTAGTCATTAAACAACAGCGCCCCACCCAAAAACTTAAGTGGAAAACAGACGAACCAGTTGATGTGAAACAGTGGCCACTCAGTAAACAAAAAATAAAGGTGCTTGAGGAACTAGTACAAGAGCAACTAAGAAAGGGCCACATTGTGGAGACCATGTCCCCATGGAACTCTCCAGTGTTTGTCATCCAAAAAGCTGACAAAAAGAGGTGGCGACTTCTCTGTGACCTCCGACAAATTAATAATGTAATTGAAGATATGGGTTCTCCTCAACCTGGTATGCCATCCCCAACAATGCTTCCCCAAGATTGGAAATTAGCTGTTATTGATATTAAAGATTGTTTTTTTCCAAATCCCCTTGCACCCTGACGATGCACTGTGTTTTGCATTCTCTGTCCCCTCCACCAACATGGAATCCCCTATGAAAAGGTTCCATTGGACCGTTCTTCCTCAGGGCCTGAAGGTATCGCCAGCTATCTGCCAGTGGTATGTCTCTTCCCTGCTTTCCCCAGTGCGTGCAGCCGCAGAGAAGGCCATCATCTATCATTATATGGATGATATCCTTGTGTGTGCCCCCAATGATGATTTACTCACACATGCGCTTGACTTAATGATCGATGCATTGATTGTTGCAGGGTTCGAGCTCCAGGAAAAGAAAATTCAAAAGATGCCACCTTGGAAGTATTTGGGCTTAGAAATTGGAAATAGGACCATTGTTCCTCAAAAACTAGAAATCAATCCAAGGATCAAGACCCTTGCGGATGTCCACAAGTTGAGTGGGTCTTTGAATTGGGTAAGACCATGGCTTGGTCTGACTAATGAAGACCTTGCCCCTCTTTTCAATTTATTGAAAGGGGGAGAGGACCCAGGGGCTCCTAGGTCTATTACCCCAGAGGCACGGAAAGCTCTAGAAAAGGTTCAGTTTGCAATGTCCACAAGACAGGCCCACCGATGCCAGCCTGATCTGCCATTCAAATTCATCATCCTAGGTAAGTTGCCACACCTCCATGGAATTATTTTCCAGTGGGAGGAAAAACAAACACCTAAGGCAAAGGACACACCAAAAAAGGACCGGGACCAGAGGGACTCTCTCTTGATCATAGAATGGGTTTTCCTCAGTCACAAAAGGTCCAAGAGACTGACAAAGCCTCAGGAACTGGTAGCAGAACTGATCCGGAAAGCAAGGACCCGGATCAGGGAGTTAGCAGGATGTGATTTTAAGTGCATTCACATTCCAGTTGAGTTAAAATCAGGTCAAAATACTATGAAAATACTGGAACAATTGTTTCAAGAAAATGAAGTGTTGCAGTTTGCTCTGGATTCCTACTCAGGACAATTTTCGGTAGCACGGCCCGCTTGCAAATTGTTTGAACAAGATGTTCAATTTACTTTAAAATTAAGAACTGCTCTAAGTAGGAGACCTTTAAAAAGGGCTCTAACTGTCTTTACAGATGCGTCCGGGAGGTCCCACAAGTCTGTTATGACTTGGAAAGATCCTCGAACCCAGCAGTGGGAGACGGACATTGCTGAGGTGGAAGGTTCACCTCAGGTTGCTGAATTGGCTGCGGTTGTTAGGGCTTTTGAAAGGTTCTCAGAACCATTCAATCTGATTACAGACTCTGCATACGTGGCAGGAGTAGTATCCAGAGCAGATCAAGCAATACTGCAAGATGTATCTAACATTGCACTTTTTGAATTGCTCTCAAAACTGGTAAAGTTAGTCACTCACCGAGAGCAACCCTTTTATGTGATGCATGTCAGGTCACACACTGACTTGCCAGGGTTTATCGCTGAAGACAACAGAAGGGCAGATGCTCTTGCTGCGCCTGCAGTGATGGCCACTCTCCCAAATGTTTTTGAACAGGCAAAAATCAGCCACCAGCTTTTCCACCAAAATGCACCTGGCCTGGTTCGCCAGTTTAACATCACTCGAGAACAGGCCAAAGCGATTGTGGCCACGTGCCCAAATTGCCAACAACATGCACTCCCTACCGTGAGTACGGGAGCAAACCCAAGGGGACTGAACAGTTGTGAACTGTGGCAAACAGATGTAACACACATACAAGCTTTTGGACGGCAGAAATATGTTCATGTTAGTGTAGATACCTTTTCTGGAGCGGTCTATGCTTCTGCCCACACAGGAGAATCATCTATTGATGCTATTAAGCACCTCTTACAGGCTTTTTCTTTCATGGGCATCCCCAAGGAGCTGAAAACTGATAATGGGCCTGTTTATAAATCCAAGGAATTCGGGAGCTTCCTGCAGCAATGGGGAGTAGAGCACAAAACTGGCATCCCCTACTCCCCTACAGGTCAAGCCATTGTAGAAAGAACTCACCGTGATATTAAAAGGGTCCTGGACCAGCAACAACAGGTTCTGAAGGTAGAACCTCCCCACATCCGGTTATCCAGGGCGCTATTCACAATCAATTTTCTGAATTGTTCTTTTGACAGCCTGAACCCACCCATCCTACGCCACTTTCGGGGGAGCAGTCACAGGTTGATAAAAGAAAAACCTCCAGTTTTAGTAAAGGACCCTGAGACTTGGAAAATGGTGGGACCTTACAAATTGGTTACTTGGGGACGTGGATACGCCTGTGTGTCCACCCCCTCTGGTTTAAGGTGGGTTCCTTCCAAATGGGTAAAGCCCTATGTTCCCAAAGTCTCAGAGAAATCTGCAGAAGCACCCCAGGTTGCTCACGCTGCCTGGAGAAGGAAACGTCGCATGCGTTCTCTAGAAGAAATTCCATTTAAGCCTCCTATCTGGAATAGTTTGTAATATATGTTTGTCTTAAGTTTCCTTTTACCGATTTAGATCCTGCTGTTCGTGTGCAGTCTCGAGACGCCATGAGACCGAGCCTGCTTCTCGTCCTACTTGCGATCATTTCTCCAGCGATCTCCTGGTTAGTCCCTCAGCCCAAAGCAAATGTATGGACCACTCTGGCCAGAGCCCTTGGACAAGATCACATTTGCCTCTCCACCGCGACAGCCTCGGACCCCCTGTCAACTTGCCTGGTGGGAGTTCCTTTTAAATCCTCAGAATTCCCGAATGAAATGTGGAGTGCTTTAAATGAAGTTAACTTACTCGCACCTTCCCCTGGCCGTTACCCTGCTGACAATCCTTTGCTGTTTTGGCAGGAGTGGGCGAGAAAGTTACCAGTGTCAAAAAGGGAGCCACAAGAGTTCCATCTCTTAGGCTCCATGAATGCAACCTTTTGCATTCACTTTAAATTCAATTCCCGCTTACCATATCATGAAGCTAAACCAAACACCTATCCTAACCCTAGCAACCCACTCTACACAGACAAGAACTGGTGTGAAAATTCAGTCCTAGTTATGCACTCATCTGGTGGTGATTACAAGCCTCGTGAACTCCCAAAAGGTGTGTTTTAATATGTGGAGACAGAGCATGGGCAGGTCTCCCTCCTCGTCTGCTCGGAGGTCCGTGTACATTTGGCAAGCTGAGCCTGTTAACACCAAATCGAACAAATCTAATACACTGGCAAACTAAAAACAACACACATACATTGGCTATCAAAAAAAGAGACCTAAGGCAATTAGACCCTGACTGTAATTCAGAAATTGTTCACTGGTCCAGACTAAAGGCCACTGCAATTACAGTCCTTCTGCCGTGGATCTCTGCAGCAAAAACTATGGTAGAATTAGGCCGATTGGAATGTTGGGTTGCAAAACAGGCAAACCTCACTTCTACTGCCCTGAGTGACCTCTTATCAGATGAGGAAATTACCAGGCAAGCCACCATTCAAAATAGGGCAGCCATAGACTATCTGCTCCTTCTGCACAACCATCGCTGTGAAGAATTTGAAGGACTCTGCTGTCTCGACTTGTCATCGAAGGCAGAGAATGTCCATGCCACAATTGACAAGATGAAAACTATGGTGAACGACATCAAGAGAGAAACTGACGACTGGCTGAGTGGACTTTTCAATGGCTGGGGACTCTCGGGCTGGTTGGGATCTATTCTGAAAACTGTAATTTTAGTGCTGTTTATTTTAGTTGTAGTTATTGTAGTTTTTAGCATTGTTTTTGGAGTAATCAGACGCATGGTTCTCAAGTTAATCTCAAGCTCATCTCCCCCTCCTGAGGTCTACCATTTGGAAGCCCTCAGTGCTCCAGTGGATGACCTGGAAGCCTCAGTGGAAAACACTGACCCTCCTGTAGAAGAAGAACCGATTTACCAACCATGGTTTGGCAATCATTCTGCACCATAAACACAGTCCTCTTCTTTTTAAACAAAACTAGGGGGATTGTTGTGGTGTGTTGCAATGTCCGGTTTTAAACTTCCGGGGCCCTTCCCATGTGTACCTATCCCTTCTCCCTTCCCCCTCACCCCTTGCTGAGTGTGCCCTGTCAATCAGGCTAACATACCAGCAAGGCGTCGTGTGATTCGTCGATTTCAAAGGATGCTCCTCAGGCCTGGGGGTCATTGGCCTGTCTAAGTGTCATCCTCCCTTGAGACCCTGCCCCCTTCACCTAGTTGGTAACTCACCTGTCCCCTCCCCTTCCCCTGTCCCCGAGCTTATAAAGTTAATGAGACCATGCGGCCGGCATTCTGTTACCAGCAGTAGCCCAGTGCAGACGTCTCTGTACCAATGGAATAAACATCTGGCTACCTTCTAGCAGAATCCATTCCCTTTCTCTCTACCATCGCCAGAAGCTCTCTCCTGAGGAGAACGGAGTCCTGTCTTGTGCCCCGCTGCACTCTGCCGCCAGCCAAGGTATCTCTGGGGTAAAACACCGCAGTGCTGCCTGTGGCCCAGCAGCGAAGGTCAGAACTGGCCTGGGCACCATCTAACTGGTTATATTGGGATACATATTCCAATAAGGGATATGTTATATGGGACGTATTAGACCACTGCTCTTTTTCCTACCACATGTTCAGGGATATAACTTAGGAATCAAAATCTATGATGATATAAACAGAGAAAAGGAATTAATTGATGCAGCACTGGCTGTAGAGAGTACCCCAAAATGGGGAAAAGATGAATGGCCACCAGAAAAAATCATACTGCGCTATAGACCAGCCACTTGGAATCCTTATGAATTAATCAAGTGCCAGAGAACTCATTTATAATTTGAATGGGATAATTAGGTTACAAGCTGTTTTTGAAACAATAACCAACCAAACAGCTACAGTTCTTAACCTTCTTGCTGACTAATCCACTCAAATGAGGAATGCAATATTTTAACATTGGATAGTATTGCATTATCTATTAACAGAAGAAGGAGTTTGTGACAAATAAATTATTCAAACTGCTGTTTACAAAGACATGGCAACGGAAAAGTGGTCAAACAAATAACAAAGGAAATCAAGTCAGCTTGTGTACCAGTCCAAACATGAAAAAGACGGGAATGGGACATGTTTTGATGGTTCCCTGGCAATCTGTGGGTTAAATGAATACTATTTCTCCTCTTATGTGCTCTAGCAATTCCAATCTTTTTACCATGCATGACACCTTGCTGAGTGCAACTCTTTCAGCAGGTGTTCAAGGGGATGCAGGTAGTAGCTACACCCAATGGTGCAGAAATGATTAGAAAAGGATGGAAAATGATGTCACTGCAAATACTTGCAAAACCAAAGAAGAGCTGGGAAGAAAAACTTAAATCAATGGTAATTAGAGTCCTTGAAGACAAATCCAGAGAAAATAAAAAGAGGAGGATTGAACGCAATAAGAAGATGAATGAGTCTTTACAAACAGACTGTGTGAATCAGCTTGTAGACAAAGGCCAGGAACTTCTAGACAGTGAAGTAACAGTGAAGAGAGACTCGAAAACTCAAAGACAAAATGAGTTTTAAAGTAGGTACATTTTTATTCAGCCAGACGCATGTGGGATATCTCCACAAAGACATGTGTGCCCCTGTTCACTTATGTTATCTTTTATCCCCTAGAATGTTACATATGCATCAAGCTTCACAATAGATCATTTTCTGCCTCCCCTCCCTCTTTGCTTTGTAGGTTAATCATCTTATCAGTCCTTTGTGCCTGTGCAGTTGTCTCTGGTGGTCGTCTCAGGGGTCAGGGGTCATAGGGATAAAATAAAGTTGTCTTCCTCAGGGTTTACTTTCTGACCCCCCTGCGTTGCGCATGCTTACTGATCTTTTGGCCACTGTCCAAGCCAGGAGTCCAGATTCATCTGGTTTCAGGGGCCCAAGGACACTTGTTATCTCAGTATCCTTGCATACTGTATTCTATTCTTGATAAACATCCTTCCCCTTATTAGGCATCCTTGCATTCTTTCTTGCTGTTTTGAATGTAGTCCTTTCCCTTCTCATGCAAATATTAAGCAACATCCATCATTTATGTGCCAATTCTTAATCAATGCCTTCTAATTTCTATGATGAATATATATCCTTGTTGGGAAGGATGAAAGTTTGACAAGAAAGTCTCACAGATATGTATGCTTAGCAGAAAGATTTTTAAATGTAGAGTCTGATGAAGGAATAGAGTTGGAAGCAAGTTTTGATATAGAAGAAAAGAATTGCTGAGCCAGTCTTACTAGATAACCAAGGAGGCAAATTGTATGTTAGTTAGAAGGGGTTTTTATGACTTAGAGCAGAGGATAAACGCACCTCAAACAAGATGTTTTTACCAAGCAGAAAGATAGCACAGGCAAACAAGCCTGTCGATGTTGCAAGCAGAAAAGAGGTCTCAGAATTTTCCACTGCAAGAAAACTGAAAAACATCTTCTAGCTTAAACTGTAATGTACTAACTTTTAGTGATTAGAGAATAGTAACATGAATATGGTAATTATAGTAGTTATGATAGGCTATAGATAATGAAATAAACAGGGCCAGGAGACTTCTTCTCCTTTATAATGCCTTTATTAAAAGTGATCAGCTCAGGATTGGGCGGCTCGGCAGGGCTGCAGTCCCCGTCGCGTCTCTCAGGGCGACTCAGAGGAGGAGGATATGCGCAGCTCCGTCCACTAGGGGCAGAGCTGGGGGATCCAGTCCTCGTGGAAGCCTTAGGGCGTGAGGTCCCCGTCAGATGTTGCGTTGTCAGTGCGGTCCCCCTCAGTCTCGGCGCTGGGGACGACTCCCATGGTCAGGGCGAGAGGGGCTCTGCATCTCTGCAGGCTCAGCACTTGGCTCCTCACATCTAGACATCACCTTAGTCTCTCAATTCGTAATTGGCTCGTTGTTTTTGGGGTTTTCTCGTTGCATTTAGAGTCGGGTTCCCACAAAGCATTCTGGACTTTGGAGTCACTTTGCATAACCCCCCCCACCCTCTCAGGTGTCTTCCCTATGTTGTAAGAGAGCACAGCCTCGGGGGGAAGGGTCCACCGCACCCAGCCAGGCTTTTTACTAATACAAAAGAAGAGATAAGCCTCAACGACCCGGTATTACAATAACAAAGCACTAAGTATCCTGGCAGAGACCGACCCCACGGCGTCCCTGCAACTCCCTCCCACAAAAAAAACATTAACTGAATTTTTGTTCATAACAGATAATAGTTAAGGTATAGATTGGTTCTACTGTATTAGGATGCTAAGCAAAGAAAAGAATATAATGCAATGTAACCAAAAACAAAGGGTCTCCAGGCCTGCCTGTAGCTGGAGCTGACAGCTGAAGGCACAGGCTCTGTCGCCCACGACCCTGGACTGCTGTAACATCTTGGATATAATAAACTGCATTTTGGAGAGCCACCTGGAGTCTCTCATCCCTCATTTAGGCTCTTACATATCCTCTAGTTTCTGACCCCATGTTTCACTCTTAGTTCTAGAAACTGTTACTAAGAAACACGGACTGTTGCTCTGCAAGGCTGTGTTACATTCCTGAACCTAGAGCAAAAGAAGAGAGACTTAATAGAATTAGGAAGAGTTTCTTTTTCTTTCTTACATATAACAAAAGTGGGAGTGCGTATTAGAGGGCAGCATAGAGTAGGCTCTCAGAATCTCTGCTAGTCAGAGTGACCCCGAGATGCGTTAGAAAGTCTCTTTTCCCAGCCTGGCAATTGAAGAAGAAGTCAGAACTCTTCTATTCTTGCTCTCAAGGTTGTTTATTGTTTCTTATCTATAAAATTCTTTCTCCAACCCGCCGAGGTCTGTCTGGCAGGTTGGGTTGAGGCACACTGCCCGCCTCAGAGGCAATGTTATCTTTTTATGCTAAAAACTACGTGCAGATTATTTACCATAATTTCCCAATACTTATTGTAATGGGTTAAAACTTTAAGTTTGTTCATCAAAGCTGACAAAGTTATTCCAGTAAGACTGTTGCACCACATCCATTTGTTTGCCTAGTAAATTTCCAGACTTAAAAGGATAAGGAAGGTGAAACCAAAGACAATGGGTTTCACAACATTTTTTTATCTGCTTAGTAAACTGTTGACATGGGTGGTGGGCTTGCTATGATTGATAGCACAGTATTAGCTTATCTGCTCAGTAAACTTAAGATTCCAGGAACTCAGTAGATTGAGTTTAAAATTCCAGGAATCAGACAAACCTACCAAATAAGGAAAAATACCGGCCTTCATCTTCAGACCACCGGGAGGTGGACTACGACCACCTAGCAACAGAAGAAGAATACGCAGAGTACTACCCTGAAAGACACGTCAACCCGGAAGCAGGACTGTATAAAAATCCAACGAAATATCAGAAGAGTGCGGCAGTTGGAGGAGCGGAGACTCCCCTGTCGCCCAGCGCTGATTTGCTTATTGTCTTGCCCGCTGTAATCAATAAATTCTCAATTGATTATACTTGGCAAATTGTCGGCTCAATCTATAACACTTATAATCTATGTTAGACAGTGAGCTTCTACTCTTAACCAATCTAAAACCAACATCACCCAGAAGATGGAGGCTAGGAAGAAGAAGGAAAAAGGACAAGGCATGCCCAAATTCCTCCATCTTGGGACTCTGAGCCCCCATTCTAAAAACCTCAAAATTCTATTTTTCACTCCGTGACAAACTAACTATTATTCTACCTAAACTTTCTTGACTTGTAATTCTTCATATAAAGGTTGGTAACTGTTATAAACAAAAAATCTGCCATTTTTGGGGGGGAAAAAAGAGTTGCAGAACCAGTTGGACCGGTCGTTGCCAAGGTGGAGTTCTACCTATTTGTTATTGTAATCACCGGTCTTTTAGTTAATTGCTCCTTTTGTATCAATATGGCCCTGCCTGGGGCTAAGTTGTCCTCCCCGGTGAGAGGAGGGGACATGGGGTGGGAGGGGGAGCATCAGAGAGAATGCAAAATATCCTCGAGACCAGCATGCCATGGGAAGGAACTCCACCAAACTTACCGAAAAGACCCCAAAAATAACGTGCCAACACAGAATTAAGAGTTCAGAGTGATATCTGGACATGAGGAACAAAGTACCAAGCCTGTAGAGATGCTGAAAACTTTTGTTGCCCCTCGCCCTAAGCAAGAAGACTTCAGCTGAGGCCAAGACCCTGGATGGCAAACCTGAGAGTTGCGAATCACATGGGATAGCCCCACTGCTCTTGTGAGGACGGGACTTCCAGCTCTGCCCCCTCGTGGACAAAGCTGCACATTCCTCCTCCTCCTCCTCCTCCTCCTCCTCCTCCTCCTCCTCCTCCTCCTCCTCCTCCTCCTCACCCTAAGAACGGCGATGGTAAGCCGCAGACCTGTCGAGCTTCCCAACCTTTAGCTGATCACTTTTAATAAAGGCAATAAAAGGAGAAAAGGTCTCCTGCTCTGCTTATTTCAGTAATTGTTTTTTCCAAGGGCTAAATCAAAAGCACAGGGGTTTTGGGCTCTGTGACAAGGTGTGTGAGCCCCCCGGGCAGGGGCTTGAGCCCTCCAGGGCAGCCAGAGGAATTTCCTGGGTTTCGACAGTAGGCTATTCAGGAAGTCTGTACCTTCAAATTGCCTCATCCAGTGGGGAAAAAGAAGAGGGTGATGCAATGAGAACTTAGGATAAAAAGGGGGCTGCCTCCACAAACCATTTCAGAGACCCTATGGGAAATGCCCCATGACCTCTCCCTTTATGTGAATAAATTTACAGGACTCCCCTGTCTCCTTTTTGGACATAAACGTTTGGCATCATGGATTAATTTTTCTAACAGCAACAACTTGCTGTGGGGTCTCTGTGTGCCCCCGAAGCTCTGCGGGAGGTGTAAAATGGTTCCCAGTGGCTCCCCGTGTGGTACATACAGCTGCATGGCCCCTGGGTTGCCTGCAGCGTTCTATCGCCTGCCCAGGGCTGCCCATGGTCTGCGGAGCCACCTTGCTACAGGCGCAGGCAGGGCCGGGGCCCCCTCTTATCAGCAGACGAGGGAGTGTGGAGTGGGCGGCTGCGGGACCATGAACTATTTTACGCTGTGTGGTGCTACCTCCTCCATCTCTCCATCTCCCCTTCTGCTCACCCTTGGGTGCCCGCACACAGGCACCCGCGCTCACCGTCCACTCAGCCTCATCGGGACCCCACCACTCCCATGGCTCTTCTGGCAGAGTCACGCCCCGGCTTCACCCAGCTCTCGGCAGGGTCTGGCAACATGCGTGCCACGTAGTGTGGAGCACACACATTGCACGGTAGGCCATGGGGCAGGTGGAACGGACCACACGGTCAAGGTAGTGTGAAGAGAGGAGCCCCAATGCGGCACGGTGAGTGGCACGGCGCTGTTCGTTTCTGCCTTCGGTGGCTTGGTGGTCGCCCCCAGCAGTGATCCAGCAGGGGCCATGTGACCTGTTATGAACAAAAATTTGGTTAATATTTTTTTGTGAGAAAAAGTTGCAAAAAGGCAGCCAGATTACTGTCCTGGCCAAAGTTCTGCGTGTTTTGTTATTGTAATCACGGGTCGTTGTAGTTAATGGTTGTTTTTGTATTAGTAAAAGCCCTGGCTAGGGCGAGGTAATGGCCCTTCCCCGAGGCTAAGGTGTACGTTTCCCAGAATAGTGAAGCCACCTGAGAGGGTGGGGGGGGTTATGCAAAGTGACTCCAGGATCAGCATGCTTTTTGGGACCCCGACTCCAAACGCACAAAGGAAACCCCAAAAACAACGAGCCAATTAAGAGTTGAGAGACTGAAGTGATGTCTGGACATGAGGAGCCGAGTGTTGAGCCTGCAGAGACGCTGGAAACCTTCGTTGATCCTCACCCTGTGTTCGAGAGCCCCTGGGCCAGGTCTGGGAGGAAGTGAGACTGAGACGAAATTAACATCTGACGGGGACACCACGCCCTGAAGGCTCCCACGAGGACGTGATCCCCCAGCTCTGCCCCTTGTGGACAGAGCTGCGCATGTCCTCCTCTGAGTCGCCCTGGGAGACACGACGGGGACTGCAGCCCTGCCGAGCCGCCCAATCCTGAGCTGATCACTTTTAATAAAGGCATTAAAAAGGAGAAGAAGTCTCCTGGCCCTGTTTATTTCATGATCCAGCAGAGCGGCACAGCAGGCAGGGCGGCGCACAGCCAGGTGTGCAGCCTGGGGTAGCTGCAGCAAAGGGCTGCTGACACTGCCCGTGCCGGTGGTGAGAGAGGAGAGCCGAGGCCGGCATTGCCAGGACAATGAGGGCTGGCGGCCTTTGCCAATGTGAGAGACAACTGCTCACTTAAAAAATTTTAAAGGGTTTATTAAACCTTAACAAAAATACAACAGAAGGACTAAATAAGGAAAAAGTTGAAGAGCTGGGAACTCCCTTTGTGGCTGCCTATCATGTGGACGGTTTGTCTTCAAGATGGATACTCAGTCTTTTATACTCCTGGGAGTTCCATCAGCCAACCTTGGTCCTTCCCAAAATCTGTCAGTTAATTCTTCTTCGCCATTTATTGGTGGATGTGAAAAATGCCAATCACTTGTTTTTAAAACTTTAAAAGATTAATAGTAATTAAATGGTTATAAAAATAGCAATACAATTAGAGTAATAATAATTTGGACAATTTGAATTAGGACAATATGAAACAATAAAGACAAAGAGTTACGGACATCCGGGTACCTTTTTCTGGGCAGCACGAGCCCGAAAAAGGACACCCGTTAACAAAGGATTAACCCTTAAAAGCAATAGCCTGTTGCATATTCATACACTTCATACATGATGCATAAATTCCATTCAAATACAGGATTCTGTCTGGTCATCATCAACTTCTTCCTCCAAATCCTAACAGTGCCTTCGAGGCGGGAAGAAGTTCGTTTCTTCTGATAAGAGGGCTATAAATTCTTCTTCTCTGAAAGATTTAAGTGTCCTGTGGCTGCTATCTCGCTGCGAGTCCTTTCTTTTAAAAAAAGTATCCTACATAGCATCGTTTCTATTTTAACAACTTTTATAACCTAAAACTATATTTAACAGAGTACTTAAGAGAATGAATACAGCATTACTTTCTAACACAACACATATAATATTCATTTTAATATTTGCGAAAAGCCAATCATAAAATACATGCATATTTCACAGATAGCACAGGCTGTCTGATGGTAACAATACAGAGGAGGGGGAAAAGGGAACTGGGGAGAACAGAGGACATCTAAACTACAATAACATAACTATACATCACTAAAGCTTCTCTTAATATTCACGCAATATTTATCCTTTAATTGTTAGAGCAAATCATCTCATTATCCATCTGTAACACCGTAGTGTGGGCAAGTCACAGGTTCCTCTTTTCCTCCCAGCTGAAAAATGAGAGAGGGGAAGAAGAAATGTGGTGCCAGAGCTGTATCCCATCAGGTTGTGCTTCCCTCCTTCCCCTTTCTGTCTGTCTGTGGGAGTTTGCCTTAGAATCCCAAGGCCTTTTCCTGTGCAGGGTTAGGAGGCAATGGTTGCTCTCAAGCATTTTGGTGCCGAGTTAGTCTTTTGTGTGTGTTCTGTGTCAATTTTCCCTCTTTCTTGTGGTGTCCCATGGCTCTGGTGGAGTGGGGGGTTTTTTGCTCCATGCTGGGAGAATTGCCAGCTTGGGAAGCTTTTCTGGAAATAAAAACTAGACTGGCTTTTGGTGTTTCTGCAGGTGAGAGCAGGACTTGTACTCCCAGTGAGTTGGGATTTGTTGGTCAGGGAAGGCACAGAGGCTTTCCTGCCTTCATTGCTCCACCCTTGAATCTGTGTTGTGTGTGGCTTAAATTGGGGTCTGTGTTTGAGACAGGAGTTGAGAAGTTGTATTCTCTTCAGGAGGTGTTGCTGGTCCTGCATCCCTGCCTGGAGTCGAGGTGGAGGGACACAAGGGTGTTTTTCTTATTTCAGACTCCTCCGTGGGGAAGGAAGTGACAAATTGAAATGCCTGCAGGGAAAGCTGTTTGAGCCCTGTGATGTCATTACATGGTAAGATGAAGGCTATGGGAAAGTGGGAAAGTAGCTGGACTGCATAGGATGCTGAAGATGTTAATTAGCTTTTACCTTGAAAAAAATGGCAGGGAAAAAAGTCCTTTCATGTTTGCATTCTTGGCTGATTTATGCAAGGAGTTTAATACTAGAACTTCTGTGGAAGTTGCTATTGAGTTCATAAGAGCTACTTATGGGACGTAGAGACAGCTTTTGAGAAGAGTGAATTTTTTTGTCCCGCTTAAGCTTTCTTAATTTCAAGGCATTCAGGTAGCCTCTGGTTCCCTGTTTGATGTGTCTGGTTGATTAACTTTTTTCTGAGATGGTCCCCTTTAGCAAATAAAGAATTGCCTGGCTTAAAGGTTTGTTGGGAATTCTTTTGGCTGTGGAAGGTTTAAATGCAGGAATGCTGCTGTACTAGGCTCCTTGGTTGCTTTTTGTGGAGAACTTTAAAAGCATATAGTAAATTCCAGTGTTTTTTGGAGAAAGCAGGGCAAGAAAGTTGGTGACAGAATGGGCTTGTCTTCTGAGAGCTTTCAGGCCTGTGAGTACCTATGAGATGCAGCTATGTGTGAGGGCCAGGACAGGGTTAAAAGTATCAGTGGGAAATGCCCTTTGGAGGTGGCTGCTGCTTGCGCTGCTGAGCCCTGTGGCAGGCTGTGGGGCCATGCTGCTGCTCAAGACAGATGTCAGGAGTGTAACCAGAGTTCAGCCCAGCCCAGCCTAGCTCCACTGGTGCTGGGTGATAGGGGCAGGGCCCAGGGGATGCTGTCCTGGTGGAGGGGTGTCTGTGTGGGATGTCTGTGTGGGCTGATCCTGACCCAGGCTTGCCGTGATCCCTCTGCCTCCAGCAGGAGTTAAAGCTGCCCAGCCCCGGGCAGAGCAGTGGTGCCTGAGGGGGAGGGAACTCACAGGGACAGAGGGGCTGGAAAAGGTGTACGAGACCCTCCCTTAGACATCCCCTGTCCAGGAAGCTCCTGTATTACATTACAATCGTAGGTTGGAAACAGACACACGACAGGACTCACTGAGGATCATGTGGCAAACAACAAATATTTATTATGGCTTCCCCCTTTTATAGGGGGTTCAAAATTCCCACTCCTGAACAACTGATTGGTCGGGGTCTCAGCATCGCCAAGCCCCCTGGCCAATGATATGTCTGCATTCAGGATTGAATGGGATTGGCTGGGGTCCCCTGTTTGAGTTCAAATCCATCCTATCATTGCTCACTTAGGGACTTGTTTACTTCTTTTATACAATGAACTAGGCCTGCTGAATTGGATTTCTTTTTATAGCCAGATTTATCTTTCCAGCTACAGACCAGCTGTGCTATGACATTCCTGAACATCAAATGAAACTCAGGACATGCTGGAGTTTGTCTGTTTTTAATTTGGTGTTATGTTTTTGGGTTTTTTTTTTACTGGGACAAAGGCTAGTTAATTTTTCTTGCTAAGAGGAGCTTTTTGTCTTGTCTCGGATCAGTCATAGGATGTAATGGTTTTGCAGCCAAATTTTTTCTGCTAGGTGCAGTATTTGGTGCTTTTGTCAGACTCATGTAAATTGTAAATTCTATCGTAAATGTTGTTTCGAGTTCTTGGGAACTGTGTGCAAAGGCACACAAGTATTTCCTAGTCTATGGAAGTTTCTTATGATTTTTCTTTGTTTGGTTTTGTGGAGCAAGATTGGTTTTTATTTCCATGTTTTGTAGTTCAGCACACACTGGAGGTGTATTGAGCCTTTGCACACCAAGCGGTGTGAGTGCACAGTGGTTCATTGGACTTAGTTGTTATCTGAAGAATGGAGTATTAAATTTGTTTCAGCTTCTCTTGGTACTCTGTCAGAATTTGCTATTGCTATGTCTGTGTGGCTCTGTCCACACTTGTGGAGACGTAAAAGAAGCCCTTGGATCATCACTCTGGATGCAGGATGTGAAACGTGTCAGGAGAAGCCTGTCCCTGTGCATACACTGCCGTTCTCTTGCAGCTCCTCAGGGCTGCTCAGTTTGGCAGAGTGGAAAAGGGACAATTGTGAGAGCAGAGCAGGGAAGGGACAAATCAGCTCCAGCAGGGTGAGGAGTGTCTGCTGCTGTTTCTGGGAGGCTGCACCCACCAGTGAAGCCAAAGCCTTTGAAGGTCATAATGAAGAGTAACAGCTGTATCTTTTTTTCCTCTCAAGGTTTCTGGCAGGTGTGGGACAAGAAGGGAAACAAAACTTCTTCAGGCCCTGGAAGAGAAAGAGAAGCAGCACCAGATGTTGGGAGAGTTTCTGTGAGTGCCTTTGGATCAATCTCTGTTTGTGAGTCTTGTTTGGTGCTGTCCCTCAGTCAGCTCTGGAGGCGCTCCTGGAGCACATTTGGGCTGTGCCACATCTGTGCCCAGCTGGCTGTAGGCATTTGCCCCTTGGCAGCCCCAGTGGTTGAGAGCTGCAGCTGTCCTGCTGGTGTCAGAGGAGGCATCAGCCCTGGCATGGTCTGAGACTCCTGGTCTGGGAAAAGAGAGAGAAGAGAAGGGAGGATGAGAAACTTATGAATGTGGAAGGCAAACAGATTGATAACCAGTAGGAAACCAAACAGTAAGGACTGTGTAACTTGTGATGGAGGAGCATTGAATCAATTAATTTCTCTGGGTTTTGACTGCATAAGTCTGTGAAAAAAACAGTAAAAAATCCTGTGCGATGGAATGATTTCCTCTGCACAAGCTGGGCAATGTGTGGATGAAGCAATTCCTGTTGCACATCCTGCCAGAAGAAAGTCACACCTTGATTCTGTAACACTAAAAAAATGTTGCACTTTTTTGTTTTTCCTGCAGTTTTGGTGACACAAGCTGCCTTGTATTTTAGATTCAGCCTTTTTTTGAGTACACTTTACTGTTCAAAAGATCAAATACAGATTTCCAGGGATATAAATCAGCCCAACTGCTCGGTAGCCAGTGGTGACATAAAGCTGGTAGCAGAGAGGAGAGGTGGGAGAAATGTTCCCCGAGAGTTTTGAAATTGAAGAAGCTGCAGAGTTCTGTAACAGGGATGTGCTCATGTTCTTTTAAGAAAGAAATACTCAATGTTTATGGAATAAATGCTGCTCAATCCCTCTCCCTGTTCTCTGTCCTGCTTTTTCTCTCTGTCTCCCTCCCTGTCCACATGTATCTTTCCTTCTTGCTTTCTCTCCGTTTTTTCTTTGTCTTGCACCATGACTGTATTTCTTTGTCCCTCTCACTGTCCTTTTGCCTGTACCTGTCTGCACCTGCTGCCCAGTCCTCCTCCCTTATTGTACCCTTCTCTTGGTAAGACTCTGTCCTGCTGTCTGTGCCTCTCTGTCTCCATCCCTGTGCTGCGCCTTGCCCGTCTTCCCCCACCGACCTGTATGTACCGTGCTCATTTCTTCTCTCAGTCCTTGTTTCCCTCTTTGTCTCTGTAACCCTCTGTCCTTGGTGTATGTTTGGCACTGTCTTTTTCTCTGTCCTTCTCCATGCCTCACTCATGTTCCTTTTTATTCTCTGTGGCTCTGTGGTGCTCCCTGTACCATTGTTTCTCACTGGATCCTTGAATCCCGTTCCCTTTCCTGTCTTTCCTGTTCTTTTTTAATCCCTCTCTGTCGTGCTGCCCATCCCAGGTTTTCCTTTTTTTTTTTTTGTTTCTTTTCAGTTTCATCCTGCACTCAGTTCTTCCTTCTCTTCCCATGTCCTCTCTGCGGCCACTCCCTCTCTCTGCCTTTTTTTGTATGTTCCTGGTGCTCCCATCCCAGTGACAGACGGGTCTGTGAGCGCAGATCGGAATGCCTGTGCTGCAGTCTCCGCAGCAGCAGCGTGGTAGGGAAGAGAGGAGCCACCTGCTGCCACCGGCCAGAGCGGAGCGTGAGTGGGAGCCGCGACATCATCCCGGGCCACGTTGCCCCTGTGCCGTGGGGAGGAATTTCAACACTTGTGGGGGCTGCTCCCCTTTCTTGTTTCAGCAGAGTCCCTTTTTAGGGGGATGTACATGTGGAAAGGGCTTGAATAAAGCACCGTGCTGCTGTCCAGGGGAGTTTGACTCATTCTGTGCCTTCTTTGGGGGTGAGGAAAAAAGTTGAGAGGGAGACGGTGCAGACTTGGGGGCTCTGATGTCATTTGGGGCACCTCAACAGCCCTAGGAGAGAGAGCCATGCTGCAGTGGAGGAGCAAGTGAGTGGGGAATGAGGGAGGGTCATGCTGGGTTCCCTCTCCCAGAGGGACCCATAGCTGCCAGAAAATTCACAGGGAGGGGTGGGTGTAGAAAACTAAAATCTGTCAAGTTTTCCGGATTTGTTTATATATATTGGCAAATAATAGAAATTTATCTCTAAATTCATTTGGAAAGAAACTCTATCCACTCTATTGTACAGGAATGTAGGAAAATCTGACTAGAGATGGGTAGTAGTTTTGAACATAATGCCATAAGGTTTTTATCTAGGAGTGAACCAATCAAGTGCCCTGAAACCACAAGGACAGATGCCAGGGCTGAAGGGAATAGAACGGGCTCTCTGGCAACTTTTGCCTCCATTTTCTGCTTGTCCCCAAAGCGCATCGCAGCCTCAGGCTGAACTTGGAGGCAGTGCTGCTGCCTTATGGACAGAGAGCAGTACTGCTGCCCCCCAAGCCAGCACCCTGCCCCTCGCTGCTGAGTGATGCTGGACAGCGGCAGGGGCTCCACGGCTTCCGAGTGTGGGAAGGGTGAGGGGCGGGAGCAAGCAGCGAGCGGGGGGGCAGTGTCTGTAAATAGAGGGGAGGGGTGGAGGAGAGTTAGGAATGCAAAGGGACACAGCTGGGCTTGAGTGGGGGGCCATGGTGCTGCAAAGAGTGGCCGCCATGTGGGGTGGTGACTGAGAAGAATGACAGGGGCAGGGGCAGCCCAGGGGGGTCAGTTTTGGTGGGCGGTGGAGGTGTAGTCACAGTGCACCATGGGCCAGGTGCGAGCAAGGTTGAAACAGAGCTGCCCATGCATGGACTCTTCCCAAGATGGTGGAAGTGACCACATGCCAGGACCCTGCAGGAGCCAGGTCAGGCTCCAGCTACACTCAACATAGCTGCCGCCACAAGACTATGGCAGAGGTGTCACTGCTGCCACCTGCTCCGGCATCACTGACCCCACTGTCTGTGTCCTCACATCGGGAAAAGCAGTGGAAAATTGCACTCAGAGCATGAGATTGGCGTCAGGGCTGGGTTCAGGCGGCCAACTACATGGACACCTTTGTGAGGAGCAGGGGCGTGGCTTACGCTGGGCATCGGAGAGACCATTTGCAGGTTAACTGGGCAGGGGAGGAAAGCTGCGCCCCCTGCGGCTGAATGGCAGTCTGGTGAAGCACCTACCCAGATACCCTGCAAATGCCAAGAGCACTGAGCAGCTGAGGACAAGCGCGCTGCTGCCGAGGAAGCAGAGGGAGACCAGGGCCATGGAGAACAGTGGCCTTGAGTCCTTGCACAGCAGCATCAAGAACATGCGGCCGGGGCCAGGGCCAGAGCTGCCAGGGACAGGGTGGGGCCAGCACGGCCCCAGGGTCCAGGGTTGGCATGGGCACATGAAACATCACAGATGAAACAAGATGTAACTGACAATTTTATTGAAATATATGATAAATATTAAAGTATCATGTCTATCCTTGTATAATAATATCAATAGTTTCTATCAGTTCCTAGATTTATAGCTATTATATATTCTATGACATCTATGACATTGTGGTGGTTTGACCGCTCAAACCATGACAGACATGACATACGCCATTCACAATTTATAAGGTACAGATTCAAATATACTCTTCTGTATTATTGCTAAACTATACCATATTATACATCATGCATAAAACACATACCCTATATTACATATTACACTGCTGCATAATACATTTTTAAAGTATTAATTATAAAAAGGCATCATTCTGGACTAGTAAGTTTATATCCCCTCCCAAAGGATATTTTTTTACATTTTTATGGCTTGTACTTATATTAATTTTTCATTCTTATTTATTAAAAATAGCTAATAATGTACTTTACAATTGTATTATTCTATAAAAAGTGAATTAAATATAATAATAAATATAGAATTATTTCTAAACGCTTTCTTATTGAAATCCATGTACATCTGGCCAGACCAATTCTCCTTCAAAGGTATCCATCCTTGAGCAGCTGAAAGGCTTCTGCAGGGAAAATGTTGATAGATGCCACGAATATGGATACAATGAAGAAATCCAGTGAAAAGAGCAGGGCCTGGCAGGAGTCCTGAGCCTCTGCCCCAGTGCAGGGCTGTGCTCAGCAGCAAGCACAGCTCTGTGCACTGGCTGCTCACAAAGATGTGTGACTTGCCTTGCCCAGCCCGAAAAAGCATCTCCAGCAGCAAGTTTTCTTCATACAGGCCACTGTCTGGTCTCCAAAAGCCTGCCCAGCTTATCTTCACCCTTCTCCTCATCTTCTTATATGTTTGAATTCATCTGGCCATTGTCCTCTGTTGTAGTGTGTTGTAATGTCCTGTTTTAGACTTCCGGGTCCCTTCCCAGGTGTGCATATACGCCTCCTCCTTCCCCCTCGCCCCTTGCTGAGTGAGTCCTGTCAATCAGTTTTAACATTCCAGCAAGGCGTCGTGTGGTTGGTCAAGTTCAAAGGATGCCCCTCAGGCCCAGAGATCATTGGTCTGTCTAGGTGTCACCCCCCCCGAGACGTTGCCCCTCTCACCTGGTTGGTGGCTCACCTGTCCCCTCTCCTCCCCCTGCCCCAAGAGCTTAAAAGGTGAATCAGGCCATGTGGTCGCTATTCTGTTGGAGCTGTTCCGAAGATTCAGACCTCTGTAACCATGGAATAAACCTCTGGATATAACCCTCCAGCAGAATCCTCTCCTTTTTCTCTTCACCATCACCTGAAGCTTTCCTCCTGAGGTAAACGGAGTTCCTAACAAGCCTGGACTTGTTTAGTGCCCAGCTGCAACCACCAGCAAGCTAAAGGTGTCTCTGGGGTGATACACCACAGCTGCCGCCTTTGGCCTAGCAGCAAGGGTCAGACTGGCCCAGGCACAATCTAACTGGTAATATTGGGATTCATATTCAAATATTTTGGTGTCCCTGGTCAGGCAAAGCGACTCTGCAGCCCAGACGGACTCTCACAATCTCGGGCAGGCTTCTGGAAGCTGTGCATCCAGCTGAAAGGAGCCTTGGCTTCATCGCTCCCAGCTAGAGACTTCGGGAATATTCCCAGAAGAAGTTTCGTGGACTGTTCGGTGCCTCTGGAAAGTCCAGTTCCTTTGTGGTGAGCAGATTTTCCAGAGGAAGAAGAGGGTAGCCTCTCTTGCCCATAGAGAGGTCCTTTTGCAGTGAGGAGACCTGCCTGCACCCAGCCAGCTACAGCTTCCATTTCGGGTGAGTATCTCTGCTCTCGGTGGAGCAGAAGCTCAAAAAAGAGACTCTGCCGTGAGTTCTGTTCCTTTTTGCCTTTGCATTTTTGGCTGCGCAGCCCCACAGACGGGAATTCATTGCGTTCTAGTCTTTAGCTCTCTGCCGCGTGTTTAGCTGTCTTTTGGAATTCGCGCCGGTGGCGCGGGAGTGCTCTCTGCCCTTCCCCCCAGCTCGGCAGCGCAGCGTGCTCTCTCTGTGCGGGGGAGGGGGGCTCTCCTCGTGGCTGGGGGATCGTTCTCGGTGCGGGGTGGGGGGGTGTTCTCTGCACGCGCGGGGGGCCCCATTTTCGGCTCGCCACGTGGCGTGGGGGAGGCTGCTCTCTCTCTCAGCCCTGCGGGGCGGCTGCATTCCACGGCGGAGGAGGCTTTGTGTCTGCCTCAGCTCGGCAGGGCGTGCCCTGCTGCTGCTGCCCGGGAATTTTAAAAGCAGTTTATACAGCTGCATTTTGAAGCTTTTGTCTGTTTGTTATCACTTTCCTATCTGTGGTTTTTTTTTAAAAATCGGTAGCTGATTTTGGCTTTGTTTTCAGTCAGGCAAGATTTAGTACTTTGCTTTTTACATCTAACATGGGTTCGGAACTCAGCATTGTACAAAAAGGGGTGTATTATAATATTGTTAGCATTTTAGTCAGTGGTAATGTGAAGTTCTCAAAAGGAAAATTGAAACAGTTTATAAGATGGCTTTTTCTGCACTTCCCACATATCTCCCCTGAGGAAATCCACAATATTCAGTTCTGGGATAAAGTTGGGAATGAATTGATAATCTTAGGACAATCTGGCAATGCACCCTCAGCTAAATTTGTGTTTTGGAGTTTACAAATTCGAACAGTCTTGCTCAAACAAAAGGATTTGGAGAAAAAGTCATATGCCAAGCCATGTACCTCTGCTCTCCCTGTTTCTCCCTCTCCTAGCTCTAAAACCCCTAAAGCTCTTTCCCCAAAACTTGGTATTTTAAAGAGAGCACACTCATTGGGAAGTCGACTCCCAGAGTTTGCTAAAATGCCTGAGTTGTCCTGTCCACAAGGCCCTGGCCAGGCTGCATGGAACCTTTCCCAATCCCCTGTATCCCCTCCTCTGAAACCCAGAGCACGTGTCAGCTTTCCAGAGAGCAGTGATGCCCAAAATGGCCCCCAGTCCCTAGGGGGTCCGCAAGATGGTGGATGCCACGTAGCATCTTCCCAAACCTGGTCTTCTTTTTCCAAAAATTGTCTTAAGCATTCCAAAATTCCATCCCCCTCACCTCCTGTTCCTCGTGACACCTTCCCCCCTCCCCCTCCCTTTCCTGCAGTACCCTCGGCTCCGCCTCTCTACTCCTCCCAGGGGGCGTCTGCTGATGTAATGTCACCAGGTGTCCCTGCCCCCTGCCTGCCCCTTGACCCTGCCCCTTGTTCCCACGGTGCCCCAGCCCCCTGTGCTCATTGCGTCCCCGCCCCCTCCCCGAGTTCCCACGGTGGGGACACACCCACTGCCTGTCCCCAGACCTGTAGCTGTGATCCCAATGCTTCGGATTCAAGGGATACAGAGCAGGGAACAGCAGACCCAATGCATAGTCCCATGTTGTCAATAGCTCCTGTTACCTTTCAGCCTGCAGCTCAGGGAAGAGCAGCCCCAACTGCTAATAGGAGTTTTTTGGACGACAATTGATTAAAGAGATCTGTAAATCTCATAAAGAATATGGTCCACACAGTCCATATTTCCGTGGCCTTTTAAATTCTGAACTGAGTAGGATTGTAGTGATCCCACATGATTTAAAACAGCTTTTTTCCTGCCTCATGACGTCCACGGAATTCAAATTATGGGAATTAGCATGGAAACAACTGCTAAAAGATGCTCTCCCAGGCTTGCTTGCTGATCCAAACACAGTGAAAGACAACAGTGGTAACCCTATCACCATTGAGCACCTCTGTGGTGAGGGCCAATGGTCTTTGCCCTCAATCCAAGCTACTGCAATTCCTGCAGAAACACTCAAGAAAGTAAAAGAAGCAGCTGAAAAAGCATTCTTTTCCCTCCAACCTGAGGGGCCTTTTGAGCCCTATAGTAAAATTAAACAGTTACCATCAGAGCCTTTTTTGAAATTTGTAGAAAGGTTAACTAGAGCCATTGAAATACAAGTTAAAAAAGTGAATGCTAGGGAAGCAATTTTAGAGGAAATAACATTTACAAATGCAAATGAACAGTGTCAAGCGGCAATCCTGAGCCTTCCTATAGAACCTCCCCCTACACTAAAAGGTATGCTTCTAGTCTGTAACAGGAAAGTGCCTCTGATGACTGTGGCTGAAGACACCAGACCAAGGCTGCTGCCAAGACCACCTCAGCGTGTCGCTGTTGCCAGCCCTGCACCTTTTCCCTCAGCACAGCAGTACCCTGGGCAGCAGCAGAGACCAGCAATGGTTGAACCCACAAAACTATGCCTGCTTTGTAACAACCTAGGTCACTGGAGTAACCAGTGCCCCCTGAAAAGGGAATTTGATGAATTTAGAAATGGCAGGGGAGGAGAACTACAAGCCCTCCCTGGGGGTCAACAACAACAAAAAACTGAAAAGGGAGCGCCCGCCTGCCAGGCATGCAGACACAGAAAGAGCAGGCCAAGAGAATAAGGGTAGCAAAACAAATCAAGCGTGCAATAATATTAACATTTGTGTAACTGAAGCAGGTGCTTCAAAGACCAAGTCTGCTGGTCCACTGTTGAAGGTGAAACAAAATAACCTTTGTTATGATTTAAGTGATCCTGTGTTAACTACATCTTCTGTCAATGAGCCTTACAGGTTGCAGCTGACAGAGTCACTCCACCTGAAGGACACTGACTGGCATTTTGTCTCTGTAAATCCTAAACAGAAGGGTACTTGTAACCGAATTCGTTGTAAGTACATCGTCATTGGGGACACCAAACACACACCACAAGAGATCGAGATGGCTCCAGGAATGACAACATCAGATCCTGAGCATTTCGTTCTCGGCCTGCACTGTTTCCACCCACCCCTGTTTCTTCCCAAGGGACAAATTGTTGCACAAGCTATCCCTGTGCCATCTTTACCTGAAAGTACTGAAAAACAAGGGCCAGTAGTCGCCCGGGTCCAAGTTATTGGGAAAGACAAACCTAAATTATGGTGTAACCTCAGTGGGGGTGGGGAGTCAAAACGCATTCAGATGCTTGTAGACACAGGTGCAGACTGCACAGTGATTCCAGTACAAGACTGGCCAGCACACTGGCCTTTGCAAAATGTTGCTGGTCACCTTCGAGGTGTAGGAGGTCTGCAATTGGCAAGGCAATCCAAAAGCATTATTCAATTCGAGGGTCCAAACGGACAATTGGCAAATATCCGTCCGTTTGTGTTAGATTATTCGGAACCTTTGTTAGGGAGAGATTTAATGGCCCAGTGGGGTGTCACAATTGATATTCCAGACTCTCCACAGCATTTTTGTGCAGTAGTCATTAAACAACAGCGCCCCACCCAAAAACTTAAGTGGAAAACAGACGAACCAGTTGATGTGAAACAGTGGCCACTCAGTAAACAAAAAATAAAGGTGCTTGAGGAACTAGTACAAGAGCAACTAAGAAAGGGCCACATTGTGGAGACCATGTCCCCATGGAACTCTCCAGTGTTTGTCATCCAAAAAGCTGACAAAAAGAGGTGGCGACTTCTCTGTGACCTCCGACAAATTAATAATGTAATTGAAGATATGGGTTCTCCTCAACCTGGTATGCCATCCCCAACAATGCTTCCCCAAGATTGGAAATTAGCTGTTATTGATATTAAAGATTGTTTTTTTCCAAATCCCCTTGCACCCTGACGATGCACTGTGTTTTGCATTCTCTGTCCCCTCCACCAACATGGAATCCCCTATGAAAAGGTTCCATTGGACCGTTCTTCCTCAGGGCCTGAAGGTATCGCCAGCTATCTGCCAGTGGTATGTCTCTTCCCTGCTTTCCCCAGTGCGTGCAGCCGCAGAGAAGGCCATCATCTATCATTATATGGATGATATCCTTGTGTGTGCCCCCAATGATGATTTACTCACACATGCGCTTGACTTAATGATCGATGCATTGATTGTTGCAGGGTTCGAGCTCCAGGAAAAGAAAATTCAAAAGATGCCACCTTGGAAGTATTTGGGCTTAGAAATTGGAAATAGGACCATTGTTCCTCAAAAACTAGAAATCAATCCAAGGATCAAGACCCTTGCGGATGTCCACAAGTTGAGTGGGTCTTTGAATTGGGTAAGACCATGGCTTGGTCTGACTAATGAAGACCTTGCCCCTCTTTTCAATTTATTGAAAGGGGGAGAGGACCCAGGGGCTCCTAGGTCTATTACCCCAGAGGCACGGAAAGCTCTAGAAAAGGTTCAGTTTGCAATGTCCACAAGACAGGCCCACCGATGCCAGCCTGATCTGCCATTCAAATTCATCATCCTAGGTAAGTTGCCACACCTCCATGGAATTATTTTCCAGTGGGAGGAAAAACAAACACCTAAGGCAAAGGACACACCAAAAAAGGACCGGGACCAGAGGGACTCTCTCTTGATCATAGAATGGGTTTTCCTCAGTCACAAAAGGTCCAAGAGACTGACAAAGCCTCAGGAACTGGTAGCAGAACTGATCCGGAAAGCAAGGACCCGGATCAGGGAGTTAGCAGGATGTGATTTTAAGTGCATTCACATTCCAGTTGAGTTAAAATCAGGTCAAAATACTATGAAAATACTGGAACAATTGTTTCAAGAAAATGAAGTGCTGCAGTTTGCTCTGGATTCCTACTCAGGACAATTTTCGGTAGCACGGCCCGCTTGCAAATTGTTTGAACAAGATGTTCAATTTACTTTAAAATTAAGAACTGCTCTAAGTAGGAGACCTTTAAAAAGGGCTCTAACTGTCTTTACAGATGCGTCCGGGAGGTCCCACAAGTCTGTTATGACTTGGAAAGATCCTCGAACCCAGCAGTGGGAGACGGACATTGCTGAGGTGGAAGGTTCACCTCAGGTTGCTGAATTGGCTGCGGTTGTTAGGGCTTTTGAAAGGTTCTCAGAACCATTCAATCTGATTACAGACTCTGCATACGTGGCAGGAGTAGTATCCAGAGCAGATCAAGCAATACTGCAAGATGTATCTAACATTGCACTTTTTGAATTGCTCTCAAAACTGGTAAAGTTAGTCACTCACCGAGAGCAACCCTTTTATGTGATGCATGTCAGGTCACACACTGACTTGCCAGGGTTTATCGCTGAAGACAACAGAAGGGCAGATGCTCTTGCTGCGCCTGCAGTGATGGCCACTCTCCCAAATGTTTTTGAACAGGCAAAAATCAGCCACCAGCTTTTCCACCAAAATGCACCTGGCCTGGTTCGCCAGTTTAACATCACTCGAGAACAGGCCAAAGCGATTGTGGCCACGTGCCCAAATTGCCAACAACATGCACTCCCTACCGTGAGTACGGGAGCAAACCCAAGGGGACTGAACAGTTGTGAACTGTGGCAAACAGATGTAACACACATACAAGCTTTTGGACGGCAGAAATATGTTCATGTTAGTGTAGATACCTTTTCTGGAGCGGTCTATGCTTCTGCCCACACAGGAGAATCATCTATTGATGCTATTAAGCACCTCTTACAGGCTTTTTCTTTCATGGGCATCCCCAAGGAGCTGAAAACTGATAATGGGCCTGTTTATAAATCCAAGGAATTCGGGAGCTTCCTGCAGCAATGGGGAGTAGAGCACAAAACTGGCATCCCCTACTCCCCTACAGGTCAAGCCATTGTAGAAAGAACTCACCGTGATATTAAAAGGGTCCTGGACCAGCAACAACAGGTTCTGAAGGTGGAACCTCCCCACATCCGGTTATCCAGGGCGCTATTCACAATCAATTTTCTGAATTGTTCTTTTGACAGCCTGAACCCACCCATCCTACGCCACTTTGGGGGGAGCAGTCATAGGTTGATGAAAGAAAAACCTCCAGTTTTAGTAAAGGACCCTGAGACTTGGAAAATGGTGGGACCTTACAAATTGGTTACTTGGGGACGTGGATACGCCTGTGTGTCCACCCCCTCTGGTTTAAGGTGGGTTCCTTCCAAATGGGTAAAGCCCTATGTTCCCAAAGTCTCAGAGAAATCTACAGAAATGCCCCAGGTTGCTCATGCTGCCTGGAGAAGAAAACGCCGCATGCGTTCTCTGGAGGAAATTCCATTTAAGCCTCCTATCTGGAATATTTTGTAATATATGTTTGTTTCAAGTTCTTGTACCAGTTTAGATCCCACTGTTCGTGTGTAGCCTCGAGACCCCATGAGACAGAGACTGGTTCTCGTCCTATTTGTGATCATCCCACCTGCGATCTCCTGCATAGTCCCGCAGCCCAAACCACATGGACTACGTTGACAAAGGCTCTCAAACATCAAGAGAGAAACTGTCAACGGGCTGAATGGACTGTTCAAAGGCTGGGGACTCTCAGGCTGGTTGGGATCTATTCTGAAAACTGGGTTTTTAGTGCTGTTTATTTTAGTTATAGTTATTGTAGTTGTTAGCATTGTTTTTGGACTAATCAAACTCATGGTTCTCAAATTAATTTCAAGCTCATCTCCCCCTCCTGAGGTCTACCATTTGGAAGCCCTCAGTGCTCCAATGGATGACCTGGAAGCCTCAGTGGAAAACACTGACCCTCCTGTAGAGGAAGAACTGATTTACCAACTATGGTTTGGCAAGCATTCTGCACCAAAAACACAGTCCTCTTCTTTTTAAACAAAACTAGGGGGAGATGTTGTAGTGTGTTGTAATGTCCTGTTTTAGACTTCCGGTTCCCTTCCCAGGTGTGCCAAAACCCTTCTCCCCCCCTCGCCCCCTGCTGGGCTGTCAATCAGTTTTAACATTCCAGTAAGACGTCGTGTGGTTGGTCAAGTTCAAAGGATGCCCCTCAGGTCCAGAGGTCATTGGTCTGTCTAGGTGTCATCCCCCCCTGAGACCCTGCCCCTCTCACCTGGTTGGTGGCTCACCTGTCCCCTCCCCTCCCCCTGCCCCAAGAGCTTAAAAGGTGAATCAGGCCATGTGGTCGCTATTCTGTTGGAGCTGTTCCGAAGATTCAGACCTCTGTAACCATGGAATAAACCTCTGGATATAACCCTCCAGCAGAATCCTCTCCTTTTTCTCTTCACCATCACCTGAAGCTTTCCTCCTGAGTTAAACGGAGTTCCTAACAAGCCTGGACTTGTTTAGTGCCCAGCTGCAACCACCAGCAAGCTAAAGGTGTCTCTGGGGTGATACACCACAGCTGCCGCCTTTGGCCTAGCAGCAAGGGTCAGACTGGCCCAGGCACAATCTAACTGGCAATATTGGGATTCATATTCCAATAGTCCTCTGCACCACTTTCATGGTCTTTGTAGTGGTGTTGGTTTGCCAATCTGAGATTTCCTGGCCAATGCATCAATTTAATGTAGTGGGTTCAGTGCTGGCCATATGCCCATTCACCCAGTAGAATTATTTGCTCATTTTCTGCTGCAAGATAGGATTAGGAGAAAAGCAAAGCAGGTTTAAACTTTAAATGGTATAAAGAAAACATTATTAACAGAACTAAAAGAAAGAATAATGAGGATCAGAATAAAACCTTGAGAATACCTCTCCTTCCCCATACCCTCTTTCCTTTTCCACTGACCATATAAAGAGATAAAACCTGGGATTTTCAATCAGTTTACCACTTCTGGAATAGTCTTTTTTCAGTCCACTTAGGGAGAGGAGTCTTTCTTGCCATGCCATGGAGATTTCTTCACAAGAAACTGTTCTCTTGTGGCTTTTAATTTCCATGGATAACAGCTACCTGGAAATCTGCTATCATGAAGTACCTCCCATCTTTTGCAGCCTTCCCACAGCTGCATTTATGGGCCCTGTCAAGCTTATGGGTTACTGTTTTAAGGTTGAGCTGTTCAAAAGCACATGTTCTTTTTATCTGTCTCTGAGATCATCTTCATGTCTAGGAACAGAAGTTTTCTTCTTCTTCCCTGGGAGCAATGGGTCTTCATCACTTTTGCCTCTCTCTGTTCAAACTTTTCATTTGGATCCCAGCTATGACAACATCTGTTTGCTTCAGCATGGATGCCTTTGCTCATGTCTACAGTTAGAATGCTGAATTCCCTCATGCTTTTTCATGAATTACTGGGATAGTCTAGTGTACCATAGTCCATCACCATGGCTACTTAAAAGAATTTCAGCCCAAGACTAAGGCATTTTCTCATTCTCTTCCCATCTGAGACTTGACTCTTTCTTTAAATGGCTTCAGTATCTTCATGTTATCTTCTATGTGTCTTCACTCATTCATTTTCTTTCACTCGAGAGAGGATTAAATGTTTGCAAGTTTCATCTGTCCAGTGAAAGAGTTAATATCTTGCCTGGGCATGTGGAAGTCATGTGATCTCTGCCGGGAGCAGTCGGAGCTGTTAACAATGAAAGTTTCTTCAGCAGCTGTGCGGGAGGGGGGGGGGGGGGGGAATCCAGGATCTTAGGAGCCCAGACCAGAATGGCAGCAGCCGTTCTGGATGCATGATTGTTTTCTCCGCAGGCTACAGAGTCACCTCTGGTTTCAGCCGTATGATCTCCTGTGGCAGCCGTGCTGGGGGGAAGGTGGCTAGAATCTCAGCAGACAGGTTTTAGCTCAGTGGTAGGCTGATGGCCTCCCCTCCCCCTGCCAAGAAACCACTGGGGGCCCAGCCCTGTGGCAGAACCTGCCCGGCCTGGTTGTGCTGGGAGGCCGAGTCGTCCTGTTACCTGTTCCCCAGCTGGAAGAAAGAGAGAAATTCCTGGGTGTAATATATGGTAGAGATAATTCATGCTATAGAAGTAGATATATATGTGTATTAAATGTTATGAAGATCCAAAGTTATGCCTCTGACCACTCTGGCTGGGAACAGAGTTCTATTCTTATTGTAACCAGTTCCCAGACAGCGTTAAGATAATGTCAGGTCTGTTACCGTATGAATGGGACGGTCCCGGGCTATTACAGAGGATTTCCTCTGGCATCTGCACCTGGGAGATAGCATCTTGGACCTTCCTGGAATGGAATGTCTCAAGGAGCTCACACTACCTGCTCATGGACATGATTTCATCGGTGGTACTCAGGAACTGGTATCATTCTATTACATGTGAATGCAGCTTCTGCCTGGATACTCAGACATTCGTCTGCATCTCCGGATTCGGATTCGTCTTTGTTCCTACCCCTGTATGGATCCAACTCTACATGTGAAGAGACACAAAGAAATACGTGGTCATCCCTGCCCCAGCCAGAATAAACTGTATATAAGCTGGCCGCTGGAAGCACTCGGGGTGTACCTCTGGGGAAACGCTGTCTCTGTCAGCCGGAACCCTAGGTCACCCAGCACATGTACCCGGGGCTGACGCTGTCTTGGCTGTGGTGGTTTTTCTTTTTTTTTTTTTTTTCACGAAATTTATATTTTTTGTTATCGATCTAATAAATCTTTGTTACATTTTTCATAAATTTGGCTACCGATTTGATAATTTATAACACTGGGGGTTGTTCATTTTTAACACGTGTGTTCATAGAGGCGTGTTCAGCTTTTTAGTGGTTTTTTCCTCCTGAGAAGCTGAGAGGCCTCAAGAACAAAATGTAAACAATGATGATCTGCTGCTGTAGAATGCAACAGGTGGATCTGTGATTGGTCTCATGCGGTTGTTTCTAATTAATAGCCAATCACAGTGAGCTGGCTCGGACAGAGATTCCAAGCCACAAGCCTTTGTTTTCATTACTTCTTTTTCTATTCTTAGCTAGCCTTCTGATGAAATACTTTCTTCTATGCTTTTAGTATAGTTTTAATATAATGCATATCATAAAATAATAAATCAAGCCTTCTGAAACATGGAGTCAGATCCTCATCTGTTCCCTCATCCTAAGACCCCTGTGAACACAGTCACAATTAAGTGTTTCTAAAGAGTCTTTTCAGTGTTTCATTTTTGGGTGAAGTATCTTAAAATGGTTTCCTAGTTTCCTGTTGCCTCATCTGTGGCTTCCTTCTTCGAAAGAAGCACAGAGGATGAAAAAGCCCAGGAAAAAATCTCTCTGTCATGGGAGTGGTTAAGCACCAGAACAGATTGCCCAGGAAGATGTTGTGTCCCCATCCATGGGGATTTTCAGAGCTTGATGGGACAAAATCCTGAAGAGCCTGATCTAACTTCGAGGTTAGTCTTGCTTATAGCAAGAGGTTGGACTACAGACATTATGAGGTCACTTTCAGCCTAATTTTTTCTGTGACTGACTGAAATTTTTCTGTGATTGAGTGATATTTTTTCTGAGTTGAACGTGGCTACACAGACTTTTCAGACATTATTGTTTAGTTTTTCATGTTCTCCTAATAGAAAGCTTTAATTAATAAACAAAGAAATGTTAATATAGGCATACTTTGGTACAAAAAAAGGAAAGTGGGACAGAGGTGTATTTTGAAATATGAGAAATAAGGAAATACAAGCAACTCAGAAAAGACCCTGTGTATCCTTAGTGAAAACTGAAGAAAAGAGGAGAAACCTTGATGTTGAAAATACCCACATGTGTGGTCTTTGAGCCTTTAATACAATAATCTCTGAGATTTAAAAGCACGAGGAATAATAACGCAGTTGTTTTCATGAACAGAGATCTCTACTCTTAAGAAAATATGGACATTTTTAGCATCCAATAATTTTATCCGTGGCAAGAATGAATCTGACAGTGAAATACTCCAATACTGCATGTCTTGTAAATTATAATAAACACATGTGAAAATCAGAAAAAATAGATTATTTCCAAATTCTACTTTAAATATCACCCAGAAAAACAAAATGAGAGAGAATTTGCTGTCCCTTTATTTTTCCTGATGTGAAAGAAATAGGAGTTACTAGGTGTTTTTATGTGATAGCATAGGCAAGTACTTTGCAAGACCTGAGTGGCCAGGAATAAACTTTGGGTCTCTATCAAATATTTCAATTGAATGTAGGAAAGAACTTCATAAAATAAGTCCCAGGGCTGAACACGTAAATGCAGTTTATTCAAATACCTACATACAGTGCATCAAGGCTCTGGCAAATCATAAACAAGCAAATTTTAGTGATTTTGAGACACCAAACAGATTTAGCTTCAAATACAGGATTGCCTTACTCCAGCTGGGTGATCGCAGGCCATTCCACCAGTAACAAAACTTGCTGATTTCTGTGGGTTTGAGCAGATTGTATATCCTAAAAGGAAGTAAAAGCTGGACTTCTGGGACCAGGTCTATACCATAGGAATGAACTGAAGTAGAGCCTCACTTATTTAATCAGTAAGTTTTATTTATGCAAGGATGACAAAATTTGGCTTTCCCAAATTAAAGCAGCTTATTTTTCCAGTGTGGCATTTTCATTAAAAATTAAATGGGATATAAAAATGCCTCAAATGTATTTGATGCATTTCTGGAGTAAAAAGGACAGCATATGACAAAAAAAAAAAAGATTCATAGAGTATTTCAGATTTTATGGGGGATAAATAAGTAGCCTAAAACACTAAACGATGAGCTAAACTCATGTGAAAGCATTAGTGTGCATAGAAGGTATAGAAAATATTAAGAAAGGTTTAATGCACTCTGTTAATTACTATTAATTATTCAAAATGCTAAAAAGCTCCCCCACAAACCCCCACTGAGATGCCATCATGTCAAGCTAGCAATTAAAAGTCAATACAGTTAACCCTAAAATAGAAAGTAAAAGGAAATAAAATATTAAAAAAGCTAAACAAAGTGGTGATGTTTACAAATATTTAGCACTTACTGAAATTCTCATTTGCCTGAAACTGAACCAATTGCATCAGCTCATTTGTAGTTCAACTCTTAAAGTGTTACCTTCTCAAAAAATCTTACATCATAGATTCAATTATCTTTTTTTTAGATACTGCTATGATCTTTACTATTGGAACTGATTAATTTATGTCATAAAGAGAAAGCAATCATCCAAAAACTCAGCAATATGTAAGAATTGAACACTGAAAAAAACCCACTAACTAGGATGGGCCCTTCTTGATCTTAGAAAACATTCTGGGAAGCAGAGAAAAGTGACTGTTAATTACAAAGGGTTTTTTTTTTAAAAGTGTAATGGTATGGTAAAATCAACAATGAATACATTCCTATGGAGCTGATTTGGGCATCAGCAAAATAAACCACAACAAACTAAACCAGAGTCTGCCAGGACTAAGTTAGGCATGCCACTACTAACAAGGTAGTTATGAGAAAAGCCTTGTATAATGTGATTGTCTACAGAATTTTCCTTCCCTCTGCCACTGTAGCAAGAGCCACCATTTGCATGTTAAAATGCAGAGAACTGTTGACTCCTCTGGGTTTTTTTACTGGAATTACATCAGTAGAACTCTGCAAGCCTGAAATTTTCCTCACATTTACACCTACACCACAACTGTCTGTACTATGACTGTTGTGATAAATGCTGAGGCTTGGAATTTTGACCCTTCCAAAAAATCCTCAATCTATGATATGATGCATTTGCCAATTATGTCAGTCTAAAGTAAGGCTGTGCTTCTCTGACCCTTGTTCCCTCACAGGACCAGTGTGATAAGCTTTCTTAAAACACATCTACATATGAGGGCTGCAAAGGCAAATGACCCAGTGAAATACATTCCTTTTTAATAACCTACCTTCGCCTATAATTAAAGGCAATTCCAAAATGCAACAGTTTAATCCAAGATAAATGCTACCTCTCCACACAGTTGTTAAGCATATGAAACCCTGCAACCATCTGTCATTTATGATTATTAGACATGTCAACATTGTTATGAACAAAAATTCAGTTGATTTTTTTCTGTTAGAAAAATAGCTACGACTATTGCTGGGCTGCTGCTTATGTTATGGTAATTACGGGTCGTTGTTGTTAATAGCTGTTTTTGTCTTAGTAAAAGCCCTGGCTGGGGCGAGGTAATGGCCCTTCTCCGAGACAGTAGCAGGTGGGGACCTTCCCAAACAGTGAGGAGAAGAGACCTGGAGGGGTTGTTATGCAAAGTGACTCCAGGACCAGCATGCTGTGGGGGACTACAGCTCCAAATGCACAGAGAAAACCTCAAAAACAACTAGCCAAATAAGACTTTAGAGACTAAAGTGATGTCCGGACGTGAGGAGCCAAGTGCTGAGCCTGCAGAGATGCGGGAGTCCCTCTCGCCCTGACCATGGGAGTCGTCCCCAGCGCTGAGACTGAGGGGGACTGCGCTGATAAAGCAAGATCTGACGGGGGACACCACACCCTAAAGTCTCCCACGAGGACTGGATCCCCCGGCTCTGCCCCTAGTGGACAGAGCTGCGCATATCCTTCTCCTCTGAGTCGCCCTGGGAGACGCGATGGGGACTGCAGCCCTGCCGAGCCGCCCAATCCTGAGATGATCACTTTTAATAAAGGCATTAAAAAGGAGAAGATGTCTCCTAGCCCTGTTTATTTCAGCTGGGGTCTCGTCCGGGATAGCCACGCCGCAAGAAGACTCAAGACTGGCCATCTTGGAACTTCAGGACAGCTGGCTACCAGGACCAGAGAGATCTGCTCAGGACCAGCGACAAAGAGGAGCACCGGAGCACCGGATTGGTGAGAAAGCCGGTGGCAGGAGTGGGAGACGTGCGCATGTGTGTGTGAATGAGACGAAGGCCAATAGCTGAACCTTCGAAGTGAGAGCGGTCCCCTCAGTACCGCGCTTCCGGACTCCTGCGAAGGGGCCGGCTGGAAACAGGGGGAAACGAGTGGAATTAGTGTGACTGAGACATCTCCCAAGGGGGAATAAAGCCCCCCCCTGCTCCCCCCCCCATCCCGCGCGTGCGGAGGGAATATTGGTATGAGTGGCACGCACCCAAAATAGGTCCTGACAGAGGGAAGTCAGGCAGATTGGTCACTCCCGAGAAGGATTCGGGTAGCTCACAAGCCCTGCAGGCAAAAGTAAGTCCTGACACAGGAGTCAGGCACAAACCCCAGCGAAGGAGGCTGTGGTTTGCTTTTAAGTCCTGATATGGTAAAGCCTAAAAATTGGCGGGTTAGGCAAACTAAAAATCAGGCAGTTGTTTTTCCTGACTGAGGGAGTCAGGCATGACCCGGATTGTTAGGCCGAGGCATTGTGTGTTCAAGTCCCGATAGATGTAAGACCTGACGTGGGGAAAAGTTGGGCAATCAAGAGATCGGGCAGTTGTTTCAGTATAAAGTCCTGAGCATCAGGCAGAAGTTTGAAGTTCAGTGGAGGAGGCTGAAGCTCCTCAAAGAAAGTTCTTTTTGAAATTACCAGTCAGTAAAGGCACCTTTGGGATTTTTTACTGTTGAGACCTGTAAAATGGGAGGGTGTAATAGTAAAAAGACCGGTAAGAGACTGAGGTATATACATCCCAGTAGTCCCTTAGGAGAACTGTTAGTAAAATGGGATTCTATAGAGGCCACGGAGGGATTAGATAAAGTGAAAATGATCCATTATTGTATGGAAGTGTGGCCAGAATTAGAGTTACAAGGAGGATGGCCTTGGTGTGGGACAAAGGATAAGTGGATGTGCCAACTATTAAATAATTATCTGACAGCTCGAGGAGATACTGATCCTGAGAAATTATTGTATGTAGCTTGCTAGTTAAAAAGCGCTGTTGAGGATGAAGAGGTGCGAATTTGTAAGGTACAGAGGAAGAAAGAGGGGAATGAAGGAGGGGATGATAGAACTAGTAAAATATGGGACCCCCTGGATTATTTGCCTCCTTCTGCCCCTCCACTTTATAACCCTCTTCTTCAAGCACCTCAAATGGCAGGTCCGGTTCTTCCCCCGGCTGCCATCTCATTACCACCTGTTCAAACTCCTCCTTCTACCTCTTCAGCTTCCACTATGATAAACCCAGTATCCCCTCAAGTTCCGTCTGCACCACCACTTGTGCCTATTCCACCTGCTACATCCTCCACCCCTTCTCCAGCTGCACTTAATATCCACTCAGGCTTTTCTCCCCCTCCTATTGCTGTCCCTTTACCTCCTCCTAGTTGGGACACAAATGCCTCCTCGCCCGATAAACAGCTATCAGCAAATACACCTGATGATGGGCAGAAAGTTCAGGGTAACCCAGATATCCCTCAAAGTAGTTTGGCATCTGAAGATGGGCCGTACCGTAGCACCAGATCCAAGACCTCCAAGGCAGAGAGACTCTTTCCCCTCAGAGAGGTTCCTATGCGAGGAGTAGCGGGAGGTGTTGGCTTTGTGAATGCTCCCCTAACTGCTTCTGAGGTGAGAGGATTCAAGAAAGAGTTGGGGCATTTAGTTGAGGACCCAGTGGGCATAGCCAACCAAGTGGATCAATTTCTAGGTCCAAATATCTACACGTGGGGGGTGATGAATTCCATCCTGAGTATATTATTTTCCCCAGAAGAGGTCCAGATGATTAGGGGGGCTAGCATAAGAATTTGGGACAAAGACAACAGTCCAGGACCCCAGGTGCCATCAGGCGAACAGTAATTGCCACTAACGGATCCCAGCTGGAACCCTAACCAGGAGGAGGGGAGGAAGGCCATGATGGAATATAGATCTTTGATAATACGGGGGATCAAAGAGTCAGTTCCCAAAGGAACTAATACCCAATTGGCATTTGAGGGCACACAGGAGAAAGATGAAGCTCCTGCTGCCTGGCTTAATCGCCTAAAGCGGAACTTCCAGTTGTACTCTAGAATAGACCCAGACACCCTAGAAGGTCAAATGCTACTAAAAGTCCAATTTGTTACCAAATCTTGGCCTGACATAAGGAGAAAACTGGAAAAGATGGAAGATTGGCAAGAGAAGGACATTAGTGAGTTATTAAGAGAGGCATTGAAAGTGTATTTAAGGAGGGAGGAAGAAAAAGCAAAGGCCAAGGCTAAGATCATAGTTGCTGTAGCTAGAGAAAGTGCAGGGTGGGCGGGTCCACCACCAGGAGGAGGCAAGGATAGGACTCTTGATCTGTCAGGTGCAAGAGGGATAGAGACACCTCAAGTCCCTTTGAGAGAATGACATTGCTATTACTGTGAAGAGCCAGGACACACCAGGAGGTTTTGTAGAAAGCTCAGTCTCGATGTGGCAATAGCCAGGGAACAAGATAATTTAGGAAAGATCCTTAGAAGTGATGATTAGAGGGTCAGGGGCTTTACACTTTAGGGGACCCAATGCAACATCTAGAAGAGCCCTTAGTAAACTTTGAGGTGGGACCCCTAAATGAAAAGTTTGAATTTTCGGTTTATACAGGAGCAGATAAGTCCTGTCTCAACAAAGTAACATCTGAAGTTAGACAAAAAAACAGCTAGGTAGTAAAGATATCCAATAGCACCAAAACTGGCCAGTAAAACTAAACTTGTAATAAGTGGTGTGAAAGTAAAAGGTACCTTATTGTTGTCTTGTTGTGTGTGTGAGAGCAAGTCACAAGCAGAGTCAGCCTCAACTTCCCGGGCAGGTGGGAAGGGGGCAGTGGAAGTGTGTGTGTGACCTGCAAACCAGGCTTGTGTCCCCCGGGCGAGTGGGGGCTGTGACCAAAGTGTGTGTGTGACCTGCAAACTAGACTAGTGCTCCCCAGATGTGTGAGGGAGCCATAGCTGTAAGAGCGTGAGTGACACACAGACAGCCTCACGGGTGAATGTGCACCAGAGGCAACCAGAGTCAGGGCCCTTCCAAGAGGCCCAGAGACCTGTGGGCCAACCCCCAAGGTGAAGGGGGGGCTACAGGGACCTGTGATTTTCTAGCAATAAGTTTGTGTCTTAAAGGTGTGAAAGAATGTGTGAAAGTGAATGAGAAATGAGAGAGTTAATATAGACGAATTAGAATAGAAGTAATGTAGATTGTGCATTACAAGTTTTACCACATCTCCTGAGAGGGAAGTGTATTGTGTAGAAGAATAGTGTAAGGAAAAAAAAAAAAAAAAAGAAAAAAAAATTAAGTGTAAAAGGTTGAAAGAAGTATTTAAGCTGTAAGTGAAAGTAAGAAACAGAAGCAAGAGATAAATAAATAAGATCTTGAAAAATAGAACAGAAAACCAGTGAATTAAATACACAGAAAAATAGGAGAATAAAAGTACTTTGAGAGTTAAATTAGCTGAGAAATACAACTCCTTCCAAAATACAGAGTATGTAGAAGTTGATGAGAGAAACATACCAGCTATAGAAAAAGAGGAATTACCAATGACATTAAACAGAGAAGCCGAGTTTTGATAAAATCATTAACAGCACACCATTAATACCTGTGTTTGAAAGCCCGTTTCAGGTACTCCTACTAATTCCACTGTGAAGACCAAAAAGAAAAAGGTTGGACTCACATCACTCTCACTCCCTGGCATTAGACCAGGATTCAACACCAAGTTTTTCTCTCTGGCATTCTGACATTGGACCGGACTGCACCCCATTCTCCCACTGGCATTGGACCGGACTCCACCCCTTTCTCCTTCTGGCATTGGGCCAGACTCCCAGTTTTTCCCTCTGGCATTTGGCCAGAGTCCACACCACTCACCTCAGAGCACTGGATAAGGATTCATCCACATCACAAGTTAATTCACCTGGGTATACTGTGATTTAAAGTTGACTCTCAAGAAGAAGGGTCAAAAAGACTGAACTGTATGAGAAAACATTGGTATCAGAGTTCTAGTATTGCTTAAAATGTTTCAAGACTGTTTTGTGTAAACTGTGTTGGTAAAAAGTTTAAGGCTGTTAATAAGTAATTCTGGTTTAAGTTCCCCAATATATATTTCTAAAGACTCCAAGTTAATCCTCTACCGAACACTCCCCTGGGGGGGAAACTAAAATTTGTAGAGAACAGACCAAGAGAGGTTTAACCAGAGAAGTGGGTAGAAGAGACTCTAAAGAGCTTGGAAGCTTCTCCTCAGTAAAATTCCCCAAGAGGCAAGGCCGGGTGGGCAGGCTGTGCAAGATGACCCATACCGGACTCTTGAGAAGGGTAGTAATGATAGCTCTGATTGCTGGTGGTGCTCCGGGAAGCCCAGCTGAGTTGTGCAATGAATGCTACCAACCCCGCTATGAAGAGGAAGTGAGCTCCTTGTCGAGAGTCCACATCAGTTCTAACCCTGATTGTGTTAACCTCTCCCAATTGGTCCTTTATCAGAAAAATAAGAGAGTGTATTGGATAGCCCAGAATACTGCCACTTTTAGGCAGCCACTCCTAGGAGAGTGCCCTATAGGGGAAGCCTAGTTGTGCTTTGAATGTGATGCTGCTGAAACAAGCTCAGCAGATCTAGTAAAAAGCAAAGAAATGGTGAAAATGGTAAGAAAAATTGTTTGTTACAAGTATTTATATGAGTATACTAGAAAAGAGATAAAGCCCTTTTGGAACACATTTCAGGGGAGCTCTAAACCCCTAAGTTTGATGTCATCTGGCAACTGCATTGCTAGAGTGATAAAACCAATTTTCTTATTACCCAAAGAAACTGGATCAAGTTTGGGAGTTCCTATATATAATGATTTGGGAGAAATTAAACAAAACCGAGAAAGTGAAATAGAAATTGAGAAAATCCAAAATTGTAAAAGCCAAGTTCGGATCCCAATATCTGTGTTGAACAAAGTCATCCGGCTCCAGGCAGTATTAAAAATAAAGAATTCAATTATTAGGGACATTTCAAACGAAATAAAAACATTAGCATGTGTAAATAATCAAGATCAAACTCCTACACTTGATCCCAGTGGGTGGGAGAACTTGGAGATTTTCAGAGAAGATGTATAGGAAAAGGTAGTTTTTCTCGCTGTGTGTGTACTTAGAAGATTCCTCTTTTTACTATGCTTATTTATCTGTTTTAGTAAAACAGTATTTGCTGTGCAGACCAACCTGAAGAAACCAAGAAAATTAACAAGGTTAGGTACCCATGATTACCAAAGTGCACAAGAGATTTATAGTAGATTCAAAACAAAAAATTGTGAGTAGATGCGACCTTAAAAAATTAAGCTCGATCAAAGAAAAAAAGAGGGGACTGTTATGAACAAAAATTCAGTTGATTTTTTTCTGTTAGAAAAATAGCTACGACTATTGCTGGGCTGCTGCTTATGTTATGGTAATTACGGGTCGTTGTTGTTAATAGCTGTTTTTGTCTTAGTAAAAGCCCTGGCTGGGGCGAGGTAATGGCCCTTCTCCGAGACAGTAGCGGGTGGGGACCTTCCCAAACAGTGAGGAGAAGAGACCTGGAGGGGTTGTTATGCAAAGTGACTCCAGGACCAGCATGCTGTGGGGGACTACAGCTCCAAATGCACAGAGAAAACCTCAAAAACAACTAGCCAAATAAGACTTTAGAGACTAAAGTGATGTCCGGACGTGAGGAGCCAAGTGCTGAGCCTGCAGAGATGCAGAGTCCCTCTCGCCCTGACCATGGGAGTCGTCCCCAGCGCCGAGACTGAGGGGGACCGCACTGAGAAAGTAACATCTGATTGGGACACCACGCCCTAAAGGCTCCCACGAGGACCGGATCCCCCGGTTTTGCCCCTAGTGCATAGAGCTGCGCATATCCTCCTCCTCTGAGTCGCCCTGGGAGACGCGACGGGGACTGCAGCCCTGCCGAGCCGCCCAATCCTGAGCTGATCACTTTTAACAAAGGCATTAAAAAGGAGAAGAAGTCTCCTGGCTCTGTTTATTTCATAAACTTTGATCCTTCAGGAAAGTCAGAAAATGAGTATAAAACATCCAAAATAATGATAGTAAAATTCCAGTAGAATTCTTAGAGAAAATAAGTATCGCTTGTTCCATCATAAACATTATGGTTACCTGTTAACAGAATTATTAAGAACTTCTGCAACACATAATAAAATATAAAATATAAAATCTGACTCTAGACATCCACTAAACACTCTGAGACATTGCTTGAGAATTAAAGGAATTAATTTAGGGAATTTGATGTATCTTCTACACTTTCTTCTTTTCAGTAAAGTAAATATTTGGCACCAGCTTTTTGGGTTTTTTTGGTTTTTTTGGGTTTTTTTTTTGTTTTTGTTTTTGTTTTGTTTTTTTTTTCTGGTATCAGTTTGGCTTGATCATTAGAAATCAGACATCTGTGTGGACTTATAATATTCCTTTTATGCTAAGGCATGTTCTTTCTCTTTCCTCTGGAAATTTTTCCTGAGCAGTAGAAAATATTGATACAGTTATCCAGCACTTTGTTTTGCTCTGGATGTTTAAAAATGGGAACTGTGCCTGTGCAGATCAACTCCACAGTGCATGCCTGGGAATGGCAGGCCTCTAACAAAACCTTGCACTGAGCTTATATAGATAGAAATATTAATATATGAATATATGAATATATGAATATATAAATATATACACCTCTATCTGTCTGGACAGCCAGTGTGACAGACCCTTGGTGTGTCACTGATGAAAGGGGCCAGAGAAGGTGGTCTCCAGACAGAGGCAGAACTTCTTTACACTGCAGCCAATTAATTCCTGGATTTCCTTCTCCCAGGAGATGGCAGAGGCAGAGAGTGTCAACAGGTTTAATATGAGACAAATCTGTGGACAATATTTTCACAAACCCTAAAGAAGGAGGGAAGAGATGTAACTTTTCCTTACTGCAGTGTCTGTGGGGGGAGAGAAACCAATGGATTGCAGGAAGCAGCTGAGCTTTTCCGATTTCCAGAAACATCTTTTACTGCTGCTGGAGGCAGAGCACTGGGCTGGTGTGACGGTGTTCACAGGGGTCTCAGGTTGAGGGAAGAGACGAGGATTTGACTCTATGTTTCAGAAAGCTTGATTTATTATTTTATGATATATATTACATTAAAACTATACTAAAAGAATAGAAGAAAGGATTTCATCAGAAGGCTAGCTAAGAATAGAATAAGAAAGAATGATAACAAAGGCCTGTGTCTCAGACTCTCTGTCTGAGTCAGCTGGGCGGTGATTGGCCATTAACCAGAAACATCAAACATGGGCTAATCACAGATCTACCTGTTGCATTCTACAGCAGCAAATAATCATTGTTTACATTTTGTTCTTGAGGCCTCTCAGCTTCTCAGGAGGAAAAATCCTAAAGAAAGGATTTTTCATAAAAGATGTCTGCGACAGGCTGGACTTTTGGGCTGGCCCAGGAATGCAACTCTTCCCAATGGGAGAGTGAAATAAGAAAATGTTCCTCTATACCCTAAGAACAGAACAGAGGGTTGTGACATTTTACCCTCCTGCTTTGGCTTCAGGCAGCACAGGCCAGAAGATGTTATAAAGAAAGAACACAGTCATTAAGGGGTGATGTTTTTAGTCCTATGATTGAAGAGACCTAAAATCTGAGAGGTCAGAACTGCTGTTGTGAAGTGTGTGAGGAGCTTTAGAGGCTGCAAATACCTCAGTGCCTGGGAGACTGATCAACAGCTGCTCCTCTGTAGAGGTCCTTTAGCAAGTAGAGAGAAATTGTCTGAGAATGGGTACCTTTTTCACTGGCCTTATTTTGTAGTGGTAAAGGCCCTGGGCAATGCCTAAGGATTGTATGGATTTAATGTAGTCCCCAAGGACATCACACTGCAGAGGACATGCAAGGATTTGAATCTCAGAAAGAATATGAGGCACTTTGGATACTGCAGGTAGACTATATCTCATGTCACCCAGCAATGTGTTCTTTTAATTTTGAAAATTGCTACAATATGGGTCTCCAAGTGCTTATTAACACAGCAGCAATGATGCTGGGGTGGGATAAGGGAGTATGTGTACCACAACCATGTGCTATCTAAACAGGGGCAGAAAAGCTTCCAGGCAGATACTCCTCTCCCTCAGCACAGGGCTGGCAAGATTTCTAGCTATATCTATAGCAATATTTTCAGCAGGTGCTTGCCTAATCTCTTCTTAGAGATTTCTATGAATCTGGGCTTCATAATCTGCCAGTCCATTCCTCTGTATCACTGCTCCTTCTGCTCAAAACCTTTATTTCATGCTCTCTTGGTGTTTGACTCAAATGTTCCTTATTCTTCCGAAGACTTTTCCTTAACCCCCAGAAAGTGGTGGGAAAAGCAGGTGGTGTTACCTTCCTGCTACTGACCTGTTCTAATGTATGTGTAAGGAGCACTGGAATTTTAAAACTGTGTAACTTCAGACAAAGTTTTCCAGCCTCTAGAGAGGCCTTGTGAAGAAATCAATAAACAAGTCATGCTCACAAAATTATGTCTAAGCTCTCTTGCTGTGATATACAAGATACTAGAATTTTTCCAGATTTTCTCAGCACTCCCCTCCCCATGTCCCCCTCAGGAAGCTGCAGAGAGCAGTGAGGTCACCCCTTCCTCAGTCTCCTTTTCTTCAGACTAGACAAAATCAGAGTCCTTGTCCACTCCTCACAGGAACTCAAGTTCTTGCAAGATTTGTAAATGCTTAAAGAACTTCTGGAAAATGAAAAATGCCAGAATATTTCAGAATTCAAAAAACTGTAAAATGTGGAAACTCAGGGTACTGGGAATATTTCTCTGTCTGCTCTGGGGTGCCCTGACTCACAGGGGAGCACTGACTTTGACCCTCATTCATGGAGAAAGTTTCCTAGACTTCACATAGACTAGAATCCACAAAAGTGTGACATAGATTATACAGAGTAGTGTAGGTGTATCACTTGGTGAGAAACTTAGGTTTTGGGATTTTTAGTATGTTGTGGTTGAAAGCAAGATGGAGGGCACAGGGTGTCGTCTGGGTTTCTTCTTCATGCTTCTTCTTCCTTCTTCTTCATGGGTTTGGGTGGTACTTTGTAATAGGGTAGAAAAGTCTGCATTGCATGCTTCCAGGGATCAGTTATTGGGTTAAAAGGGAAAATAATCTGGGTGTCCTTTCTTAATTGGATAGTTTAGTCTTAAAAGACCTTGTAACAAAAGATAGTTAGCCATTTTGTGCCTTCTAATGAAAAGGTGCTGAACTCACAGTAGTGAGACTGTTTTACTGATAAGAAATAATAAACATAAACACTTGAGTCCGAACATGAACTACCATCTCAAGTGCCTTCAATCGAGACCCAGAGAAACCAACAACTGGTACCGCCACAATAAAAGGTTTCTGACATATCTAATAAGCAGAATGATGTGGAAATCAGAGTACATTAGTTGTGTTTTGCGGAGAAGGCGAAAAGAACTCCACAACTTTGTGAAAGTTGTAAAGTCGGTATGTTTTATTGCAGAGCTGGACGCATGCAGAGATTTCTCTCCTCAAAAGACATGCGTACCTCTGAGAAATTCAGATCTCCTTTTATCTCCCCTCCCAAATACATATGCATGCAGTTTCACAATAGGATCATACATATTCATTTCTACGGATTTCGTGTGACATTTGCCGCTAGTTCCTCTTTATAAGAAAGAATTTCTGAGTCAAGTTGACCTGCCCTTGCAGCAGTTTCTTTTTTTTCTTTTTCTGCCTCCCCCTGTCTCCTCCTTATCTCTGTCCTGCAGTTTTCCCTTTAGCTTAGGCCTTACAGACTTTTCACCCTTTTCAGACATTTCACCCAATTCAAAATGTATTTCTACTCTGGGGCATTTTTACTCTGTCCGATTTGCATACTGTAGTTAGTTGTCCATAAGAACAGGGAGGAAAGGATCCCACTGTACTAAGACTAAATTAGAAGCATGGATCTGTAGCTTTATTTAGTGGTCCCTTTAAACACTCACTAATTTTTGTTAATGAATTTGGAAACTTCCCTGATTGATCAATAATTACAAATAAACTACACTGTGAGATTAGTGATGATATTTGTTGTACAAAGGAAATTGAATTCTCGAGGTTAGTTTTTTTACAGTAAGCCAAAAATTCCCCAACACTCTGCAGCACCGTTTGCATTTCAATTAGATTGTGGCTCTGTGCCATTAGTTACCATACCTTGTCTTCACTGTAGTCATCCAGTCGTTGCAAAAAGAAAGAAGTCTCATTTTTCAGTCTAAAAGTTGGTTTCCTATGTGTAATTTTTTCTGTTTGTTTTAAGAGCAAAATCAGGGGTTATAGTTCTATCTGTAATTTAAAGGGATAAATCCAACACATTTGAAAGTTTAGTTCCACACATAATGTGACACACATATATTTTTCATGTCCTTAAGAAGGTCAGTGATGATACTGACAAATTATTGAAAGCTGCACTCACCTAAAATGAGAAAATAACCTAAATTTTCAGAAGCAGCAATCTTTCCAACTTTGTCCTTCACTGGTGTCTTCAATCTGAATATTTTAATTCATGCTTCTTTATTGGCAGGAGTAATTGCTTTCTAGTGAAAAGCAATGTTTCTGGATTATATAATCCATACATAAATAAAAAAAATGTCGCATAATTATCTATTCTAGCAGCACCTGGAATATTGCTCTTGTTTCATTTATTTATTGCATCCAGGTCTGTAAGTTTTATACTAAAAATCAGCAAAGAATAACACTATTAGCTCTGATGACAAATAGATACATAGAAGGGTTACCTACATTGCAGTTTTTGTGATTTTGTGTGGCAACCCAGGGACCTATCATCAGAGTCTCAATCACCCAGCCATGGGGGACTGGTCCCAAGTAAGAGGAATAGGTTTTCAGGTTAGGGTGAGAAGTTTGCTTCTCCCATAGATGCTTGCCTCTTACATAGATCTTTGCAGGCATGTGCTGACATAGGTAAAGTTTGTTACCCCATTGGCCTGTTGGCCTAATTACCCCAGTTCAACCCCTATTCTCCTTGTGTGGTTGGTCTCTAGAATGTTCTTCTCTATCTGTCCCTTCACTGGCCCTAGTTTACTGCATTCCTCTGCCCCTGCTTCCCTATTGGCTGATCTGACCTCTGACCCCACCTCTGCACCCTTTTCCCCCATATCCATTGGATCCTGACTCTCAGTTCTGCCCTCACTATCCTGTATAAAACCCTGTTCCCTCAGCCTGTACCCTGTCTTTGTCCATGGACCCTCTTTGGCTCTGTACCCTTTTCCTGCCTACTAATAAACCTACAATAAAGCCTCTTATCTTGGCCTTATTATTATGCAGAGCAAGACAGCCTAGGAACTCGGTCCCATGGGGGACCCGTGTGCCCGAAGCTCAGCTCAGGCCCTATTGCTGTGGGCCCAACCTGTAGCAAGCTCAGTAGTGATTAGCTCTCTAGTGATATCAGCTCTCTTAGGATTTTCAGCTCTGCTTGCTAGGTAGTGGTGCCCTTGGCTTGAGGCTGCAGCAGATGGAGAGAGAGGAGGAGACGCTGGCTGGTTCCACAGAGATGGTTTATTGGTGATGGTCCGTGAAGGGTCTCAGCTCTTCTTCTTCTAACTAATGGGTTACAGTATGCTTCTTTTATAGGCTTGGCTAGGATCCAAGCTTAACCAATGGTAAGGGTTTTTAGGAATACCCATAATCGACCAATAGTAAAGGTTTAGGGGTAACATTGCCATATAGGGTTACAGAGAGAGATAGGTTATAGGTTGGGGAGTCAGAGAGACAGGAATTTCTTTGCTGCCTCAGCATTCCTATTGTTCAATTCTCCAAGGAGCTTTTCCTATTTCCATGGGGTTTGCTACATAAACCCAGTTTGATGGTGATCATAGGAAGATCCATCCTGCCTACTCTGTCAGCTTTTTAAAGTAGCAGTGAGCTTTGGGCTCATGAGTGCTGGGCGCTCCAGGGGCCTCGATAGCGCTGCCATGGTAGAATTTGGTATCCTGAACTGGCCATGTAATGTAAAGTCTTCAACAATTTTTGGGTGTCTAAAAGTCCTTTTTGTTGATAACTTGCCTCAAAAGCATCTAAATACAATGGTGGCCTCCCCATTCGTATGCAGTCTCTGTCCTTGCTGTCCTTCTTCTTGCAGAACTAAGATGTCTAAAGGCTGACTGCTTTCCTGTCCCCCAGTTCTTCGCTGAGCAACATGGCTCTGCTAAATCAGGAGCACTGATCTAGCGCAGAATCGGGGAGACCTTTGGCAAAACAATAGCAGCTAAGGGAATTATCTCTCTCCAAATTACTATATTTTTGTGAAGCTGAAGAAATATGAAATTTCATATTTTGTGCCTTTGGAATGACACTGTAGATGGGGAATAGGGGTTGGCACCTGTCACCTAAAACAATAGGTAGGAACAAAATGAATTCTAATTGCCATTGTACACATCAGGTAGTGTTAGAGACAATGCTATTATTCTATTGTTCCAGTTGAGAGCACATGAAAGACAAATCCACTGACACAATGTGGAGGAAGTTCTCAAAAGTGACTGGGAAGAGCAGGAGAGAATTAAGTGTCAGCATGTTTTAGTGCTGATATAAAATGCTCTCCATCTTAGGTTCTGCCTGAAGAGTGTTTAGTGAGTCCTGTTGTATGTTTACTTTCCTTGCATCTTCCTTTACTGATTGTTCCTGTACTGAATAAAGTTGCACTTTCATTAATGTAGTTCTTTAGGCACTGCTTTAGTCACATCCAGACCAACTCTGGTTATGTCTCTGTTAGATCTCAAATGAAGCATGGCCATGTGAATAATCTTTTTGATGAGAAACATATCAAATAAATCTCTTGGTACAGCAGTGTGGGTTAGTGGTGACTCAATAAAAAGAATTGTTGGGGTACTGGTTCAGGGCAAATTTTGGAGAGAACTCCCAAAGGGGCTCCTCTAGGAAAGCAGATTCAATCGGCCCCTCCCCCCAACTGGTCCGGGAGAAAATACCTCCTTGGAGAAAAGTGGAAAAAACCTGTTTATTAAACAATAAAACCTAAACAATATTAAACAATAAAACCCCTTGCTGCTCCAAAAGAGATTACAAACTCAGAAAAGTCCCCTCCCTGGGCTGCAGTTCAGCTCACTCAGTCTCTTATCAGTCCCTCCAGTGATGGAAATGCTGCGGGCCAGGCCTGGCCCGGTGGGCCACAGGTGCGAGCTACCGGTGTGTCATGGTTTGAGCCTGGCACAGAGCCAGTGCCCCCATGAAAATGCCCTCACCCTGGTGTCTGCTGTGAGATGTGACCAGGAATAAGCAAAACAGGCTCCAGCTTAAACATAAAGAAAACTTTATTACCTAATCTACAGGAAAATAGGAAAAACTATAAGGAAAAGAAAAAAAATTGAAAACCTTACAAAAAAAACACTTTCCTCCTCCCCACCACCAGAATTTCCCAATCCGATACATTCTCCCAAATCACCAACTGCCCAGCTTGGCACCACCCTTTAGAATACTCAAACTTCAGTCCATGAAGAGGAGAGGAGTCTTTCTTGTTCCATAGGTTTCGTCTGGAAACACACTGAAACCTCGTGTGCTTCCATGTCACTCGGCACTGCCCGGAAAGTCCTTTTGCCATTTGTGACATCTTCCTTCCATGCTCAGTGCTCTCACCACTGTGCATGGACCAGAGCTGCTTCTAGGGCTGTCTTTTAAGGATGCTTTGTCTCACTCCAAAAAGGCACAGTCTCTGCTTTGGGACATCTGTCCCCCCCATATTTTTCCAACCCCCTGGGGCCGAGGGGTCCCCACGGTGAACCCTCCTGGTTCTGAGGCACTGCTTCCCCCCCAAGTGCAGTCTCTGTATCACAGGAACAAACTGAGTCCATGGCCACAAGAAAAGTCCAGCCAAAAGGCCACTCCAATCATCTCTCTCTACTCAATCATCTCCACATCTTTCGGGCCAGGTCCTTGTCTCATCTCATCTCCTATTTCCCTTTTTATTCAGCTCCGAGGAGGATCAGCATTTTTGCAAGGCCCCAATCATGAAAGAAAGGGGTTAAAACTTCCAGTCTCTGTCTGTCCCGGAGCACTCTGGTACTCCCACACATGCTGCCTCTCCGGCCGGGCACTCTTCCCCCCCGCTTCTCCTCCTGGGCCGGCTGCTATCACATTCAGATGCCGACTCTCCCTCTCCCTCCTGGGGGGGGGGAATGGCTGCCCCATGTCTCTTGGGGCTGCTCCTCCACCCTTCCATCCTCGAGGGCCTTCTCACCCCCCATCTCTGTCCAGGCCCCAGGCCTACTGCATGGCAGCCCCTCCCCCGCCCAGCAGCAGCGGCTGGACAGGGGAGGGAGATCTGACCTCTTCGCCTCGACATCCCAAGAGGCCTCTCAGGGCTGAAGCTCTGCTTTTTAACCCCTGTGTATTCTCGGAGGTGTGTCCAAACCCCACTGGTCACACCAGGTGCCAATATCAAACTCCGAGCATCCATTGGTTTGACCACAGCCTCCCAGAATTCCCACTTCTTCCTGGTCAAACCACCACACGGTGCTCTTCTAGGTGTTCAGTCCAGGGCAGGTTTAAACAGGTCCAAAGAAAAGGCAAAAAGAAAAACCACAGTCCAGGAAACTTCTTTGCCTCAGCTAGCTAAAACTAACTAAAAGCAAAGGAGAGCTCTGTCCCGCTGTCTGTCCAACCACAGACAACACAGTCTAGGAGCAGGAATGTGGAGGAGTCAGTGCAGTGTCTGAAAACAAACTGCGCTTCTTCTCTCCCCTCTTCACTCTCTGGAACAAGTCTTAAAGGTGCAAAACTTATTATTCAGCATAAACAGAACAAGACGATTGGGGATAAAAGCATCATATAGTCAACCTAGGACAAAGGCAGAGCAGAACTTTTCTCACCTTAATTGCTCTGTGCTGCTAAAGAGGTTGACTTCCATATGAGAAGAAAAATAATTCAATTTAGAAGAATTTAAAAATCAACAAACCTGAGGCTTTTTGTTGAACCTGAGCATATTTATCATAGTTTGCAGTAGCTTGTTTGCTGCTTTATGTTCCCTTCCTAATATCATCAGAATGCTCCTGGGGAAGAACCTCAAACAACAAATATCAAATTGACAATAGGCAGGATAAGTATTCCCAGACCTTGCATCATCTGAAACAACCACAATAAATAATTAAGAGCAGCCATAACATCACACAAATGTTTAACCAAGAAGTAATGTCTCACATTGCATTTTAAATGTCAGAAAGTCAGGGACTGGTAAACAAGTACACGGAGCAAATTTAACAGCAAAGAACCTGGAAATGTCCCATTTCTGTACCAAGTGGCAACACGAGATACTGTCATTGAAGGACAGCTGAGCTCAAGGGACAAGAAATGACTGTGATCATGTACCTGGAGATTATAAAATCATGAAATGGTTTGGGTTGGGTGAAGCCTTGAAGCCCATCCAGTGCCACCCCTGCCATGGCAGGGTCACCTTCCACTGTCCCAGGCTGCCAAGGATCTAGGGGCAGCCACAGCTACTCTGGGCACCCTGTGCCAGGACCTCCCCAGGAAACCATTCCTTCCCAATATCCCATCCAGCCCTGCCCTCTGGCAATGGCAAGCCATTCCCCCTAGTCCCAGCACTCCAGTTCCTGAGGAATTGTCCATCTCCAATGAGAATACATAGAACAGTGAGGCTCTAGTGGAAGTGTCAAAAGCTATGGCTTGTTTTCCAGCTTCTTCTAATGAAACAACTTCAAAATTTTATGAAAGGAAACTAAAAGCTTCTCTGAACAGTTGTTCTCCCTTTCCCTCTGCCTCGTCATCAAACATTCAAGAGTTTCCATGGTCTCACCTGTGTCCCAGGTCTTATGGAGTGAGATTGTGAAGCCTTGCAAAAGGAAGGAATACTGTGTGTTGTGGATTCCCTATTTCCAGTTGCTCTGGAGATTTACAGGGAGTTTAACGCTGTTGTTGATGCTTCGGATCCATCTATTTTTTGTTGCTGTTGTTCCTTTTGGTGGTCTGAGCAGTGGATGCTAATGGACATTTGAAGCACTCTGCCTCACTGATACTCCTTCAGAGTCAATAAACTCAGAAATTATTTTGTTTAGTCTCTGGAGAAGCATTACAGGTATGAGTGGTAAGAATATTGTGGTGGTTCAGTACATTTGAGGAATGTATCCTATACTTCAGTGTAGACTTTAAGATAAGCACTTAAGTCCTCAAGTGGGGCTGGACATGGATCCAAGCACTCACCTGGAGAAGAGAGAAGCTGAACCTCACCCGTAAACTGCATGCAGAAGTTAGCAGTCCTCATAAATGAATTTTAGACAGGACAGCTGCTTCTGGGATTTTAACCTGTTCAAGGAGATTATTTCAATTACTGTGAATATTCTATCACAGTTTAAAGGTGTACTAATGTTTTTAAATGTTACATACAGGTAAATATATTATAAAAGAAAAGCCTTATCAGGCCTTGCTCTGCTGAATTGCCAGCTGGCCTGTTACTTCTTCTAAGTCCAGCTAGCTAAATTCCCATGTGAAGAAATCTTGAGAATGAGAATCTGTTTGCATAACAACCTATTCTTGGAGAGAAAAATAAGTTGCGCCTGCATAAACAATAAATCTATTCCATGAGAATCGGTGAACAAAAATATGTAAGCTAACAAAAAATAGAGAGATTTGACAGATGTATACCCTATTGGTCATTTACCGACCAATAAACTGAGTATGAGTGTGTTGTTAGCCAATTAGGTCTAACACAGTGCCTTCTGATATTTCCTATCAATATGAGCTTTGTCTGCATGAAGAAACTGAGTCCAATCTGCTTTACTGCTGCAACATTTAAATCTTTCTCAGTTTAAAGCTGTTGTCACATGGGGATTTGGAACTTTGCTTTCTACTTTGATCTGCTCGACTCAGATTCTGCACTGGCAACTGTGAGGATGCATCAAGGCCTGATTGCAGGGATGGATGAGCAAATTCTTGGCTACCATAAACCAGCACAGCTTTATTGAAATCAATAGAACTATGTGGAACCTTCTATGAGCTGGAATCTGCTATTCCAGTTTACAGTGTGAATTTATCTTTTGGAACTTCTTCTTTATGTGCTTCTACTTTAAAAAGTCCATAGATACCACTGATATATCACCTTTGAGCCTTGTGAAAGGAGCATAGATCTTAACAAGGAATAGGTAAATTAAAAAAAAAAAAAAAGATAAAACATTATTTTAATACCTTTATAAGGTACAAAGAAGAAAGTAGTCTTATGCCTATCACAAATTTGCAGTAAACAGACTACAAGAAATCCCATGGAATTCGCACTAAACCTTGGAATGCTGCAGTGGATCTGTTCCTGCTGCAGCTGAGTGCTGTTCTTTCAGGGTGTTTGTCTGTTCCTTTATTAGTTATACCAGAAAAGTCCTGGAATCAATCTTGGACACTTTAGTGTTACCTGAGGAGAGATGTCTCTGTTCTCTTGACACAATATTAAAGGAGCAACTTTGTGATAGATCTTAGCGTTTTACTGATGTAGATGTTTAGCCTTCAAGGATTCCCTGGCAGTCAAACAACAGTTGGAAGAGTTTTGTGGCTAAGCTTGGGGACAGAGGATTCCTGGTAAAATGACAAATTTAGGATCCATTCATGTGTATCTTCAGTGAGTTACTTTGCCAACAGTGGTATGGCAATGTGAGAATAATTGATTTGATGAAACAAGTGGTACAGAGATCTATAGCTGTGTTATCCCACATGGGAGTGCTTCCATATTTACTACTAGGTGTTGTACTAAACTCAGGAATTATGGATTATTACTGAATGAGAGTCTCATTATCTAAATAATAATAATAATAATAATAATAATAATAATAATAATAATAATAATGACACTCTAGAAGTTACTTTGCAAGATGATGTGGATTTGGCCCTGATAACTGAAATTATTATTGTCTAAATCATTTTTATAGGATTTAATCTATTGTACTTTAAAATGTGGCTGTAAATTATGTGCAGATTATGGTCAGTGACACTTAAAAGCAAAAGTATATATTTTAGGGAGAAGTCGTTATCTTTCCAAAATATCTTTAAGTAATCAACTAATTATTCCTATGTTTACATATGTGTCTGTGTCTCCAGATGGTCAGAATCTATGAGAATGTATGTCTGATTTTTAATACTGAATTACTCCCTTCTTTTAGGCTAACATAATATTAAGAATTTTGAAACAAGTTATCCAAATGGTGATTGCTTTTACATAGCTCTTTAACTTATTTTATAAAAAAATGTTTTACACAAAATTTGCTCTTTATTATACTTAATAAGCAATTGTTTATATAGTTGAATAAGAGAGAAATGTGTCAACAATATTCAGTAACAATTTCTGTCTTGTGCTTATAAGGTAGAATATTAAATTGTTTTTGACTGTTATCTTCTCTTGTGAGTCTTAGGATGTCCATTCCTGAGCTGGTAATTCAACATTAAATGCCACATTTGAGAGGTCATGAACATTTGCAGTGATTGCAATACTGTATTAATAGAGTGCTAGAGAGAGATACTTTGAGTTTTAAAGCAGGCACAGGAAATCTTAATGAAAGAATCGGCTAATTCTGTCTCTTTAGCATTATTAAAACCTGTGGTTTTTATAGGACTCTTTGTTTTCTCAACTCTGAGATGGTGTGCCCAGAGTCAAATTGTAGAAGAATATTCCTAGCCTATTCTATTTCCTATAAAAAAAGATTGAAACTGATAATTAAAAAAAAATCAAAACCCTTCATGAAAACAGACTTTTACAAGTAAATGTCCTTGAAGAGTTCAAGATTGAAGTACATCCATTTTCAGAAAGCGAGGTGTACATTTCTGTCCCTGTAAGAATACAAGAGAATTAAATAGGTGGATATTCCTTAATAATGTTTTGTGAATTTTTGCTAATTATTACATAAACCATTAGAGAGATGACAGCTAAATTATTAATTGCAATAAGTTTATAATTTGTTTTCTGTAAATATGCTTTCTGTAAATGTTTCTACAGAACGCCTGTTAATTACAGCCCCTCCTGGGCAACAGTGATGGAAGAAATTATTAAAATATATGTAGAGTTTGATTCATTTCTAGAATTTTCACAATTTGGTCAGGGCCTGACATGCTCAGACAGTTCTTCCTGGACTTAGTGAAGCTGGACGGGGCTAAGACCTCCATGAATCACATGTGCAATTGGAGCTCCTATAAAAAGAGCTGGAGGAATAAACTAGAGGCTGTTTATCACAAGAACCCTGGAGTGTGAGTCTCTGTCTCCAACCCACACTCACATTCACGTTACATGACCCCTTTGTCCCAGTCCCCTTTAGAAACACAATCCTCTGATTATTCTTCTTAAGCGAATAATGTCCTTTGTTATCTCTTCTACCAGGGAAGTCCTTGTTGCATCTTCCTTCGTCAAAGTGGTCAGTGTTAGAGGGACAGTGACCAGACATAGTGTCTTCACTTCCGTTCCTGCCTTGAGTTTACCTCTCCCTCAGCTTTCACTGTACCAGGGACGCAAGGTCTGCGATGCTGCCCAGCTCAGCTTCTGTAGCTGTCTGATCTTTGACAATGCCAGTGTCAGAAATGAACTTTGCTTTTGTTGTCTCTGGAGGCAGTAGCCTGGGGGACTGGTGGGAATTCTTCGTGTGAGGCCTTCTCTCCTCAGAGTAATGACTACTCTGAGGTGATTTAAGCCCCATGTCTTTCATGGCATGGAAACCTAGGGTTTCTTATCTAACAACTGCTGTAGTTCAAATAAATGTTTTATCAATTTTTGAGTCTTTACAGGTTTGGGAAGATACTGGTATCCTGAAAGGAAGCTACAAGAAAGATGGAGACAAATGATTTCCAAGGGCCTGAAGTCACAGGACAAGGGGAATTGTCTTCACACTGACAGAGAGGAGAATTAGATGGGATATTGGGAAGGAATTATTCCCTGGGAGGGTGGAGAGGCCCTGGCACAGAGTGCCCATGTTAGCGTCCAGAAACACATAATCTCGAGAATGATTATATGTAGGTGCTTTTATTGAAGAGCTCTGGGTGTCAGGGGTATCAACCCAAATCTGACTCCGACATGCATTCGCGATGAACGTGTTTTTATATTCTATCGTTATATAACTTTCATGTTAATTATTAAACTTATATTGTTATATTGTATACATAGATTTCAGCCAAGCATGGCTCCTCGTGGCCCTCCTTAAATTTCTAACATAGTTTCTCATTATTCTTCTTATGATTATACAATAATTATATTTAATTACTAAACAATCATCACATCTAACAATTGAATAATTTATCATAGTGCTTACGCAGGTGCAATGATCTGGCAAAACACAAAGCCTAATATTTTCAGAGTCTGTCTTTAACATTTTCCAGGGTCCCACTATCGTTCTCCTCCCTTTGAAAGCATTTTCACTTCACTATAGGTGTAAATGTTTTCACTTGATACAGTCCTTTATTTCTCAATTTATACTTGACATTCTTCAAATCCAGGGTAGATGTAAACGTTGTCGTGGATGCTATGACAAACTGGAGAACCAGAAGATGGTGGGCATGGATCTCATGTCAATGCCTTTATTATTTTCTGGTTCCAGGACATTTTCTTCTGTATCTCTCCTTTTAAGATGCTGTAAACGAACCAAATTGCTAAGAATACAATTAGTAAGATTATCACACTCTCAATGATAGATTTAATCCATGAACTCACATTCCACCCTAACCCTTTAAAGATTTTGCCTAGCCAGCTTGTAGTCAAATCCTTTTGCTCTTCTTGTGCTTCATGCTCTATTTGTTTCAACTGATTGATGTCATATTCTACATCTGCAGTTACATTTGGGATATGAACACAGCAGTGATCAATCCGTCCCTTTAAAAATTCACATACTCCATGCTCTTTCAGGAGTAACAAATCTAAGCCTAATCAATTTTGTAAAGTCATTTTTGTGGTGGCTTGTAATTGTATGTTTAATTCTTTAAATCCTTCCCAGGTGACTCTTGCCAGTCTATCTACCTGACCTGTAAGTTTGTACAGCATCTCTCTACTCTGATAGTTTGCTATAGGACCAAGCAACGACTCTAGGCCCCACCCAAATTTCACTCCACTAGAGGGTTCTTGTCAAGCGTCATCTAGATTTTCATTGTCTAGAACTTCTCATCTTGCTCTTATCTGCAGAAGTTCATGTTTGCCATTAAATGGGGACTTTTTCCAAATTGGACATAAGGTTGGGAGGCCTAAAGTAATCTCCTTTACTTTCCTGTCTACAGGCAGATGTGTTGTCCAGGTGCCATCGTTTGTTGCCCATACAAAATGTCCTGGACTTCGGATTGTACTCCTGGTACATCCTACAACTAATTTATAATTCATTTTTCCTTGTTTATGTTTGATCTCTCTGCAAGCACAACCAATTTGTAGGGCTATTGCCAGGGGTGGCATCTGTTTTACCTCTGCATCATCAGAAGTGCAGTCATAAGTTTTATTACATGCCCACCAACTTACTTTGTCTGCCCTCGTTCTGCTACTGGTGGCAGTGTACATTACTGCTGGATCTGTTTCATTCTAGGAGCCTTCCCACTTAATACACGAAGGGGTGTTTGCCATATATTGGAATCTTTGAAGAATACTCACAGACCCCGCACTGTCCCAAGGCTCTATCTGATCTTTCTGATCCTTGGCCTCACACTTCCATACCAGAGTGGTTTCTGTAACATTTTCTATAATCTTTTTATAGTGTGGCAAATAGCATTGCCATTGTGTGATGCCTCCCGATTCTCACATAGGGGTTCCTAGTATGCCATCACTTAGAATACAGTCTTTCTGGGTCACAGGTTTCATCCATGTTCCTATTTTCTCCCAAGTTTCCTTGACTACTTGCCTCGACTCGGATACCTGTTTACATGCAATTGTTTTGTTCTTTTGTATTTCAGGTAGTTTTGATGCTATGATTCCCCAATTTACGGGGTCTCCTGCTGCCTTTGGTATTGGCAGACAGGCAGTTATTCTACTGGTGTTTTGCATTTTGGCAAAATCTTTGACTAATCCAATCATTACATTCTCAGCTCGAACTGCATTAGAAACCTTTATCACCTGTGTTTCTGCTTGGACCTCTCTCTTCATTCTAGAATGAAGAGTAGTTAGTTGATCATTTTGCATTCCACATCTCAAAGACATTAATGAACATAACATTGGCACAATTACTGATAGCATTCTCAAAGCAATTAAACACATCTTATCTGCAGCCTTGTTGGTTCCACAGTTTACACAGTCCGTGATCCAGGATGGACTTTCTTCACTCGGGTATAGTGAATCCAGGGGTCCACACCGGCTACTTTCACTGCTGTAAAGGTGGTCAGCAGTACTTGATGGGGTCCACTCCACTTTTCTTTCAGCGGTTCTTCATTCCAGTTCTTGATGTACACCTTGTCTTGTGGATGTATGTGATGAACTGGATTCTCGAGAGTCTATTCCACACGAGGATGCTCCAGAGCCGAGCTAAAGTTTTCCCGAGAGACAGAACATAATTATACACTTCCTGCTTTCCTGTGGCGTGTACATTAGGGTTAGGATCCGGAGATTCATATGGTTTCCCATATAATATCTCATAAGGACTGACTGACATCCCACTCCTAGGCTTTATCCAAATCCTCAGCAGTGCTATTGACAAAGCCTGGGGCCACTGCAATTTGGCTTCTTGGCATATTTTACTGATTTGCCTTTTTAGTGTCTGATTCATCCTCTCTACCTGTCCACTTGACTGGGGTCTCCATGGTGTGTGGAGGTCCCAAGTTATCCCCAGCAATCTACTTACCTCTCTTACTACTGTAGCTACGAAATGGGGTCCCCTATCTGATTATACCCCTAGGGGTACCCCTAACCTGGGAATAATCTCCTGTAGTAACCACTTAACTGCTTCCTTTGCTTGGTTTGTGCAACAGGGAAGGGCTTCTGGCCATCCAGAAAATGTGCCAACCCCCACTAACAGGTATTTGTATCCTCGAGTTCTTGGCAATTCTAAAAAATCTATCTGCCAAATGTCTCCTGGCTCTATTCCTATCCAAATTCTTCCTAGCTGTGCCTGTCGCCTAGCCACTGGGTTGTTTTTCAAGCAGATATCACATTTTGACATTACTGATTTTGCCATTGTTACCATCCGTACCGAAATTAAACTCTGCTTTAGCATTTTTACCAATGCCTCTGCTCCCCAGTGACATTTGTTATGTTTAATTTGTAGAACTTCTCTCATTATCAAGGGGGGTACCACTATTTGTCCTTGTGCGGTCACATACCATCCTTCTGAATTCTTTTGTGCATTTAGCAAATGTGCCAGTCTCTCATCTTCTACTGACTATTTTGGTTTTGGAGGCAAATTGAATTGGGATAAACTAAGCTTTAAAGGTATCAATGCCATTGTTGTTTGCACCTCTCAAGCAACCTGTCAGGCTGTCCAGTCTGCCTTTTGATTTCCCTCACAGATTTTGAAGTTCCCTGATTGGTGTGCTTTACAGTGTATAATTGCCACTTGTTCAGGTTTTTGTACTGCTTTTATCAATTGCAGGACTGCATCTTGATGTTTAGTGTGGGCACCTTGAGAAGACAATAGTCCTCTTTCTTTCCACAGTGCTCCGTGTACATGCACCACTCTAAAAGCATATTTTGAGTCAGTCCATATATTTACCCTTTTCCCTTCACTTAATTCTAGTGCCCTGGTTAAGACAACCAATTCTGCCTTCTGGGCAGATGTATTTGGTGGTAATGCTTTTGCGTCCACTACTGTACTGACTGTTGTTACCGCATATCCAGCGTATCTGGTTCCATTTTCCACGAAGCTGCCCCCATCTGTAAATAGCTCCCACTCTGGCTGCTCTAGTGGGACATCTTTCAGGTCTTCTCTTGCTGAATAGGTGTACTCTATTACTTCTACACAGTTGTGTTCTAATGGGCCTTCTTCAGTTGTGGTACCTAGGAACAAAGCTGGATTCAAAAGGTTAGTTGTTTTTAATGTGACATCATTCTGCTCAGTCAGGACTACCTGGAATTTTATCATCCTGCTTGGAGATAGCCAATGGCCCCCCTTCTGTTCTAAGACAGTGGTTACCATGTGTGGTACATAGACATCTATGTGCCTTCCCATAGTAAGCTTCCTGGCATCTTGTATCAGCATCACAGTGGCTGCGACTGCCCGCAGACATGAAGGCCACCTGGCACTTATGTTGTCAAGTTGTTTGGAAAAGTAGCCCACCAGCCTTTTCCAGCTTCCTAAACGTTGGGTCAGGACTCCTGGTGCTAGGCGCAGCCTTTCAAGTACAAACAGCTGAAAATCTTTAGACAGATCAGGTAACCCTAGTGCTGGAGCAGTTGTCAGTGCTTCCTTTAATTTTAGGAAGGCTTCTTTCTGTGGCTTGCCTCAGGTGAATGGCTGCGTCTTCTGAGCTTCATACAGGGGTTTCACAATCAGTCCATAGTCCATGATCCACAGGTGACACCGTCCTCCCATCCCGAGGAAGACTCACAGCTCATGTAAATTCTGAGGCTTTGGAATAGCACAAATAACTTGGAAACGGTTAGTATCTAGTTTTCGTTGCCCTCGTGAAATTTCACATCCCAGGTAGATCACAGTCTGTTGGGCAATTTGTGCCTTTCCTCTGGATACTTTATAACATCCTGTCCTGGGGTGACATAATGATGCTTGTATCCCCTTTGATATGTTCTGTGCCTTTAAGACTGTCTCTGAAGAGTGAAAGTTTTGTTTGGGTTTCTCTCATCAGGGACACAGAGACGGGCAGTACATAGGGCTGTTTTCATTTTTTGCTTTTGGCTTTCTGCTTTGCTCGCTCTCTCTCTGCTCTCGCTTCTGCTTGCTTTTGCTTCTGCTTATTAGCTAGTTCTAGCTAAACAGTCCAAATTCCTTCCTGGACTGTTTCTCCTCTCCTTTTTCTTTGACCATCTCGAACCTGCTCCGGATTGGGACCTGGGAACACCGTGGGTTTGCACCGTTTGGCCTGCAGCAGCTGCCCCAGCGCCAGAGGGACTAACAGAGCAACCACCCCTGAAAGAGACTTTCTGATTTTGTCACCTTTTTCAGAGCGGTGTCATTCAGTATTGTTCATTTTGTGTGTTGGGGAGTGCTGTGCCTGTTAAATAGACAGGTTCTTTCCACTTCTCTCTGAGGAAGTCTTCCCGAACCGGTTGGGGGAGGGGCCGTGTGGGTTTGCTTTCTGGAGGGGTCCTCCTTTGGAGATTCTCTACCAAATTTGCCCTAAACCAGGACTATGTGATACATTCCTGATAGTTACATATATTTAATTGTAATGAAGCATAGGATTTAATGCTGAATTCTTTGTGCAAATTCTGCTGGCCCAGGCTGTGATATCATCATGCTAGGACATCACAGGAGCAGTTGTCATCCTTTAGTGTGAACCCAAGCCTCAGTGATTAAATTCCATCAGAGCTAAGAGGAACATAATTACAGGTACTGTGGAGACAAAAAAACCCAGGAACTCAGAGCTGAACTAAGGGTGGAAGTGTGTGAACCTGAGGCCTTAAGCAAACCCTTTTCCTTCCCTGTTTTTCAGCCAGTCCTCTGATCAGTGCCTGTCTGACTCCAGTGAGGGCATTTAAATCACTCTTCAGATGCACAAGTTTCTCACTTTTCATCTTACTGTTGTCTTCTCCATCCTGCTGAGGGGGAGGGGGTAACTGCTCCTGTGGTACTCAGTTCCTGACTGGGAGGCAACACTCCACACCAGTAAGGGGACAAAAGGAGAGATGTGTGTATGGCAGGCACTGAGACAGAGAGAAAAAGGTGTGAAAGCAGAGCAACAGTTTGGGGTCATCCTTTTTGGTGATAACAAACCATTCCATCATTTCGACTACATTATCTGATCACATACTTGTGGGAAGAGCACAAGCAAAATCCAGGAAGCAGCTGTAAAACAAAGCAAATATTCTGACAGCTTTGGCTGATAAGAACAAAAAAGTTTAAGTTGAAGGTCAGAGATACCCAGTGCCCACCACTTCCTACACTAGGATAGGGAACATGGCCAGCACCAGCATTGCATTAAAGCTCTGCCAGTGCCTTAGGTCTCAGGTAAACCTGAATGAATAAATACATAATATTCAGATGATTGTGTCTGACGATATACACAGTGCCCTTGAGGCATGGAGCCTTAAACAGTTTCTATAAAGGAGAAGCAGGAATGAAGTTTCCTTTCCTACAAGCTTTAAATGAGCCCAAGTTATTTCCCAAGTCAAGCTGTATCAATAAATGATACTTCCCAAAGTGCAATTTTTGCAACCTCTAAGAAGGCCTGGTTAATGAAATAAACAGGGCCAGGAGACGACTTCTCCTTTTTAATGCCTTTATTAAAAGTGATCATCTCAGGATTGGGCAGCTCGGCGGGGCTGCAGTCTCCCCGTCATCTCTCCCAGGGCGACTCAGAGGGGGAGGATATGCGCAGCTCTGTCCACTAGGGGCAGAGCTGGGGATCAGATCTTCGTGGGAGCCTTTAGGGCGTGATGATCCCTTCGTTGTTGAATTGGTCTGTCTCGCTTCTTCCCAGACCTGGCCCGGGGGCTCTTGAAGACAGGGTGAGGAACAATGAAAGTTTTCAACATCTTTGCAGGCCCAGCACTCCGCTCCTCTCATCTAGACATCACTCCAGTCTCTCAGCTCTTAGGTGGCTCGTTGTTTTTGGGGTTTTCTCCGTGCATTTGGAGTAGGGGTCCCACACAGCATGCTGGTCCTTGGAGTCACTTTGCATAGCCCCCCCCCACCCTCTCAGGTCTCTTCACTATTCTGGGGAAAAGTACAACTTAGCCTCGGGCAAGGCTCTGCTAATACAAAAGGAGCAATTAGCCACAACGACCCGTGATTACCATAACACAGGCAGCAGCCAAGCAGTGGTGGTAACCTTTTTCTCACAGAAAAAAAATCAACTGAATTTTTGTTCATAACAGTCCCCCCTCTTTTTCTTTGATCGAGCTTAAATTTTAAGCTCGCATCCACTTACAGGTTTTTTGTTTTGAATCGACTATAAATTTTTTGTGCACTTTGGTAATCACGGTTACCTAACTTTGTTACTTTCCTTGGTTTCTTCAGGTTGGTCTGCACGGCAAATACTATTTTACTGAAACAGATAAATAAGCATAGTAAAAAGAGCACTCTTCTAAGTACACACACAGCAAGAAAAATTACTTTTTCTTATACATTTTTTTTTTAAATCTCTAGGTTTTCTCACCCACTGGGATCAAGTGTAGGAGTTTGTTCTTGATTATTTACACATGCTAATCTTTTTATTTCATTTGAAATGTTCTTAATAATTGAATTCTTTATTTTTAATACTGCCTGGAGCCGGATGACTTTGTTTAACATAGGTATTGGGATCTGAACTTGGCTTTTACAATTTTGGATTTTCTCAATTTCTATTTCACTTTGCCTGTTCTGTTTAATTTCTCTCAAATCATTATATATAGGAACTCTCAAACTTGATCTAGTTTCTTTGGGTAATAAGAAGAAAATTGGTTTTATCATTCTAGCGGTGCAGCTGCCAGACAATTCTTTTGACAACTTGGTGTGTGCTGTGGTATTAGAGATCAAACTTTGGGGTTTAGATCTCCCCTGAAATGTGTTCTAAAAGGGGTTTATCTCTTTTTCAGTACACTCATAACATTCATAAACTTCTTGGTGCGTACACTTTATTTTTTTTTCAACAGACTCTAATTTGTTTGGATCTCTTGGGATCTACTGGGTGGCTAAATACTCTACTGCTAAGTACTTGCTACAAACAATTTTTCTTACTATTTTCACTATTTCTTTTCTTTTTACTAGATCTGCTGAGCTTGTTTCAGCAGCATCACATTCAAAGCACAACTAAGCTTCCTTTATAGGGCCCTCTCCTAGGAGTGGCTGCCTAAAAGTGGCAGTATTGTGTGCTATCTAATACACTCTCTTATTTTTCTGATAAAGGACCTATTGGGAGAGGTTAACACAATCAGGGTTAGAACTGATGTGGACTCTCGACAAGGAGCTCATTTCCTCTTCATAGAGGGGTTGGTAGCACTCACAGCAGGGCTCTGCTGGGCTCCCCTGAGCACCACCAGCAATCAGAGCCATCATGACTACCCTTCCCAAGAGTCTGGTATGGGTCATCTTGCACAGCTTGCCCACCCGGCCTTGCCTCTTTGGGAATTTTACTGAGAAGAAGCTTCCAAGCTCTTTAGAGTCCCTTCTACTCGCTTCTCTGGTTAAACTTCTCTTGGTCTGTTCCCTAACAATTTTGTTTTCTCCAAGAGGAGTGCTCTGTAGAGGATTAACTTGGAGTCTTTAGAATTAAATTGGGGAACTTAACTAGAATTACTTATTTACAGTCTTAAACTTTTTACTAATATAGTTTACACAGAACAGTCTTTAAACTTTGTAAGCAATGTTAGAACTCTGATACCAGTTTTTCTCATACAGTTCAGTCTTTTTGACTCTTCTTTCTGACAGTCAACTTTAAATCACAGTATACTTAGGTGAATTAACTTGTGAAGTAGTTAAATCCTTATCCAGTGCCCGGAGGTGAGTGGTGTGGACTCTGGCCCAATGCCAGAGGGAGATTGGGGTGGAGCCTGGTCCAATGCCAGAATGCCAGGGGGAAAAAAAGCTGATGTTGAATCTTGGTCTAATGCCAGGGGGTGAGAGTGATGTGGGTCTAACTTTTTTCCTTTGGTCGGCACAGTCGAATTAGTAATGAAGAGTACCTGAAACGGGCTTTCAAACACAGGCATTAATGGTCTGCTATTTTATAATTCTATCAAAACTCAGTTTCTCTGTTCAATGTTGTTGGTTAATTTCTCTTTTTCCATAGCTTGTGTGTTTCTCTCATCAACTTCTACATACTCTGTATTTTGCAAGGAGTAGTATTTCTCAGCTAACTTAACTCCCAAAGTACTTTTATTCTCCTATTTTTCTGTGTATTTAATTCACTGGTTTTCTGTTCTGTTCTTCCAGATCTTATCTATTTATCTCTTGCATCTGTTTCTTAATTTTACTTAGAGCTTAAATACTTCTTTCAACCTCTTACACTTAAATTTTTTTTCTTACACCATTCTTCTACACAATACACTTCTTTCTAAGGAGATGTGGTAAAACTTGTAATGCACAATCTACATTACCTCTATTCTAATTCGTCTATATTCACTCTCACACATTCTTTCACACCCTCAAGACAAAAACTGGATCATTATTCTTAGGTAATCACAGGTCCTTGTAGCCCCCCCTCACCCTGGGTTTGGCCCACAGGTCTCAGTATCTCTGGGCCTCTTGGAAGGGCCCTGACTCTGCCTCTGGTGCACATTCACCTGTGAGGCTGTCTGCGTGTCACTCATGCTCTTACAGCTACGGCTCCCTCACACATCTGGGGAACACTAGTTTTGTTTGCAGGTCACACACACACTTTGGCCACAGCCCCCACCCCACCTGCCTGGGAAGTTGAGGCTGACTTTGCTTGTGACTCACTCTCACACACACAACAAGACAACAATAAGGTACCTTTTACTTTCACATTACTTATTACAAGTTTAGTTTTACTGGCCAGTTTTGGTGCTATTGGATATCTTTTCTACCTAGCTGTTTTTTGTCTAACTTCAGATGTTTTTTCACTATTACTATACTTCTTAGTACTTTGTTGAGACAGGACTTATCTGTTCCTGTATCTACTCAAAAATTCTAATTCTTCATTTAGGGGTCCCACCTTAAAGTTTACCAAAGGCTCTTCTAGATGTTGCATCAGGTCCCTTAAAGTGCAAAGCCCCTGAGCCTCTAATCGTAACCTTTAAAGATGTTCCTTAAATTATCTTGTTCCCTGGCTATTGCCACATCGAGACTGAGCTTTCTACAAAACCTCTTGACGTGTCCTGGCTCTCCACAGTAATAGCAATGTCATTCTCTCAAAGAGACTTGAGGTCTCTCTATCTCTCTTGCACCTGACAGTACAAGAGGCCTATCCTTGCCTCCTCCTGGTGGTGGACCCGCCCACCCTGCACTTTCTCTAGCTACAGCAACCATGATCTTAGCCTTGGCCCTTGCTTTTTCTTCCTCCCTCTTTAAATACACCTTCAATGCCTCTCTTAATAACTCATTTAAGTCTTTTTCTTGCCAATCTTCCATCTTTTCCAGTTTTCTCCTTATGTCAGGCCAAGATTTGGTAACAAATTGGACTTTTAGTAGCATTTGACCTTCTAGGGTGTCTGGGTCTATTCTAGAGTACAACTGGAAGTTCCGCCTTAGGTGATTAAGCCAGGCAGCAGGAGCTTCATCTTTCTCTTGTGTACCCTCAAATGCCAATTGGATATTAGTTGCTTTGGGAACTGACTCTTTAATCCCCCGTATTATCAAAGACCTATATTCCATCATGGCCTTCCTCCCCTCCTCCTGGTTAGGGTTCCAGCTGGGATCCGTTAGTGGCAATTTCTGTTCGCCTGATGGCACCTGGGGTCCTGGACGGTTATCTTTCTCCCATATTCTTATGCCAGCCGCCCTACTCATCTGGACATCTTCTGGGGAAAATAATATACTCAGGATGGAATTCATCTCCCCCCAAGTGTAGATATTCGGACCTAGAAATTGATCCACTTGGTTGGCTATGCCCACTGGGTCCTCAACTAAATGCCCCAACTCTTTCTTGAATCCTCTCACCTCAGAAGCAGTTAGGGGAGCATTCACAAAGCCAACATCTCCCACTACTCCTCCCATAGGAACCTCTCTGAGGGGAAAGAGTCTCTCTGCCTTGGAGGTCTTGGATCTGGTGCTACAGTACGGCCCATCTTCAGATGCCAAACTACTTTGAGGGATATCTGGGTTACCCTGAACTTTCTGCCCATCAGCAGGTGTATTTGCTGATAGCTGTTTACTGGGCAAGGAGATATTCATGTCCCAACTAGGAGGAGGTAAAGGGACAGCAATAGGAGGGGGAGAAGAGCCTGAGTGGATATTAAGTGCAGCTGGAGAAGGGGTGGAGAGTACAGCAGGTGGAGTAGGCACTTGTGGTGATGCAGAAGGAACTGGAGGAGCTGAAGAGGGTTGTGAGGGAGTGGTTACTGGAGGAGATACTGGGTTTATCATAGCGGAAGCTGAAGAGGTAGAAGGAGGAATTTGAGCAGGTGGTAATGAGATGGCAGCCGGGGGAAGAACTGGACCTGCCGTTTGAGGTGCTTGAAGAAAAGGATTATAAGGTGGAGGGGCAGAAGGAGGCAAATAATCCAGGGGGTCCCATCTTTTACTAGTCTTATCATCCCCTCCTTCATTCCCCTCTTTCTTCCTCTGTACCTTACAAATTCGCACCCCTTCATCCCCAATAGCGCTCTTTACCCAGCAAGACACATACAGTAATTGCTCAGTATCAGTATCTCCTGGAGCTGTCAGATAATTATTTAGTTGTTGGCACATCCACTTATCTTTTGTCCCACACCAAGGCCATCCTCCTTGCACCTCTAATTCCGGCCACACTTCCATACAGTAGTGGATCATTTTCACTTTATCTAATCCCTCTGTGGACTCTATAGAATCCCATTTTACTAACAGTTCTCCTAAGGGACTACTGGGAGGTATATACCTGTAGAAAAAGAAGGGAGACGACCCATCCTTTGATCAGCATCGAACTCCATTTTATTGATGCATCATGCACATTTTATAACCGTGTTAATTAAGTTCATACATATTGCAAAACCCGAGCTCATCATTGGTTACAGATTACACACCAACCCCTCCTTTTGTTTTCAATACCCGTGGTTTGTTATTGAGACCAAGACTTGTTTTTCTCATCCTGTTATGAACGGTTCTCAAGGCCTCCATGTTTGTCACTCTGCTTTCCCATAACCATCCAAGGACAAGGTATTTACTCGTTTTCAAAAAACAAGCCTGAGACCCCTGCTGTTTACAGAAACGTGCCTGAGAATTTTGTTGTTTACAGGATCAGGCTTGAGAATTTGCTGCTTACAGCTGCCTTTTACTTTTCCATCAGCTGTATATTTTCATGGCCTTTTTTTCCTTTAAGCCGTGTCTGAGCAAAATTCTCCAACATATACCTCAGTCTCTTGCCGATCTTTTTACTATTACACCCTCCCATTTTTCAGGTCTCAACAGTAAAAAAATACCAAAGGTGCCTTTATTGACCAGTAATTTCAAAAAAACTTTGTTTGAGGAGCTTCAACCTCCTCCACTGAACTTCAAATTTCTGCCTGATGCTCAGGACTTTATACTGAAACAACTGGCTGATCTCTTGATTGCCCAACTTTCCCAGTCTCAGATCTTACATCTATCGGGACGTGAACACACGAAACCTCAGCCTAAGAATCCGGGTCGTGCCTGACTCCCTTTTTCAGGAAAAACAACTGCCTGATTTTTAGTTTGCCTAACCTGCCAATTTTTAGGCTTCACCGTATCAGGACTTAAAAGCAAACCGCAGCCTCCTTTGCTGGGGTTTGTGCCTGACTCCTTTGTCAGGACTTACTTTGCCTGCAGGGCTTGTGAGCTGTCCTGGTTTAGGGCAAATTTGTTAAAGAATCTGCAAAGGAGGGCCCCTCCAGAAAGCGAAACCCACACGGCCCCTCCCCCCAACTGGTTCGGGGAAAAAAATTCCTCGGAGAGAGGTGGAAAGAACCTGTTTATTTGACTGGCCCCGCACCCCCCAGCACACAAAATGAACAATGCCACTGCTCTGAGAAAGATGACAAAATCAGAAAGTCTCTTTCTGGGGGTGGTTGCTCTGTTCTCAGTCCCTCCGGTGCTGGGGCAGCTGCTGCAGCCGAACCTTCGGTGTTCCCGGGTCCCAGTCCGGAGCAGGTTCGAGATGGTCACAGGAACAGGAGAGAAGAAACAGTCCAGGAAGCAATGTGGACTGTTTAGCTAGAGCTAGCTAATAAGCAGAGGCAGAAAGCAGAGCAGAAGCAAGAGCAGAAAAAGAGAGCAAGCCAAAAGCAGCAAGCTGAAGCTGGAAGTGAAAAAACAGCTCTGTGTACCGCTTTCCTCTGTGTCCCTGATAAGAGAAACCCAAACAAAACTTCCACTCTTCAGAGCCGGTCTTAAAGGCACAGAACAGATGAATGGGGATATACAAGCATCATAGCGTCACCCCAGGACATGAGCTACCCGAATCCTTCTCGGGACTTACAAATCTGCCTGACTTACCTCTGTCAGGACTTAGTTTGGGTGCGTGCCACTCATACAACTATTCCCTCTGCATGCCCGGGGGGGGGGGGCGGGGGGGAGCTTTTTTTCCCCCCTAGGAGACAACTCACTCATGCTAATTCTACTTGCTTTCCCCTATTTCCGGCCGGCTTTCTCGCGCAAGTTCAGAAACGCGGTACTAAGGGGTCCACTCTCAGGTCGAGGGTCCGGCTGCCGGCCCTCGTCTCCCTCACACACACATGCATACGTCTCCCACTCCCGCCACCGGATTTCTCCCCAGTGCAGTGCTCTGGTGCTCCTCTGCGTTGCTGTGCCTGAGCCGATCCCTCTGGTCCTGATAGCCAGCTGTCCTGAGGGTCCAAGATGGCCAGTCTTGACGTCCTCTTGCGGCATGGCTATTCCGGACGAGCGCCCCAGCTGAAATAAACAGGGCCAGGAGACTTCTTCTCCTTTTTAATGCCTTTATTAAAAGTGATCGGCGGGGCTGCAGTCTCCCCGTCATCTCTCCCAGGGCGACTCAGAGGAGGAGGATATGCGCAGCTCTGTACACTAGGGGCAGAGCTGGGGATCAGAACTTCGTGGGAGCCTTTAGGGCGTGATGATCCCTTCGTTGTTGAATTGGTCTGTCTCGCTTCTTCCCAGACCTGGCCCGGGGGCTCTTGAAGACAGGGTGAGGAACAATGAAAGTTTTCAACATCTTTGCAGGCCCAGCACTCCGCTCCTCTCATCTAGACATCACTCCAGTCTCTCAACTCTTAGGTGGCTCGTTGTTTTTGGGGTTCCTGCACATTTGGAGTAGGGGTCCCACAGCATGCTGGTCCTTGGAGTCACTTTGCATAGCCCCCCCCCACCCTCTCAGGTCTCTTCACTATTCTGGGGAAAAGTACAACTTAGCCTCGGGCAAGGCTCTGCTAATACAAAAGGAGCAATTAGCCACAACGACCCGTGATTACCATAACACAGGCAGCAGCCAAGCAGTGGTGGTAACCTTTTTCTCACAGAAAAAAAATCAACTGAATTTTTGTTCATAACAGTCCCCCCTCTTTTTCTTTGATCGAGCTTAAATTTTAAGCTCACATCAACTTACAATTTTTTTGTTTTGAATCGACTATAAAAATCAACTGAATTTTTGTTCATAACAGTTAAAGCCGCAGTTACCCATTTATGTAATCTTTACTGCTGGTAATTGAGAGTGTGCATTGCTCAGACAGTTTGGAATCAGAATTAGCCAGAGGGACCTTTAAAAGAAAATATGTGAGGTGGTTTGACAGGAAACAGGTTTTCTGGGATATGCTGTGATCACCAATAGGTGTTCAGATTTTAATATTGGCACCTGGTTTGACCACTGGGATTTGGATACGCCTCTGAGAACACACAGGAGTTAAAAGCAGAGTCGCTCCCCTGGGAAGCTCTCTTGGGATTTCAGTGAGGGAAGCAGGTCAGACCTCCCCTGCCCAGCTGTTTGCTGCTGGGCAGGGGAGGGGAAAGCCACATGGCCGCAAGGTAGGCCAGGCCTGGGACAGAGATGGGAGGCAGGCCTGGCCTGGCCCAAGGGTGGGAGAGAGAGAGACACTGGGAGCCAGACACGGAGTAGCCCCCCCCCCCCCCCCCCCCCCCCCCACCGCCTCAGGAGACAGAGAGAGAGAGAGGGGTCTGGTGCCTGGGACTGGACTGTTACCTTGAAATTTGATATCATGTGCTGCCGGCACAGCTCGGCCTGCAGCGAAGCGGGGGGAGGCGGGGGGGGGGGGGGGGGGGGGGGGGGCGCGGTGCAGCGGGAAGAGGAGTCTGGCTGCTTGTAGGAGATTTTAACCCTTTGTGGACAATGAAAACTTTGCAGAGCATTGATCTTTCCTAGAGGGGAGATGGAGTGAAGGATGAAGAGGGAACTGAGCGAATGTTGAAGGTCTGAGCAAGGGAGAGATGTGAAAAGAACCTTGGGTGGAAGAGATGGTGGAGTGGCTCTTTTGCTGGACTCTTTTTGTAGCCATGGACAAAATCATGTTTCCTTGTGATGTGGAGACTGCATTCCAGGGGGAGGCAGTGCCTCGGAACCAGGAGGGTTCAGTGGTGGTAACCCTCGGCCCCAGGGGGTGCAAAATATGTGGGGGGGACAGGTGTCCCGAAGGAGAGATTGTGCCCTTTCTGTGCCCTTTTTTGGAGTGAGACAAGGCATCCTTGAAAGACAACCCTAGAAGCAGCCCTGGTCCATGTTCAGTGGTGAGAGCACTGGACATGAAGGAAGAGGTCACCATTGGCACAAAAAGGACTCCTCCTCCTCTTGATGAACTGAGGATTGATTGTTTGAAATGTGGTGCTGGACCGAGAGTCGGTGATTTGGGGGAATGTATTGTATTCGGAATCTGGTGGGGAGGAGGAAGAGATGTATTTGTGAAGTTTTTATTTTCCTTGTTTCTTGTTTTTTTCTTTCCCTTGTAGTTTAGTTAATAAATTCTTCTTTATTTCTAAGTGAGAGCCTGCTTTGCTTATTCCTGGTCACATCTCAGAGCAGACACCAGAGAGAGAGTATTTTCATGGGGGCACTGGCATTGTGCCAGTGATAAACCATGACAATATGTAAAAAGCTTCATTCTGAGTCTGATTAGAGCTAAGGTTAATCTTCTTTAGCTCATCTCATTAGTGCTCTCTGGCAGCAAAATTTACTTCTAGACTTTAATATTTAATTCTTGGATATTTGTTTTGAATGGACAAGTCAACTAATAGGGGAGGTGTCATCAAGATGTAAAAAGTCACTTAAGCTAATTATTGTGCAAATAACATGTAATTTAACATAATTTCCCCTCATCCTATAATGGACATAACCCTTTCATATATCCGTGTAATGGATCTAATCCTGCATGAAGTCAATCCCTTTTTTTCAGTAGCCTCTGTGTCTTTCACTCTGTTGGGAGTTGATGCATTACACTGAGGCTTCATGAATATCCTGTTCCCAAATGAGGAACATCTGAAATTCATTGGGAAAAATAAATAGGAAAATAAATCCAGGTAAACACCCTCAGTTTGATAAAGACAGTGGAGTTTGCATTCAGGATCACCACACATATACAATGATAAGTTTGATGAAAATCCTGTGAAATCTTACTTCATGAGTGGCTGTGTTATTGTAGCTAAACAACAGAAATATATTCAGAAGCAATTCATATTCTATAAGAATACAGGGAGATAAATTGTATTTCCCTTCTCTCCTGGGTTGACTATATGATGCTTTTATCCCCAATCGTCTCATTCTGTTTATGTTGAATAATAATAAGTTTTGTACCTTTAAGAGTGTTCCAAAGAGTGAAGGGGAGGGAGAGAAGAAGCGCGCAGTTTGTTTTCAGACACTGCACTCACTCCTCCACATTCCTGCTCCTGACTGTGTTGTCTGCGGACAGACAGCGAGACAGAGAGCTCTTCTTTTGCTTTTTAGTTAGTTTTTAGCTAGCTGAGGCAAAGGAGTTCCCTGGACTGTTTTTTTTCCTTTTTCTTTGGACCTCTTGAAACTGCTCTGGACTGAACACCCAGGAGAGCACCGGCAGCTGCAGCTGTGGCCCACCAGGCCAGGCCTGGCCTGCAACAATTCCAGCACCGGAGGGACTGATAAGAGACTGAGTGAGCTGCTGCTTGAACCCAGGGTTTTCTCAGTTTGTCATCTCTTTTAGAGTGGCAAGGGGTCTCATTGTTTGTCATTGTTTTGGTTTTATTGTTTAATAAACAGTTTTGTTCCACCTTTCTCCAAGGAGGTATTTTTTCCCTCCCGGACCAGTTGGGGGGAGGGGCCGATTGGATCTGCTTTTCCCACCGGAGCTCCTTTAGGGGATTCTTCTGCAAATTTGCTCTAAACCTGGACAAATACATGAATTGGAGATCCCCCAATGCCCGGCTAGCTCAGTCGGTAGAGCAGGAGACTCTTAATCTCAGGGTCGTGGGTTTGAGCCCCACGTTGGGCGCCAATTCATGTATTTGTCCATGTATTCAACATAAACAGAATGAGACGATTGGGGATAAAAGCATCATATAGTCAACCGAGGACACCTTCCTGAGTGTACCTAGAATATGTAATAGGATATAGATCTGAGTACTCCTTTATTTCCTTTATTTATTTCTTTATGTCCTTGCAGGTGCTAAATTACTTAAGCATCTTAAATAATTGCAGACAAAAATCTCTACACTACAGCAAGCAACCAGGAGCAATTGCTTATCATGGAGTCAATTCCAAACCTCCCATCTGCATGCTCAGGAACTGGAACTCAGTACATCCAGGTTATTTTAAAAGTAAGTCCCTTTCAGATTCTCCCCTCCCATCCTCAGCCAAAACTGCATTTCCTTCCACGGGTATCTAAAGCCTTGGACCCTTCCTGTGTGAGATGTCAATGTTTTTTCTTCAAAATGTGAAACAAAAATCAGGTGGTTGGGATAACCTGCAATCCTAAAGTCACTTGAGGGTTTCCAGTCTTCATTTTTCATAATGTTTTTTCATTATGCTTATTCATTACATTTTTCATTATGTTTATTGAAGAAGTTTCAAGACAGAGATGAGTTTTTTCCTCTTTTTTTTTTTTTTTGAAAATACAGTAGTTTCAGCAATTAGATAGAAACACTTTGTAAATGGCTTGTAATGAAAACTCTGAGTTAAAACTTAGAATTTTTTAAATTGATGTTTAACAAGCATTAGAATAAAAGGCTTCTGAGGAAGTGAGAAATGGATCTCCTCTAGCTGCTGCCATGAAAGAATACTCAAACTGTTCCAGGTGCTTTAAATCATGTTCTCCTCACAAAGATCACAGGACTGTGAAGAGCTGCTGGTAGAACAGATTTCTCTGAGGATTAGGCAGAGCAGATGTAACAGAACACAATTCAGCACTTCCTACACAAAAAATGTCTTTGAATTAAAGCTACAACCTTTCAAAATCTCATCTTTACATCTTATTTCATTACTGGGCCTGCATTTCCTGTCCCTAGACATGCCAAATTACTAAGATGCAGGTGATGCAATTATCTCCAAGTGAAATTAAGTTCTCCAAGCAGTCTTTTATTGGACTTTCTTATCTTTACCTTATTTCCCTTCTCACTCATTTCATGTTGTAAATTTTGATGGAGGTAGCCTCCCAAAGCAGTCTCTAACTAAGGGTCACTGCTGGCTATATTTTTAAATGTCTTTAGAATTTTATTAGTAATTTTAACTAATTTCCTTTATTTTGGTAGAAAGAAAATTTAAGAGAATAGTTTAGTGGATATTAAAAGCTAAAACCCAATGGACCCCATATATCCAATTTAAGTGCTCCAGATATGAAAAGTAGATATATAGGAAAAGAAGGAAGTGCCTTTTATAAATGCTTCATGGTTCATATATTTTATTTCTGTCATTCAGAATGCAGAAAAGCTGAAGTATGGCTTCCAAAGAGGATTACTATATTGGTAAAACAGATAATTTTCTATGGATTTCACTATGAATTCCACTAAAGTACTACCATAGAATGGTTTGGTTTGGAAGGGACCTTAAAGTTCATCCCATTCCACCCCTGCTATGGGCAGGGACACCTTCCACTATCCCAGGCTGCTTCGAGCCCCAGTGTCCAACCTGGCCTTGGACACTGCCAGGTATCCAGGGGCAGCCACAGCTGAGTAATACTCATAAATGTAAAATTAACCAATGTACTTATATTGGCTAACCCTACATTAACCATACATTAACCATAAATGTACTTAATCCAATGGAAAATAGTGCTAACATGGTCAGACTTGTAAGGAACTGTAATTAAAAGGGAGAAAAGTCTTGAATATGTGAACTAAATTACTTAAAGACACTCTACAGAAATGAGACATAATTGTAAAACAGGCTGAGTAGTAACTAGAAATAAATTTTTATGGATATATTTTTAACATTTTCTAATTATTCCAAAGAAAAAAAAAAGATGGTGAAAAAAAAATTAGATAAAGCATTAGGTTAGAAATTGTTTTACCTCAGGAAGAAGGGGCTGTTACAAGGAGTGATGACAAATTGTGTCTGTTGGGAGTTCTGAGGCTGCAGAGGAGGAGAGAGCACAAAAAGGGTTTATTTGGCTTGGAAGTGGCAGCAGAGCTAATTTGTGGGCAGGCTGTGACTGTGTGTGGAAGGCATTAGGAAATGTCAGGGTTTGGGTTCATTGATCAGGACTGTTATCCCCACTCAAATCAGGACTAAGAGCAGAATGGTGGCTGGAGAGATGTCAGGATGTTGGATTTCCTTCACTGTACAGGCAAGGTGCTTTTGCTATTTTTTTCCCCAGTTGTGAAATCTAAGGGGAAAAATAGAAATAAGCAGCTTGGTGATGGGTTTTCCACAAAGACCTCACATGCTTCCATAGGCATAGCTTTCATTCAACTTGTTGAGTATATTTTGAAAGAAAGAAATAATATTGTTTTTTGAATGAAATAATTCACAGTTTAAGGACAGTCTCTAAGCAGACTACAGCCTTATGTGTCATACAGATGAGTGCAGAGAGTATTTTAATTTTTTTTCTGAAGGGTAAAAATATAATTCTACTGAAAAGGCAAAAGTAGCTCTTTCCCTTAATTATAGTTGGAAATGAACTAGTGAAAGAAAGTCTAATTCTAAAGCTACAGTTGTAAGCATGGTGCCATTTTGGCCATGAAGAGGGATACAGGATGCCTTTTAATTCCATTTGGTCAGGACGGGAGAGCAGGGTGAGAATTTTGTATCATTCAAAATGTAGCAATAGCTGTAAGTACAATATATTACTGGTATGCAAATAGGTTTGATCTCTTGAAAATCAAAAGCAACCTTGCTTTAAGAACTGTTAGCATGTTTGGTTAATTTTTCAATGGCCAAAATATCCTTCTCTTTTATATCACGAATATACTTCAAGAGCATTTTGAACATATATAATTAATACATTTTCAATTCTCTCAGGCTCTACCTTTATCTTTTTTTAAGAAAAAACACTGGCCTGTGAATACTGAACTGCATGAATGCATGGGAAAAAAAAGAATAAGTTATTATGGTTTCATTTGTAGTGGGATGTTTTTCAATGAAAATAAGCATAATAGACTAATGGATGCCATAGAGGATTTTTGCTCACATTCTCAATTTGTCTTCTATTTCTTTATTATATATTCTATTATTCTATATTCTGTATAATCTCTGAGATCTATTTTTCTATACTTATTTAGGTAACAAAACAAAATACTTGTCCTGTACCTTGTTATTCATTGAAAATGGTATTCAATTTTTAAAGTGTTTCTTAAATCATTAACTAAAGCACACTGAAAGAGTGTTCAACCAGTGCAAACTGTTAGAGTGAGAATTATATGATTAAAAAGCCATTTGTTTCAATGATTTTAAATCTAAATAAAGGATTTGAAATGAAAATAAATGACTTCTTATTAAGTAAAAATGTGTAAAAAAAATTTTAGCACAACTATCTCCTGACTCCTGTTCAAGGACATCAGAAATGCCTCACAGAAAAAGTTCTTCCAAGGGACTCTTGCTTTATGCTTCATGATGCCAATATTAATTAAGTTGACTGTACATGCAAAACACAACCTCCCCTGTTGTTTGAGTAACCTCTCCCAGCATGCCCAGACCAAGTCAACAAATGGCAACAAATCACTCCCAAATCCATCAGCATAACAGCAAAGTGCATGATCCATCTTCTAGCATTATTTATAATTTATCCTTGTGGAAACATTGGTTCTTGGTGGGGCGCACAGCGGTTAGGAGATGCAGAGGTGTGGGAAGCTGTGTGTGAGGGTGTACCTGGGATGTTTCCAGGATATTATTTTCTGTATATCCATTTTTATGAAGCAATAGAAAAGTTTGGGAGGGTAAAACTGGCACTGGGAATAAAATGCACTAAGACACAGCATGAATTAGGGGAAAAACAGTTAACATGGTCCTCACACCAACACATCCCTTGCTTCTCGCTGTGTTGAAAACTGCTTACCAGCCTTCCTGAGATTCTTATTCCCTAGAAATGATAAAGTACAGCCTTTTACCAATGCATACAACCCCCTATGAGATTGACTTCTAATTATGGAAACTGCAGGGTGCAAAAGCAGAAATGGCTGAAATGAGCTTCACATCACATCTTGCCTTCACCCTCCTAGACAAAAAAGCAATTTTGATTGCTCTCAAAATACTTGATAATGTTTCACTTATGCCCTTTATTACTAAAAATTGAATAAACTCCTTCTGATAAAGAGATTAGTAATACCTGCACTATTTTCCAATATTTTCCCTAATCAGCAGCAATCTTTTTTTTTCTGTCTTGTGGAGCCAATATTGAGTTACTTGCTCTTCCTTCAGGATTGCTGTAGTGTTCTCTTATACATCTTAAAAAAGCCCTGCTTAGTTTCACTTATCCCAGAAAGTGATAATCAGTCTTATTAAAGGTGAGTAAATGTGATTCTACATCAGGTACCTCCTGGACTGCAACATAAATTAGGATTTACAATGACTTTTCTGTGGTTCAACCTCTAAGTGTGCAAAAATTCTGGAAATGGAGGTGAGGGATTTAATAGAATTATATGAAACTCTCTCCTCATATATAATAAAGTCATAAAATGGTCTCTGTTGGGAGAGGCTTTAAACTCATCTTGTTCTACTCCCTGCCATGGGCAGGGCCATCTTTCACTGTCCCAGGCTGCTCCAAGCCCCAATGTCCAACCTGCCCTTGTATTACAGCGACCTGAGGAGGTCGCTGGGGTGAGAGAAGGACGAGAATCTTGTTTCTTGATCAGAAGGCTGGATTTATTGATATATGATATATAATACATTATAACTATACTACAAAGAATAAGAAGAGAAGTTGCAGAGAGCTGCTAAGCTAAGAATAGAATAGCAAAGAATGAATAACAAAGTTCTGTCTCCAAGGAATCTGTCCCCGAGCTTGCTTCTGTGATTGGCCCCCAATTGGAAACATGGAAGCTGAGCCAATCACAGGGGCACCTGCTACATTTCACAGCAGCTGATAATCATTGTTTACATTCTTCTTCTGGGGCCCTTGCTTCCCAGAAGATGCGCAATCCCAAAGAAAGGATTTCTATGGAAAAATGTCTGCGACACCCTTGGACACTTCCAGGGATCCAGGGGCAGTCACAGCTGCTCTGGGCACCCTGTGCCAGGACTTGCCCACCTTCCTAAGGAACAATTCCTAATTCTCAATATCCCATCCATCCCTGCCCTCTGTCAGTGGGAGCCATTCCCTGTGTCCTGTCTCTCCAGCCCTTGTCAGTTCTCTCTCTCCATCTTTCCTGCAGCTCCTTCAGGCACTGTAAGGCCACATTGAGCTCACCCCAAAGCTTCTCCTGTGCAGGTGAACAATCCCAGCTGTGCCAGCCTTTCCTCCCAGCAGAGCTGCTTCATCCCTCTGCTCATCCTGGTGCCTGCTCTGGCTTCTTTCCAGCAGTTCCAGGTCCTGGCTGTGCTGGAACCCCAGGGCTCTTATGCGTCTGTGATAAGCCTTTCCTGTGATGGTGTAAATGTTACAATTTTGTTGTCTTTCTTTTGGGAATTTGCCACACTCTTAGGTTTTAAAGATTGTTTTCTTCTTTTTCTTTGCCTGCTTATATACAGAATGTACATAAGTGTGAATTATTTTTGGGAAGCTGCTGTGATTAATCAGTGTGACAGAGAAGAGGCAGATTATCATTGCTGGATCTCAAGCTTTCCTGTTATAAGCATCTTACACTAAAAGATGATTATATTCAGCTTATTTAGTGAGTCCCAATGCCACAGAAGAGATAGTACAAAAATAACAAACAAGAAAAATTCCGTGTTGCTGCAACACCAATGGGAGCCACAGTTTGAGGTAAAACATATGCTGCATAGTCAGTACCACAATTTAGAGGAATACCTGAGATAAATGCACTTTGTTCAACAGAAACTAGAGTGATGTTTTTTAAAATTCATCTGACAAACTGTAAGAAAATGTAGAAAAAATTTTAGACTATAGACAGATAATTCAATCTTCTGGATAAGGTGTATGCAACAGCTGGAAGCTTTTGTTTGATTCCTGTGAACATCACAAATGTTGTAGATGGAGCAATGGTTGGTGAATGGGAAGTCTGTACTCAAACTCCTGCAAAACAGACAAAAATGTCTGTGTGCTTTTCTGTCCCTCATCTGTAAGGGAGAAGGGGTTGGAAATGCTCCTTTGAGTAAAGTTTTTCTTTTATTAGATATTGCAAGGAACAGAATAATGTGCTTCACTTCTGAAACCCCAGGGCTGTGTAAGGGCAGGACAGATTCATGATGCATTTTAAGCCTTCAGCCAGCTCTGTTTTGGAGCCAGGTAGAGAACTCTGGATTGTGTCTGTGCTGTCTTCTGGCTTATCCTGAGTAAATCGCAAACTGTACAGCAGAAATTCTTTAATGTGCACATTGTGGAACTGATTTTGCTGCTGCAATTTCCCTTTATAAGGGATTACACGAACCTGTTTCATAGGTCATAGCCTCAAACTATACAAACTATATTAGTCTGACAGGACTCTATGAGTTTGGCCAGTGATTTCCTCTGGGACAGTGGGGTAGTGGTTCAGACTGATAAATAATCAGGTTTTTCAGAAGAAATAAAAAGGGCTATTTACCTGCAAATCCAGAAGAATGTAGTACAGGATGGGAGGTGTAATGAAAATATTAATATATGTATTTCCTAGTATAGTTGATAAAATGCAATATGAAAACCTATTATTAAAAGGGAGAAAGCAGAGTGTTCACTGAAGTGTCTGTGGGACTTTATTGATTTTATAATGAGGTGTTTCTACTGGCGCCCTCACTCTGAGGAGCTTCGAGACCCCGTTCAAATTATCTTCCTATATCCCTTTTGAAATTTCATGTTCTTTTTTATCCTGGGGTCGTAGAGGGGAGAATAAAACCGTGTGTGAGAACAGGGAGGCTCTGAGAGCTCTTTGAGTTCTTCAGGTGGCTTTATCACTCCCAATCTCTTTTAATTGAACTCCTTACTGTAAAGCAAACCTGTATCAAACAGGTGACCTGTCATGCATATGAAATTCATAAACAAAATATCCAGAGTCGCCTTTTTCCTTACAAGATAAACTGGAGAGTGCAATCTAATAATTTCCTGGAATGTAATTAAGTGGCAAGGTATTTGCTCCCATAAGAGCTTCCCCTAAGGAGCTGAGATAACACGCTCAGTAGAATTGCTTGAAAGATGATGAATTTGAATAAACCAGACAAAGCAGGAATAGAGAGCTAGCGAGAAGATTACATTAATTGTACTTTTAGAGGGCTTCAAAGGGTCAAAGGCATTGAATTCAGTTGCAATAGGAGCAAATCCTACACGTGTAACAGGCAAATAGACATTTTTCATCCATGAATTAAGTATTATTAAATGAACAAATATTTAATCACTGGTCAATGAAAAGAACATGTGCTTTTATACAGATGAGGAACTTATCAAAATGAAAAAAGAAGAAATAGTTGGATACTGTATGTTAAGCTAACATTTAAATTCTGTACTAAGAATCAGCAACTACCTGGGTGGTGCTGTGTCTGTTAAATAAACAGGTTCTTTCCACTTCTCTCTGAGGAATTCTTCCCGAACCGGTTGGGGGGAGGGGCCGTGTGGGTTTGCTTTCTGGAGGGGCCCTCCTTTGGAGATTCTCTACCAAATTTGCCCTAAACCAGGACAATCCACAATTCAGCTTGGCAATTCTGCTTCAGTTCAAAGAATCACTTTAGGAATTTATTTGTGTAGTTTGCTATTATGTTTTCCTCAGCTGGCTTTCAATATTTTATTATGTGTTACTTTTTGCCTACAATGAAGTTCTACAACAAAAACAAGATTGGAATTCATTCTTTCACCTTAACTTTTTATGTGTGTGCTCTATTGCATATAAATTTATCTATAGACATTACTGTAAAAGAAAACAGCATCTGCATGACTGATTTTTAGCATTCTTCTCTTGTTGGCTTCCCTGGCATTATTGGTTTGTGCCTAAGTTTCATTACCTCCTTTGGCATTCCAATAAAGTTTAAACTCTAAAGGCTAATGCTTTCCCCTCCCATGAAATAGGAGTTAAAATGGAAGCAGAAATGCCTAAATGTAATGACTTGTGGGAAAATTCACTTCTTGGGAACTTGGAAGAATATGAAATACAGTGCACAGGTGCGATGAGACCCCTTACACAGTCTTGGCTGCAGTGGAGGAAATAGAAACACCTTCTCTTTTTTTCTTTTTTGACAAGCAATGAAAAAAATGCTGAGAGTTTAACATATGGAAATCAAAGTATTTTGGTTAGAATTTGTCCTTTATAAGGGCCTTTTCCAAGCTGGTTTGTGATCTGAGGGCATTTAAGTGTCCTTCTGCAAACATGTGCTGGCAGTGCAGTGAAATACTTTATAGAAACACAGAATGGTTTGGGTTGAAAGGGACCTTAAAGCCCATCTCATTCCACCCCTGCCATGGCAGGAACATCTCCCACTGTCCCAGGCTGCTCCAAGCCCCATCCAGGCTGGCCTTGGATACTGCAGGGATCCAGTGGCAGCCACAGCTTCTCTGGGCATTCTGTGCCAGGGCCTCCCCACCCTCCCAGGGAACAATTTCCTCCTAATATCCCATCCAGACCTGTCCTCTGCCAATATGAAGTCATTCCTCCTTGTCCTGTCACTCCAGTTCCTGATAAATTGTCCCTCTTTGCCTTCCCTGTAGCCCCTTCAGACTTTGGAAGGGGGTGTGAGTTCCCCACACATCCTTCTCCTTTTTAGGTTGAACAATCCCAATTCCCTCAGCCTTTTTTTTCCTTACAGGAAATTACATATTGTCCATACCCATTCCACTTCCTGAATAGAAGTTTTAGGAAGAAAAAGAATACAAAATAAAAGTAAGAAAGGAATATTCAGGAATGTCTTATGAGCTGGTTTGGTTAATGAATTCATGTCTATTTCTACATTTTAATACAGACACTTACTTTCCAATAATTTTAATCTTCTTCAGTTCTGTATCTCATGGAGAGACTGATTAGCTAAAACCTTGGTTATCTCTGGGTTTTGTTTTTTACTTTTTGCATGTTATATACAGGAGTTATTGTTAAAGATAGATCACTGGATTGTTTAGTGATGTAAATGTGCAAATACAACCATGAGTTTAGTTCTGGTCTGGTGACTTGGTTCACTTAATTCCTTGCAGTGAGAGATTCTTCAGCATAAAACCCTCCCCACACACTCTGTTAACAGCTTACGCAGCCGGAAAGAATTGGTGAAAACCTGGAAAATATGTTTTAATATGAAAAGAGAAAAAGCCAGTAAAAGTGCAAGTTGACATGTCTGTCTAATTGTCATGGAAAAGGTGAAGTCCCTAGGATGACTCTGGTTCTAAATGTAGCTCTAAAAGTGTTCTGGGGCTGGGCCATGGAATGATTTGTTCATTAGAACAAACTAAAATAGACACAATTATACAGAAATGTATTTTCTTGATACCAGTGGTGTTCCACTTCTTCAAAGACATGAGGTAAAAGTTACTGATATAAATAATGATGTTAAAATAATCAATCATTGCTTGTCAGAGATAAGGAACAGAGACATTTATAAAACCAACATTGGTTGGTTTTGGGGGGATTTTTTCTATTTGGAATAAAATCAGACATGAACCTGAAACCTTGTGGCTCCTGGTATGATGAGAGCTTTTAATCTAACATCTGTATTTTGGCTAGAATGTGCACTTTGTAGGGCTGGCTGAAAATTTAGACAGGGGATTCCATTTGTCTGTATCAGCACTTCCATATAAAAGGCATCAACTTTTCCATCAGATCTTTATGCCAAACCTTGTGCTCCATGGCTGCTAGAAATGTTCTGTTTCAAATTTAGCGTTGACTCTAGCAAGGCATAAAATAGTTCTGAAGACAATGAGAAATTAACCCTTTTATTTCCCTAGGGTATATATATATATATATATATATACTGCAAAAGCTAGTTTTATAAAGAGAGAGAAAAAAGGGCAAACTTCAAGTGAAACAATTTTTTTTCAATTATTTTTTTTAAAGTATTGATTTCCTGCCTTTTAGTAGGTGCCCTCTGTATATTTCTCCTATGTATTGGGGCGATTGTGTTTATAATGGTATAATTCATGAAAGAAAAAAGCAACATCAGAGTGTTCTATATGATCCTATAATTAGCCTCACCCTAGAAAACAACAATTTGAAACAATTTTGCATAGAGCAAATGAACTAAAACAAGTATAGACAAATTCAGCTTTAGGGACAGTCTCCAACATGTATGAAACTCCAGCTTTTAAGTGCCTTTAGATCTGAGAAATTTCTGTCGTAACTAAGTATCATTTTTGGTTAGTGACTGACCACAGCTCAGCTGTTAATGAGTAGAGTTGTGTTTTTGTTCCTTTTCCTGTTCATATAAATGGTGAACAGACAGTTTGACTTCAAGGTCACCTCCGTTTCTTCCTTTTGTTCTTTCTAAATCCACTTACTAATTCCTCTTAATGAAACTATTACATTTTCCAAACCACTGCCTGTCTTTACTTGTTTCTTCATCTCGCACACTTTGTACATTTTTAATCACACATAATGTGCCAAGAAGGTTCATGTTCTTAAACTCCACTTGCATATCTTTCTACTTCTATGGATTAGAAAGCACAGCTGTGAGAGGCACAGCAATGGTGGGTATTAATTCCTGATCTTGTTCTGAGTTCATGAAATAGTGGTTGGCACTGGGTTCAGTGAATGAGGAATTGTCTTGGTGCCCCTTCTTGTGTCCCAGTCACCTCACAATCTGAGGGAAACAACACCTGAGGTGGAAGGGATGGGAGCTAAGGAATGGCAGTAATATGGAATATGTTTTCTTTCTCCTTACCTGAATTTGGAACTCCCAAGAGGAGAATTTTGAGGGCAGAGATCTAATTTCTTACTGGGCAGGACATATTAGATATATTCAAATCAAAACTGTCCTTGTTCTGCAGTTCTTAGCAGTACTGATAACAGCGACACAAAGGAGAATGATCAGATACCACTTCAGGAAATATTTCAGGCTCTGAAAATAAATATATTTCCTTGAAGGAACCCAAACAACATTATTTCTTATATTTGTTTCCTGAGAAATGAAAATTGAAAGACTTTTCCTGAAGGAGTTTCTCTTCAAATACCCTGGAATTCTAAATGCTTGGTGGCTTATTTGAAAGCACCTTCTTTTGCATATCACCTATAGATTTGTATTCAATAATTTGGCAGCACTTGTAAAATAGTGTTTCCTTCTACCAGTCTCTAATCTGACTTTCTTTTATCTATTTATTCTCCCACTGTTTGGTGAGTTCATGATAAATCAAATCAGAGGGCAGAACAGGTGCTGGCTAGTCAAAATGGTTTTTCTGCCTTATAGCTTTGAGAATCTCTTTTAAACTTTGTAATCAGCATTTATCCAGATAATTGGGTCAGGATAGTGTTTGACATTGTTTTTCACCTCAATGCTTCACATGAGCAATTGTTTGGCCAAGAAAGGTATTAAGACCACGTTAACTTGTTTTTCTTGTTTGGGTTTAGATTTTTTACCATGCAATGAATGCTTCAGTGGACTGTTAGAACATTACTTCAGCACCAGATACTTTTTGGATATTGCTTGTATTTCTGTGCAAACATCTTTTCTTCTTTTGTTACTTGATTCTTGTTTTTTGTAAATCTCTGCTACTTTTCCTTGATAGGATTTTATTGCTGGTTTCTACGCTTCAGAAATTTTAGAAGTCAGAGGGTTTTATTTCTTCTTTACACAATATTTTGGTTCACCTAACTTCATATTCATGGAGACTTAATTTGCAAGAACTTCTAGCTTTATTTAATCTGGTGCACAAAGCATTCTTGTGAACACAAATTATTGCAAGATCAGGTCTTCCTGTTAAACATCCTGCCTTCCTTAATACCAAGAGAGAAGGAAGGAGACAGCAAAGGATGTAATTCCAGGGAGCTCGAAGGGAATGTGGCATGATCTGAATTAGCTGATCATTTCCAGCTTAGATAAACCAACCCAGTCCCTGGAAGTCCCAGCATATCCAGTCTGCTTCCCTTTATTGCTACATTTATCTCAAAAACTAACAGCGATTTCTTGACACAATCCAGGCTAAAGAATGTACTTTGAGAGCTCTTTCTCTCTTCTTTCACTTGAGTTTCCCCTCAATTACCAGCCAGTGTTGGAGCACTTAAGGCTGTCATCACTCAGATTTCTTTGAAGCCTCCCAGATGCAGACTGTGCACCATGCTCTGTCCCTGCTCTATAAATACAGCACAAAATAAAAGTTTAAGACTCAAAGAATGAAAGGGGGATTACATGTTTTGTATGGGAGATGGCAAACTAAGCATAGCAGCAACCTTCCTGAGGACACTGCAAGTTGTTAGGGCAACCACTAAAAATAGCTTTTAAAAAGACCTGAGCTTTTCACAGAGAGGGAAGGGATGTTTGTTTTCAAAGGAAGAAAATCCCAGTGTGTTGAATTAATTTCTCACCCACACTGAGAGTGGGAGATCAGCACAAGGCAGGAGGAGAAACAAAATGTTTGAAAACTGCATTGTGATGTGGAGACTGAAACTGGTTCATGCAACAGTACAGGATTCTTCCAAATTTATTCAGAGTAAGGGGCTCTGATGGGTTGTGGCTGAAAGCAGGGAGAGCAAGAACACATAACTCAGCTGAGGCACCAACTGAGCTGCTCTTTGTCCAGGTTCTTTAGTCTTTGGTTAAGTTGACAGTACCTCCAGAGCTGAAGCCTTTGGAAAATTTGGCAGCTGTTCTACTAATTCCTTTATCTAGGAGTTAAAAGCCCTCCTTGAGGGAAATTTTAATTAATAGTGCCTTGACATCCAAAGGCATGGGCATGATTTAGGATTTACTGAGCCAGACAGAATGTGTGGCACCAGTGTATCTGCACTGAAATAGGGCCATGTCAAATACCAGTTAGTTATTTATATATTTAATGTATCATTCCACTTAGCTAAAGAGGGAGAATGGCTTTCTTAGGCACTATTTTTCCTGTTAAAAAATGATGAAAAAAGAGCAACCTAAGTGTGTCCTGGTCACTGGTAGGCAAACTTGGAAAAGAAAATGAGAACCAGAACGAACTAATGGAAAAAATTTAGACTTTTATTTAGCTTTTACTTTTAATATATCTTGGTAGAGTTTTAATGATATAGAAGAGAGAGAAAAGCCATTAAATTAATCAAGGAGACATAAATTAATCAGAAAATAGAAGTATACTAAATGAGCTAATTATTCTAAAAATATATGTTATGTGGTAAACGTTGAATGAATATATCTTTCTGGTTTAATTGCAGTGAAGTTATTTCAGCATCCAGCACACCATTCATTTGGGGACATGAATAACCTCAACATAATAAAGTGCATTGAATATTCTTTAGCTGCTCCTATTTCCATAAAGTCCATCTTTTGTAGTCAAAGGAGTAGCCTTGTTGCCCGGGGAATTCATGGGACAGGGAGAAAACAGTGAGAGCCATAGATAATTTACTCTAATTCTAAGCCTGCTCAAATCAAAGGCAATTTTCCTCTTTACTTCAGTGAACTTAGGACCCACAAGGATTTTAAGAATCCTGATTATATTTTTGAGGGCATATGATGTTTTAAGTCTCATTTTCTATGAGAAGGCTTTTCTGAACTTGAGCTCTGTAGCTGCATCTGCATGTTTCCATCAGACTTATGAGTCATGAAGATCTGAGAGGCAATATGTTAATAAAAATTAGATTTTTTTCTTTAACAGAATTCACATGGAAGCCTTATTATCTACAGACATACAAAGGCAAAATGTGCTCCCAAAGAATGAAAAAAAAACCCAATATCCCTTAAAGTTAATTTAGGATTACACATTTCATGAAATAGGAAAAAAAATCTGTAACAGCAAGAGTTCTAAAATTACTTTGATTCTAATTAAATATATATGATGTAGCTCTCTGGAGATGCCACTAAGCTGAGACAGATTTGCATCTCTTCTATTTGGGGAACAGAGCCACAAGCTGAGGAACTGGGTCAGTGCCTGCAGCTGATGGGATGTGACTGCAACAGATGCTGTGCTGCCAAGGGTGCCAGGACACAGCCCTGCCAGGAAGGGCTCCATGCTCTCAGCTCAAAGCATTTGTAATCATGGGAGCTTCTTCATTTTACTGTTCTTTAAAGGAGTGGAAGACAGGGAGAAGTTGTGGAGAGTTGATTCAGCTGACAAACAGCTACAGGAGAAAGAAATTACTCTTCCTGGCAGGCTCTGCCTGACTCCTCTAGTTCTTTATGATCCCTGTTGCACATTCCTAAACTCCCTTCTAGATAGAAATCTTCAGTACAACTTACCTTGGCTCTCCAAAGCATGAACTGTGGTTTTCCCTCTTCGCTCATTACTTAAAATAAATTGCTTGAAAAATAAAAATGTATACAAATAGAGTTTACTTCTGAATTATTTAAAACAGCAACTTCTAAGGGCTAGAATTATGTTAAAGTTGATGTTTATTTAGGAAATTATATTACCTGCAATGTAAGTCACTGTGAGCAACGTCAGAAAACAAGACTCTAAGCTTTCAGTATATATCCTTAGACCCATAAAAGGAGGTAAAAAGAACCCTCAAGTTTTATTTCTGAAAAATATATATATCTAGTCCAGTATATGTCTAAATTATTAATTTATCACTGAGGGGACTTAGAGGCAGTGTTTCCATGTAATAATGCATCCCTGTCCTTCATGCTTAGTGATCAGGTTTCTTTGTATCAGCCACTTCTGGTGAATAAAAGATTTCTTAACACGTGAAGGCTGAGAATTTGCATCTAGATCCCAATGCTAACAGCAGTGTGCTGGTTTGAAATATGAGTCTTATCATTGCATTTCTTTAGTTTCCAGAAATTGCATTCAGGAAACATGGAGTTGGGATGTTTTGATCCACATTCTCACCTACTCTTGGTTAATTCTCTGAATGAGAGAGCCTTTGGACAACATTCTCAGGGATGCACAGGGTAAGATTGTTGGAGTGTCTGTGTAGGGCCAGGAGCTTAACTGGATGATCCTGGTGGGTCCCTTCCAGCTCAGAATAGTCTAGCAGTACTTTTCTAGCACCAAGGAGGATGTAGCTTTTCAATTCTGCCAGCAGCATCCTGAGAATGATGTCACTGGGCTTCTCTGAAGGATTCTTTGACAACAGAACGGTCACACAACAACGATTTATTGAGCAATAGTGAACCACATCCAAGCAAACCTTGGAGAGAAGCACAGTAGAAGCAATATTTCAAGATCTAAAAGTTAGATGTGCTAAAAGTTGTCTTCAAAACCATGTTTTGATAGCATGCAAAAGGAGAAGGAATAAAAGGAGGATGTGTGAAAGTTCTTTTGTCCTCAAGTGTGGGGGCTGTGTGTGTGAGCAGGGATAAAGCATTTCCAGATGAGCTAATTATTTTATTTTTCCCTTCTTGCAGTTAATATTTTGCCTAAATTCATATTTAATCAGGAGTTCTTATGTCTACATGGTGATAAACAGCAGGTTGCTCAACACACAGAGCAACTTTGCCCTAATGAAAACAAATGTTAACAGAAATAGGGAAATCTCTTGACTGCAACAAGTGTTCCTTCCTAATGAGTCTCTCTTGTCTATGAAATACACTCATGTATTAGAAAAAGTTCATAAAGTGAGAGTTGGAATGCATCAATAATAATGTATTTTAGCTGCAGAAGTCAGTGCAGAGTGAGTATAGTGCGCAGTTGTTATTTGAGACCATTAGGCCCAGCCATAATCTGTGCTGATGCCAGAGCAATGAGAGCACTGTATCTCACCAGGACTACTTATGAAATCTGTCATATTACTCAGCTGTTGCAAAGATGTCTCAGGTCTTCCCCCTGCAGAAACAGACTCTTCAAGTGTAGGGCTTTTAAGCTATTTTTTAATGTCTTGATTCTGTGGGATGATTCATAACACATAATAATAGCAATGGTGTCCCGTCTCGGCTGCTTTAATGGCCTGGAAAGGCTCGGGATGGCCTTGGGGCAGCCTGCGCTCCAAAGGACGAAAGGAGTCTTCAGGTTTTTCGGTCTTTAGTGTTGTTTATTAATTCTTATCTACAATATTTTCTCCCGGCCCGACAGAGGTCCGCACAGCAAGCCAGCCATGAGCACACTGACTGCCCTCGGGGCGGTCACTTATCTTTATACTAAAAACTACGTGTAAGATATTTACCTTTTCTCCCCAATACCTTTCACCCTTATTGACAAGTGCACATTCAGTAAGAACCAATCTCAAAGTGCCACCACCACCATCGAAGATGGATGACAAGAAGAAGAAGGACAGGACACGCCCTAATTCCTCCATCTTGTCCCCCTAGAACCTCCCCGTACCGAGATTCTAAAACCTGTGTTTCACACTATAATTAATCTATCTCTTCACCATTTATCCCCGTGTGATCCTCCCATCCTCATACAGCTGTTATGTCCTGTGCAGGATCAAAGTCTAACCACCAAACACTTCTGGCAACGTTCCAGGACCTCCGAGCCCCCCAAGGGTTGTCTCGGTGACTCTGCACATCAGGACTGCTGTGCTGAGTTCCCACACAATGGATGTAATGGTCAAAGTGGAAGCGGATTGGTGTTAGGCAATCCTCTGAATTGCTTGCAGGAAGAATTCAAAGCACATTGGCTTGTAGGAATATTCTCTTCACAGCACCTTCTTGGTGTTTTCATTTGCAGTTCTTGAAGACAGTGCCAGAGATAAGTGGCAATGAGCTACCCATAGATAAAACATAATAATAATAATAGTTGAAATAAGCATTATGTAAGCCAGAAATGGCACAGTACTTAGCTTTTGTGCTTTGATGCTGGAAGGTGACTTTTCCCACTCTAATCTACTTAGAGTTGTTATTAATATGGCTTCTGCATTTGAAAGCAAAGATTAGGTTTACTGACACACAGCACTGACAAGGGTGTTTAAGATGGAAATTCATTTTAGATGCCCACCAAAGGGTTAAGAAACTGAGTCTTTCTGGATATTTTGATATTTAACCATCTGCTCTGCTTAGAAGTCTACACAAGATCCTTTGAAATCTAAAGCCAGCATCTGTTGGAAGCATCCTGTATCTATAGTGAAATCCAGGTGTTAGGGGAACAGTAGCTGCTCTTTCAGCCCTTAGATCCATAACATTTGCTAAGATACCTCGTGGATTATGGAGTGGAGAAGGGTCTCTCTCCTACACACTTGCCTGGGCTTTGAAACAGAAACAAATTTCACTTTGAGTGAAAGAATTGAATAAATCCTGCCTTGATGAATCCTTGCCTAAAATAGGGCCTAAATCTTCACTCAAATCATCCTTCCTAATGTTCATTTCTCATTCTTCAAGGAGGGAAAGGTCATTTGTCTCTTGTGGCACTCCCTTTGTCTTTCTTTCCCCTTTTTGTCTGTGACCAGGCTGTTGCTTCCCTCGGTCTCAGCCTCACATTTGTCCCTGTTTGTTGTCCCTGGGAAGTGGGGATTTGTGGGAGATGTATCATCTGAAAGTGCCAGCAAATTGGTTTTCCCTTGTAGCACGTCTCGCTGCAGCTTCTGCCAGTCCATGTTTCCAGATGTCAAGTGCCTCCCAAACTGAGTCCTTTTTCTCCCAAGGCATAAGGAAAAGGGAAATCCTCCCCAAATCCTGCCTGTGCTCCAGCACTTCCTTCTGGCAGTAATTTTGGGAAATAGAACACCTCCATACTCAGGAATTCTGACTCCTACTTGAGCAGCTGATGAAAGGAAATCCCATTTTGTTTAGCTTTTGGTGGGAAATGAGTATCCTACTATCCTTCTCTTGGGAAAGAGGAGGAGAAGAGCTGTTGGATCTCTTTCTGAAATCAGTTTCTAGGAGCCATAAGTGGAGGAAACAAAACCATCAATTTTTACTCCTGACAAAAGAAAATCTCTAGACCAGTCATAATTATTACTAATCAGTTCTGGATTGTTTTTTGCATTTTTCTGATGAAAAGGTCAGTTGAACTTATCTCTAAAATGGACTAATCACTTGGGCTTTTTTTCTCCTTATATTATGTGTAAACTCAGTTTGTGGGGAACTGTCAGGTGAAATTGAACTTGTTCTGGACATTACTCAATGGCCATGAGGTGATCAGTAATAAAAACAGGACAAATTATTCTCATTCTTGTCTATCTAAAGTTTGTCCAAATATGAGAACTTCCTTGACAAAGCAGTGCATGATCATGATCTGCATTAAGAGTTATAAGAATATGGATGAGGGAGACAATGGAAAAGGCCTTATTAAAATTCTTTATCACAGGGGAATATATGCCTAGTTGCTCTTATCAAAACAGCATAATCAGTACATACATCTGAGTAAATAGCGATTGTAAAAAGAGGGAATCTTCATTGTGGTGTATTAATTCTCAAGCTTAGTATAAATTGTTTATTTTAATTTATTAATATTTTAATATAAAATATAAATACCTATATTTCAAGCATAAGGGGAAAGCAACACTGCAGTATGGTAGAGCTGGATCAACCTTTTAATTCAGGTATTGGTGTTTTTTTCAGTGTTGTGAATAAATAATTTTTTGGAGACAAAAAACTGGTGAGACAACCCTTGCCCTCATTTTCCTTCAAGAAAAAAGAAAAAAAAATCCTTTTGAGGACATTTTTTTGGCTAATGTGGCTTGGAGCTAAATGTTTGCACAATGCAAGTTTAGCAGTAAGTCATAAATCATAAATCAGCAGTAATAGTAGGTGTGGAAGTTAAGGGTTGTTACATGACTCCATTTTAATGTATTTTTAAATACAGAAAGATGCTCTCTTTACTACTTTATTTGCTTTTAGTCCCCTTAATACTTATTAGTCATTCTTTTTCTCCTCTACAAAAAGGAACTGAATTTTCACAGAGGTTTCAGAGGGAACAGCTGCAATAACCTCAGAATGTGGGTTCATCTGGAATTTTAAATACAACATTGTACAAGCTGACATTTTTAGTACATTTTGCAGTATTTATGTACTGAAGAAACAAATTAATATCATGGGAACTGGTTAATTTGGGGGGAAGTAGGATCTTGGCAAGAGGCTTGTATCAGGTAAGAAAATTTATTCAGACAGATCAGTGTACTTATAAATCCAAAACTAAAAATGGAATAAATAAGGATGTCATTCTAATTAGGGTGGTTATTAGCTTGTAGAACTCATCATGAGAAGTTTACTGCAGAAGATATTCTAGCATGTTTAATTACAACCTCATTAAGCTTTCCTAAAGTTCTAATTAACTTGAATTAAATGAAATCCGGAGATTTTTAAAGAAACCCAGAGCTTAAATCAATGCAAGAACATACTAAAACAGCTTATAATTTTGAGGTTAAATGAATATATAACACAGACAAGGTCAAACAATGATTATTTTTAGTGTGTGCTGTGTAATTGCAGTGTTCTGGTGATGTACTTGCAGTATAATTTCCAAAGCTCCCATGTACAATCACAAGGGGGAAGATATGGTTGTTAATGACAGGGATATGTCCTGAGCAGAAACAGTCTCACTAAAAACTGCACTTCAAACCTGAGGCTGCCTCACTAGCAAGGGCAGCTTGTCTGGATAATTTCCTTTCCTTTTCACCTGAGGAAAGCTGTCTGCCATGCAAGAACTAAACAAAATACACATTGCATGTAACTGAAAGCTTTCAGGTGAAATAATATTTGTAATTTAAAAGATAGACAAATTTTGAGATTATTTTTATGATTGGTTTGAAAATTTTCAACAAAATTAAAACTCAAAGGTCCTACTGCAGTGAAAATCAAAGAAATGTTTTTTACTTTTTAAAAAAATTATTAAAATATTTACCAATTTTTTTGTAGCTGAGCTAGTAGTGATTTTTTTTGTAAAAAAAGTCCACTCAATGCCAAAAATATTTTCAAAAGTGGTGGGGTTGTGGTCATGTTACTCCTTATTCCTTCTCCCACTTACCAAACAATTTACCCCTAAAATGATGAGTTTCTTTCCCATTCTTTTCTGCACAAGTGACTGATGACCATTTTTCTGTAGGCCATGGAAGTCCTTTTTTTTTGTGAGGAGGTGCATTTCTTTAAAGCACCCCAAGACAAAAGCAGATGAAGCAAACATTAGAATTAAAGCTTTGGAAGTACTGATGCAGTTTTTCAAATCGGGAGAAACAGAGTAAGAATAGGGATAGCTGGGCTCCCCTTCTGTGAGTTTTATCACAAACAGAAATAATTTCCTTTTGTGGATTAAGCTTCCAATTTCAGTCTTGTGGCTCTGCCTCATGGCAGTTTAATATGTTATACACATGAAGGCTCTTGCATATGTGTGAGAGGTGAAAAAAAGCAAATACTTTCAGTAACAGTTCATTCATAATGCTAGACACCTGAGCAGAGACTGCTAAATTAATAACAAACTTATTAGGAAAAAAAAAATAGAGGGGAAAAAGGCTACCCAAGGTGTCAGAATGGATCTCAGGAGAGTCGATCTGATTGTGTGATTTGGGCTCAGTTTTCAGTCACAGAACCAGTGCTCTGGACTGGGTAGCAAGGTGAGGATTTTCACAGGTTGGATTTGATGGGCTTGGAGGGGTTTTCCAGCCTTAATAATTCTGTGATTTTTTTATAAAATATGTCATTTGCAGAAGTTCATCACCTTTAATTGATATATTTATAGCATTTTTTCTCCTTGTGGATCAGCTTGTGCTGCTGTTGGGAGTTTTGCAATGCAATTTCCTACTCCTGAATTTCTATGCTCTTGATATCCACAGCACAGTGCAACTGATAAGCACACACAAAAGAAGCATATGTTTGTATATTTCAGCATAGTTTGGGAATGCCTGATTCTATGCAATCAGAAGACTGACTGCTCTTGGCAGTGGGCAACATGGCTGACTGTGGGTTTGGGGAGCAATGTTTGCTTTTCCTACTGGCAAAGCAATAAAACTACACTTGAGTCAGTGCCTCAGGGTCTCCATTGATCACCTACCCAGGGAAAATAATCTTGTTCCGCCTGAGTTGGTTCTTGCTCAGATTATGAGCATACAGTGGGTTGGGACTGCTGTGTCCCCTTTCCTGCTCCCGGCAGAAGGGGAATTATCCTGAGTTGTGGTGAGGAGCAGAGAGCATCATCCATTCCACCAGCACTCCCCTCAGCCACAGGCAGGGCCATGATCTCTGCAGGCTGCTGGCAGCTCCTAATAACCCCTCTCACAGCAATATTCACAGAACTCTAACAGGATCACAATGCCATGGGGAATTCCAGTTTAAGGCAGAATCACTTTATTTGTTTAAATTTAACATTTTTCCTGCCTTCAGGGTTTGTGGGTTTTTTGCCCCCCTTCCATGGTTTGCTGCACTCTGGTAAATCCCAATGGAGAAATTCCTACTGGTAATTGATGGAACACCAGGGACTGTGGGTTTGCATCAATGAGATTATGGAATATAAACCTCAGTAACAAGGAGAAACCATTTGCACAGCAGATAAAACCCTACTTTTTGCTACTTACCTGTGTATTTTTAAAACTTTAAGGCAGAAAAGAGCTCCAAACAGGAACCTAAAGGGGAAAAAAAACCCAAAAAACAAAATAGCTGTAGGGTATTTTCTGCTCACTTACAGGTCCTGTACTCTTGAGAGGTAGTCTTGCCTTCATCCTTCAGTCAACTAAGATGGCGTCTGAACCAGCAATTGCTGTTTCTATCTGTTAAGGCATATCTCATAAAAAAGGTCCTGAACATCATTCCAAATGAAATGGATTTAACAGCAGGACAAAAAGATTTTGACAGTGCTGCTCTACCAGATCTGTCCTTTGCAGGGGACAGTCTCTTCTTGCAGATTTATACTGTGCTGCACAGAATACACTGACACAGAAAACACTGACATCTTGTAGCCTGTTCTGTGCTGCTGCTTTGGATCTGCCACGTTGCTGTGATATTTTGCTGATTGTAGATTTAAATGGTGCAGGGACTAAAATTTGTCCAGCAGGGAGAGGATGAATATCACCTGTTAAAGCAAGCTGCTATGCTTCCTAAAATTAAGGGGGAAGGAGAAAAAACACTACAAATTTGGGTAATGGCATGAACTGACTTGTGGAAAGCAGCTGACAGTATAAAGCTGGTAATTGTTGGTTAACAAACTTACAACACAGGTGAAAGTAAATTCAAAAGTTTTAGGAGCTAAAGGGAAAATATGTGGAGAAAGACATAACAAACCCCCAAATTCCAGTTACTGGGGCTGTGTCCATCACTGCGAGGAAAAGTGCAATACTGACAACCTTCAATATTTCACAGAAAATTCTTTTTTCTTAGAAATTTGCAATAATTGGAGGGATAATTCAGTACAGATAATGAAACTGCATTGACCTAAGAACAGGGCATGTTTATAAGTTTCTTTCTCTTTCCCTTCATAAAATCTCATATTTAATATGAAGGCTAATACCCCAAACAAATCTCCCAGAGTTCTGAATTCCTTCTTTGAACATCTTTAATACAGATGGGTTATGCATTTTCCCACCTGGGCCAAGAAAAGTAGCACTTCACATAGATAGAAAGAAGCAAAGAAAAATTATTGGATTGAGTTGATCTTATTTCTACCTTGTTTAGTTTATATTCTGCTCAGAGTCTAGCTCCATCAGAGATTCAACCCACTAGTTATCAAATGCAGTACCTGTCACAAGGCTAATTGTTCATCTACTTCAGATTGGAATTGTTCTGTTTGTTCTTACTGAATTTATTTGAAATTTGAATGCAAAATATTGTTGCCTTAAAACTGTTTGGATTATTGAAATGGTTTGAGCAAATAGCTGAGGTTGATTATTTGTGAGATTTTTACAATTAGCCTGTAACACTGGTCTCTTGCACAATCCAGTCATCTTTTCCCTATATCATCTATTTTAGTTACATATTTCCAGCAACATGAAAGGTTTATTTTGATTTATAAGAGGGATTTGATGAATTTATAGAAAATGCATACAGAATATCAATCACCTGTGAAACTAAAATTTGTTCCCACTTGTGCATGCAGATTAAAATGCTGTGTTCAGACACATGCCCTTGGTGATCTATCTGGAGTAGCTTAAGAAATTAAATTGCAACAAATCTTTCTTTCCATCTTCCCATCACTTACAAGTTCTCTTTTCTTGTCACATCAAAATGAAATAGATTAGTGCGAAGCCACCCCCAAATGACTATTGGAGTGGAAATGCTCAGATGATTTTAAATGTCATTATTTTTGTATGTCTTTTATTAGGGAAGAGGAGAAAACAGCTAATGAAGCTTCCAACAGGTCTATGTCTAATGTTGCTTGTATTACAACACCGTTATGAAAAAATAAATGTGCATGTACATTTTTTCAGCCTTATGCCAAAATAAAGGACTAGACAGAGTACAAAAAATATGTCAAGATGGACTATTTATGTTGACTTCAGCATCCCAACAAGAATCTGCAGTTCAAATCCCATTTACAGTGAAATGTAAAAAGTTAAAAATCTCTATTTCTTTGTGACTTTGACCTGCTAAAGAGAGGGTGTAATGCATAGAGCACAGACTGTATTTAGTGACTCAAATCATACACTTTGTTTCACTTTTAAGCTAAACAGAGATAAGGAGATCAGGAGATATATTAACTATTGCAACCTTAAGTTTTTATTAGTGTTGAGCAGCCTCACAGTGTAAAAAGCAGCTCTGCAGGCAACTCCTGCTGCAAAGCCCCACCAAGGTCCTGAAGGTTGATATCTCTTGTCACCTTACACATGAGGAAGAGCAGAAACCAGATCACTTTTGTACTATCACCTGCTCCTCTCTGGCTTCAGAGACCTTGGCATTGGCCAGGCTATTTTTACTTTGGATGCTAATCTTGGTCTGGGGTTATCAGGGGGAAAAGGCTGACTGTGCCAAGCTAAAGTTGTGGTAGTGTGTTTTTATATTTTGTAATACTTTGAAGTAGTTTTGGTTTTGTATCCTCGTATTTTTCCCAAATGGTTTATCCCAGATTGTACCCCCCACCCTTTACCTGTGTAATCCCTCTCCCTTGCTGAGATCATCCCCAAATCCCCACCCTGTCTCTCTGTCATTCACTCAGCATCCCATCCCCTCCATCTAGAAGCTTCGGTCCAGGACATCAAGTGATTAGCCAGAGGCTAGGGGTCAGCCCTCAAGCCTTGCCCCATACACTTTCCTAAATGTCTATCCCCCAGTATCCATCCCTTAGGGTCACTTATTGGTTAGTAAAATGTTATCTATTTTCGGTTTCCACCTCCCTTTAAATGTAACCTTGGCACATCTCCCTGGGCTCTCAGCAGGAGGCCCCTTGAGGTGTAGGAGCTCCCCGGTGCCCCTGAATAAAACCTTGGATTAACCCCTGCTAAGAGTGGGCCCTTTATCTTTTGCTGATGCCTCTAGTGTCTTTTCTGCTGCAAAGGTGACTAGCCTAGGTTCCTTCAGTACCCTCGGGGCACGAGAATGTGTCTCCCCACTGTCGGCCATGGCGGGGTTGTCCCCCCACTGTCTGCCGACTTGGGGCTGGCCAGGGGTTCCTGAGAGGCTCCCAGAGGGACAGAGACAGATGTGACAGATAAAACCAGTCAAATTCAGGGCCTGTGGTTTCATGTCCTTAAGCTTGGTTTAGAATTAGGCAGTACGTGCACCATGTCTGAGATTAGAAATCAGACTGCAGTGAAACAGCACTAGCAGCACACATTTCCCTTTTTTTTCATTCCCTGACCAACATCCAGTTCTTCTTTCTAACTCCAAAAGGCATGTTTCCCAGCCAGAAAGGAGAACTTAAGGACGTTACTTGAAATGCAGCCCAAGCTTATGATTTCACATCTTGAGACAATGTGTGCTGAAGCTGAATGAAATCAGAAGGGAATTAAATAGCAAATTTTGCAACTGTGATCTTATTGGAATAAGAATCCCAATATAACCAGTTAGATTGTGCCTGGGTCAGTGTGACCCTCGCTGCTGAGCCAAAGGCGGCTTCTGTGGTGCTTTATCCCAGAGATACCTTGGCTGCTGGAGATTGCAGCGGGGCACTGGTGCAAGTCCAGGCTTGTCAGGAACTCCATTTACCTCAGGAGAGAGAGCTTCTGGCGATGGTGAAGAGAAAAAAGGAGAGGATTCCACTGGAGGGTTGCCAGATATTTATTCCATGGTTACAGAGGTCTGAACCGGGGCAACTGCTGCCAACAGAATCGAGGCCGCATGGTCTCATTAACCTTTTAAGCTCCGGGACAGGGTAAGGGGAGGGGACAGGTGAGCTACCAACCAGGTGAAAGGGGCAGGGTCTCAAGGGACTAGGGACACCTATCCAATGTCCCCCAGGCCTGAGGGACCAACCACAGGACGCGTTGCTGGTATGTTAGCCTGATTGACAGGGCACACTCAGCAAGGGGCGAGGGGGAAGGGAGAAGGTATAGGCACACCTGGGAAGGGACCCGGAAGTTTAAAACAGGACATTGCAACACACCGCAACATGATCTCATTCAGGCAGAAGAAAAATGCTGAAATTATTTGGAAAAACACCCTTGAACTGGTGAGGAGAGCATGCCTAATTTGAGATGCAAGTGACCTGTCTCTTCCAGTTCACAGGTGATGGTATAGAAAACAAAAACATTTATTTGCTTTGCTTTTAAGAGGACAAATGGCAATGCAGTGCAATTCTAGGTGCTATTTATTTGCCTAATTGGAGTTCCCCACTCTTCTGCTAATTTGGGCATGCATGCCTGGTTGTGTTAGTAATTCCTAGGTTGTGGCAATTTGTCTGGAACACACAGATCCTTTAGGATTTACAAGCAGTAAGCAAGTGTGCTGCATATTTTGAAAAGAGCTCACAGGATCACAGAGAATAAACTGAATTCTGAGGAAATATGTTTGTGAAGGACTGGAGACAGTATGACATGCATTTGTTTTAAACAGACATAAAAAAATTATTTTCTTCTTTTTACTGTGCATACAGTTACCAAGAAAGCATTTACCTATTTTTTAAACAGATATTTCAAGCAGTTCATGTTGAGTGACTCTTGCATCTTTGTGTATGACAGACCACAGATGATATCAATGCTTTTAATGTCAGTCTCTGCACAGCCAATGCCTTTTATTTCCGGATTTAAATTTCAGTCAATTTTTAAGACTCTCAGATAAAAATCCTCCCGTTCTAGATTCTGATGTCATGAGCATAACTCATAAAATTCCCCATTTGTCCTGACGTGTCAGTGTTGCAGAAGGGATTGTCTGTTTGCTTTATTATATCAGGAAACTCCCATAGGCCTGAAGGGTCAAAATCTTCCCCAGAAACCTGAGGAAGATAAGTCTGATTTTTGCCTGATTTAGACAAGTTGTGCGCCAGTTAATTAGCATTTAAACTCATTAGAGAAAGTGGAATTATCAAGAAACCTGTGATGTTTCAGGTTCTGTCATCCCCCTAAATTTGGGGTTTTTTTGAGTAAACCAAGACATCTCTACTGGTAGCATCATCATCATCCAAACAATTGTAGATTTCAACAGTTTAATAGGATTTTTCGCTCTTACAGAAGCACAAAATAGTAAAAAAAAAAGGAAATATTGGCAACAAAGAGAAGGTGATTAGGTCAGTTCCTTTATTCAGTACTAATATTTATAACTCGAGCAGGTGTTTATTTTACTAAATTGTGTATTTTTAGCTACTTGCATTTGATTTTTTGTTTGTGTTTTGTTTTGTTTTGTTTTGTTTTAAAAAGATTCAACACCTTCACAGATGAACAATTTTGCCAATATTCAGTTATCCTGACAGTGATGGTTTTTTTTTCCCTAATGTACACTCTTATTCTTCCTTATTGTAATTTATGAGCATTGTAACTTCTCTGAAACTCAAAACTCTAGTTTTTATAATTTTTTTAGCTCTCAGAATTTACAGGGCTATTATTTCAGTCCTTCCCTAGGATTAACAAATTGTTTTCTAGACCTTCAACCACTATGTGTCCTCTAGATCCATTCCAGCTGACTAACTTTTCTTTCCATAGGATGGTGAGAGTGCTGAAAAAAGTAAAAGGATTGTTTCAATTGACTTGCATCAAATCTTACTGATCTAGTAAGATATAGGTAAGATACCTGCTAAAAAAAGAAAAAAAGGGATAATGCTGATTTTCATTTAGCTTGTGGGTTGCTGCAAGCCCACTTTTTATTCATTGTCATGGTTGCAGTTAGCTTGTAGCTGCTGAATAAATTTGGTTATATCAGACCCTCTGCCTCAGCCAGCCTGGAAGTAAAACAGGTCCTCAGATGGGGCAGGAACAGGTTGGATTCAAATCTACACAGAGACTTCATCCAATCACATTCCATCCTAAGCTGCAGACTTCTCACTGGTCAGGAAGCTGGGCTGTGTGGAGATCAGTCCAATCAGTGGTCTGAACTAAACAGTGGTTTAGAATGGGGTGTTTCAAGCCCACTATATAAACTAGGATGGATCAGTAAAGCTCCCTGCTGTCACATGAAGACCTGGGTGTGTGTTGTCTCTGTCTGTGACCACAGACTCCACGTTACATTTCATGCTGCTTAACCAGTTGTTCCTGGTATTCTGTGTAGCAGATTATTTCTACCTAGACGTAATCCCTCATACTTTTCCATGTTATATTGTACCTTGCTGGCTTATGTCTGTTCCTTCAGTTTATCAGGATCACCTTGCCCTCCAGAATGGTTGCTATCTATATATAATGTTATCATGTTTGAGAAGGAAAGAGTGTATTTTTATGTATATATACTTGTTCAAAAACTCTACGTATCCTTAATTCCAGGTGCTGTTTGTTTATCGGTGCTCTTGGAAATGTGTCCACTCCATGAAGTTGTTCACTGGGGAAGTATTTCACATTTGACAAGCGCTCCTGCTGTTTTGCCATCCCCTCTTAATGTATAAGGGGTGTTTTGCGCAGTGGATTTGATAATGAAGCTTCCAGTGATTTGTAGGGTGTTTCTTTACTGACCAATTTTGCTTCTGTATTCATGAAAGTACTCAAAAGTTTTCACCTCTTCTTTTTCAGCCTGAACACAGATTCCTGGGCTTCACTCAGTCCTTAAATATCTCACTGGTTTATCATCTTGGAGAAACATAATTCCTAAAGTGCTTTATGATTGATCAACAAAGTAATAAGATTCCTTTTTCATGTCTCTGCTGTCAGGTCCTACAAACTTTCTGGGAAATGTGCCAGTGCTATTATATATTTTCCATAAACCCCCCAAAACCTAAACTGATGCTTTGCTTACAGCAAACCAGAGTGTGTTACTGCATGTGTAAATAGAGCTATTAATTTTTTGTAGGAATCCTTTTAACAATTCTTTCCTCACTATTTCAAACCCTTTTAGTTTTCACTAGTTTTTTCCCAAAGAATGTGTATTTTCATTATGAACTCATATTCATCTGTCCTTCCTTGAGCATGTGATTGCATTGACTTTCGAATTAGACATTTAATTAGAAAGCTGAACATGTTCCCATCATGATAGTAAATTATTAAAGAAATACTGCTTTTACTGCTGTGTTCAAAGATCACAGAATCATGGATTGGGTTGGAAGGGATCATAAATCTCATCCAGTGCCACCCCTGCCATGGACAGGGACACCTTCCACCATCCCAGGCTGTCCCAGGCTGCTCCAAGCCCCCGTGTCCCACTGCCAGGGATCCAGGGGCAGTCACAGCTGCTCTGAGCACCCTGTGTCAGGGCCTGCCCACCTTCCCAGGGAACAATTCTTTCCCAATATCCCTTCTAGTCCTGCCCTCTGGTAGTGGAAGCCATTCCCCACTGTCCTGTCACTGCAGTTCCTGAGGAATTGTCCCTCTCTGGGTTCCCTGCAGCCCCTCAGACCCTGGAAAGATCTCTGAGGTCTCCACACAACCTTCTCCTGTCCAGGTTGAGCAGCCCCAGCTCTCCCAGCCTGGCTCCATGGGGGAGGTGCTCTAGTCCCCTCACCACCTCCATGGCCTTCTCTGGACTCTCTCGAACAGTTCTATGTCCTTTTTATGTTGGAGCACCAGAACTATTCTCAGCATTCCAAGTAGGGTCTCATGAGACTCAGTTTAGAGACAATTCCAAGTAGTATTACACCAAAAAGGAGATGAATGTGTGTAAGTTCCTCTATTTTTTAACCACAAATATGTGATACTTAAAAGGCAGCCAAGCATCTTAGATATCAACAGAAGTACTTGATTTGCAATGAAAATGAGGACATTTCATTGTTTTAAAATCCATATTTTTTATCCATCTCTTCTAAAATGCATGTAAATATATTTTAGGAATAGAGTCAATATGTATGGAGCAGAATATATTTTCAACTGTGAATTTCAGTATTTTGATGATTTTATAAAACAGAAACTTTATTCTGAATTTTATCTTGAGATCTACTGTGTGGTGGATCTGCCTGACCAATGGGTATTTACTGATGGATGGTGGGACTGATCTTTATTTGAGTCAATCTTAATTCTTATTCTCTAGTGCTATATTGTCACTGATTTCTTTTTAGACCATTTAAAGATTGACCATTTTGATAGTTGATTTGTAAGGCAGAGACATAACTTTGCTCAAGGAGGCTGGAGATTCACTCCCTTAGTTCAGTGATCTGTGCAGGTCATGCCCTGTTAATGCAGGAGGACCAAGGACACCGATTTTGCAGATTATTAACTATTTGTGTATATGGAAAGGATGGATATCTGGGAGCTAATTCACAGTGGAATAGCTGAAAGCATGGTAGGAGTGAGTCCTGGGTGGAAAAAACTGGCACTGCCTCACTTTAAGGAATCTCCATGAAAATATATTTCCCATGTTTTAGGCTGCTTTAGGTGTGTTTGTATAATACTGCTCTGTTTAAGGAAAGTCTGTGGGTCTAAAAGTAGTGGTTAGAAAAGAATAAAGAAACAAAATGCATCTCTTGTGGGTGGAAAAAGCAGGGCAAGGCAAGCAGGGGCATTAAAGGTCAGGCAATTTATGGAGGAGTAGGCAAAGCAACCAAGGCATGGGAGGTCTAGGCAAAGCAAGGCAAAGCATGAGAAGGAAATAACTGTTTTCCAAGCTTCTATATTTAAAAAAAAAAAATTTGATAGCAATCTCTTGATGTTTCAAGTTTTCTGCCTCCTTTTTTCAGTTAGTTTTTCTGTATTCTCAAAAATATTCTGTTGAGACTTCATTTATTTTGTGGTGGTTTGACCAGGAAGAAGTGGGAATTCTGGGATGCTGTGGTCAAACCAATGGGTGCTCGGATTTTTATATTGGCACCTGGTGTAGCCAGTGGGGTTTGGACACACCTCTGAGAACACACAGGGGTTAAACACCAGAGCTTCAGCCCTGGGAGGCTCTCTTGGGACTTCAAGGGAAGGAGGTCGCATCTCCCTTCCCCCATCCAGCAGCAGCTGCTGGACGGGGGAGGGGCAGCCATGTGGTAGGCCTGGGCCTGGACAGAGATGGGGGGTGAGGAGGCCCTTGAGGATGGAAGGGTGGAGGAGCCCCAAGAGACAGCCATCGGGCAGCCATCCCCCCCCCCCCCCAGGAGAGAGGGAGAGGAGAGCCGGGGTCTGAATTTGATAGCGGCCGGCCCAGGAGGAGAAGGGGGGAGAATGCAACCGGCCGGAGCAGCAGCGAGTGTGGGAGTGCCGGAGCTCTGGGACAGACAGAGACTGAAATTTTTAACCCTTTTTCTTACATGATTGGGACCTTGCAAAAATGCTGATCCTCCTCGGAGCTGAATAAGAAGAAAGATAGCAAATGAGATAACCAAGAACTAGGCCCGAGGGATGTGGAGAAGCCTGGCTGAGTGGGGAGAGATGATTGGAGTGGCCTTTTGGCTGGACTTTTCTTGTGTGGCCATAGACTGAACCAGTGTTATTCCTGTGACACAGAGACTGCACTTAGGGGGAGGCAGTGCCTCAGAACCAGGAGGGCTCATTGTGGGGACCCCTCGGCCCCAGGGGATTGGAAAAAATAGGGGGGGACAGATGTCCCAAAGCAGAGACTGTGCCTTTTTGGAGTGAGACAAGGCATCCTTAAAAGACAACCCTAAAAGCAGCTCTGGTCCATGCACAGTGGTGAGAACACTGGGCATGGAAGGAAGATGTCACAAGTGGCAAAAGGATTTTCCGGGCAGCGCCGAGTGACATGGAAGCACACGAGGTTTCAGCGTGTTTCCAGGGGAAGCCTATGGTGCAAGAAGGACTCCTCTCCTCTTCATGGACTGAAGTTTGAGTATTCTAAAGGGTGGTGCCAGACTGGGCAGTTGGTGATTTGGGGGAATGTATCGGATTGGGAAATTTTGGTGGTGGGGAGGAGGAAAGTGATTTTTTGTAAGGTTTTCAATTTTTTCCCTTATAGTTTTTTTCCTATTTTCTTGTAGTTTAGGTAATAAAGTTTTCTTTATTTCTAAGCTGGAGCCTGCTTTGCTTATTCCTGGTCACATCTCACAGCAGACACCAGGGAGAGGGTGTTCTCATGGGGGCACTGGCTCTGTGTCAGGCCCAAACCATGACATTTTGCTGACACAAATGCAGCAGTCATTGCCAATTCAAATTTTCAGTGCCAGCTCAGTGGGGTTCAGTGTGAACTACTTGCACTGGAGGATGCAGAAAAATGGTAATTGTCTTGTGTTCCTACTGATTCATAAGGGTTAAAATTCCCTAAATCAATGATAATGTTTAAAATATTTCTGATACACAGGGGTTTTTTTTAATGTTGTATGAGACTTAAGCAGGTGAGAGTTGTTATTTGAATCATCTTGAAAAGCATTTCATGAGGAATGTTCATGTCACGGTAGCTTTGCTGTGCTGTCTGTGCAATGACTTCTGCTTGTTATTGTACCCAAAAACAAAGACCCTTGACATAAATATTTCCTAAAGAAACCTGTTTTCCAATACAGTTAACTCCTGTTTTGAAACTGATTCCAGAATCTGCTCAGTCCTGATTATAATTTCCCTTAAATCCTTTAAAATTAGGTGATTAAACCCAAGGTGCTACAGAGCTCACACAGGATTGCAAATAAATACTTGTTTATGCTTCAGGATTTTGGAACATGTTTTTGAGAAGTGAGATTGTGACAGTACAGAAGAAGGCTGTAAAGGACTGGGTTATAAACTCTCCTCTTGTATTCTGATTTACTTTAATGAGAGTTTTCAGACCTACATTGTCACATTGTGCTAAGCATAATATTGCATCCAATTTACAAAAACCAAAACTGTTTTGCAGTTAAACTAACCAATAGGAACCAGAAATTTTGATAATAAAGCTGTGTAATATAGAATATACAACGTCTTGATTGTATAGAAAATGGATTGAAATATTCCTTGCAGGTATGTACATGAGGTCTTAGGAAGATTGACGTAAATGGGTGAGTTTATTTTTTTAAATTGAAAGAGGCCTTGTGAAAAAACTTCAAATAATGCAGTTTCAAGCTGAACTGTTCTGGTTATAATTCTCTGCCTTTCTTTAACAAAGTATTTGTTTTCCAGTCCACCCAGCTGTTATTTTGCAAATTGTTTTGTCTTCTGTCAAAAATAAAAGATATAACATATTTAATAAAGCAAAACAACCTTGAAAAGTTTGGCAAGCAAATGTGGCCCACAGCAAATCAATTCATCCTGTTTTGTGAAACATAAGATCAATTGGTTCTGTGTTTTCCTAAGTACATTTAAAAGCTACCACACTGTCGGAACTCAGTACATCCCTCCGGGTGTCCAGAGCTGCCGAGGACCCCACCGGGGGGCTCGGAGACCCTGGCACGCTGCCCAGAACACCTAGGGATTTGATTTTGACACTTGGAGCAAGTTGCCAACTTTGTATGAGGACATGAAAGCCACACAGGTTTGAATAGCGTAATAACAAAATGATCACATGGTGAAAATGTAGATTTTAGGATTTTTGGTATGGGGGTTATGGGGACAAGATGGAGGAACCTGGGCATGTCTAGCCTTTCTTCTTCTTCTTCTTGTTCTCCATTTTCTGCAGTGATGTTGGCACTTTGGGATTGGTTTAGAGTAGAAATACACTGTCTAACATAGGTGATAGGTATTGGGAATTAAGTGTAAATATGGTATACGTAGTTTGTAGTGTAAAAGGACAACATCACCTCAGGGGCGGTCAGAGTGTCTGTGGCTGCCTTGCTGAGCAGATCTTGGCTGGGCAGAAAGAAAATTTTATAGATAAGAATTAATAAACAATCTGAAGACTGAGAAGTGAAGAGTCCAGACTCATTCTTCAATTGCGCGGGCCAAAGCAGAGACATCCTATGCATCTCGGGGCAGCAAATTATCAACAGCAACCCGAGACCACACCTCCTGAGAAATGGAATAGGAGGAGTGTAATGGTTTTGGTTCGTCAATTTGAGATTTTCCGGCCAATGCACCAATCAGGGTGGTGGGTGCAGTGTTGGCCAACCACCAGTGCACTCCCTAGTATGTACGCACTCCCCTCCTGCTGTTAGACGGGATTAAGAGAAAGGCAAAGTAGGCTCAAAACTTTAGAAGGGTATTGTTACGTGACTTGTGAGGGTTCCTCAGGGTGAGAGATAGACGAGAATCTTGCTTCATGATCAGAAGGCTGGATTTATTAATTTATGATATGCAATACATTAAGACTATACTAAAAGGAATAGAGAGAAAAGTTCAGAAGCTGCTAAGCTAAGAATAGAATAGGAATCTCCAACAAAGTTCTGTGTCCAGGCAGAAAGCAAGCAAGCTCTCCTGTGAGTGGTCAGTAAATCCAACCACTCACAGAAGACCAATCACAGCTGTACCTGTTGCATTCCACACCAGCCAATAACAATTGTTTACATTCTTCTTCTGGGGCCCCAGCTTCCCAGAAGAGGAAAAATTCTAAAAGAAAGGATTTTCCACAAAAGATGTCTGTGACAGGGTATAAAGAAAAAATTATTAATAGTAACTAAAAGAAAGAGGAATAAGAATTAGAATAAAACTTTCAGGACACTTCTCCCCCTACAACCTTTTCTTCCTACTGATAATGTAAAGAGACAAAACCTAAAATTTTTTGTCAGTTTACCACTTCTAGCATTGTCTTTTTTTAATTGACTTAGGGAGAGAAGTCTCTTTTATTAATATTATGGTGACTTTTCCACAAGAAAATAGTTCTCTCACGGCTCTTAATTTCTACAAATAGCAGCCGCCCAGGGAAATCTGCAATTGTGAAATCCCTCCCATTTTCTACAAGCTTTTTCCCATAGTTGTGTTTATGGGCTATGTTAACTTATGGGGTACTGTTTTAAAGATGAGCTGTTCAGAGGTAAAGGTTCTCATTTGTAGCAGGCCCAGAGCCTGCAAGGGATCCCTGGCGGCCAGCAGCCTAAGATAGGAAATGCCAAGTCATGATGACTGGACCTTAGATGCCCCTTTCTTCTGCCTTCAAACCCTTGCTTATCTCTCTGTAAGACTATAGGTAACTTTCCTTTGACCCTTACTATTGGACAATTTCCAAAACCCCTGTACCCTATATAAAGAGTTACTTTTGCCCAGCTCAGCAGAAGAGCTGTCCCTGAGACCTTCGAAGAAGACTTCAATTAAGACATCGCTGTGGAGCATCATACAGCCTTCTCCTCTCTCCCTGCTCTTCCTGCCTGCAACACCTAGCAAGCTAAGAGCTGAAATCACAATGAGCTGATAATCACTAAAGGAGCTGATATCACTTAAGCTTGCTAAGGTTGCCTGCAGCTAAGAACTGCTTGGGAACTCAGACAGGCGGACAGGCCTGTTCCAAGCAGGACTTCGCTATCCGGACCCCGTTGCAGCCCGCTGGGGACCCCCCAAAACCCAGCTAAGGCTGCATTACTTATTGTCTATTTCTGAAATTATCTTCATCTCTAGGAATGGGGATCTTCTCTTTCTGGGGGTATAGGATCTTCATCACTCTTCTCTCCTTCTTTATTCAAACTTGTCACAGGATCACAGCTACTTTAATATCTGCTTACTTTAGCATAGAGACCTTTGCTCATTTTCTACAATTTGAGCACTTTCATCTCCCCATACCTTCATGCATTTTAGGGAAAAAAGAGTCTTTCTTCATATCTTTTCAAGAGGATTTTAGCTTAAAACTAAAGACATCTCATCCCTCCCATCTGGGATTTGACTTTTTCCTTCATTGACCTCGGTGTTTTCATGTTGGTCCTCTATATGCCTGCATTTTATTCCTTTCTCTCACTCAAGGGAGGATTGAAGCACTGGAAGAGTTAACATCTTGCCCGGGCCTTGTAGATGGTCACCTGATCCCTACAGGACCAGGCCCAGTACCTTGTGGGTGGGAGTTGTGGCTGGTGGGGTGGTGGTTAGGATCTCAGCATCCAGGCCAGAACTCAGCAGTGGCACGCCAAGGGGGGTGCTGATGGCTTCTCCTCTCCCCTGCCCAGTGGTTGCGGGCAAATCTCAATGGTGGTAGAATTTTGGCCGAGCTGGCTCTGTGCCTGGGCTGCTCCTGGGGCCCAGTGGACCCGACTCAGCCACAGGCTGGTGGCGGGGCAGGGCTTAGTAGCAGCAAGATGTTGGAAATTGCAGCCATGGCCCACCTGGCCTGGCCCGGCCTCGGCCCCACAGTACTCCCCTCTCCCTGCCCGGCAGCTGACTGGGGTGGGAGGGGGCCCAGGCCTGCAGCAGAGATCGCCCAGCCTGGCCCCTGCTACCACTTTGCCAACCAGAAAACAAAGAGAGATTTCCCAGGATTTTTTGTTTTTTACATGGGTGTTCACAGAGGTGTATCAGCTTTCTCTTTGCATCTCTTCCCTGAGTGCCTCTCATGCAAAACCACTACAAGGAGGAAGAGGGAGGCTGGAGAATTTTCAGGGTTCTGTTTACAGGCTTGTTTCTTGTGATGGATAGACCATATCTTGTCACAGCAAATAACAAGAAAGAAACCCTGCAAACCTTGCAAATCAGAATTATATTTCACTCTCATCTAGAGGAGAAAAGCAGGAACACAAAGCAGATTTTTTCAGGAGAACCAGCTTCTACATGAGGAGAATCTGAGTTGCAGCTGTCTTTGCTCCACTCTGGCATTATCCCATCACTTGTGGTGCCTTCTCTGGTTTCCCATTGCTTTCACCCTCTGCTGCTGTACCAACACATCCAAAAGAGGAAATACAGCTGTGCTAACTGGGATCCATCCCTTGGGAGGCAGGGCTTGGAGCAAAGGAGCAAGGCTGGGAAAATTCTGCACTACCACAGTCCCTCAATCTGAGGCTACAAATCAACCCCAGCTGGTGAAACGCTGTTTTCTTTCAGCACAAGCATAACCTGCTTTTTACAATATAAAATGTACTGCAGGCTTAATTTTCATTTTGAAAAACTACAAACAAGATAATGCAAATTCTTCTTTTTTTTTTTTTTAATGATTTCTTTCTGATAAAAAGCAGTAATATGCTGTGTAATGCTGAGCTTTTAAAATTATGAAAACTAGAACAGTGACTGTTTTAAGTCCAGTTATGGTGCCTACTTAAAATGAAACTTGTAATCCAACCAACCTATTGCTTGCCAAAAGCTAAGGATCAGACAATTCAATAGTAGAATAAATTGCTTGATAGTGCCTGCATGGCTTGGAAGAAGATGAAAAAAAAATAATAAGGAAGAGGGTTTTGTTTTCCTCCCTTTGAGAGATAACAGGCATTTGCAGTAATGTTCACAGGACTCTGTGATCCCGTATAACCAAACAGGTGGAATTTGCACTTGTTCCAGTGGGTCTACAGAGCATGTTGTATATTGAAAGAAGACAGTTGGGCAGGTGGGACTGATTATATGATGTTGTACAGTGTAGTTATACAGCACAATTATATTATTAAATTTCACAAGGTGATAACATTTATAGCAGAGCAGGAATGTCCAGTCAGCCACACTTAGACCCTACAATCCCAAGCTAAGGTTATGTAACTCTGCATAAATAAAAATAAGTAAATATTCCCAGTGCCTCATGATGTAGGAGTTCAATTTGATTTCTTTTTCAAAGGCCATCAAGGAGCACTGACAGAAAATGTAAAAGAGACCCAAGAGAGGTACTTCTTACAGCAGCTTTGGAAGGGCCACCCTTGTATTTTAGTGTCCCACTTTAGTGTACATGGCCACAACTTAGGAAGCCTCCCAAATGTGCTGATTAATGCTGCAGCTGACTCTGTGTAATTAACCATTGCCTAATTGTTTTCTGTGTTGCTTTTTTTTATCTTGAAACTTTCCTTAAAGGCAGAGAGAATAGGGTTTGTTCAGCCTCGAGAAGAGAAGCTTTGGAGTGACCTCATTGTGGCCTTGCAGTGCCTGAAGGAGCTGCAGGAAAGATGGAGAGAGACAATTGACAAGGGATGGAGGGACAGGACACAGAAAATGGCCTCCCACTTCCAGAGGGCAGGGATTAATGGGATTTTGGGAAGGAATTGTTTTCTGTGTGGGTGGGGAGGCCCTGGCACAGGTTCCTCAGAGCAGTTGTGGCTGCCCCTAGATCCCTGGCAGTGTCCAAGGCCAGGTTGGACATTTGGGCTTGGAGCAGCCTGGGACAGTGGAAGGGTGTCCCTGCCCATGGCAGAGGGTGGCACTGGATGGGCTTTAAGGTCCCTTCCCATCGCAGCAGCTCTCTGGTCACAGACAGCAACAGACAAATTTCCCAGGCATCGTTTTGGGAAAGGCTGTGAGAAGATCAGAGAAAAGAATGAGAAACAATTTTTATCTTGCTGTACCTGGTGTTGTGAACATGTGGAATGTGTTTTGGAGATTTGTTTACCAAAGGGTGGTTTCTTAATTAGCCAATGGCGATGGTGTTTTAATTAAAAGACCAATCAGGTTCACCTGTAGTGAAGTAGGGCATAAAAACATGATTTTCTTAATAGAGATTATTATTAGCTTTCTGTGAATATCTTGAGCGTCTATGTCACTTGTTGCCAGGTCCAGACCCGTTGCACTGACATCTGGTGGACCCTGAGCATGTTTGCAGCCAAGACTGATGAACCAGGGGTCAGGTGGACCTCGATTCTCAGTGCATCCTGGGCTGAAGAAACAGGAACGCACTTGTCCTGGTTTAGAGCAAATTTGTGAGAGAATCCCCAAAGGGGCTCTGGTAGGAAAGCAGATTAAATTGGCCCCTCCCCCCAACCAGTCCGGGAGAAAATACCTCCTTGGAGAAAAGTGGAATAAAACTGTTTATTAAACAATAAAACCTAAACAATATCAAACAATAAAACCCCTTGCCACTCCAAAAGAGATGACAAACTGAGAAAACCCCGTCCCCGGGTTGCAGCTCAGCTCACTCAGTCTCTTATCAGTCCCTCCGGTGCTGGAAATGTCGCAGGCCAGGCCTGGCCCAGTGGGCCACAGATGTGAGCTGCCGGTGCTCCCCTGGGTGTTCAGTCCAGGGCAGGTTTAAACAGGTCAAAGAAAAGGGAAAAAAACACAGTCCAGGAAACTTCTTTGCCTCAGCTAGCTAAACTAACTAAAACCATAAAAGAGCTCTGTCCCACTGTCTGTCCATTCGCAGACAACACAGTCCAGGAGGAGGAATGTGTAGGAGTGAGAGCAGTGTCTGAAAAAAAAAAACTATTTGCTTCTTCTCTCCCCCCGTTCACTCTCTGGAACAAGTCTTAAAGGTGCAAAACTTATTATTCAGCATAAACAAAACGAGATGATTGGGGATAAAAGCATCTTATAGTCAACCCATGACATGCTCACAGACGAGGCTGAAGACGAGGAGGTCTGGTGACCACTCATGGAAATCGCATCCAGCAACCCTTTGTGGAGTTGTAGGATGGGTGGGGATGCCTTGGACCCTCGCCAGGACTCTGAAGGGCCACACATCCCTCTCACATCTGAACACCTTCTGTTCTCCTGGAAAGGTAACAGTGACCTTTCCCCACGTCTTCCTGGAGAAGATATGTTCCTTCGGGACCACGAGTTTGCCCTCATAGCCTACGAGCTGGAGTGGGGAACAGATTTCCCAACATAACACTGCCTGCATCCTGGGGTAGGCTTGCAGTAGTTGGGAAAAGTTGCCTTCAAAATGGGCAACCGAATTTCCATGCCAGAACATGTAACCCTTACAGTGTAGGGACATATGATCCTTCATAAGGGACTTCCTGTGTCAGAAGATGCTCTCCACAAGCTTTTAAGTTGAGCCAAAATTTATGGCTTCCCCGTAGATGTGTAAACTGCCTTGAACCCCGGGGCCTGGGACACCCAGGTTACCGTCTGTGGGAGGAACTTAACGGGACATGTGACCGTGCCTCGACTAATACTGATTTGGGGAGTCCTTTCCAGAGCAATACGGGGCTGGACCCCAAGGGAAAGCAAATCCACCTCAGTAGGCACGTCCCAATCAGACATGGAGGAGCGCCTCCCGCTGCACAGGTGGGCCCTGGCCTCTCCTGCACTGCAGAGAGCAGCAGGAGTGCCCCTGACACAGCCAGTGGATCGGGCTTTCCCTGCTGCATACGTAGTTGCTGGCGAGCCTTTGCCACAGTTGGCACTGCTCCGGTCACTGGTGATACCCTTCTCTGCTCCCCGAGCAGTGGCAGGCGAGCCTTTGTCTCAGCTGGTCCCGGTCCGATTGCCGATGCTGGCGTTCCCTGTTCCATAAGCCGATTGGCCCTGCATGCCGACCCCACTCCCCTCTCCGCTGCGGCCAGCCGCGGAGCAACCTTCTTCCCGACAGCCACTGCTGGTTCCTTCTCCCCCGCAGCGGGGCGGGGAGGGCATCACCCAGAGGGCAGCCAGCAGCGCTCTCGCCCAGCTTCCCGACACATATGCAAGAAGGACCAACAGATCCTTCATTGCCAGTCATGGAGTCCCTGCCGGTTGCATCCCCCTTGTCAGAAACAGCTGCTCCTACAATCGCCGCGCCAGGGCCCGGCCCCCCCCCGTGTCACCGACATCTTTTCATAAAAATCCTTTATTTAGGATTTTCCCTTCTGGGAAGCTGAGGCCCCAGAAAAAGAATGTAAACAATGGTTATCTGCTGCTGTGGAATGTAACAGGTGCACCTGTGATGGGCCCATGTTGGATGTGTATAGTTAGTGGCCAATCCAGGACCGAGCTCTCTCTGGGACAGAATCAGAGAGAGCTTCTTTGTTATTTCATTCCTTTTCTATTCTTAGCTTAGCTAGCTTCTGAGAACTTTCTCTCTATTCTTTTTAATATAGATATAATGTAATATATATCATAAAATAATAAATCAAGCCTTCTGAACATGAGGTCAACATTCTCGTCTCTCTCTTCACCCTGAAAACCCTTGCAAGCCCTGTAACACCCCCGCGCTGGAGCTTGCAACTGGCCCCTTTGTTCTGCAGCATGCAGCCAGTTCCGCGTCAGCAACACTCGCAGGGCTGGCCAGGGATGACCCCCACTGGCACCGCTGCCTCCAGCCAGCCCTGGTCCCGTCCCAGACACAAGCTGTGATGATGAAGAACATCCACAGCCCGCCTTGCCGCTCCCAGCTGGCCCACCCTCACTGCTTCCATTAGGTTGTCATGGGACACGGACAGGGACAGCAGAGAACACCAACATCCTGTCCCTCAGTAGGGGCGTGCCCTCGCAGCTGAGCGCCGGCACAGCCCTGCTGCAAAATCTGAAGATCAGCACTTCTCTGTGATTAGCACCTTCCCTGAGACAGGGCCCCCCTTGCTCTGTGGGATCCCCACCGTGCCTCAGAGAGCCCCGTGTGGCTCACTCTCATCCATGGGGTGGAAGGAGTGGGGTCCCGGAAGGCTGCGTCTTGTTCTATGCCCGGGAGGGGTGGGGGATAGCCGGAACGCCGAGGAGATGTCTGAGACATCGGCTGTGTGGTGAGGGCAGGCAGTGAAGGAGAAAGCAGGAGTCACTTGCTCATCCTGGGATGGGCGCAGGCCGTACCAGGGACCCCAGATCCAGGGCTTCACATGATACTAGTGCAAAATTGGGGGAATGGAACAAACCACAGGGATCTGGGCTCAGCGGGACGGAGCAGTGGCATCTGCGTCACCACCCTGCTGCTTGTCTTAAAAAAAAAAAAAAAAAAAAAAAAAAAAAAAAAAAAAAAAAAAAGAGGATAGAAGTGATAGAGGTAATAGAGGTACAAAGACTCACTGTTTCACTAATGGCTCAAAGTACTGGAAGGCCACGAGTCAGGCTCAGCCCAATTGGTTGAGTTAAAGGCTGTGGCCATGGCATTCCAGAGATTTTCTCAGGTACCTCGGAATTTGGGCACAGGTTTACACAAAAACACAGGCAGAAAAGGTAATCCTGCAAATCCAACCAGCAGGAAGCCCAGAGGGCACATATACAGAAATAAGATAAAGGATATCTGAACCATTCATTCACTTAAAACAGTTATTCTTAAGAGCCTTGTTTAAAATGAGTTAAGTGACACCCACTGAAATAAACAGGGCCAGGAGACTTCTTCTCCTTTTTAATGCCTTTATTAAAAGTGATCAGCTCAGGATTGGGCGGCTCAGCAGGGCTGCAGTCCCTGTCGCATCTCCCAGGGCGACTCAGAGGAGGAGGATATGCGCAGCTCTGTCCACTAGGGGCAGAGCCGGGGGATCCGGTCCTCGTGGGAGCCTTTAGGGCGTGGTGTCCCCCATCAGATCTTGCTTTCTTAGCACGGTCCCCCTCAGTCTCGGCGCTGGGGACGACTCTCATGGTCAGGGCGAGAGGGACTCCGCATCTCTGCAGGCTCAGCACTTGGCTCCTCACGTCTGGACATCACTTTAGTCTCTCAACTCTTAGGTGGCTCATTGTTTTTAGGGTTTTCTCGTTGCATTTTGGAGTCGGGGTCCCAAAAAGCATGCTGGTCCTGGAGTCACTTTGCATAACCCCCCCCCCACCCTCTCAGGTGTCTTCACTATGGTAGGAAAAGAGAACACCTTAGCCTCGGGGAAGGGCCATCACCCCACCCCAGCCAGGGCCTTTACTAATACAAAAGGGGCAATAAGCTACAATGACCCGTGATTACAATAACAAAGCAGGCAGAACCCTGGCAGGGACAGAGATCTGACTGCCTTTTTGTAACTTTTTCTCACAAAAAAATATTAACCGAATTTTTGTTCATAACACCCACCAATTAGAGTTTGGGCTGTGGCCAGGCCCTGACTCTACCTGGATGTGGGATGATTGACAATCAACACAGATGTTTTCTGTATCCAAAGTATTCAAGTCATTTTGGCTTGGCAATTTGACCATACATGACGTATCGCCCTGGTCGCGGGAAACGACTGGCACGCCCGCCAGGAGGGGACACACCCTGTCTGAGCCGCCGGCAGGCGGTACAGTCATGGTACGGTTGGGGTCCCTAAAACTGCCAGACGTGGCTGTTAAGTGTGGACCTTATGCTGAAGGATCGAGGTAAAGGAAAAAAGCAAAGATTCTCTGCTTGCTTCTCTGAGCTGATTTATTTCTTTCCCACGTGGAAACGGTGTTGGGGTGGCACCACTTGGAACCGGCAGCATAGTACAGGAGTTATTCTTTCCCGCGGCAGGAACAGCACCAGAGTGAGGCAGATGACGCAACACTCACGGGCAGCGACAGCGGCAGTGGCGGCAGGAGTGTCGCCCCCCACGTGGCGGGACTGCGCGGGCACCGGCAGCAGCCACGTGGTCTCTCTCTCTTGGCTGAAGCAGCATCTGCGCGAGCAGCGCTGGAGGAGCGCTGGGGAGCGTGTGCAGGAGCGACGGCAGCTCCGGCAGAGTGGGCAGGAGCAGCGCCAGTGCCGCAGGGTGGTGGGTGCTGCGGATTGCGGGTGCCAGCCAGGGTGTGGGAGCCGCAGCACCCATGCCCCACTGGGGCTCGAAGGGGGGGGGCAGTGGCAGAGAACAGTGTAATATATGTTAGAAATAATTCATGCTATAAAAAAATGTATTTTATAAAGATTGTGAAATCCAAACAAGTCTCTGACCACAAGCAGCCCAGGGACAGATGTCTACTTTGGAATGTTGAAATTCCTGAAGGCAGCAAGAGAACAATACTCCTTTTACCTATGAATAGATGTGGCCAGCACAATGATCGTTGTCCTCCAGGGTAATCAGGAGTAATCATTGCTCGACTGATACCATCAATCAAGTTAACAGAAGTCGCCAGAAGGATACATCTGAATACGCGACTTCCCCTGACATGATCAGCGCCTGCCACTGCTCAGGAAATAGAAATTGTCCAGCCCAGCACAGTGAAAGAAACTCTCATGCATATGCAGGGTTACAAAGGAAAGCAGGGCACCTCTGCCTCAGGCATAAAAAACTGTATAAAATAGCCTCACTGCAAACAGCATGTGTGAACAGAGGGGGATCCAATGCGATAGAGGTCAGATCTGTGTTCACCCAGCGCCGATCCTGGGCTCGACGCTCTCTCTTTGGCTGTGGTGGTTTTGAGGACCGTATTTTGGTCACAGAAAAAAGATAAATAAAATCTTTTTGCATTTTTGATAATTTAGCTTTTCAATTGATCATTTATAAAAACAGGAAAAAGAGGAAAACAGCGGCTTTTATGCAGGAGGGGGTGTGGCCGGCTAACTGTAAACATAACCTGAAGCGGGAAGGACCTAGACCAATAGCAGAAAGGAAAAATCACAACTGACAGCGAACTCTCCAGACAAAGGGGTTTCTACAGGGGCAAGACCTTCAAGGATAGACAGAAAGAAATCTGGAATTATTAATTGCCACGGTTAGACAGGGGGCAAGCAACCCCAGACAGAGACCAAACATCTTAAAACCACTAACCTCACAGGCAGGGGGACACTAAACATCAAACACTCACTGCCACACATACAGATATGGCAGGTGAGCCTACTTTCAAAGGGAGTTTGGTAACCCATGATCTGGACATGATTTCCAACTCTCTGCTAATTTGAGGTTTATCAGCTGTTGAAGACTCTGGCATGACAGTGAGTGCTATAGTGCCTGATAACTATATGTGAAAAATGCGTATTTTATGATTGGCTTTTCCCAAATATTAAAATGAATATTATATATGTTATGTTAGAAAATAATGCTGTGTTAATTCTCTTAAGTAGTGTGTTAAATATAGTTTTAGGTTATAACATAATATTAAAATAGAAACTACGCTATGTAGGATACTGTTTTTTCTAAAGAAAGGACTCACACCCAGATAGTGGTCACAGGACACCTAAATCTTTCATAGAAAGAGAATTTATTACCCCATTATCAGGGGAAACGAGCTTCTTCCCACCTTGCTCAGCCAGTACTACGCCGTTAGGATTATGAGGAAGAAGGTGACAAGCAGACAGAATTCGGTATTTGAATGGAATTTATGTGTCGTGTTATGAACAAAAATTCAGTTAATATTTTTTTTTTGTGAGAAAGAGTTACAGGGACACAGCCAGATCTGTCTCTGCCAGGGTTCTTAGTGCTTTGTTATTGTAATACTGGGTCGTTGAGGCTTATCTCCTCTTTTGTATTAGTAAAAGCCCTGGCTGGGTGGGGTGGATGGCCCTTCCCCGAGGCTGTGCTCTCTTACAGCATAGGGAAGACACCTGAGGGGGGGGGGGTTATGCAAAGTGACTCCAAAGTCCAGAATGCTTTGTGGGACCACGACTCGAAATGCAACGAGAAAACCCCAAAAACAACGAGCCAAATAAGAGTTGAGAGACTAAAGTGATGTCTGGACATGAGGAGCCGATTGCTGAGCCTGCAGAGATGCAGAGTCCCTCTCGCCCTGACCATGGGAGTCGTCCCCAGCGCCGAGACTGAGGGGGACCGCACCGACAAAGAAAGATCTGATGGGGACACCACGCCCTAAAGGCTCCCACGAGGACCGGATCCCCTGGCTCTGCCCCTGGTGGACAGAGCTGCGCATATCCTCCTCCTCTGAGTCGCCCTGGGAGACGCGACGGGGACTGCAGCCCTGCCGAGCCGCCCAATCCTGAGCTGATCACTTTTAATAAAGGCATTAAAAAGGAGAAGAAGTCTCCTGGCCCTGTTTATTTCATGTCACACATCCCGGCTAGATGGTGACAGTGGAGGGGGTGGCAGTCCCCCTCTTTCGGGGCTCCACAGAATCCCAGCTACCAGCGGAGGTGCAGTGTGGAACAAAAAGGCACAGCACAGGCTTGGGTGGCACTGGGTTACTTTATTTGATGTTACACTCCCCAAGTCTTGAGGTCCCAGGCGATGAGGTGGGGGCAAACAACAGCTTATAAAGGGGGGGCAGGTCTTTAGGGAGGATACAATGTTCAACTAATCAAAAGCACTGGGGGTGGAACACAAGGGCAAGGGATACAAGGGAGGAAAACTGCTTGGGACAGGAAGGGTTTACAAGTGGATGTGGGAGGAAGGGCTTTGAACCTTGGCATAAAAGTAGCTAAGTAGCAAAGAGATGAACCGACACCTGGCTCAACTGAATAACAAAGACAAGTCTGTGTCACTCTAAAAGCAGGAGGGAAAAAAGCCCAAAAAACTACCAAACAACAAATAAAACAATAACCTGCAAAATAAAAACACACTGCAACATTTATGCATCATGTATGAGGTGTATTGTTCTGGTCTCTGAGTACTGCTGAGTCTCTCTGAGTGCCACTGAGGGAACCCCGGCCAGCCCTGAGACGGTGAACAGCGGGAAGGAGGGGGGCGAGGGCACTCTCTCATGCCCCAGAGGGTAAAGAAGGCAGCTAGGCTGATCGCCTGCAGCAGAGGAGACACTGGAACAAGAGCGGAAGATGAAGAGGTCGACTCTTAGCAGAGGTTAATCCAAGGTTTATTTCAGGAGCTCTGGGGAGCCCCTACCACCTCAGGGGCCTCCTGCTGAGAGCACAGAGAGATGTGCCAAGGTTACATTTAAAGGGAGGTGGAAACCGAAAGTAGATAACATTTTACTAATCAATAAGTGGCTCTAAGGGATGGACACTGGGGCATAGATATATAGGACAGCATATGGGGTTACACTTGGGGAGGTGACCACTAGTCCCTGGCTAATCACTTGACGTCCTGGACCGAAGCTTCTAGATGGAGGGTATGGGATGCTGAGCGATTGACAGAGAGCCGGGAGGGGGGATTTGGGGATGATCTCAGCAAAGGAAAGGGATTACACAGGTAAAGGGAGGGGGTAAAATCTGGGGTAAACCATTTGGGAAAAATACAGGGATACAAAAACAAAACTATTACAAAATATTACAAAGTATAAAAAACACACTAGAATGTTATGAACAAAAATTCTGTTAATTTTTTTTGTGAGATAAAGTTACAAAAAAGCAGCCAGATCACTGTCACTGCCGAAGTTCCTCGTGTTTTGTTATTGTAATCACGGGTCGTTGTGGCTAATTGCTCCTTTTGTATTAGCAGAGCCTTGCCCGAGGCTAAGTTGTACTTTTCCCCAGAATAGTGAAGAGACCTGAGAGGGTGGGGGGGCTATGTAAAGGGACTCCAAGGACCAGCATGCTGTGGGACCCCTACTCCAAATGTGCAGGAACCCCAAAAACAACGAGCCACCTAAGAGTTGAGAGACTGGAGTGATGTCTGGACTTGAGGAGCCGAGTGCTGAGCCTGCAGAGATGCGGAACACCTTCAGAGTCCCTCTCGCCCTGACCATGGGAGTCGTCCCCGGCGGTGAGACCGAGCCGACTGGGCCGGGAGGGGCAACAACGGAAGGGCTCACCACGCCCTAAGAGCTCCCACGAGGACCGAATCCCCCAGCTCTGCCCCTAGTGGACAAAGCTGCGCATATCCTCCTCCTCTGAGTCGCCCTGGGAGAGGTGACGGGGGACTGCAGCCCCGTCTTTTAAATTAAATAAAGATCTAAAAAATTTAAAACTCAGCTTGGGCTGATCTCAAGCATCGGCAAACCAAGGCTCTTTTATGAACACTGCAGGGGTTCCTGTTTCTTCCTCGGAAGTGGTGGGAACAGCCACCTGATTGATCTCTAAAGGAGAAGTAGCTTTCAATATTTATTTGGCCAAGATGCTCTTGATGATCCCAGAGTTGATCAAAATAACAAAAAGAACAAGCAAAACTGAAAATACAGACTTTAGTATGGATCTGACCCAGTCTGAGAGTTCCCATCCTTGGAAAAGTCCGTCCATTCAGTCTGCTGTTTCCTGCTTGATGTCCTGGACCATCTGTTGCATCTTTCCATTGATTTTGTGGACATTCTCAGTCTTGGATGACCGGTTCAGTCAACAAAGAGCCTCAAACTCCTCAAACCAATGATTATGTAGCATGTCACGGACATATTTTATGAAAAATCCTTTTGCTAGGATTTTTCTCCTGAGAAGCTGAGAGGCCTCAGAAATGAAATGTAAACAATAATTATCTGCTGTTGGGGAATGCAACAGGTGCATCTTTGATTGGACTCATGTGGTTGTTTTTATTAATGGCCAATCATGGTCCAGCTGTCTTGGACTCTGGTCAGTCACAAGATTTTATCATCATTTCTTTCAATTCCTTTCAAGCCTTCTGATGAAATCTTTTCTTCTATTTTTTAGTATAGTTTTAATATATCATTGTCTTTTAATATAATATATATCATAAAATAATAATCAACCTTCTGAAACATGGAATCAAGATTCTCATCTCTTCCCATGTCAGGGTTGCCTTCAAATTCCACATTACTAGGAGAAAAAAAATCAATTGCGGCACCATTCTGTAGAGTGTCTTGCCTTGTTGTTTGGTTGTCTGCAAGGAGGTCAGAAAGTAAAACAAGTGTAAGTAGACACAGTGCTTAATTAGATTTTGCAAGAAGAGAACTAGAAAAGACTGATATTTTGTAAAACAGAGTTTATATAGAAGAGATGAATGAGATGAATTAGTTAATGAGACTTATGAGATTTATGAGACTTCAGTTGGTACTGCAGTAAGTCTTTACTGGAAACAATCTGCTGAAAGGATTTAAAGTTCTCTGTAACAAACAGAATAGCCTGCCTTTGTGGGCGATTTTGGGGAGCCTTTGGTGCATCAAGAGGCTGGCACGCTGTGTGAGGTGACAATGGCAGTCTCCTGGGCACCGGGACAGCTCTGTCTGCCCCGTCTCCCCAGGGAACACGGGAATGGCCTGTGGGCAAAAGCTGGATGTGCAGGTATTATTGCAGTGCGGTGTTTATGAGAAACACTAGTATTGCTGTTTTGCTGTTCTAATAGGAAGATAAATGGGATAGAGTTTTTGTATGCTGATATATCTTTTTGTTTTAAGAAATCACCCAGAATGACAAAGAGACTGTGAGATCAGACCGCCCTCTGGTCTTGGCCCTTGAAAAGGAAAACAAGGCAAAGAGAAAGCAAATCAAACATGTTGTTCAGCATGCAGCATAAGATAGCAACGTATGAAATCAGGCAAGGATTATCACGCTGAAATGCAAAGCAATCACAATTTGCAAAACTAATACATATGATTTGCTAAAGGCTCTTCCCAAGGTAAGGGAGGAAGGGTAAAGATGACCTCCCCAAAAGGGAAGAATTTTTGTCGGCACAAGGGTCATATATTCAGTTTTAAATAAAGCTTTAGTACCTGTGGAGAATGTTTATGTTGTAGTGTGGGGAATGAACAACTGGCCAATCTGAGAAGGCATACTTTTGCAAACCTTTAAAGTAACGTGTATTATGCGTACCTAAAAGCTTTTGTACAATTCGCTCAATTTGCTAAACATTCTCAAATGAGAAAGGTTACTCTGGAGGCAAATAATATAAAGATGTTAGGCTTAACATTAACAGACACCGAAATGAAGAAAGACATTAGTAAGGAGATATTAGAATAAGTAAATAAGTGTTTTCAAGGGTATGGGCCTCTGCTGTACCAGGGAGAGTGAAAGATGCTCCCCCATGGGATGCTCCCCCATAAAGCTTAATGAAAGAACACAACCAGTGAGAACTGAGTAGTACCCTCAAAGGGAAGGTAAGGAAGGAATCAGTCCAATAACTGATAGTACTGGATTAAGGGCTGTCAATAAGATAACACAGAATTTGTACCCTGTGGTAGCAAATCCATAGACCTTACTAACTTGTTTAATACCTGAGCTAACCTGGTTCACTGTTTTAGGCCTAAGAGATGCCTTCTTTTGCCTCCCTATCCACGAAGCCAGCCAGAACATTTTTGCATTCAAACACAAGCTCACATAGTCCATGTGCCTGAAGGCTTCAAAATTCCCCACTCCGACTGGAGAACAGCTTGCAAAGACACAGAGTCCCGGGAAGCTCCACAAGAGGAAAGGAGGCTGTTGCAGTATGTGGATGATCTTCAAGTAGCCACTCGGACGAGGGAAGCGAGAGAAGCCTGGACGGTAAGCCTTTTGAATTTCCTAGGGCTCCAAGGACGCAGAGTCTCAAAAAGGCACAGGTAGTGAAACAGAAGGTAATCTACCTGGGGTAAGAAGTGAGTGCTGAGCAGCAGACTTTAGGGCAGGGAAGGGGAAGCCCTATGCCAAACCCTGAACCCCAGACAACGAAAGAACTCTGAACCTTCTTAGGCATGGCAGGGTAGTGCCAGCTGTGGGTTTATAATTATGGACTGTTCACCAGACCCCTCTATGCTCTTATTGCCAATGGAAACTGAGATCTCCAGTGGACAAAAGACGCCCCACGGGCATTTCACCAGCTAGAGAGTGCCCTCATGTCGGCTCCAGCTTTGTAACTTCCAGATGTAAGTAAAGCATTCTTTCTATTTTTCCACGAAAGGAATTGCCCTGGGAATATTGGCTCAGGACTTGGGTCCATACCAGAGGGTAGTTGCTTACTTCTCCAAGAAACTAGATGCAACAGCCAAAGGATGGCCAGGTTGCCTCAGAGCTGTAGCAGCAGTTGTGCTGAATATTCAAGAGGCACGCAAGTTTACCCTGGGACAAAAATGACTGTGCTAGTGTCCCACACAATGTCCGCAGTACTGGAAGTAAAGGGTGGCCACTGGCTTTTCAGCACAGAGGTTTCTGAAATACCAGGCCATCATGGTAGAGCAAGATGATAGAGAGATAGTGGTGACTAATATTGTCAACCCAGCTTCTTTTCTCAGTGGAATCAAGGAGAAGCAGTGCACCATAGTTGCCTAGAGACCATTGAAGCTACCTACTCCAGCCGCCCAGACTTAAAGGACACTCCTTTGGACGATGCAGAGACCTGGTTCACTGACAAGAAAGAGACATTGCAAAGTTCACAGCGACTACCTGCAGAGAGGTAATAGAGTCTGGACCCTTGCCAACAGGTACCTCTGCACAGGATGCTGAGATAAATGCATAGACCCATGCCTTAGAAACAGCAAAAAGCATTCAGAGTTGTGCATGCACATGGAGCCATCTGGAAGGAGAGGGGACTGCTGACCTCACAGGGAAAGAAGAGACAATTCAGCTGCCAGAAGCAGTTCAGCTACCTGAAAAAGCATATTAAGGCACATCACAGAGTGAGTTTAAAATTGGAGGAAAGAAATGAGCTGGCGGATGGAGAGGCAAAGAAAGCAGCAAAGGGTGAGGTACAGATTTTCCTCGAAGGTAAGCCATAATACAATAATACTAATCAAAAGAGACACACAACTCCAAGGGGTGGGCTACCATTGAAAGAGAGCTAGTAATCCCTTCCCATTTTCGTGGTTACTAGTGAAGGAAGGGCACTAGAAAACACACTAGGGCCTAACTACTTAAAATCCTTTTATAGAGTATGGCTCCTTTCTCGAAATGACCAAGGCTGCGAGTGATACAGAGTGCATTGAAATGAAGTGTTGACTTTGAAGTAGTAATTTCCACAGGCTTTCTAGAACACACATCTGATTGAAAGAATCGTTGTATCGTTGCCAGGAATTTATATGCCACTATCACTCAGGTGAGCTGATAATGTGATCCTTGCCTCCAGACTAACCTCAAAATACCCCCCCGCGGGCCAAAACTCAATCAGACTGGGAGAGGCCATGGGCCTGTACAGCAGTGGCAAATCAACTTTTCAGAACTCCCAAGGAAAGGGGGGCATCAGTATTTACTGGTATTAATAGATACATTTTCAGGGTGGCCAGAAACATTCCCCACCAGAACTGTCAAAGCTCAAGAGGTGACCAGATCATTTTTACAAGAAATAATACCACGCTTCAGAGTTCCAGCCACAATATCCTCATATAAAGAATCACCTTACATTTCCAAAATAGTGCAACAGATTAGTAGCCATCTGGGCATAGATTAGGAACTTCACACCCCATACCGCCCCCAATCAAGCGGCCAGGTGGAGAGAATGAATAATTTGATTAAGCAGCAAATCATAACACTGGGGCAAGAAGTTAATCTACCCTAGCCCAAGCTCTTCCACTAGCACTATTGCAAATTCAAACTAAACCTTGAGCTAAAGGAATGCTGAATCCTTTTGGAATGCCTTATAGAAGACCATATAGAATACAAGGGTAATGTCCAGAATGTCCACTTACATGGTGGCATTAAGCAAACAGCTCAGAGTAATTGAGAAAGATGAAACATGTGGTTGGAACTCGGAGCAGGGAGTTAGATAGCCTGGGGATGATGTATATGTTAAGTCTCTTACAGAGAAGACTTCGGAACCACAGTGGCAGAGACCACTGCAAGCACTTCTCACCACCTTCACTGCAATCAAAATCAAGGAGCAGAATGCCTGGATCCATCACTCTCGGGTGAAGAAGGCCCAGAAGCCCCTTCAGGAGTGACACCAGGAGACAATGAACTGAGACTAAAACTTACTCAGGTAAAATGAGTATATTGCACTTGGGAGTAGTTCATACTTTAGTTTACAGGATTGTTTTGTATGGAATTATAACTGAAGTTTTAGAACTAGAGAGTACCTCTACCCAAAGCAATGCTGAATGGCCTTGGTCCCTGGCATTTAATCAGTATACTGGATCCATGGGAAAACCTTCTGAGATAAAAGATTTAAACATATCTACTGTAGTAATCCACGAGAATCAGGTATGTGAGGAGCAAGAATAGCAGGAACAGGAACTGTGAACACTTCAAGGAATCTGAGGAGAAGAAATCAAAGTAAAGTGCTGGGTCATCAATAGGATGGCTTATGAGCGACCAGATGTAATTAGTGTCTGAACCTCCCCTGGTGTATATGAACACCAGGAAGTCTGTGATAACCTAAGTGAATCAGACTGTTGGTGTAATTTCATCCTGATACAGCCTGTAGAAGTGACCTGCCTTTGAGCTCGAGTTACTGTCAGACTTTCATTTGAATTCAAAGTGGACACTGAACTTTTTACCACAGCAGGGCCTTATACACCCCATACTAGTTCAGACTCTACCCAAACTCCAAACTTGAACCTAACGTAGTAAAGAATGTGACTGAACAACAGCTATTATTCAATCCAGAATGGTCTCTCGAACGTGTGGAGTTGATAATGCAAATTAACATCTCAAAAACCCAACCAGCCTGCTCCTCCTTCCTAAAAACTTCCTTTGAGGGCTGGACAACATGGTCACAAAAACAGGCATATCTCAGGAGCAGAACAAGAAAGGAAGGAGCCAGCTCTCCTGGTGCCTAAAACCAGGAACACCAAGAAATCAGTTTCCTTAGGTCATTTTCTAAGCTGGTTGGCTGAACACCCAGGCAATGGCTGGTAAAGGGCGCTGAACTGCAGGTGGTGAATTAACCCAAGCAAGGAAGGTGATTTTCCTTATTTATAGCTGTCCCTTTTCCTACTGAGATTTGGATCAGTGATTGTCCCAGTCTGAGGCAGTTGGATTCTGCTTAAAAGAGGTAGAGAGAGACCCCCCGCTCTCAGAGCTCAGCAGCAGGCTGTAGGATTTTGAGCATCACTTTGGTGCTGAGTGTTTCAACTAGCAGAAACCTGATCCCAGTTTCTTCTGAGGCACTGCAATGAATTTAGGCTCTTCTCTCAGATTCCCCTTCATTTTTATTCTCATCTGTTTGAAAAATACTGTTATCTTCTGCCCTGAACACAGTCCACAGCTTTATCTTAGCTAGGGGCAAGGTGGGTGAGGTTTTGTAGACCAGGAGAGACATTCCTGCTTGCCACACATCTGGGAAATCAGGTGCTTTGGAGGAGGAAGGAGAGGTTAGATTCCCTGAGGTCTCTACATTTCAGAACAAACATCTGCCTCAAGTATGACCTAAATCTCTGTCAGATACACTTGTGAAGTGTGTCTGAATTTGCAGTGTGAGCCCAGCACATCCCTCTGGCAGGGAGGGATGGTCATGGACAGAAAGCAGTTCCTGTTCCCCATAACAAACATCTAACTGGCATATTAGGGACAAGATTAGGAGTTTTAAATGGAATTGATTCAGAAATACTGATGAATAAACTGGCTGCTGCAGCAGGTAGCCTAACAAAATTGAAGCAGCCTTTATAGTAATCTCTATTGGCATTAGGAACTAGCCAGTGACAGATTTCAAAAGTACTGCCAAAGTAAGGAAGTATGAAAAGGCCGGGGACCAAGACCACAAGTTGATAGTAGAAGCACTTAGTATAGTTCAAGATAATGTGTCTTTCTTTAGCTTTCAGTTGTATACAAGCACAGTTATGGATACAAGCAACAGCAGCTCTGATCATATGGGAAAGGGGTGAAGGTAATTTTCCAGCTGAAATTCAAGAAATTGTGTGGGATAATGCAATTGATATTGAAAGGAAGTTTCAATCCTGGTGGACTATGGTGAATTTCACCTATGATCCTGTTTCTAATGTGGCCACTGCCTTTGTGCTTACCATACGTAATGCCACTGTTTATGTTATCCATCCCATCATTGCCCTAAGATTAAACCATGAAAAAACAACACTCTATCCTTCAGAACATAGAGTGTGGGCACGAAAAGATTAATGGAAAGTGGCAGACAGTAAACTTAGAATCCTGCATTACTAGAGAACAAATGGGATTCATTTGTGAAAGCAATGCTATTAATGCCCAAGATGTGTTTGGACACTGAACAGAGTAGTTGCCACTTTGAAATTCATCCAGTCACTGACCAGAAATCTGTGCTCGTATATACTGGAAAAGGGTGTATGCTTGAGAACTGCTTGTGCTGCTGTACAGATTGATAGCAATGATGTTATTTTGTCTCGTAGAAACCATTCTAATCTCTGTATTTGTAATTTTGTTAAGATTATTGGGTGTGATTTGTGGTATTTGGTACCAGTAACATCCCACCAGCTGATTACAGCCAATTACCAATGTATAACAGACTACTACCTACCCCTATTGGGATGAACCTTACATTGGTAAAACAATTAATTAAGCACCAAGACCTACTGGAAGTCTTGAAAGAAATCCAAGAAAGTGGAAAGAAAACCTTAATTACTGTCCAACATGATGCAAAGGAGATAACCAGAGTTCTACAAAGAATAAAACAAAATATGGATCATCATTGGTGAGATGTGATCTTTGGGTGGTCACCAACTGCAAATGGAATCTTTAATAAGTTGTGCCACCCCATTGTAGTTTTACTAATTTTAGTTGAGATAAGCTTATCTATTATATTGTTAATTTGGAACTGGAGAATACTACAACGAATGGCTGTACTAACCTCTTTATCAAACGTACAAAGTGAAGCATTAGAAGACACTTATTGTCATGAAGGTTTTCATTAAGTAAAAGAATTTACTTATTTCCTAGGAAAGGGGGGAATGAGACAGAGTAGAGATCCATTCTGAATTAGGTGAAGTGTCTAACAATGGTGAAAAGTCTGTGAGGCCAAAGCTGAAGGAAAACTCACATGCCGAGACAGCAAGGAGACAGAGAAAGAAAAACAGAAAAGACCACGAGGTCAATTTGCCCCGACCTAGGAATTCCTTTGATAAAGAAGAACTGGCGATAAATGTCACGCGGAATGAATATGTATGAACCTATTGTGAAACTGTATGCATATGCATTTGGAAGGGGGATAAAAGGAGACCTGAATCTTCAGGGGTACACATGCCTTTTGAGAATTTTACCCGTATGCGTCCGGTGCCGTAAATAAACATACCGAGCTTTACAACTTTATAAAAAGTTGTGAGGTTTCTTCTTTTCTCCGCAAAACACAGACCGTGCAAAAAACCAAAGACCAACCATGAGGCCGATCCTGACACAGCCCAGCCGCAGCTCTGGGCCACAAGTTACTGGCGGGTCAGTGTCCTGGTTCAGGAGAGACCTCCCAAAGGGGCTCCTCTAGGAAAGCAGATTCCATCAGCCCCTCCCCCCAACTGGTCTGGGAGAAAATACCTCCTTGGAGAAAAGTGGAAAAAAACTATTTATTAAACAATAAACCCTAAGCAATATTAAACAATAAAACCCCTTGCTGCTCCAAAAGAAATTACAAACTCAGAAAGTGCCCTCCCCAGGTTGCAGTTCAGCTCGCTCAGTCTCTCATCAGTCCCTCTGGTGCTGGAAATGACGCGGGCCAGGCCCAGCCCAGTGGGCCACAGATGTGAGCTGCCGGTGCTCCCCTGGGTGTTCAGTCCAGGGCAGGTTTAAACAGGTCCAAAGAAAAAGGAAAAAAACCCCACAGTCCAGGGAACTTCTTTGCCTCAGCTAGCTAAACTAACTAAAAGCAAAGGAGAGCTCTGTCTCACTGTCTGTCCATCCGCAGACAATATGGTCCAGGAGCAGGAATGTGTAGAAGTGAGTGCAGTTTATGAAAACAAACTGTGTGTTTCTTCTCTCCCCCGTTCACTCTCTGGAACAAGTCTTAAAGGTGCAAAACTTATTATTCAGCATAAACAGAACAAGATGATTGGGGATAAAAACATCATATAGTCAACCTAAGACAGTCAGGTAGGCCTCCAGCGTGATGTTAACTTTTTCAGTGCTTCAATCCTCCCTCGAGTGAGAGAAAGGAACAAGATGCAAGCATGTAAAGGAACAGCATGAAGACATTGAAGTCAGTACGGAAGAAGTCAAGTCCCAGATGGGAAGGGGAGGAGATGCCTTGTTTTTGGAGCTGAAATCCTCTTGTAAGCTTTGGAGAAAAGACTTTTTCTTTATAACACATGAAACTATGGGGAGATGAAAGTGTTCAAATTGATATCAAGCAAAAGCCTCCATGCTAAGCTAAGCAGATGTTGAAATAGCTGTGAACCCATGAAAAGTTTGAACAGAGGAAGAGAGAAGAGTAGTCCTGTGCTTCTAGGAGAAGAAGAGGATCTCTGTTCCCAGGGATGAAGATGATTTTAGAAATAGATAATGAGAACTTTTGCCTTTGAACAGCTCATCTTTAAAACAATACCCCATAAGTCGACATGGCCCATCGACAAGCTGTGGGAAGGCTTGTGGAAATGGGAAGGGTTTCACAATGGCAGGGTTTCCTGGATGTCTGCTACTCATGATGAAATTGAGAGCCACGAGAGAACTGTTTTTTCTTCCTGTGGAGAAGTCTCCATAACCTTAACAAGAGGGACTTCTCTCCCTCAGTGAACTGAAGAAAGACTATTTTAGAAGTGGTAAACTGACTGAAAATCTTGGGTGTGGTTTCTTTACATTGTCAGTGGGAAAGACAAGGTTGTGGGGGAAGAAGTGTTTTAGAGGGTTTGTTTTGATTGTTACTGCTTTTTTCCCCCCTTCTAGTTACTTTTAATAAAATCTTCTTTACACCCTTTTAAAGTTTTGAGCCTGCTTTGCCTTGCTCCTAATCCTATCTCATAGCAGGAAGTGAGTGTATTGGTGATTGGCCAGCACTGAACCCGCCACACGCTTTGGTGCGTTGTCCGGGAAAATCTCAAAATTAGGGAAATCTTAAATTGGCAAACCAAAACCACTACAGATGTAAAGTTCAACATTTCCAGCTAATGGACCTTCTCCCGAGATTCAGCTGTTTGGACTTTAAAACAATGATCACTCATTGTGTTTTCCTAAGAGACATTAGACATTGTTATTTGGTTTTCTCATACTGTAAACCCTGTATCAATGATATGATAGAGATTTCTATTATACAGGTAGAGAATCTCTCTGACTATCCTAAGCTAGCATCTGATTGACAACCAGCAAATTGCTAAGGAAACCTCTTGAGCTGTGTTTGTTCTCCTTCCTGCAAAGGGCCCTGCAGGGGACTGGCTTCTTCTTTAAACACAAAAGGGGGACCTGTGGTAGCAGCTCCCTGGTCCGAGTGAGAGAAGCTAGATAAGCTTTCCCATGAGTCAGCCTGGGAAGCTTTAGGGAGCTGGAGAGAAAGAATTCTAAACAATCTACACCTGGTGTTTTGTAATAAGTGTTTTGCCCATAAGGTTGTTTACCAAAGGGTGGTTTCTTTTCTTAATTAGCCAATGGTGGTGGTGTTTTAATTAAAGGACCAATCAGGTCAGGTCCACCTGTAGCAAACTAGGGTATAAAAAGCAATGGGTTTCTTAATAAAGTGAATTAGCCTTCTGTGAATGCCTTGGGAGTTTATGTCATTTATTGCCTGGTCTTGACCCGTTACACCAACACAGGGTGGTGGTAGCAGTCCAATTAAATGGTGGCTGCAATCCTCTTGAAGTGATAAATGGGGTTTTCTTGAAATGGTGATCTTGTTGAAGGGTCTGGTCTTCCTCTGAAGGTCCAGTAGTAGTTATGTAGCTCTTGTCCTCTGGGAATCCAGTAGATACGGCTGCCCTTAGTGTTTCAAACCTCAGATTACATCCAGGTAGGAAAGCTTGGTTCCTCCCACTGGATGGAGCATCTCACAATGGGATGATCTAATTGTATGAATCACGCAGTGAGACTTGATGGCCCATTAACAGAAGATATTCCCCTGGAGGGAGTTATCAGGGATGGGGCATGGAAGAGATAAAGAACACTGCCTCACTTGGTTTTAACAGCTTATGGAGATGGTAATAGAATACATACTTTTGGTTACCTTACACTGTAACCTAAGACACCCTATTAAATGGTCTTTATCTCAACCCATGAGTTTTCTCACTTTTACCCTTCCAAATTGCTCCATTATCCTACTGGTGGTGGAGTGAACAAGTGGCTATAAGGGGCATGGCTACTGGCTGGGGTTAAACCAGAACACCTGGTTAGTTCTGGAATTGGAAAGAAATCACTGACACTCTTTGTGTTGGGGCATTACAGCTTGTGATTCATGGCCCCACTCCAGCAGCTGACACCAAGACCCTCACTCACTTTACTCACACTGGCTCCCCAATGTGATGGTGGTCACAAGGGTTGCAGGTGAAGAGAGAGACGAGAATGTTGACCTCATGTTCAGAAGGCTAGATTTATTAATTTATGATATATATATTACATTATACTATACTAAAAGAATAGAAGGAAAAGTTCTCAGAAGGCTAGCTAAGCTAAGAATGGAAAAGAATGAATAACAAAGGTCTGTGTCTCAGCAGAGAGTGAGAGCCAGCTCTGCCGTGAGTGGTCAGTAAATCGAAACATCCACAGGAGACCAATCACGGATCCACCTGTTGCATTCCACAGCAGCAGATAACCATTGTTTACATTTGTTGCTGAAACTTCTCAGCTTCAGCAGGAAAAATCCTAACAAAAGGATTTTAATGAAAAGATGTCTGTGACATCACCTTTTAAATTTAGTTAATTAAAAAGAAAAGTGTTTGTAATTTTCTCTGCTGTGCACATGCAGAGGAAAGAACAAACACTTGACAGTTTATCTGTTGCCAATCAAAACCTCACTCAAGTGCTGGTGGGGAATGAACAGGGAATTTCTTCACCTGCAGAACATAAAATTGTATCATATCACTAAAACAATCTTACAATATAAGAAAATGCAAAAACAATGCAAAGAAAGTCCAAGTCCAAACAGCTGAGTTCCAGGAAAAAGTCCATGGACTGAAGATGTTCCTCTTTGCCATCTCTGAAAGTCCTTTTTTGTCCTGCAACAGGCTTGCTGCAGAAAAGTCCATCAATAGTCCATTGACAGTCACAAAACAATTTCAAACAATTTTGAGACAACTTCTGGAATGTCCTGGCCACAGTCCTTTTGAACAACTTGGGCTGAACCTAATTTTTGGCCCTTCAATGATTCAGAGCTGCTGCCAGCTATTTCAACTCTTTTAATTTAATTTAATTTTTTTTTTCTTCGATCGAAAAGAGCAGCAGCAGCAGAGCATCCCAAGACCCAAGAGAGGCCCTGGGGGGCCCTGGCCCACAGAAAGGCAGCCCAGGGCCGGAAGGGGAAAGCAAAACCCCCAAAGCCATCAAGAGGCCGGGAGGTGGCCTTGGCCCAGGGACCCGAGCCAAACCGTCCAGACCCAACCTGCCAGGCAGGCTCTGCATTCCCATAGCCTGGCACCACCCTGCCAGCACAATGGCAGAACGGGTAACCAAACACTTCCTTTCCACAAAATCACCAAGGCATGCCAGCAGCAGGGAAATAGAAGACATCCTAAGAACCCTCATCTCGGGTCTAGGAATGTTTGTTCTCCACTGCAAGCAAACCATGATCGCTTCCTGCTGTGCCCTCTGCCTATGCAATGCAAGTGCAGAAGATGTCTCCCATCTGCCTCATGGCATCACCCCCTCCGGGCTGGGGACCAAAGGCAGAACTTTCGGGACCCACCTGCCCCTCGTCGCTGGGGCGCGTGAGGGGCGGCAGAGATGGCAACCTCCAAGGGGCAATCCCCGACCAAACACCCCCCAACCCGCCGAGAATGCTGATTTTGAACGCAGGCAGACGGGCTGCACCCACAGCCAGCTGGCGAGCCACGCCTCCTCCACGGGAAGAGAGGCCAGCCGCCGGGGCCGCTGCTGCAAGGACAAACGGCTCGGGATGGTCCAAGCTCCAACATGCCGCCGGTTCCAGGGCAGCCTCAGATGCAGACACGGAGGACAAAGTCCCCGACGGCAGCAGAACTGCCGGGGCAGCCGGTGGAGGCGGCAGGGTTGGAGAGAATGCGTCCCCCGCTGAGCGGGAAGCAGCAGCCGTGTTGTCGTCGCCTAGCAACAGCGGCTCAGCAGCGGGAAACAGTGTTTCTGAGCTCGCAGGCGGGGAAGCTGCGTCCACAGGCTCTGCTGGAGGGACCGCCACGGGAGAGGCCACGCGAGGAAGTGCCCGCACCAGCGGGGCGGGTTGAGGCAGTGCTCGCGAGGCTGGCCGGGGCGGTGCTCATGGCGCCGGCTGGGGTGGCACCGCCCACTCTTCACTCCCTGGAGAGAGAGAAGGGGGAGAGAAAGACCGCTCCATCTGAGCATGATCTGAAGATACAGAGAAAAAACTTTTTCGGCTCCGGGCAAAATTTTGGCCCCCTGCCCAGATGCAGGGAGGCTGGGAAGCAGCAGATTGTCCCCCTCCAAAGGGTCTTCTCCCGCGGGAGTCGGGGGAAATGGGGCGAGCCCGTTGCAGTTAGCAATCCAGGGAAAAACAGCTGCTCTCCGCTTTAAGACTGGAAAGAGCATTCTAAATGCTGGATAAATCCGGAGGTATCCAAACCCACGGTCCAAAACGCATTGGAAAATGGAGTCCATGCACTCCCATACGAACACATCCAGGGCATACAGCACATTCGTAAAGAACCCAAAAAGCTTTACCCATCGAAAAAACTAATAGAAATCTGTCTCCAACAGGAGAATTCTGTCCTCTTCACCCCATTTTTGCCAGAGGGCAATAAGTTTCTCCTCTGAAGGGGAGAATGGAACCTCTTCCTCTATGGGAGAAGTCCTCCACATCCGCAGCCACAAACTACCAAGGGCCGCATTTTCATGAAGGGAAAAGCCAACAGTACCTGACATAGTCCAGCATGCTCTGGCCATCTGCACGGTGCTGCTAGGCTCTACAAAGATCTTCCTGGAGGCTTTTCAGAAGGTTCTCTTTGTGGTCAGCCTTGCTGTGAACTCTGTCCAAATCAGGATCTTCAGTTCTTCAGCTCCTGGCTAGAATCCACTTGTGTGGTCACTTGTGAAGCAACCATCAATGCCACACATTCGGGGTTTACCCAGTGCAGCACATGCTCCTCTGGAGGTCTCACCAAGTGATGATTTGCTCTTCAGGCGAGGGGTCACCAATTGATGATTTGTCCTCCTCAGTCACTCAGGGTTCACCAATTGTGATGGTGGTCACAAGGGTTGCAGGTGAAGAGAGAAACGAGAATGCTGACCTCATGTTCAGAAGGCTGTATTTATTATTTTATGATATATATACTACATTATACTATACTAAAAAGAATAGAAGGAAAAGTTCTCAGAAGGCTAGCTAAGCTAAGAATAGAGAAGAATGAATAAAAAAGGTCTGTGTCTCAGCAGAGAGTGAGAGCCAGCTCTGCCGTGAGTGGTCAGTAAATCCAAACATCCACAGGAGACCAGTCACAGATCCACCTGTTGCATTCCACAGCAGCAGATAACCATTGTTTACACTTTGTTGCTGAAACTTCTCAGCTTCAGCAGGAAAAATCCTAACGAAAGAATTTTAATGAAAAGATGTCTCTGACATCCCCAACACACACTGGACTTGTTCCAGTGGCTGGAATTGAGATCCTCACCTGCTCTAGTTGCCAGTACCATCACCCCCCTTCTGAGTTCAATTGCTGGCCCTGAATGCACTTGCACCAGTCTCCCCTCCTCCAGTATCTGGAATCCCAGACACACACTCCTAAGATCCAAGGATACACAGACCTAAGACCCATGGCCCCTCAAAATCCTAATTCTGAGAGTTCCATCCACTCCAGTTGCTAAACCTAAGACTCCCATTCATTTCAGCTGCTGACACCACAGGCCATGGGGTGCCTACACCCCTGGTCTGACTCCATTTGCTGGCACCAAACTCACTCATGTCCATCTCACCAGTAGCTAGCACTTAGTCCTTGCAGCACAATACATGCAAGGTAGACAGAGAGACAGCTAAGAAAGGACTTAATAAGAAAATAATACAGACTGGTGATCAGACACAGGGCTTTTCAGACAAGTGCACTGACCAACAATGGTTTACATGTGACTGGCCCTCTTATATCCCTTCCTCTCTATTTCTCCCCTTTGTTCTTTTCCTAACCCTTTCCCTTAAGCATTCTTTAATAAGTTGTGCATAGTCCCACAACACCCTCTAAAAATATCCCATCAATCAGTGATTGAAAACTTCTTTTGGTCTTTGGTGTGGTCTCTGTTATCCCTTTTCTATCAGATTTGTTTCTGTGTGATCTTTACCTCTTTCCCTTTTAATTATCATCTGGTTAGCATTGAAAAGGTCCTTGTTTGGGTAACCTTAATAAAACAGATGCTCTTATGTTCCACATAGCCTTACACACATCTCCTCATTTCAAAAAACAAACATCTAATGGTGGATAAGCATAATCTTACTAAGAGAAAGTTATTGTCCTTTTTAAGATGAGGTGAGACAGAATGGAAATTTTCCAGAGTAGAAATCCATTTTGATTTAGGTGAAATGTACATCTTTAAGTCTGTAGCTTGCTGTTTAGTCTGACTGCCTGTTCTTGCAAAAAACCTATGCTCGGAGAAACTGCTTCAGCCAAAGGACAAGAGATAACGGGGGGGGGGGGGGGGGGGGGGGGGGGGGCGGGCAGACAGAGCAGGGCAACCTGACCCAGGAGTTCTTTCTCATAAAGAAGAATTAGCGGTCAATGTCACGCGAAATCAGTAGAATATGTATGAACCTATTGTGAAATTGCATGCATATGTATTTGAGAGGGAGATAAAAAGGGATTGTGAGTTCCCAGAGGTACGCATGTCATGTTAGGGGAATTGTCCCCTACATGCGTCCAGCGCTGTAATAAACATACTGGCTTTACAACTTTCACAAAAGTTGTGGAGTTTGTTTGCTTCCGCAAATCGGGGAAAACCCCTCCTTTTAAAGGCTACTTCTTCCACATGTCAAACTATTTTACTTACTAGGAAGTGATATTTTTGAGTGCAGTATCCTCACAAAATTACATTATGAAAGTTGGAGATTACTGGAAGGTAGGTTATAGCACAGATTCCCTTTTAACCCTACAAGCAACATGTCAGAGACCCACAAAATCAATTTCTACTTATGTATTCAGACTGTAGGACTTGTTTAGATGGCAAAAGAGCTGTTACAACTTAGAAAATACCTCACATCTGAGATATATTGTGCTAAAAAATTATTTTTAAGACTTGATTTAACCTCCTGGATTTCTTCTAAAAGGAATTCACATCTGTAGTGAAGTACTTCAGCTGTTTTGTCCATGTTTTGAGGAGACACCGCTTTTCAAAGAGGTCTGAGAAACTGTTTAAAGTAAACCATGCTGCTTGCATGGATGTATATGACCTGAAATTGCTCTTCTCTGACAACCTGTGCTTTTGATGGATGAAAATATAATGCCGGAGATTAATATATTTGATATTTTTAAATCAAACCAAGCCATTTTACCTATAAATGCTTTAGTTTTATATTTTATTACTCTTCTCATCATTCTGGGGTATGTTAAATATTATCATTTGGGTTCTGTTATGGTCTCAACAATTCTGTCATTTCATTAACATCTTCATTAAAAACACTTTGTGTTGGAAGGGACCTTAAAGGTCATCCAGTTTCAATTTCCCTGCTGTGGGCAGGGACACTTTTCACTAGACCAGATTGTTCAAAGCCCCATCCAACCTGGCCTTGAACACTTCCAGGGATGAGACAGACATGACTTCTTTGGGAAATGTGTGACAGTGTCTCACCACCCTCACAGGGAAGAATTTCTTTATAGAATCACACAATCAATTAGATTGAAAAAGACCTCTGAGATCACTGAGTCCAACCTAAGACCTAACACCACCTTGTCAACTAGACAATGGCATTATTGCCACATCCACTTTTTTCTTAAACACCTCCAGGGACAATGACTCCACTGATGCCTTGGAGACACTACCTAGAACAGAGACTAGACAGTTAGAAAATAAAGTCAGTATTTTTTGAAAGTCCTTCAAAGGGTGCACCTTGGGCGGTGCAGGAGCCTCGCAGAAGCTACACCCAAGATGAACAATAGTCACCAATTTTCCAGACATATAAGTTTGGTCTATTTCTATATCAGAGGTTAATTGTTCAATTACAGCTTCAGCTAATGAAGTAACATTCATTTGATTCACTTTTGTTTATACTTTTTAGGCCTGAGGCTGAGATGACCTGGGCTCCCATCTGGGAAAGGATTGTTTTGTCTGACCAAAATATGAAGAGAACTTACTAACACTCTATATGAAGTTCAGAGTTATACACTAATGCAGTACAGGATCTGAAAAATATAAAAGCTAAAACTTAAGGCATCATTCCCCCCCTTCAGAGGCTTGACAAGGCCTCTACCTTGTTGAGTCTCTATTCTAAATGGCTACTAATAATATGTATTTAATAACAGCAAATATCTAACAACAGTAGTGTTTTGCAGTCAGCTATCATGCAAAGAAGAATTATTATAACTATTATGAACAGTTTTTTAGGCACAGAAGAATCATTTAAATCACGTTCTTGTCCGCGTCAGTCTGTTTTTACATTTGTTTCAGGAGCAGAAGCCTTCTTAACTCTGGTGTTTTGCGGAGATAGCCAAAAACTCCACAACCTTGTGAAAGTTGTAAAGCTGGTATGTTTATTATTATAACACTGGACGCATGCGGAGATCACTCTCCTTAAAAGACATGCGTACCTCTGGGAACTTCAGGTCCCTTTTTATCTCCCTCTCAAATACATATGCATACAATTTCACAATAGGTTCATACATATTAATTTTTACTAATTTGGCGTGACATTTGCCGCTAGTTCTTTTTTATCACAAAGAATTCCTAGGTCAGGTTGACCGGCTCTCACAGCAATCTCTCTGTCTCTCTCTCTCTCTCACCCTGTCTCCCCTTCCCTTATCTCTGTCCTTCATTGAATCAGTATCCCTGAGCCTAGGCCTTGCAGTCAGGCTAAACAGCTATGTTTTCTTAACCACAGACTCAAAGATGTACATTTCACCTAAATCAAAATGGATTTCTACTCTGGAGAATTTCTACTATGTCTCATTTCCCCACTTTTCTAGAAAATAAGTAAATTCATTTTACTTAATGCAAACCCCTATGACAAGAAGTGCCTCTTAATGCTTTACCATGTATGTTTGATAAGGAGGTTAGCACAGCTACTCGGTGTAGTATTCTCCAATTGCAAATTAGCAATATAAAGGATAACCCGAAACCTATTCCAACTAATGTTAATAAAACTACAATGGGATGAAACAAGTTATTAAAGATCCCATTTGCAGTTGGTGACCACCCAAAGATCACATCCCACCAGTGATGATCTGCATTTTGTTTTATTCTCTGTAGAATTCTGGTTATTTCTTGTGTATCATGTTGGACAGTAATTAAGGTTTTCTTTCCGCTTTCTTGGATTTCTTTCAAGATCCCCAGTAGGTCTTGGTGCTTAATTAATTGTTTTACCAATGTAAGGTCCATCCCAATAGGGGTAGGTGATAGTTTGTGATACACTGTATAATTGGTTTTAATCAGCTGGTGGGATGTCACGGGGGCCAAGTACAAGAAATCACACCCAATAATTTTAACAAAATTACAAATAAAATAAGTAGAATGACTTCTGCTAGACATGATAACATCATTGCTATCAATTTTTACAGCAGCACAGGCAGTTCTCAGGCACACACAACCTTTTCCAGTATATACGAGCACAGTTTTCTGGTCAGTGACTGGATGAATTTCAAAGTGGCAACTACTCTGTTCAGTGTCTAGAGACACATCTTGGGCATTAATAGTATTGCCTTCACAAATGAATCCCATCGGTTCTCTAGTAATGCAGGCTTCTAAGTTTACTGTTTGCCACTTTCCATTCACCTTCCATGACCACACTCTATGTTCTAAAGGGTAGAGTACTGTTTTTACATGGTTTAATCCTAGTGCTGTTTTGCGGAGAAAAGAAGAAACTTCACAACTTCATAAAAGTCGTAAAGTGGTATGTATGTTTTTTATTGCAGCGCTGGACGCATGCTGAGATTTCTCTTCCGAAAAGACATGCGTACCTCTGAGGACGTCAGATCTCCTTTTATCTCCCCTTCCAAATACATATGCATACAGTTTCACAATAGGTTCATACATATTCATTCCGTGTGACATTTATCACCAGTTCCACTTTATCAAAAAGAATTCCTAGGTCAGGGCAGACTGGCCTTGTAACCGTTTCTGGTTTTTTTTTTCTGTTTCCTCACTATCTCTGTCCTGCAGTTTTTCCCTTCAGCTTTGGCCTTACAGACTTTTCACCCCTCCTAGATACTTCACCTAATTCAGAATGGATTTTTACTCTGGGGGATTTTTCACTCTGTCTCATTCCCCCCTTTCCCAGGAAATAAGTAAATTCTTTTACTTAATGCAAACCCTTATGACAATAAGTGTCTCTTAATGTTTTACCATGTACGTTTGATAAAGAGGTTAGTACAGCCATTCGTTGTAGCATTCTCCAGTTCCAAATTAGCAATATAATAGATAATCCTAAGCTTATCCCAACTAATATTAAGAAAACTACAATGGGATGACACAACTTATTAAAGATTCCATTTGCAGTTGGTGACCACCCAAAGATCACATCCCACCAGTGATGATCCACATTTTTTTGAACTCTTTGTAGAACTCTGGTTATTCCTTTTGTATCATGGTGGACAGTAATTAGGGTTTTCTTTCCACTTTCTTGGATTTCCTTCAAGATCTCCAGTAGGTCTTGGTGCTTAATTAATTGTTTTACTAATGTAACGGTCATCCCTGTTGCGGTGTGTTTTAAACTTCCGGGTCCCTTCCCCAGGTGTGCCAATACCCCCTTCCCCTTCCCCCCTCGCCCCCTGCTGGGCTGTCAATCAGTTTTAACATTCCAGCAAGGCGTCGTGTGGTTGGTCAAGTTCAAAAGATGCCCCTATACCCAGAGGTCATTGGCCTGTCTAGGTGTCATCCTCCCCTGAGACCCTGCCCCTCTCACCTGGTTGGTAGCTGACCTGCCCCTTCCCTCCCCCTTCCCCGGGAGCTTAAAAAGGTAATCAGACGATGCGGTCGGCATTCTGTTGGAGCTGCTTCCAAGATTCAGACCTGTGTGACCATGGAATAAAGCTCTGGATATAACCCTCCAGCAGAATCCATCTCCTTTTCCTCCTCACCATTCTCCTGAAGCTTTCCTCCTGAGTTAAACCGAGTTCCTATCAAGCCTGGACTTGTTCAGCTGCCCAGCTGCAATCACCAGCAAGCTAAAGGTATCTCTGGGCCAATACACCACAGGTGCCGCCTTTGGCCCAGCAGCAAGGGTCAGACTGGCCCAGGCACAATCTACCTGGTAATATTGGGATTCATATTCCAATATTTGGCATCCCTGGGTGGGCAAAGGGACTCTGCAGCCCCAGATGGACTCTCACTACCTCGGACAGGCTTCTGGCAGCCGTGCACCCACCTGAAAGGGCTTTGGTTGCATCGCTCTCAGCTAGAGACTTTGGGAATATTCCCAGAAGAAGTTTTGCGGGCTGTTTGGCGCCTCTGGAAAGCCCAGCTCCGATTTGGTGAGCAGATTTTCCAGAGGAAGGACAGGGCAGCCTCTCTTGCCCATAGAGAGGTCCTGTTCCGGTGAGGAGACCTGCCTGCCTGGACCCTAGCCAGCTACAGCTTCCATTTCGGGTGAGTATCTCTGCTCTCGGTGGAGCAGAAGCTCAAAAAACAGACTCTGCCGTGAGTTCTGTTCCTTTTTTCGCCTTTGCATTTTTGGCCGTGCACACTCCACACAGGGAATTCATTGTGATCAAGCCTTTAGCTTTTGCCGCGTGTGTTGCTCTCTTTTGGAATTCGCGCCAGTGCGGGAGTGCTCTCTGCCCTTCCCCCGGCTCGGCAGCTCAGTGTGCTCGGCTCTCTATGCAGGGGAGGGGGACTCTGCTCTCTCTCTCTCTCTGTGCGGGGGAGGGGGGCTCTCTACACGTGGCCGGGGGATCTCTCTCGGTGCGGGGTGGGAGGTGTTCTTTGCACATGCGGTGCGGGGGGCCCCTGGTTTTGGCTTGCCACGTGGCGTGGCTGCTCTCTCAGCCCTGCGGGGGAGCTGCATTCCACCGCGGGGGAGGCTGTGTGTCTGCCTCGGCTCGACAGGGCGTGCCCTGCTGCTGCTGCCTGGGAAATTTAAAAGCCGTGTATTTAGCTGCATTGCGAAGCTTTTGTCTGTTCGTTATTGCTTTCCTATCTGTGTTTTTTTTTTAGAAATTGGTAGCTGATTTTGGCTTTGTTTTTGGTCAGGCGGGATTTAGTACTGTGCCTTTTACATCTAACATGGGTTCGAAACTCAGCATTGTACACAGGGGAGTGTATTATAATATTGTTAGCATTTTAGTCCGTGGTAATGTGAAGTTTTCAAAAGGAAAATTGCAACAGTTTATAAGATGGCTTTATCCACACTTCCCAAAAATCTCCCCTGAAGAAATCCACAATATTCAATTCTGGGATAAAGTTGGGAATGAATTGATAACCTTAGGATAATCTGGCAATGCACCCCCAGCTAAATTTGTGTTCTGGAGTTTACAAATTCGAACAGTCTTGCTCAAACAAAAGGATTTGGAGAAAAAGTCATATGCCAAGCCATGTACCTCTGCTCTCCCTGTTTCTCCCTCTCCTAGCTCTAAAACCCCTAAAGCTCTTTCCCCAAAACTTGGTATTTTAAAGAGAGCACACTCATTGGGAAGTCGACTCCCAGAGTTTGCTAAAATGCCTGAGTTGTCCTGTCCACAAGGCCCTGGCCAGGCTGCATGGAACCTTTCCCAATCCCCTGTGTCCCCTCCTCTTCAACCCAGAGCACATGTCAGCTTTCCAGAGAGCAGTGATGCCCAAAATGGCCCCCAGTCCCTAGGGGGTCCGCAAGATGGTGGATGCCACGTAGCATCTTCCCAAACCTGGTCTTCTTTTTCCAAAAATTATCTTAAGCATTCCAAAATTCCATCCCCCTCGCCTCCTGTTCCTCGTGACACCTTCCCCCCTCCCCCTCCCTTTCCTGCAGCACCCTCAGCTCCGCCCCTCTACTCCTCCCAGGGGGCGTCTGCTGACGTGATGTCACCAGGTGTCCCCGCACTCTACCTGCCCCTTGACCCCGCCTCCTGTTCCCACAGTATCCCCGCCCCTTGCCAGCCCCCTGACCCCACCCCCTGTGCCCATTGCGTCCCCTCCCCGGGTTCCCACAGTGGGGACACACCCACTGCCTGTCCCCAAACCTGTAGCTGTGATCACAATGCTTCTGATTCAAGGGATACAGAGCAGGGAACAGCAGACCCAATGCATAGTCCCATGTTGTCACTAGCTCCTGTTACCTTTCAGCCTGCAGCTCAGGGAGGAGCAGCCCCAACTGCTAATAGGAGTTTTTTGGACGACAATTGATTAAAGAGATCTGTAAATCTCATAAAGAATATGGTCCACACAGTCCATATTTCCGTGGCCTTTTAAATTCTGAACTGAGTAGGATTGTAGTGATCCCACATGATTTAAAACAGCTTTTTTCCTGCCTCATGACCTCCACGGAATTCAAATTATGGGAATTAGCATGGAAACAACTGCTAAAAGATGCTCTCCCAGGCTTGCTTGCTGATCCAAACACAGTGAAAGACAACAGTGGTAACCCTATCACCATTGAGCACCTCTGTGGTGAGGGCCGATGATCTTCACCCTCAATCCAAGCTACTGCAATTCCTGCAGAAACACTTGAGAAAGTAAAAGAAGCAGCTGAAAAAGCATTCTTTTCCCTCCAACCTGAGGGGCCTTTGGAGCCCTATAGTAAAATTAAAAAGTTACCATCAGAGCCTTTTTTGAAATTTGTAGAAAGATAACTAGAGCCATTGAAATACAAGTTAAAAAGGTGAATGCTAGGGAGGAGATTTTAGAGGAAATAACATTTACAAATGCAAATGAACAGTGTCAAGCGGCAATCCTGAGCCTTCCTATAGAACCTCCCCCTACACTAAAAGATATGCTTCTAGTCTGTAACAGGAAAGTGCCTCTGATGACTGTGGCTGAAGACACCAGACCAAGGCTACTGCCAAGACCACCTCAGTGTGTCGCCGTTGCCAGCCCTGCACCTTTTCCCTCAGCACAGCAGTACCCTGGGCAGCAGCGGAGACCAGCAATGGTTGAGCCCATAAAACCATGCCGGCTTTGTAACAACCTTGGGCACTGGAGTAACCAGTGCCCCCTGAAAAAGCAATTTGATAAATTCAGAAATAGCAGGGGAGGAGAACTACAAGCCCTCCCGGGGGGTCAACAACAACAAAAAAAATGAAAAGGGAGCACCCGCCTGCCAGGTGTGCAGACACAAAAAGAGCAGGCCAAGGGAATAAGGGTAGCAAAACAAATAAAGCGGGCGATAATAATAATAATAATAATAATATTTGTGTAAGTGAAGCAGGTGCTTCAAAGACCACGTCTGCTGGTCTACTGCTGAAAATGTAACAAAATAACCTTTGTTATGATTTAGGTGATCCTATGTTAACCACATCTTCTGTCAATGAGCCTTACAGGTTGCAGCTGACAGAATCACCCCACCTGGAGGACACTGACTGGCATTTTGTCTCTGTCAATCCAGAACAGAAGGGTACTTGGAATCGAATTTGTTGTAAGTACCTTGTCATTGGGGACACCAAACACACACCACAAGAGATCGAAATTGCTCCGGGAATGACAACATCAGATCCTGAGCAATTTGTTCTCGGCCTGCACTGTTTCCACCCACCCCTGTTTCTTCCCAAGGGACAAATTGTTGCACAAGCTATCCCAGTGCCATCTTTACCTGAAAGTACTGTAAAACAAGGGCCCATAGTCGCCCGGGTCCAAGTTATTGGGAAAGACAAACCGAAATTGTGGTGTAACCTCAGTGGGGGTGGGGAGTCAAAATCCATTGAGATGCTTGTAGACACAGGTGCAGACTGCACAGTGATTCCAGTACAAGACTGGCCGGCACATTGGCCTTTGCAAAATGTTGCCGGTCACCTTTGAGGTGTAGGAGGTCTGCAATTGGCAAGACAATCCAAAAGCATTATTCAAATCGAGGGGCCAAAGGGACAATTGACAAATATCCGTCCATTTGTGTTAGATTATTCGGAACCTTTGTTAGGGAGAGATTTAATGGCCCAGTGGGGTGTCACAATTGATATTCCAGACTCTCCACAGCATTTTTGTGCAGCAGTCATTGAACAACAGCGCCCCACCCAAAAACTGAAGTGGAAAACAGACAAACCAGTTGACGTGAAACAGTGGCCGCTCAGTAAACAAAAAATAAATGAGCTTGAGGAACTAGTACAAGAGCAACTAAATAAGGGCCGCATTGTGGAGACCATGTCCCCATGGAACATTCCAGTGTTTGTCATCCAAAAAGCTGACAAAAAGAGATGGCGACTTCTTCACGACCTCTGACAAATTAATAATGTAATTGAAGATATGGGTTCTCCCCAACCTGGTATGCCATCCCCAACAATGCTTCCCCAAGATTGGAAATTAGCTGTTATTGATATTAAGGATTGTTTTTTCCAAATCCCCTTGCACCCTGACGATGCACCGCGTTTTGCATTCTCCGTCCCTTCCACCAACATGGAATCCCCTATGAAAAGGTACCATTGGACCGTTCTTCCTCAGGGCCTGAATGTATCGCCATCTCTCTGCCAGTGGTATGTCTCTTCCCTGCTTTCCCCAGTGCGTGCAGCCGCAGAGAAGGCCATTGTCTATCATTATATGGATGATATCCTTGTGTGTGCCCCCGATGATGATTTACTCACACATGCGCTTGACCTAACGATCGATGCATTGATTGTTGCAGGGTTCGAGCTCCAGGAAAAGAAAATTCAAAAGATGCCACCTTGAAAGTATTTGGGCTTAGAAATTGGAAATAGGACCATTGTTCCTCAAAAACTAGAAATCAATACAAGGATCAAAACCCTTGCGGATGTCCACAGGTTGAGTGGGTCTTTGAATTGGGTAAGACCTTGGCTCGGTCTGACTAACGAAGACTTTGCCCCTCTTTTCAATTTACTGAAAGGGGGAGAGGACCCAGGTGCTCCTAGGTCTATTACCCCAGAGGCACGGAAAGCTCTAGAAAAGGTTAAGACTGCAATGTCCACAAGACAGGCCAATCGATGCCGGCCTGACCTGCCATTCAAATTTATCATCTCAGGTAAGTTGCCACACCTCCATGGAATTATTTTCCAGTGGGAGGAAAAACAAACACCTAAGGCAAAGGACACACCAAAAAAAGACCAGGACCAGAGGGACTCTCTCTTGATCATAGAATGGGTTTTCCTCAGTCACAAAAGGTCCAAGAGACTGACAAAACCTCAGGAACTGATAGCAGAACTGAGCCGGAAAGCAAGAACCCGGATCAGGGAGTTAGCAGGATGTGATTTTAAGTGCATTCACATTCCAGTTGAGTTAGAATCGGGTCAAAATACTATGAAAATACTGGAACAATTGTTTCAAGAAAATGAAGTGTTGCAGTTTGCTCTGGATTCCAACTCAGGACAAATTTTGGTAGCGTGGCCCGCTCACAAATTGTTCAAACAAGATGTTAAATTTACTTTAAAATTGAGAAGTGCTCTATGTAGGAGACCTTTAAAAAAGGCTCTGACTGTCTTTACAGATGCGTCCGGGAGGTCCCACATGTCTGTTATGACTTGGAAGGATCCTCAAACCCAGCAGTGGGAGACGGACGTTGCTGAGGTGGAAGGTTCACCTCAGGTTGCTGAATTGGCTGCGGTTGTTAGGGCTTTTGAAAGGTTCTCAGAACCATTTAATCTGATCACAGATTCTGCATACGTGGCAGGAGTAGTATCCAGGGCAGATCAAGCAATACTGCAAGAAGTGTCTAACATTGCACTTTTTGAATTGCTCTCAAAACTGGTAAAGTTAGTCACTCACCGAGAGCAACCATTTTATGTGATGCATGTCAGGTCACACACTGACTTGCCAGGGTTTATCGCTGAAGGCAACAGAAGGGCAGATGCTCTTGCTGCACCTGCAGTGATGGCCACTCTCCCAAATGTTTTTGAACAGGCAAAAATCAGCCATCAGCTTTTCCACCAAAATGCACCTGGCCTGGTTCGCCAGTTTAACATCACTCGAGAACAGGCCAAAGCAATTGTGGCCACATGCCCAAATTGCCAACAACATGCACTCCCTACCGTGAGTACGGGAGCAAACCCAAGGGGACTGAACAGATGTGAACTGTGGCAAACAAAAGTAACACACATACAGGCTTTTGGATGGCAGAAATACGTTCATGTTAGTGTAGATACCTTTTCTGGAGCGGTCTATGCTTCTGCCCACACAGGAGAATCATCTATCAATGTTATTAAGCACCTCTTACAGGCTTTTTCTTTCATGGGCATCCCCAAGGAGCTGAAAACTGATAATGGGCCTGTTTAAAAATCCAAGGAATTTGGGAGCTTCCTGCAACAATGGGGAGTAGAGCACAAAACTGGCATCCCCTACTCCCCTATAGGTCAAGCCATTGTAGAAAGAACTCACCGTGATATTAAAAGAGTCCTGGACCAGCAACAACAGGTTCTGAAGGTGGAACCTCCCCACATCCGGTTATCCAGGGCGCTATTCACAATCAATTTTCTGAATTGTTCTTTTGACAGCCTGAACCTACCCGTCCTACGCCACTTTGGGGGGAGCAGTTATAGGTTGATGAAAGATAAACCTCCAGTTTTAGTAAAGGACCCTGAGACTTGGAAAATGGTGGGACCTTACAAATTGGTTACTTGGGGATGTGGATACGCCTGTGTGTCCACTCCCTCTGGTTTAAGGTGGGTTCCTTCCAAATGGGTAAAGCCCTATGTTCCCAAAGTCTCAGAGAAATCTACAGAAGCACCCCAGGTTGCTCATGCTGCCTGGAGAAGAAAATGCCACATGTGTTCTCTGGAGGAAATTCCATTTAAGCCTCCTATCTGGAATATTTTGTAATATATGTTTGTTTCAAGTTCTTGTACCAGTTTAGATCCCACTGTTCGTGTGTAGCCTCGAGATGCCATGAGACCGATCCTGCTTCTTATCTTCTCGTGATCATCCCACCTGCGATCTCCTGCATAGTCCCTCAGTGCAAACCACGTATGGACTACCTTGGCAAAAGCTCTCGGACATCAACAGAGAAACTGACAACGGGCTGAATGGACTGTTCAATGGCTGGGGACTCTCGGGCTGGTTGGGATTTATTCTGAAAACTGTGGTTTTAGTGCTGTTTATTTTAGTTATAATTATTGTAGTTGTTAGCATTGTTTTTGGACTAATCAAACGCATGGTTCTCAAATTAATTTCAAGCTCATCTCCCCCTCCTGAGGTCTACCATTTGGAAGCCCTCAGTGCTCCAATGGATGACCTGGAAGCCTCAGTGGAAAACACTGACCCTCCTGTAGAGGAAGAACTGATTTACCAACCATGGTTTGGCAAGCATTCTGTACTACAAACCCAGTCCTCTTCTTTTTAAACAAAACTAGGGGAGATGTTGTGATGTGTTTTAAACTTCCGGGTCCCTTCCCCAGGTGTGCCAATACCCCCTTCCCCCCTCGCCCCCTGCTGGGCTGTCAATCAGCTTTAACTTTCCAGCAAGGCATCGTGTGGTTGGTCAGGTTCAAAAGATGCCCCTAAACCCAGAGGTCATTGGCCTGTCTAGGTGTCATCCTCCCCTGAGACCCTGCCCCTCTCACCTGGTGGGTAGCTGACCTGCCTCTTCCCTCCCCCTTCCCCGGGAGCTTAAAAAGGTAATCAGACCATGTGGTCGGCATTCTGTTGGAGCTGTTACTACGATTCAGGTCTCTGTAACCATGGAATAAAGCTCTGGATATAACCCTCCAGCAGAATCCATCTCCTTTGTCTTCACCTTCGCCTGAAGGCTTCTTCCTGAGGTAAATGGAGTTCCTATCAAGCCTGGACTTGTTCAGCTGCCCAGCTGCAACCATCAGCAAGCTGAAGGTGTCTCTGGGGTGATACACCACAGATGCCGCCTTTGGCCCAGCAGCAAGGGTCAGACTGGCCCAGGCAAAACCTACCTGGTAATATTGGGATTCATATTCCAATACATCCCAGTAGGGGTAGGTGATAGTCTGTGATGCATTGTATAATTGGTTTTAATCAGCTGGTGGGATGTCACTGGTCCTGAGTACGAAAAATCACACCCGATAATCTTAACAAAATTACAAATACAGAAATTAGAATGATTTGCACTAGACAAACTAACATCATTGCTATCAATTTTTACAGCAGCACAGGCAGTTCTCAGGCATAAACACCCTTTTCCAGTATATACGAGCACAGTTTTCTGGTCACTGACTGGATGAATTTCAAAGTGGCAACTACTCTGTTCAGTGTCTAGAGACACATCTTGGGCATTAATAGTATTGCCTTCACAAATGAATCCCATTGGTTCTCTAGTAATGCAGGATTCTAAGTTTACTGTTTGCCACTTTTCATTCATCTTTCGTGCCCACACTCTATGTTCTGAAGGGTAGATTATTGTTTTTTCATGGTTTAATCCTAGGGCAATGATGGGGTGGATAACATAAAAAGTGGCATTACGTATGGTAAGCACAAAGACAGTGGCCACATTAGAAAGAGGATCATAGGTGAAATTGACCATAGTCCACCAGGATTGAAACTCCCTTTCAAAATCAGTTGCATTATCCCACACAATTTCTTGAATTTCAGCTGGAAAATTATCTACACCCTCTTCCCTTATGATCAGAGCTGCTGTTGCCTGCATCCATAACTGTGCTTCTATAGAACTGAAAGCTAAAGACACATTATCTTGAACTGTACTAAGTGCTTCTATTAACTTGTGGTCATGGTCCACGGCCTTTTCTCATTTTGGCAGTACTTTTGAAATCTGTCACTGGCTAGTTCCTAATGTCAGTAGAGATGACTGTAAAGGCTGCTTCAATTTTGCTAGGCCACCTGCTGCAGTGGTCAGCTTATTCATCAGTATTTCTGATTAAATTCCATTTAAAACTTCTAATCCTGTCCCTAATATCCCAGTTAGACCCCTTCTTATTCTGCTCCTGAGGTATACCTGTCTTTGTAACCATGTTGTCCAGCCCTCAAAGGATGTTCTTAGGAAAGAGGAGCAGGCTGGTGTCGGAGGAAGGAGACCAGGACTCCAGTTGGTTCATCATGGCCCACTTTATTAAACAAATATCAAACACTTATACAGCAAATAATAAGCTTATGAATATTCTGTAAGCCAAGCAATCTATTGGTTAAACTATAGCATTAACTCATCCACATTCCTTTGAGACTACGTTCTCTATCTCTCCTACCTCACTGTCCATTTCTTTATCATGTTTTGAGAGAATCAAGGACACATTATCTCACACCTGCAAGATTTGGAACTAACTATGGTCTTGTACTTTTCCATTCTCTATCCTGCTACAGAAACAAAAAAGGCCTCTGCCTGTCTCTGCCCTAGTTAGGACATCTTTCCCAAATTAATTCGGCTGTGTCCCCTCTCCTCAAGCCACTCTTTAACAAAACTCTCCACAGGCTGGTTGGATTTTTGAGATGTTAATTTGCATTAGCAACTCAACACGCTTGAGAGACCATTCTGGATTGAAAAATAGTTGTTGTTCACCCACATTCCTCACTATGTAGGGGCCTATTTCATACACCTCAGGTTCAAGTTTGGGTTGAGTCTGAACTATTTGAGTACCAGTGTGGGTTGTATAAGGTCCTGCTGTTGTAAAAAATGCAGTGTCTTCCTTAAGTTTAAATGAGAGCCCAAATGCAAGTCACTTCTACAGGCTGTATCAAGGTGAAATTACACCAACAGTCTGATTCACTTAGGCTATCACAAACTTCCTGGTGTTGATATACAGTAGAGTTTGAGACACTAATTGCATCTGGTCTCTCATAAGCCGTCCCACTGACCACCCAGCACCCTACCTTGATTTCTTCTCCTCTGATCCCTTGAAGTGTTCACAGTTCCCATTCCTGCCATTCCTTCCCCTCAAATACTTGATCCCCATGAATTACTACAGTGGATAGGTTTAAATATTTTATCTCAGAAAGTTCTCGCATCGATCCAGTATACTGATTAAAAGCCTGGGACCAAGGCCATTCAGCATAGCTTTGGATAGAGGTACTCTCTAGTTCTAAAACTTCAGTTATAATTACATACAAAACAATTCTGTAAGTGAAAGCATGAACTACTCCTGACTGCAATATACTCATTTTCCCCGAGTAAGTTTAAATCTCAGTTCATTGTCTCCTGGTCTCACTCTCCAAGGGGCTTCTGGGGCTTTCTTCACTCGAGAGTGCTGGATCCAGGCATTCTGCTCCTTGATTTTGATTGCAGTGAAGGTGGTGAGAAGCACTTGCAGTGGTCCCTCCCACTGTGGTTCCAAAGTCTTTTCTGCAACAGGCTTAACATATACATAGTCTCCAGGCTGCATGTTATGTACTGGTCCATCTAACTCCCTGTTTCGAGTTCCAGCCAAGTGTTTCTCTGTTTCTCTGAGCTGTTTGCTTAAAGTCACCATGTCGGTGGCCAGTGTTACCTCTCCAATGTGGGTGGACATTCCCTTTTGTATTCCATATGGTCTTCTGCAGAAAGCATGGTTCTCTGGGCTTTATATAAGTCCTACCTGCCTAGTTTGAACCCTTAGCCCACACGAACTGCATAGACGGAGGATAAAAGACCAGAAGCGCTCTTTGCCACGTGGAGACAAGTATCCAGTTTATTAGCTTGTGACAGGACACTTCTGTGGCAGAGACCACCCAAGTAGCAAAGAGGGCATGGCCCTTACTTGCTGGGGGTTTTATACCCAGGGGAAAGGGGGCGAGGAAAGGAGACTGTGGCCAATGAGATGTCATTAGGGTGGGGCGAGGGGAGGGGCCACCTGTGGGACAGACCACCAAGGAAAGGGGGGTATGGGGACAAACCATGTGATAGGAAAAGGGGAATAAATCAGGGTAAAAACACCAACTAAATAAGCTATTTAGTGCACTACAACACCTCCATCTTTTCTGTTAACTAAAATTAGAAGGAAATTAGTTGGGTCTGTTTCTGCTGCTGATTATGAATTTGTCCACCACTCATGGTTTGCAGGCCTGCCAATTTGCTTTAGTTCCACAAACTCTGAGCGGTTGACTTCAGCAGTACTTGGACCAACCTGTTGATAGCCTTTAAAAGTATGCGCTGTAGAATCCCAAATGCCAACATGACTAGGAAAAGAACAACAAAAACCAGCAAAATTGTCCTAATAATAGAGGTCCACTACCCAGAGAGTCCCCAGTCCTTGAACAGTCTGCTGAACCAGTCCTCAGATTCCTGCTTGAATCGTCCGATCAGGCTTTTCACTTCTTGGAGAGCTGCGTGGACGTTGGATGCTTTTGATGTTAGGTTCAAGCAGCACAGTCCCTCAAATTCCTGGCACTTGTGTTCATGCAGCAGCAGGAGGAAATCTATGGCTGCACGATTTTGGAATGTGGCCTGCCTGGTAATCTCCTCATCCTCTAAGAGGGAGCTGATGGCCGTGGATGTCAAGTTTGCCTGTTTGACTACCCAGTCCTCTAGGTGACCCAATTCACCTAGAGCTTTGGCTGCTGCAACCCATGGAAGGAACAGGGATACAGCAATTCTTTTTACTTGGCCCAATGGAAGATTTCTGCATCACAATTTGGGTCCAAATTGTCTACGCTTCTCTTATGAATTTTGCTGACTGAATTGTTCCTTTGAGTCCATTCGCCAATCATGGTTTGGTTGGATGCCAACAGAGACAACCACCCGATGGTACATGGCCCTCCTAAAAGCCGAGAAGGGATTCCTGCCCATGCCCGGTCCCCACAAAATAAAAACAGACCTTTTGGGAGGCTTTTGGGATGTGAATGGTATGGATTGTCTGCTACAACATGGCTTAAAATCTTACACCACCTTTTGGCAGTGAAGTCCTCTCGATATTGTTTAATGTTGTTAAAAGGTTTGGTGTTGGAACGTGGGATGATGAAGAAGTGTACACAGTATGGTGCAGGGGAGGAGCCTAACAGCTCTAACTCTTGAGGCTCCTGAGCCACTCTGGGTAACTTTGGAAGCCACTCCTCTATGGGGCTTTTAATCATTACAGCTCACTGGTGACGGATATTGTGTGGTTGTGTGTGATGTGATTTGGGACTTGGGTGAGGTATAGGCGTATCTAATTTGTCTGTGAACTCTCCAGCTTGCAATGGAATCCCTACCAGGCAGGTAGACATTGGGTCTTTCACTGCTGCTGTGGACAGGCATATATTTTCCTGTTGGAGCGTCTGTGCCAGGGTCACCCAGATGTTTTATGTTTTGGCGTAGCTGTGTAACGATCCACGCAGCTGTCAGACTGCTCAGCGCGAACAGGATGACAACTCAGACAGGGCTCATCGTGAGGTTAGGTGGGAGGTAGATTTTCTTTTCTACAAAGGAAAACAAACTTTTTTTAAAAAACACATACAAGTTCATGGGTCTGCCGGAATGCAGCTAACTTTCTTAGGAAGATTCGTCCTTTTTCCAGTGGCGTCTTCTCTTGGAGGCGACAGTTGCTTGCTTCTTATCCCTGTCTGCTGGAGCTGGATTTTTGGGGACGAAAGGTTTTACCCACTTTTGGGGTATTCATCGAGGGCCTGAAGGGGTGGATACACACACATAACCACACCCCCAGGTGACCATGATCATAAGGACCCTTGGTTTCCTAAGTTTCTGGGTCCCTAATGAGAACTGGCGGATGCTGTGACAACTTAAACCGGTTGTTATTGTTGAAATGACGTATTACTGGAGGATTCATATTTTCAAATGAACAATTCAGAAAATTAATGGTAAACAAGGCTTTGCAGAGCTTTTGTTGTGGAGTCATCCACTCTGCGGAATTGCCCTGCCTAGCCAGGACTTCTTTGAGTGTATGATGGGCACGCTCGATCACAGCTTGACCTGTGGGGGAGTGGGGAATGCCTGTCTTATGCTCCATTCCCCACTGCTGGACAAACTCTAGGAACTCCTTGGAGGCATACGCTGGGCCACTGTCAGTTTTAATTTCCCTAGGGACCCCCCGATACTGAAAAGGCTTGCAGCAAGTGTTGTTTGGCATGCGCAGCCCTTTCCCCTGTGTGGGCAGAGGCATAAACCATGCCTGAGTATGTGTCTATGCTGACGTGTACGTATTTCATACAACCAAAACTGGGAATGTGTGTGTGTCTGTCTGCCACACTTCACAGCTCCCAAGGCCTCGGGGGTTAACCCCAACACCCAGGGATGCCTTAAGCTGGCAATTGGGACAGGTGGCCACAATGGCTCGAGCCTGACTGCATGTTAACTGGAACTGACGGATTAGACCTGGAACATTTTGATGGTATTGTTGGTGACTTAGCTTTGCCTGTTGAAACATGTCTGGAAGGCATGCCATTTCTGCTGGAGTGGCAAGGGAATCTGTTTTGCGATTACCTTCTGTGATCTCGCCTGGCAAATCGGTGTGTGACCTCACGTGCATCACACAGAAAGAGTGCTCCCGCTGAGAAATGAAATGAATTAGTCTTGAGAGCAACCTGTGGAGATGTCCATCCTTGATCTCTTTGAGAACTGCCTGCGCCACCCTGGACACTACTCCCGCCACATAGGCTGAATCGGTGACCAAATTAATTGGCTCCGAAAACTTCTCAAAGGCTCTTACGACTGCAGCTAGTTCAGCAATCTGGGGTGACCCCTCCACAAACTCAACATTAGCTTCCCAGTGCTGGGTCTGGGGATTTCTCCAAGCCATCACCAACTTGTGGGATGCTCCGGATGCGTCAGTGTACACTGTAAGCGCCTTGAGTAGCCTGTGACTCCTTTTCTCAGGAACAATGAGGTGGAATTCCTCGTTGAACAGCTTGTGTGATGGGGCCTGGACTGATACCTGTCCAGTGTAGCTGTCCAGGGATAGCTGGAGACTGGCATTGCTCTGGAGCAGGTCGTTGAACCTCTTGTTGGTCAACCTCTCGGGAGAGTTCTTTCCCTCCTTAGAAAGGCTGACTGGAAGGTGAATACACTGCAAGTCACAACCGGCCAGCTCACGCAATCTTAACCTGGCCTTCCAGATCAGCTGAGCTATTAGCTCCTGTGGCTGTGTGATGGTTTTGGATTGCTGATGGGAGAGGAAAACCCACTCTATGATTAGAAGTGGATCTTACAGTACTTCAAACCACTGGAATATCAACGGGTGTATGTGTGGTAACTTCCCCAAAACAATGAATTCAAAAGGCAGCTGGGGCTTATAACGATGAACCAGCCTCTCAGCCAAAGCCTTCTGCACTTTTTGGAGGGTGATTTTTGCCTCTGGGGTCAGTTCCCTGGGAGAGGCTAGCTCTCTATCTCCCTTCAGTAAATTGAGAAGGGGAGCTAGGTCCCTGTTAGTGAGACCCAGCCAAGGCCTGACCCAGTTCAACGACCCACACAAGGAATGGACATCTGCTAGGGTTTTGGGATCAGTCTTAATTTTTAATTTTTGAGGAACAATGGTCTGCGCAGTGATTTGCAAGCCCAGGTAATTCCAAGGTGGCATCCTCTGAACCTTGTCTTCCTGTAGTTGGAATCCAGCAGAGGTTAAAACTTTAACCACTAGGTCAAGTGTGTCTTGGAGTATTATGTAATCGGGGATATACACAAGCACATCATCCATGTACTGTAGGAAGATTGCCTCTTTTTTCTAGGCGCGCACTGGGGACAGCAATGAAGCCACGTACCACTGGCAGATGGATGGACTGCATTTCATCCCCTGAGGCAATACCTTCCAGTGGTAGCACTTCATTGGGGCTTTTCGATTGGTGGTTGTGGAGAGTTTTGTCAGAGCGGCTTGAGGAGAGAGGACACAGCCGAATTAATTTGGGAAAGATGTCCTAACTAGGGCAGAGGCAGGCAGAGGCCTTTTTGTGTCTGTTGCAGGATAGAGAATGGAGAAGTCCAAGACCATGGTTAGTTCCAAATCTTGCAGGTGCAAGATAATGTGTCCTTGAGCCTTGTGGAATATGATAAAGAAATGGACAGTGAGGCGTGAGAGGCAGAGAACGTAGTCTCAAAGGAATGTGGATGAGTTAATGGTATAGTTTAACCAATAGATTGCTTGGCTTACAGAATATTCATAAGCTTATTATTTGCTGTATAAGTGTTTGATACTTTCTTCAATAAATCGGACCTGTGATGAACCAGCTGGTGTCCTGGTCTCCTTCCTACGGCACATGGTGACCCTGAACGTTGAACCCCTCATCTCAAAATAAAAGAAAAAGGGGGAGAACACGCCACGGTCGAGGAAGTTGGAGCTGGGTCTCGTTCGCAGCCGAGACGGTGCCGGACCTTTGAAGCACCCTTGAGGTTCACACCGGTGACTCAAGCCATTTACGTGCTGCAGGAGCCTGAGAAGCTGCAAGAGCGCTCACGAAAAATAAATAAAAAAAAAAGGTATGGATAGGCAAGCAGCATACGAACTCTTCGCTGCATATCTAGAAAAGCGAGGGGTAAAGGGTATAGATTTAAAAAAGGAGCTCCCAGGGTTGCTAGCCTATGGTTATGCTAGAGGCATGTTTCTTAACCCACACACGGTTCATGAACTCGCTGAATGGAGAAAGTTTGGGGATATACTGTGGGAGGCGGTGTTAGAAGATGATAAAACAGCAAAGAAATTGGGCAAGCTATGGCGTGTGGTATATAACTCATTACTTCAACATGTTTCTGAGCGTAAGGCGGCAGAAAGGGCGACAGAAGCTCATAAGAAGAATATAGGGTATGGTCGTGAGGACGATCCTCTCGCGCCTTCGGTAAACAAGGTGTTAATACCATTGGATTCACAACAGGGTGGAATGCAGGATCCGGTTACAGGTGCGGGGGGGGCCGTCTGCACTTCCTCTGTCGGAGGAGGACGAGCTGGGGGCTAGAGGGGAACGCGAGCCGAGCCTGCCGCCTCCCCGCAGAGAGAGACAGCTAACCCCGCTGCTTCCCCCCGGAGAGCGCGAGCCGAGCCCGCTGCGTCCCCGCAGAGGGAGAGAGCCGAGCCCGCTGCCTCCCTGCAGAGAGCGAGAGCAGAGCTTGCCGCCCCCCCGCCGAGAGCGTGAGCCGAGCCTGCCACCTCCCCCACCCGAACGGCCTGTGCAGAGGCGCCAACAGCACAGAACTCTCGCAGAGCCAGGTCATAGCCCAGGGGCAATCAGTGACCCATGGTGGGAGATGGCTAAACAAAGGAGAGAGGCTTGGGCCGCTCTGGCAAGAGATGCAATGCAAATGGAGAACAATGAGGCAATGGAGGCGGCTACTGCTCTGGCTTGCCCGGTTACATACACGCCACAATATGATGCTCAGGGGAACAATACACAGAATCTGGCAGAGTATACCCCGTTAGACTGGAAGTTGTTATCTCAGTTGCGGTCCACAGTCAGTCAGTTCGGGGTGAAAAGCGAACCTGTTAGGCAGATGCTGGATTATCTCTTTAATACGCAAATTTTGTGCCCGAATGATTTGAGGGGAATAGTGCGGCTAATATTTACTCAGCATCAGCAATTGTTGTTTCATGCACATTGGCAAGCTTTAGTTAATGAGTCAGTCGGGACACAGAGAGCTCACGGGGACCCGCTGCATGGGGTGACGGTGGATGAGCTCATGGGCTTAGGGGCATACCTGCGCACGGAGGCACAGTTGATATCAGGACCAGATAAGCTCAGAGAAGCCATGCGGTTGGTACGTGCGGCCATAGAAAGGGTTAAAGAGCCAGGAGGGCTGCCGGCACACATGGACATAAAACAAGGTAGAGAGGAATCGTTTGGGAGTTTTATTGACAAAGCAGCTGCAGCTATAGACCGGGCTGGTGTTGCAGAATGCATGAAGGGGGCGCTATTGAAGCAGTGTGCCTTACAGAATAGCAATCCGGCCACACAAAGGGTGCTAGCCACTCTGGGAGCAAATTGGACCATTGAGGAAGCACTAGAGCGAATGCCATTACAGCCAGCAGACTCTCAAGTATTTTTAGTAGATGCAACAATGGAATTAGGAGTAGGGCTGCAAAAGCAAGGAGAATCCACTCAAAACCAAGTGCTAGCCGCTCTTGCTCGTCTCCGAAACGGCTCAATGGCAGTCACTCAGGGAGGCTCAAGGACATACCCCAAATGTTACCGATGCGGCAGTGGGGGACACATGCGCCGAGAATGCAGAGTGACTGGCTTGTGGTGCCAAAACTGCCTATCCAGCTCCCACAACACCACGGCTTGCCGGCGCCGATCGGGAAACGGTTGGCGGAGCGCGTTTGCCGGCCGCACCCAGACACAAGTTGCCGCTGTGACATCAGCGCCACCTCCTGTCTGCAGCCAGCAACAGCAGGGAGCCTCGGCTTGGACATATCAGCAGCAGTAGATGTCACATTAATGACGAACCGGCCTGAAAGGATACCAACTGGAGTAAACAGTCCTCTCACGCTACAAGGACAAAAATGTGGAGCCTTATTGCTCGGACACTCTTCAACATCTGTGCTGGAACTATTTGTATTACCTGGGGTCATAGATGCGGACTATACCGGAGAAATACAAATCATGGCTTACACCCCTTATCCCCCAATAAAGATAACCAAAGGACAACGCATCGCACAATTGGTACCATTACCACAGATGACATCGAGTATTCCATCGCTTACTGGACAGAAGCGTGATGGAAAGGGTTTTGGCTCTACTGGTATTATACTCCTGACAGTAGATCTTCAAGAGAGGCCAAAACAAAGAGTTGAAATTACCCATGGACATCAGAGCATAACCCTTTATGGATTATTGGATATGGGAGCAGACACCAGCATTATATCGCCAGAAGCATGGCCACAGCATTGGCCCCTGCTCCCATCAACAAACATGCTCATGGGAGTTAGGAGGACTTACTTTGGCAAGCAAAACACCGCCTCTGTCAGTGCGCATTGATGGGCAACAAGTGTCTGTTGTGTTTTCAGTCGTTCAGTTGCCCCCTACAGTCTCTTGCCTGATTGGCAGGGATGTTTTAACACAGCTGGGGGTGGTGTTGACCAATCACCACCCTTTGGGGTAATTGCCATTGCTTGGACTTTCCCCATTCCCCTCACCTGGAAAACAGATACACCGGTGATGGTTAAGCAATGGCCCTTAAAAGGGGGGAGTCTTATACATGCCCATGAATTGGTGAAGGAACAATACAAGCAGGGACATTTACAACTCTCAACGAGTCCATGGAACACACCCATTTTTGTGATCAAGAAGAAGTCAGGGAAATACCGCCTGGTACACGATCTACGAGCTGTGAATGACCAGATGGAACCGATGGGGGCCTTGCAACCTGGTCTTCTGAACCCAGCCATGGTCCCTCAAGATTGGCCACTTCTAATCATCGATTTAAAGGATTGTTTTTTCACTATCGGACTGCATCCCGATGACATGAAGAGGTTTGCCTTTACCCTACCAGCAATAAATCGTAGGGAACCAGACAAAAGATTTGAGTGGACGACATTGCCACAGGGGATGCGGAACTCCCCCACGTTGTGCCAGCTTTATGTTGACGCTGCATTACAGCCATTACGTCGGCAGTGGCCAGCTACCATAATATATCATTACATGGATGATATTTTTTTTGCACAGCAACAGCCATTTTCCCCTTTGCAAGTTGACAGCATCAAAGCCACTCTTGCAGCAGCTTCACTTGTTATTGCCACAGAGAAAATTCAGACCACGAAACCATGGAAGTATTTAGGATGGACTCTAATGGACCAAACAGTGGTACCCCAAAAATTAGAACTGCACTTGGACATTAAGACTTTACATGATGCTCAAAAGTTTCTAGGAGACTTACAGTGGCTAAAACCCATTGTGGGAGTACCAAATCACTTGTTGGAGACCCTGCGACCCTTGTTAAAGGGCACTGACCCCACTACCCCTGTATGCCTCACAAAGGAACACCATACTGCCCTACAGAAAATCAGTAATTGTGTACAACAAGGGTATGTGTCTCGTCGACAGCTAGACTGCCCTATTGACCTCACCGTTTGGAATAGTCCTTGTCACCTGCTTGGCGCTCTCTCCCAATATGAGAACAAAACGGGGGAGATACGGGTATTGGAATGGCTGTCACCACCATTACAACATAAAAGAACAATATTTTCAAAAATTGAACAATTGGCTGCGTTGATTAAAAAAGGCTATCTCAGAGTTACTGAGGTGGACGGTCGAGAACCTGCCACCATTAGGATACCCATGGAAAAAGAGACGCTGGACTGGTACCTGGTTAATTCAGTGGACTTACAGGAAGCCTTATTGACATCATCTGCAAAGGTGGAGACAAGCAAGTTAGTACCCAGGGTCCTGCAATGGATGACAGAATGGGACTGGATCACTCGGCCGCTGAGAAGAGAGCGCCCCATAGAAGGAGCCACCACAGCCTTCACAGACGCAGGGAAGAAATTGAGACGTGCTGCTGTCACTTGGCAAGAAGAAGGACAATGGAAGTATCAACTTCTTACAGCAGACCCTGCAGAGAGCCTACAAATCTTAGAATTGTTAGCAGTAGTATGGGCAATGTCCAACCTGCATGAGCCCTTGAATGTGGTCACAGACTCCATGTATGTCGCTGGAGTAGCCAGACGTATAGAAGGAGCAGCAATTAAGGAAGTGAATAACAAACGGCTGTATGAGTTACTGGTTCAATTAAGGAAAGGTCTCCGGGATAGAAGTGCAGTGTACTCTGTAATCCATATCAGGAGCCATAAGTGGTCCGAGGGCCTAGGAGAAGGAAATGAGCGTGCAGATAAATTGGTTACCTTACCCATTGATAACTCTTGTCCTGTTAATAAACATACATTGGCAAGAGAAGCCCATAGTAGGTATCATCAAAATGCAAAAGGGTTGGCGAGGAACTTTGATTTGGGCTTATCAGAAGCCAAGGCCATTGTCAGGGCTTGTCCAATATGCAGTTATCATAATGGGGGAATAGGTCTGGGCTGCGGAGTTAATCCTCGAGGTTTAGAAATGAATGAGAAATGGCAAATGGATGTCACGCATGTAGCCAGGTTTTGTAGGCTCAAGTATGTGCATGTTACTATAGATACATATAGCCACTACATATGGGCTACAGCTCAGGGAGGAGAGAAAGCGATACATGTGATCAGGCACTTATTGAGCTGCTTTGCTGTCATGGGAGTCCCAAAAGGTATCAAAACAGATAATGGCCCGGCCTACACAAGTGCTAGGGTCCAAAAGTTTTTGGACCAATGGTCTGTCAAGCATGTGACAGGTATTCCACATTCCCCCACAGGACAGGCGATAGTAGAAAGAGCAAATGGTACCCTCAAACAGTATATTGACAAACACCAGGATTTAAAGGACCCACAAGCATGCCTGGCTAAGGTTTTGTATGTGATCAATCATTTATGTGTTTTTGGGGAGGACGATGCCCCCCTGCAGTTAAACATCACCCGAGATCAAGTCAGGAAGCTATTAAGGAAACGGAGGTCTGGGTGAAGTATAAGAACCCAAGCACAGAGATATGGGAAAAGCCTGCAAAAGTGCTATACTGGGGTCGGGGATATCTTTGTGTTTTCTCACCAACAGGGCCTCTGTGGGTGCCTGCCAAGTGGACTAAACCTGTCTTTGATGCAGCATCTGGTGGACAACCTTACGGAGGGGGACAAGGAGCGTCTGGAGAAGAAGCTGCCACTGATCTTGCAACCCTTATTGCTGCAACTGAAGGGACACTCGAAAGCGGTGGACAGAGCAGTGACACGCCGCTACCGGACGGCCAGGGAGCTGATTGACACTGTTGAAGCGCTATCAACCTTCCGCATAAAAGGACCAGCGAGGGAGCGCTGCCTTGAGTGTCGCAGCCCCTGTTGTGCTGCGTGGGTAGCTCTATATTGTGGGGGTTGTGGTGGAACCTTTTGGTTAGAACAGTCCGGGATCTGGGGCTTATGGTGTAATACCTGTAAGCATAACTACACATGGGGGGAAGACTGGCAGAGGGAACTAAGGAGTCAGACGGGGCTAGGTACGGCTCTAGCTTTAAATCTTTATGAGTCTTCCGAGCAGAAAATCTTGGCCTATTACCCGTGGGAGGTACAGTGTATTGTGAAAAGAGCTAAAGCTCAAAGCAAGTCATACATAGCTTCTGCTAGGTGTAGAAAATTGGTGCCTCTAACACAGCATTCTGTAGTAGGACCCATTAAAGGAGATCCCGATGAGGCATTGGACTCCTGAATTGAGACTCTTCAGGGATTTAGATTGCAAAAGTTAGGATCGGTGAGGTTAAAGACAGATAAGAAAAGGAAAGCGAGAAAGAAAACAGAAAAATTAGGCTTATTTTTGTTATACTGCTTAGTGCTGTGGCGGATGGGGCAGTAGGAGTAACGCACTTTAATCAGCCAAGAGATAACATATGGATAACGCTTGCTAATCAAACTAACCAATCTTCGCTTTGTCTTAGCCTTGGGGGGGTTACTAATCCATTTCGAACATGTTTGGTGGGTCTTCCAGTGTGGTCCCCTCGGGAATTTTGCAGTCTGATCAATAATCAAACTCTATGCATGCGCAATCTGACAAACATTAAACCATCCACGCCAGGTTACACCGCAAGTCAAAGTGCCGGTTACCGCCAATGCTTAATAATCTTATCGCTTAATACTACCCTGCATTCTCCTCCAGAGGAGCTAGATCTCTTTGGAAGTGCAAACACCAGTATAACTAACACCTCAAATGGCGGATGGTTCAGTTTTGAGCCCTTAGATCGACAGAATTTACATCGGCCTAGAGACGCATGGGCTACCCTGGATTCATCCCTCAGTTTGGATACAGTATCCAAACAGGTTTATAGTCAATGTAAAGGCACTAACATTAGGGCACCGAGGAAACTACCCACAGGGATATTTCCAGTCTGTGGAGACAGAGCTTGGAATGGTATACCAGTCAGGCCACAGGGTGGACCTTGCTATTTGGGGAAATTGCCATTGTTTCACCCCAGTGTGTCTTCATTAATGCAACTCAGTCAAAATTCAAGCAGGAGGAGATGCAGCCTGCATAACTTAGACTGCAGCCAGATAGGAGGCCCATGGTTTTGGAGTGAGTTAAAACAAGTGATGGTCTCAACTGTCTTGCCGGGAGGAGCTGCAAATAAAGCTATGAACCTAGCAAAACAGTTGGGATGCTGGGCCAAGGATGAGCTAGACAAGACGTCACAAATTTTAGATATGCTAACTGCAGATGTGCAAAGTGTTAATCATGCTGTTTTGCAAAATAGAGCTGCTATAGATTTTTTGCTTTTAGCACAAGGTCATGGATGTGAAGAGTTTGAGGGAATGTGTTGCATGAATTTGTCTGATCACTCTGTCTATTCATGCGAAGATAAAAGAATTACAGCAGGGACTTTACAATCTTAAAGAAGAAGAGGGTTTAGGAATCGACGAATGTCTTAAAAGCTTAGGACTTGGACCGTGGCTGAGAAACCTTGTGATATATGCTATAGGGTTACTGGGTGTGATATTGTTGCTTTTACTTATTTTGCCTTGTATTTTTAATTGTATTCAAAGTATGGTTAGCCGAATGATAGAAAGAACTTGGCAGACTAGTCTCCTTGCCCAAGAACAAAACGGGGGAAGTGTGGAGAGTTTTGTCAAAGAGTGGCTTGAGGAGAGAGGACACAGCCGAATTAATTTGGGAAAGATGTCCTAACTAGGGCAGAGGCAGGCAGAGGCCTTTTTGTGTCTGTAGCAGGATAGAGAATGGAAAAGTACAAGACCATGGTTAGTTCCAAATCTTGCAGGTGCAAGATAATGTGTCCTTGAGCCTTGCGGAATATGATAAAGAAATGGACAGTGAGGCGTGAGAGGTAGAGAACGTAGGCTCAAAGGAATGTGGATGAGTTAACGGTATAGTTTTACCAATAGATTGCTTGGCTTACAGAATATTCATAAGCTTATTATTTGCTGTATAAGTGTTTGATACTTTCTTCAATAAATCGGACCTGTGATGAACCAGCTGGTGTCCTGGTCTCCTTCCTACGGCAGGTGGTAGGAACCGAGAAGGCAAACCGTGGTGCATCTTCCGGATGTAGGGGATTATGGAAGAAACAGTCTTTGATGTCTAGGACAGCCAATTTCCAATTTTGGGGGATCATCATCAGGGAGGGCATCCCTGGTTGGAGAGACCCCATGTCCACAATTCTCTTGTTTATTTCTCTTAAATCATGGAGGAGCCGCCACTTATCCTTCCCTGCCTTTTTTATTACAAAGACTGGGGAATCCCAGCAGCTAGATGTCTCTTCAATGTGTCCTTTAGCCAATTGTTCTGCCACAAGCTCCTCGAGCGCCTCTGTCTTTTCATGACTTAGTGGCCACTGTTTTACCCAGACTGGGTCATTTTTGACCCATGTTAACTTGTGGGCGAGGTGCTCAACAGTGGCCACTTCTAAAAATCCTGGGGTGTCTTAGGGATGACCAATTTGACTCGCCACTGGGACATGGTGTCTCTACCCTACAAGGGAGCTTTGTAATTAGTAACAAATGGACGGACACTGGCCAATTTAACGTCTGGTCCCTCAATTTGCACAATGCTCTTTGATATCTTTGCCAATGTGAATCCTCCTACACCTTGCATTTGGCCAGCCACGGGCTGCAAATCCCAATGTGACGGCCACAACTTTTCAGGTATGATTGTCACATCTGCCCCTGTGTCAAGCAACCCTTCCACGTGGAAATGTTCTGTTCCACGCTTTAGGTTGCATCCCATAATGGGTTTGTCCTCGTTAACCACTTCTGCCCAGTATACACCTGGTGCCTTGTCATCTACTGAAATTTCTGCTGGAACAGGAATGGCCTGGGTGATGATTTGCCCCTTGGCCAAAAAGAAGGGTGGCTGTGGACAGCGCGCCAGGAGAATGAGGTTAGGTATGTCCCCTTTGATTGTCATGGGAGCCACCTCAATCTCCATGGGTGTGTGTGCAGTGTCCTCAATAACAAAGTACTCACTGTCCAATTGTGTGTGATTTTTTATCAAGTTCTGCAAGTTCTCTGGCAGGTCCACTCCAATGACCGTCCACTGGGTAGACCTGAAAGCAAAATCTTTGGTGATCACAAGCTTGAAACGCTTGTGAGACCACCAGATTTTATCCTGTAAATGCTTATTTTGTGTTCCTGCATGCCGCTTCCCTTCCTCCCCCTTTTGTTTTGAGGGAGGTTTCCCCTTCAGGGAAGCCCGCTGCATTTATGACATGGCGCCGGGCGGGTGGGCGCTGGCATCGGGGTTTTTTTGGTTTGAAGTGTGTCTTTTGTTGCTGGCTTTGGGGGCAGTTCCAGGCAAAGTGTCCTGGTTTTTTGCATCTGAAGCAAATGACATGTTGAAGTTGTTCTGGTGACATCTGTTCCCTCCTGACTCCTGGAGATACAGCGGCCACCGTCTCTGGGTTTGTCGGCCTTGACCACGCCTCCCGTGCAGCAAACAGTTCCGCCTTCCTAGCACACGCTTCCATCATCTCTGACAGTGTAGGTGGGGGGTTGAGAGGCAGTCCCAGGAGCACTCTTCTGCAGACTTCATTGTCATTCCTCTGCGCCATCTCTTTCACTATCTCCATCTGTGTCTTGGGGTCCCGTACTTGTCTTTCAACCTGTGCACGGAGCCGGTCAACAAACTGCAAGAAACTTTCTGAAGGAGACTGTTTAATGTCAAGGAAACTACCACTAGTTTCAGCAGCTGGTAGCTGGTTAAAAGCCTTATCTGCAGCGTTTGAAATCTTACCTAGAATGAATTTTGACAACATCTGAGCTTGGTCCTCAGGCTTAGCCCACTCCCCCTCACCGCACAAATGTTCATAAGTAATGTTGTTATTTTCTAAATCTTTGGCACCTTGAGGGGTTTGTTAAAGTTCTTCCATGAGATCTCTGAGAGATCTTTTCCAGGAGCTTTCCCATAGATCATACTCTGACTGGGTAAGCAGGCACCGGAAAAGATCTACGAGGTCAGTAGGGAGAAATTCAAAGGATGTTAATGTAGCTTTCATCATGCTTCTAAAAATTTCACTATTTCTCCCAAATTCCAATTGACTTTTACATTACTCATGCTTTGAGTGATATGAGAAGGGCTGATAGGTTCTAGGACCAGTCCTACCACCTGTGTATTGAACAGGGGCTACCAAGGGGATGACTTCTTCCTCCCGGTTTTGGACTCCAGGATTTCTCCCTTCAGCCCCACCCCTGTGGGACCCAGCAGGGGGACCACCCCCTCCCCCAGCCCCACTGCCTTGGGAAGCAGGCGGGAAAACACCCCTCACCCCATCCCCATGGAGGCTGGGAGGGAGGGAGTACACCCCCTGCCTCTGCCCCTCCCACTCCGGCGCCTTGGTAACTGGGAGGAGGGACATCCCCCCCCCCCCGCCCACCCCCGTGGGAACTGGGCAGGGGCCAATCCCCCCAGACCTCGGCCCCATCCTCCCAGCCCTCTGCCCCATCCTCTTGTGACCCAGGCAAGGGGGTGTGGGGAGGAGGCAGGCGGGCGGGGCAACCGTGGCAGCAACCAGGGGCAAGGTCACAGGATGACTTAACTGGGGGGGGGGGGGGGGCGGGGACACGAAGGGGGGGGGAGGAGCGTCCAAGGGAAGGAAGGGGTTGTGAGACCAGAAGGGGTCGGGGGAGGGGACAGGCGGGCGAAAGGGATTGTGGGGAAAAGAAGGGTAAGTGTCGGATCTCAAGATCTCAGTCCTGAGGTGCTGAGCCACCGAGACCACCTTGGGGGGCTCGGGAGTCCTGGGATGTTGCCAGAAGTGTCTGATGGCTGGACTTTGGTCCTACACAGGAGACGACAAGGATGAGGGCTTCACCAGGGTGAATGGCGAAGAGATTAGCTAATTAGAGGGAGTGTGCTCATGGCTGACTGCTGAGCAGATCTCTGTTCGGCTGAAAGAACATCTTTTAGATAAACAATTAATAAACATAAAAACCGAAAGAAGAACTGAAGCCTCTTCTCGTCCTTCGATACGCGGGCTGCCCCAAGGCCACCTCGGGCCTTTCCAGGCCCCTCAAACAGCCGAGATAACCGGACAGGTAAGTGGAGGGCTGAAACACATGGATGCCGCCACTTTGGGCTCCGGCCATGCGGTCAGCAGTATCCTCGATGCAAACCATGTGGTCGCAGCCATTTTGGGAATGAGGGGAGTCAACATGGAAACAGGGTAATAGGGATCAGGTTAGAGGGGTGCAGGGAAGATGCTCTGTCAGCCTGCGCACAACTGCCAGGGCCAGGATACTGGGAGAGAGGTGGGGGGCCAGGGAAGCAGTGACAGGTACCCTGAAATGGCCAGGAAGCCTTGCTCCTCTCTCTCAGTTCAGGGGCAGAGGGTTTGAGGGGGAGGGTAGGGGAAGCCACAGGAGGTGAAATTTGCTCTGTCCTTTCAAATCCCTCTTCAGGACTGCTTACCGAATCACCAGGAACACAGGAAAAAACTGAGACGCTGTCCCATCTCCCTGTTCCACTTTAGCTGTTAACAAGGTACCAATTTTGTCCCAGGTAGAGACAGAATTAACATTCTGCTGGGTAAACTGAGGGAAATTAAAAGATATCCAGTGAACAAACCGTTTCAAAACTGCTTTGGAGACCGTAACGTTTACACTACTTTGGGTTTCTAAAATTAGGGTATAAATGCTTCTCTGTGCTGCAGAAAACTTAGCACGCATGTTTGTTCTTTGCAGCACTCAATCTACTTTCCTTACAGCTAGTACAAACAAAAACTGAAAGCACTGAGTCCACAGCCAGTTCTGGAAAAGAAACTGGGCAGCCTCTGCTCCCCCCTCTCCAGGGGAAACGAAAGTGCTTGCGTAAGACTGCGCGGTTTTTAAAATGGCAGGCAGCAGCTGCCGGCCTCCCCAACGCCACGTGGCTGCTCAGAGCCGCTCTCCGCTGCCTGCCGCGTGCTGCCTCTGCACAGGCACGTCCACTCCCTGCAAAAACGCAAGTCGCAGACACTCTGCCCACGCTGCCGCAGCGCCGGAACCCACGCGCAGCACCGGGTTTGCCATAAAACCCGCCTGCACCACTGAATCGCGCTGTGTGTAAGTGTGCCGCCACTCCCGGCAAAAGCGTGAGCCGCAGGAACACGCTGCTGGCCCCGAACTAGCGCAAAGGCAGTGCCAAAGCACCGGAGCCGCCCCCGCCAGCTCTGCTGCGCGGAAAACGCAAACCATCTTTAGGACCGGATTTTCCATTCACCAGGAGCTACCCCAACCCTCTGAGGGCCCCCCCGGGGTGCCACTAAGTCGCGCGGGGAATACTCACCCCGCTTTGGGGACCTGGCTGGCTGGAACAAATGTAAAGAAGTCCTTGTCCGGGAATCGGTCCGCCAGGTGCTGGCGGGGTCTCAATCCCACCCTCTAGGCGTCCTTGCTGACTAAAACGCAATGAAGAAGTCAGAGGAAGGTGGAAGTCCAAAAGCTAACGTAATCCATGCGTGGAATTACCAGCTCCTTCGTGGCCATCGTGGGAGACGAACACTTGGGCGCCACCTGCAGAAAGCATGGTTCTCTGGGCTTTATATAAGTCCGACCCGGCTAGTTTGAACCCTTAGCCCACACGAACTGCATAGACGGAGGATAAAAGACCAGAAGCGCTCTTTGCCACGTGGAGACAAGTATCCAGTTTATTAGCTTGTGACAGGAAATTTCTGTGGCAGAGACCAACCAAGTAGCAAAGAGAGTATGGCCCTTACCTGCTGGGGGTTTATACCCAGGGGAAAGGGGGCGGGGAAAAAGGACTGTGGCCAATGAGATGTCATTAGGGTGGGGCGAGGGGAGGGGCCACCCGTGGGACAGACCACCAAGGAAAGGGGGGTATGGGGACAAACCATGTGATGGGAAAAGGGGAATAAATCAGGGTAAAAACACCAACTAAATAAGCTATTTAGTGCACTACAACAGCCTTCCATAAAGTATTTCAAAAGGACTCAGCTTTTCTTTAGCTCGAGATTTGGTTCAAATTTGCAATAATGCCAGTGGAAGAGCTTGGGGCCAGGGCAGATTAACTTCCTGACCCAGTCTTACAATCTGCTGCTTAATCAATTGATTCATTTTCTCCACCTGGCCACTAGATTAAAGGCGGTATGGAGTATGACGTTCCCAATCTATGCCCAGGTGGCAACTAATCCGTTGCACTATTTTGGAAATGAAATGTGATCCTCTATCCGAGGATACTGTGGCTGGAGCTCTGAAGCGTGGTATTATTTCTTGTAATAATACCCTGGTCACCTCTCGAGCCTTGACACTTCTGGTGGGGAATGCTTCTGGCCACCCTGAAAATGTATCTGTCAATACCAGCAAATACCGATACCCTCCTTTCCTTGGGAGTTCTGAAAAGTCAATTTGCCATTGCTGTCCAGGCCCATGGCCTCTCCCAGTCTGACTGAGTTTTGGCCTGGGAGTATTTTTGGGGTTAATCTGGAGGCAAGGATCACACTGTCGGGTCACCTGAGTAATAGTGGCATATAAATTCCTGGCAATCAAGCAGGTGTTTAGGGCATATATTCCCCAGTGTGCTTCCTGGTGTTCTTCCCTTACTAGTGACCACAATAAATGGGAAGGGATTACCAGCTTCTTTTCAATGATAGCCCACACTTCTTGGTTATACATCTCTCTTTGATCTTCAATTAATTTCTTGTCTCTCTTATTATATTCTGTCTCACCTTCAAGGGAAATTTGTCCATCTGGAATTAGGGGTCCTTCAGTAGTTACTTCACCTTTTGTGGCTTCTTTTGCCTCTCTATTCGCCAGCTCGTTTCTTTCTTCCAATTCTGAGCTCACTCTTTGGTGTGCCTTAATATGCATAATTGCTACCTTTTCAGGCAGCTGAACTGCTTCCAGCAGCTGGATTATCTCTTGTGCATGTTTGATGTTCTTTGCCCGTGAGGTCAGCAGTCCCCTCTCTTTCCAGATGGCCCCATGTGCATGTACGACTCCGAATGCATACCTTGAGTCTGTGTAGATGTTTATTCTCCTCCCTTTTGCCCTTTCCAAGGCACGGGTCAGGGCAATTATCTCAGCCTTCTGCACAGAGGTCCCTGTTGGTAAGGGTCCGGATTCTATTACCTCTCTGCAGGTGATCACTGCATACCCAGCATGTTGCTTTCCATTGGCAACATAGCTACTCCCGTCAGTGAACCAGGTCTCTGCATCATCCAAAGGAGTGTCCTTTAAGTCTGGGCGGCTGGAGTAGGTGGCTTCAATGGTCTCCAGACAATCGTGGTGTACTTCTTCTCCTTGATTTCCACTGAGAAAAGAAGCTGAGTTGACAATATTAGTTACCACTATTTCTACATCATCTTGCTCTACCATGATGGCCTGGTATTTCAGGAACCTCTGTGGTGAAAGCCAGTGGCCACCCTTTACTTCCAGTACTGCAGACACTGTGTGGGACACTAGCACAGTCATTTTTTCTCCCAGGGTAAATTTGCGTGCCTCTTGAATATTCAGCACGACTGCTGCTACAGCTCGGTGGCAACCTGGCCATCCTTTGGCTGTTGCATCTAGTTTCTTGGAGAAGTAAGCAACTGCTCTCTGGTATGGACCCAAGTCCTGAGCCAGTATTCCCAGGGCAATTCCCTGTCTTTCATGGGAAAATAGGAAGAATGGTTTACTTACATCTGGAAGTTCCAAAGCTGGAGGTGACATGAAGGCACTCTGTAGCTGGTGAAAGGCCCGTGTGGCTTCCTTTGTGCACTGGAGATCTCTCTTTCCATCAGCAATAAGAGCATAGAGGGGTCTGACGAGCAGTCCATAATTATAAATCCAGAGCCGGCACCACCTTGCCATGCCTAAGAAGGTTCAGAGTTCCTTTATTGTCTGGGCTTTTGGGGTTTGGCATATGGCTTCCTTGCAAGCCTGCCCTAAAGTCCGTTGCCCAGCACTCACCTTGTACCCCAGGTAGACTACCTTCTGTTTCACTACTTGTACCTTTTTCTTTGATACTCTGTACCCTTGCAGTCCTAGGAAATTCTAAAGGCTTACCGTCCAGGCCACACAAGCTTTCCTCGTCCGAGTGGCTACTAGAAGATCATCCAGGTACTGCAATAACCTTCCTTCTTCCTGTGGAGCTTCTCAGGACTCCAGAACTTTTGCAAGTTGCTCCCCAAACAGAGTGGGGGAATTTTTGAAACTTTGGGGCAATGTCGACCATGTGAGCTGGGTTTTGTGCTCACTTTTAGGGCTTTCCCATTTGAATGCAAAAATTTCTGGCTGGCTTCATGGATGGGGTGGCAAAAGAAGGCATCTCTCAGGTCTGAAACAGTAAACCAGGTGATTATAATGGGACTGTAAAGAGAGAAAAAAAAAGTTGAAGGGTACCCTAAAAAATGAGTGAAGGCAGCAGGGACACTGCGAAGGTCCAGACCTAATTTAGACGTCTGATTTGAGGTGAGCAATTGGGAAAAATAATGGGAAATAATTTTTCAAAGGTGGAAATGACTGTTTTGTCCACGTGGAAAACTTTATTGAAAAGAAAAAATGCTCAAACTTCTGATTATGCGCTTTGAAGTTTACTGATATGGTGCAAATCACAGGACTTTGAAGCTGATGTCGACACTGCTTTCAGTGTCCAGGCATGGGAAAAAGTTGGGAAGAGACTATGGGAAGTGATATCGAAGGGGGATAAGACCGTTGTTTATTTGGCTGCTGCTTGGAGGCTGTTGTATGAGGCATTGAAGGAATGGAAAGTAGAACAAGATAGAGAGGAGGAGTTGGAGGAGCAGGAATTGGAGCAAGAAACTGGAGTAGAGGAACAGGAGGAAGATGAGGCTGAGCCTGTCGATGTATCTCCCCCTGAGGAGGTTGCAGCAGCTGCTGTGGAGCTTCCCCCAGGGTTTGCTATCGTGAAAATTAAACGGCAGGCTGGGACTATTCCTCGGTATTTATCTCCTAAAGACTGAAATAAACAGGGCAGGAGACTTTTTCTCCTTTTAATGCCTTTATTAAAAGTGATCAGCTCGGGATTGGAAGCTCAACGGGGCTGCAGTCTCCGTCGTCTCTCCCAGGGTGACTCAGAGGAAGAGGATATGCGCAGCTTTGTCCACTAGGGGCAGAGCTAGGGGTCCAGTCCTCGTGGGAGCTGGTTTGGGCGTGACCCAGATGTTGATGACCGCTCCATTTCTCTCCGGGTCCCAGTTTCGGGATGACTTTCGTGCTCAGGGTGAGGGACCACAAAGGTTTTCAGCACCTCTGCAGGCTCAGCACCCGGTTCCTCACATTCAGACATCACTCCAATTTCCCAACTCTATATTAGCTCGTTGTTTTGGGGGTCTTTTCAGTACGTTTGGAGTAGTTGCCTCTCATGGCATACTGGTCCTGAGGCCATTTTGAATGGCCCCCTCCTACGTCTTGTCCCTTCTCCTCACTGTCTGGGGAGGTCCCTGCCCTTCACTGTCTGGGGAGAAGAGCCATAAAGTAGCCCCAGCCAGGGCCTTTACTGATACAAAAAAAGAACCATTAACGACAACGACTTGTAATTATCATAACAAACAGGTAGCACTTTAGCAGCAACAGTGGTCTGATTAATTTTTGTAACCTTTTTCTTAACAAAAAAAATTGGCCGTTTTTTGTTTAGAACAAAGACTATGTTGGACCTGTGTGTACTTCGCCTGCTCAACAGTTGGCAGAGTTGAGTGCTAGACCAAAATATCTCACACCTGCACAACAACTAGCAAAAATGAAATCACAGAAGAAGCGACATGAAAAACAGGCTGGGTCACCAGCCCTTCCGTCTCTTCCTGGGCTGTTTGCTCCCCCCTCCTCCTCTGGTCGCCTGCTCCCCCCTCCCCCTCCGCTTGGTCACCTGCTGCCCCCTTCCCCTCCCCTCGGTCGGATGCTCCCCCCGCACCTTCCCACGGGTCAGCTTCCCCTCCCGTGCCCGTCCCTGGGTCGCCTGTTCCTCCCTCACCCTCCCGTGGATCGGCTGCTCCCCCCCCCACCGCTTTCCCTTGAGCCGTCCGCCCCGCTTTTGCCCTCCTTCCAGTCATCTGCGTCCTCCTCATGTTCCCTTGAGTCAGCCACCCCCTCTCTGCCCCCTTTTGAGCTCTCTGCCTCCGCTCCACTCCCCGTTGAGCCATCTGCACCCCCCCTCCTTCCTGAAGTAGTTGAACAAATGCAATCCTTTACATTGTGTCCTGCCCTGTCAAGTGACAGCTCTGACGATGAACTGCCGGTTATGAGTACATCTAAAAAGACACAGGAGTGTTTCTGTTAAACCTTGTAGCAGATCCAGGCCTGCTGTTTCTTGGACTCTGCCTCCCTGCCAGGTGGCTGTGACTCCTCGACATCCTCTGAACTTTTGGGAGCACGTAAGAATGAAAGCAGCTGAAGTAGGAGATTGGAATTTGTTAGAAAAAATAGGTCCACCAAGAAGGATGGGGATGACTGCTGCTGCTTCTGGTGGGCCTGTGGCTTTTCCTGTTTTCAAAGCTGCTCCTAATTCAGGACAAGAAGACAGCCATCAGATTTTTTTTCATGGAGGGTTGTACAGGACCTTCAGTCCAGAGTAGACCAGTATGGTGTTAACTCTTCGCAGGTGATGCAAGTGATTAGTGTTTTAAATGCTGATGTACTTTCACCTTATAATATTGTTCACCTTGCTATGATTCTGTTTCAACCAGTGCAGTATGGTGTGTTTCAAGCTACCTGGAAGCAAATGGTTGAAAGGGTAGCTTTGGACAATATGCAGGTTCCTCAGCAGGATCCACGTCACGTTGTGGGAGTTGATGCCTTGCTGGGCAATGGATCATTCTCTAACCTGCATTTGCAGGCAAGATGGGACCCCCTGGTTCTTGCACAGGCCCAGCAGCTGGGTATGAGTGCCTTGCTTAAGACAATGGAAATGGCAGCTCCTAAACCAAGGTATATTACCATCCAGCAAGGGGTGAAGGAACCTTTTCCACAGTTTGTGGAGAGGGTTGCTACAGCCCTTGAGAAGCAAGTAGAAGATGATAAGTTGAGGCAAATTTTATGCAGACAGCTAGCACCAGAAAATGCGAATGACAATTGTAGGAGAATTATTGATTCTTTACCAGGAGAACCCTCGCTGTCTGATCTTGTAGTTGCTTGCTCAAAGGTTGGCTTGGTTGAACATAAAATGACTGCTTTAGCAAGAGTCATGAAGTCCTAACCCTGATGTTCTGCTTGTGAAGAATCAGGACATGTGAAGACCCAATGCCCTCAAACTGCTGGACGATGTGCACATTCTAGGGTAGTTTGGGCCAGTAGAGTGCCTTGTTATCATTGTGGTAACTCTGGCCATATTGCTAAATTTTGTAAGTTCTTTTCAGGTGGTCGACAAGCGCAGGGAAACTGGAAGCAGAACGTGAAGGGGCGCGTGGAGACACAAATTCCCTGATGACAATCACGAGCCCTGCCAGCGCTGCAAAGCTCTCCAATTGTGACCGACACACAGGGGCCACAAGAGGCTCAGCAGGGATTGATATACCGGTAGCTGAAACAGTGACTATTTTGACAAGAGGTATATGTAAAGTGTCACAGACATCTTTTCAATAAAATCCTTTCGTTAGGATTTTTCCTGCTGAAGCTGAGAAGTTTCAGCAACAAATGTAAACAATGGCTGTCTGCTGCTGTGGAATGCAACAGGTGGATCCGTGATTGGTCTCCTGTGGATGTTTGGATTTACTGACCACTCATGGCAGAGCTGTTCTCGCTTTCTGCTGGGACACAGAACTTTGTTATTCATTCCTTTTCTATTCTTTGCTTAGCTAGCCTTCTGAGAACTTTCTCTCTATTCTTTTTATTATAGTTATAATGTAATATATATATAATAAAATAATAAATCAAGCCTTCTGAACATGAGGTCAACATTCTTTTCTCTCTCTTCATCCTGCAACCCTTGCAAGCCCTGTGACAATTGGTGACCCCCGAGTGAGAAGGACAAAAACCATCAGTTGGTGACCCCCCAGAGGAGCATGTGCTGCACTGGGTAAATCCCGAATGTGTGGCATTGGTGGTTGTGGGAATTCCACACATCATTCCTGATGTCCAGAATCGCCGAGACAACCCTTGGGGGGCTCGGAAGCCCTGGAACGTTGCCAGAAGTGTTTGGTGGCTAGACTTTGATCCTGCACAGGACGCAACATCTGTATGAGGATGAGAGGATCACACGGGGATAAATGGTGAAGGGATAGATTAATTATAGAGTGAAAACACAGGTTTTAGAATCTCGGTACAGGGGGGTTCTAGGAGACAAGAGGGAGGAATTAGGGCATGTCCTGTCCTTCTTCTTCTTGCCATCCATCTTTGATGGTGATGGTGGCACTTTGAGATTGGTTCTTACCTAATTTGCACTTGTCAATAAGAGTGAAAGGTATTGGGAGGAAAAGGTAAATATCCTACATGTAGTTTTTGGTATAAAAATAAGCGGCCACCCCGAGGGAGGTCAGTGTGCCCATGGCTGACTTGCTGTGCGGACCTCTGTCGGGCCAGGGGAAAATATTTTAGATAAGAATTAATAAACAACACTGAAGAACTGAAAAACCTGAAGACTCCTTTCATCCTTTGGAGTGCGGGCTGCCTCAAGGCCATCCAGAGCCTTACCAGGCCATTTGAACAGCTGAGATGGGACAGGTGGTTGCTTCACAGGTGACCACAGAAGTGGATTCTAGCCAGGAGCTGAAGAACTGAAGATCTTGATTTGGACAGAGTTCACAGCAAGGCTGACCACAAGGAGAACCTTCTGAAAAGCCTCCAGGAAGATGTTCGGACAGCCTAGCAGCACCATGGAGCTGGCCAGAGCATGCTGGACTCTTTCAAAAGGTACTGTTGGCTTTTCCCTTCCTGACGATCCTGGCCTTCGCAGGTTATGGCTGCAAAGGTGGTGGGGCATTCCCACCGGGGCCGAGGTTCTTTTCTCCCCTTCAGAGGAGAAACTTATTGCCCTCTGGCAAAAATGGAGTGAAGAGGATGAAATTCTTGGAATTTTCCTGTCAGAAAGACATTTCTATGAGTTTTTTCAATGGGCAAAGCTTTTTGGGTTCTTTACGAATGTGCTCTATGCCCTGGATGTTTTTGTATGGGAGTGCATGGAATCCATTTTCCAAGTCCTTTTGGACCGTGGATTTGGCCCCCCCTAATTTACCTAACATTTAAGGCACTGTTTCCGGTCTTGGAACGAAGAGCAGTTGTTTTTCCCTGGATTGCTAACTGCAGTGGGCTTGCTCCATTTCCCCCGACTTCAGCGGGGGAAGACCCTTTGGAGGAAGACGATCCGTTATTTCCCAGCCCCCCTGCATCCCGGCGGGGGGGCAAAGTTTCAACTGGAGCCGAAGTTTTTTTCTCTGCGTCTTCGGAGCATGCTCAGATGGAGCCATCCTTTCCCCCCCCCTTCTCTCTCTCCGAGGGGATGGGAGTGGCCTGCGCCGCCCCTGGCAGCCCTGCAGGCCCCGCCCCTGCCGGCCTCCTGGACCCTGCCCCGCTCAGAGTTGGGGGCAGCACTGGTCTCCGAGGCCCCCCTTGCTGGCTGGTGCGGCCGCTTCCCGGATGGGCCCCGCGGCCGCCTCTCCGGGCGGTCCCGCTGGTGGTTCCGCCGGCTTCCACGCCTGCGCCTGAGAGCTCAGAAACACTGCTCCCTGCAGCTGCGCCTGGGTTGCTAGGAGACGCCCTCGGCGACAGCAGCGACTCAGCGCCGCCCCCCCTGGCTGTACTGCCGCCTCCGCTAGCCCCCTCTTCGGCCTTGTCGGCTCCACAGCCGATTCCGGAGCCAGCAGAAGACGCTGCCGACCCTGCGCCGTGCTCGGCAGGCTCTCCTGCAAAGGCAGAGCAGCCTGTGATCCCGCCGCTCCCAGCAGCAGCTGCCGCGGCGGCTCCTGCACCCAGCGCGATTTTTCCCCCTAGTTTTTCGGGCTGTCCCGGGGCTGCCCCTGCGGGGGGAGCTGGGACATGGGAAGAGGACGCCAGTCTCTCCTTCCGTGGAGGAGGTGAGGCTCACCAGCTGGCTGTGGGTGCAGCCCGTCTGCCTGCGTTCAAAATCAGCGTTCTTGGCGGGTTGGGGCTGTTTGGTCAGTTGCTGCCCCTTGAAGGTTGCCATCTCTGCCGCCCCTCAGCCCTTCACGTGCCCCAGCGGCGAGGGTCAGGTGGGTCCCGAGAGTTCTGCCTTTGGTTCCCAGCCCGGAGGGGGTGGTGCCATGAGGCAGATGGGAGACACACCTGTTGTATTTGCATTGCAGAGGCAGAAGGCACAGATGGAAGAGACCATGGCTTGTTTGTTGTGGGGAAGAAACATTCCTAGACCCGAGATGAGGGTTCTTGGGGCTGCTTCTATTCCCTCACTGCTGGCATGCCTCGGTGATTTTGGGGAAAAGAGGCATCTCATCATCCGTTCTGCCATTGTACTGGCAGCAGGGTGCAGGCCTGTGGCAAGGCAGAGCCTGCCTCATGGGTTGGGCCTGGGCTGTTGGGCTGAGGTCCCTGGACCAGGGCCAACCCCCGGCCTCCTGATGGGTTTGGGGGTTTTGCTTCCCCCTACCAGTCCTGGCCCGCCTTTTTGTGGGCCAGATCTGGGGTTCCTGGTCCCTCTCCATGGGCCAGGGCCCCCCAGGGCCTTTCTCTGGCTGCTCTGCTGCTGCTGCTCTTTTTGATCACAAAAAAAAAAAAAAAATTAAAAAATTATTTAAATAAAGAGAGTTGAAATAGCTGGCAGCAGCTCTGAAGCATTGAAGGGCCAAAAATGAGCTTCAGCCCAAAGTTGTTCAATAAAGGGCTGTGGCCAGGACATTCCAGAAGTTGTCTCAAATTGTTTGAAATTGTTTGATGACTGTCAATGGCTTTTGATAACTATTGATGGACTTTTCTGCAGCAAGCCTGTTTCAGGACCAAAAGGGAAATTCAGAGATGGCAAAGAGGAAGATCTTCAGCCAGTGGACTGTTCCTGAAACTCAGCTGCTTGGACTTGGACTTTCTTTGCATTGTTTTTTGCATTTTCTTATATTGTAAGCTTGTTTTAGTGATATGTTAGTATTGTATGTTCTACAGGTGAAGAAATTCTCTGTTCATTTCACACCAGCACTTGACTGAGATTTGGATTGGCAACAGATAACCTGTCAAGTGTTTGTCCTTTCCTCTGCATGTGCACGGCAGAGAAAATTACAAACACTTTTCTTTCTAATTTAAATAAATAAAAGAAAGGTGACAGGTCACAGACATCTTTTCATTAAAATCCTTTTGTCAGGATTTTTCCTGCTGAAGCTGAGAAGTTTCAGCAACAAATGTAAACAATGGCTATCTGCTGCTGTGGAATGCAACAGGTGGATCCGTGATTGGTCTCCTGTGGATGTTTGGATTTACTGACCACTCATGGCAGAGCTGTTCTCGCTTTCTGCTGAGACACAGAACTTTGTTATTCATTCCTTTTCTATTCTTAGCTTAGCTAGCCTTCTGAGAACTTTCTCTCTATTCTTTTTATTATAGTTATAATGTAATATATATATAATAAAATAATAAATCAAGCCTTCTGAACATGGGGTCAACATTCTCGTCTCTCTCTTCATCCTGCAACCCTTGCAAGCCCTGTAACAGTAAAGTACCTCTTGATGCTTATGGTCCTTTAGGTCAAGGTTTGAGTGCTTTTTGATGGGAAGATTTAATAGCACTATTCAAGGTATTAATGTCCATTTGGGTCTTATTGATTCTGATTATGTGGGACAAAGTCAGGCTATGGTATCTGTTAGTGAACCTCCTGTTGTTATTCAAAAAGGTACTTGTATTGCTCATCTTGTTCCTTTTATGAGTTGTGTTCCAACTGTAGTGGACCGAAGTCGTGGCACTGGAGGTTTTGCACCTACAGGACCACTTCAGGTTCTCTGGACTCAAAAGGTGACAGATGAGCATCCGGTAATATAATGTTTGGTTACTACTAAGGGATATCACCCAGAAACTACAACAATATCAGGCTTACTTGACACAGGAGCAGATGTAACAATAATTTCACAGCTTCTTTGGCCTCCAACATGGCCCCTCACTCAATCAACCTTTGGAGTTGTTGGGTTAGGTGGGTCAACTGCTGGTGCTTTATCTGCAATTGCAGTCACTGTAACACATCCGGAAGGCCAACAAGCTTACATCAGACCATATGTTACTAATGCTCAGCCTAATTTATGGGGACGTGATTGCTAAACCAAATGGAGTGTTAAAATTACCACAGATTTTTAGTGGGGGCCACTGGGATGCAGGGCTTTAAACGTCTGGTTGTGTCCTTGACATGGCTGACAGATAAGCCTATCTGGATTGAGTAGTGGCCCCTGCCTACTGAAAAGCTTCTTGACCTGCAAAGCTTAGTGAAAGAACAATTACTAGCTGGACGTATTGAAAACTCATTTAGCCCATGGAATACATCTGTGTTTGTAATAAAAAAGAAATCTGGTAAATGGAGACTTTTGCACAATTTGCAGTGGATAAACACTGTGATGGCCACAATGGGTGCTTTACAATCAGGTCTCCCAACACCTACAATGATTCCACAAGGATGGGAAATAATTATCATTGATCTGAAAGATTGCTTTTTTACAATTCCATTGGCTGATCAGGATAAGGAAAAATTCGCCTTTACTGTGCCTTCTTTAAATCATGAGGAACCAGCCCAAAGATATCAGTGGACAGTTTTGCCTTAAGGAAGGAAAAATTCTCAGAGTATTTGTCAATGGTTTGTGGCACCAGCTTTATCTAAGGTCTGAGACCAATTTAGCAATTGTTATTGCTATCATTATATGGATGATATCTTGTTCGCGTCCGAAAATAAACAACAATTGTTGGCTCTCGAACAACGAGCTGTGAAAAATTTAGAAGCCTTTGGTTTGGTTATGGCCCCGGAGCAAGTTCAAAGACCTTGGAGATATTTGGGGTTGATAATCACCAATAGACAAATTGTGCCTCAACCTATAAAATTGGACATTGATATTAAAACTGCTGTTGATGTGCGGAAATTGGTTGGTGAAATAGGTTGGCTTAGGCCATACTTGGGGATAACCAATCATCAGCTGCAACCTTTGCATGACTTATTACTGGGGATATTTTCCTCTACCGATGAGAGCCATTTGACTGCTGCAGCAAAAAAGGCTGTAGAAGAAACTGAGTTGGCCTTAACATCTAAATTTGTTCTAAGAATAGATGTTTCTGTTGGTGTGCAATTATTAATTTTGAGAGATAATGAAATACCATGCGTATTACAGCGACCTGAGGAGGTCACTGGGTGAGAGAAGGATGAGAATCTTGTTTCTTGATCAGAAGGCTTGATTTATTGATATATAATATATAATACATTATAACTATACTATAAAGAATAAAGAGAGAGCTTGCAGAAACTTGCTGAGCTAAGAATAGAATAGAAAGAATGAGTAACAAAGTTCTGTGTCCAGGGAACCTGTCCCTGAGCTGCTCCTGTGATTGGCCCTTAATGGTACACATGGAAGATGAGCCAATCACAGGAACCCCCCCCACATTTCACAGCAGCCGATAACAATTTGTTTACATTCTTTTTCTGGGGCTCTGCTTCCCAGAAGATGGACAAATCCCAAAGAAAGGATTTCTATGAAGAAATGTCTGCGACACATGCAGATTGTTATGTCAATGGAATGACAAATGGGAAGATAAATTTCATATTTTGGAGTGGATGATTTTGTCTTTCAGGTCCCAAAAAACCACTCCAGGTCTGTATGAGCTTTTTGCAGACATCATTATCAAAGGTCGCAGACGCTGCCATGAAATCTTAGATCGTGGTCCGGTAACTATTGTCATACCAGTACAACAATGGTATTTTGAGTGGTGTTTTCGGAATAATCATGAGCTGCAATCTGCTTTATCTTCTTTTACAGGTGAAATAGCATATCATTTACCATCTCATCCTATTTTGAATTTCACTAAGGAGATTCCTTTTCAGGGGAAACAACTTTGCTCTTCAGTACCAGTGGAAGGCACAACAGTTTTTACAGATGGATCTGGAAGAACTGGAAAAGCTGCTGTAGCCTGGAAGAAAAATGACCGCTGGGAACATGAAGTAATGGTTCAACAAGGGTGTCCTCAGTTAATTGAACTTTGTGCCGTATTTTTGGCATTTACCTTATTTCCTAGTTCCGTAAATATAGTTACTGACTCTGTTTATGTTACTAATTTAGTGAAGCAGTTGGATCAAGCTGTGTTGTATTATGTAAAGGAGAAACCATTTTTTGTCATCTTGTTGAAATTGTGGACTGTTATTCGTAACCAAAAGCATTCTTATTTTATTATGCATATTTGTAGCCATACATCACTACCTGGATTCCTTGTTGAAGGTAACACCTATGTGAATTCCCTTGTGGCTGCCTCAGCTGTAAAAATGGTGCTTAATGTGTTACAGCAAGCTGTTCTATCTCACCAATTTTTTTCATCAGGGTGCTCAGGCACTATGGCAGCAATTTAAATTATCACATAGTGAAGCAAAGTCAATTTATTCTTCTTGCCCTAATTGTCATATGTTTCATGTTTCACAATATTAGCGCACTAATCCTAGAGGCTTACTCCTTTGCAAGAATGGCAAACAGATGTTACAAAAATGCCTGAATTTGGCCATTTAAAGTATGTTCACATCACAATTGACACCTTTTCTCATGCCATGGTTGCCTCACCATTGGCAAGTGAAACAGTCCGGGATGTTATTCATCATTTTTGCCACGCCTTTTCCATCTTAGGCGTTCCATCACATGTAAAGACGGATAACGGCCCGGCGTATGTTTCAAAGAGATTGCAAGTGTTTTTTCGTGCCTGAGGTGTTGGTCATTCTACTGGTATCCCTCATGCTTCCACAGGCCAAGCAATTATTGAACGTGCTCATGGTGTGTTGAAGCACCAGGTACAAAAACAAAATGGGGGAATGCAGAGGGAGTCACTGCAAGTGAGATTAGACAAAGTCATTTATGTCTTAAACTTTTTGTGTCCTTTACCTGATTTACAATTCTCTCCTATATTCTACCATTTTTCGTCTTTGAATTCAAAACAGACAAACTTTAAGAAAGGTATTAAGGTTTGGCTAAAAGATTTAATTACAGGAAAATGGACTGGCCCAGTAGAATTAGTAACATGGGGAAGAGGATATGCATGTGTTTTAACAGAAACTGGCCCTCAATGGGTCTCTGCCCGTTGTGTCAAACCTTATTTGGAGCAGAAAGAAAAGGACAGGATGAGTGGTTCTACAGTGAGAGCAAAATGAATAGGTAATTGCATTGGTTATTAGGTAGATGGAAGCATGGACCCTCAAGGAATGTATGGTAAAGATGGTAATTCAAGACAGAGTAAAGGTAGTTATAGGCTTACAGTGAAATTCCAGAAGTTAGTGGATGTTATTTTTGCTTCGTTCCCTTGAACTATCTTATAGAGAGGTTGGTAGTACTGAGAAGTGTGTCTTGTACCATATCCTTTTGCAGGTCACCGACTGTCCCAAAATAAGGGAATTTGATGTACCTAAGGGAGAAGTGTTGCCTTTGCATAGGAGTTGAACTAGTAGCTGAAGTCCACACTTTGAGCAACTAGGTTGGATGCCCATTATGATAGCAGCAACCAGTTCCAAGGTTAAGTGGATGCTACTTAGTTCTGAGTGGTGACTAGGCAGATGACTTGGTCTCTGATTCTGTGTGGAAGAAAGTTAATTGATTAGAGGTGAAGGTATCATTCTGCTACAAATGTGTCATCTGGAAATTGCGAGGTCCATAACGGTGTTTGAAGATCTGTCTTTATGTGCTTTGTTTGTATATGAACCTTAAGATTGTGAGGGTGTGTGTGTGTTGTGGAGTTGGTAGAAGTTGGTTATCTGTAAGTGAATGAAGAATGGATCCTCCATCTGCTTGGATTTTTGCAAGGGCCCTGCAGAAGTCCTTAGCAGTTGTATTTGTTGGTCAAATACAAAAAGGGGGAATAGTGGAAAAGACATTCTGTGCTGTCCCTGTGAGCTAGCAAAGGCTTCCTGAAGATAAGAAGCCCCATATCTCTCCTGAAGGAACACCAAGGTCATTACCATGGAGACCAGAGAAAGGAGAGAAAGTTGGGAGATATGGACTCTCACTGACTCAAGAGTGATGTGGCTCCCTGGTTGTCTGCTGGGAACTTTTTTTCTCTTTTATGGCAAATGGACACTGTATATGTGTTAGATGGATGCCAATACCTGGAAAACCTATAAAAGCTATGTTGGTTTAATAAAAATCTCTCTCTTGCACCCTTCTGATGGAGTTGTGTATTATTGTACTGTGTCAAGCTCTATAGCGACACCCTGGTATATCAGAGGCCCATACCCCAGGAAATACTTGACTTACTATTTCTTCATCAATTTCTTCCTTGATTTCAATAGCTGCTAAGGTTAAACTTAATAACTCTATGTACTTTTGATCATTCACCTCCAGAGTAACCTCTCCATTTTTTAATGTAATGGTTGCTTGTAACTGCTCTAATAAATCTCTGCCTAAAAGTGCCTTTGGTGAATTTGGCATGTACAAGAATTTATGAATACCCCATTGTTTTCCCAATTTATACCTCAAAGGTTTGCAAAAATATGCCCTTTCAGACTGGCCAGTTGCCCCTTGCACTACAACATAATAATTTTCCACAGGTACTAAAGCTTTATTTAAAACTGAATATGTAGCCCCTGTATCAACCAAAAATTCCACCCTTTTCCTTTCTCCCCCCAGGCTCATTGTTATAACCAGTGGATCCGCTGGGGCAGAATCCCCCGGTCCTCCTCAGTTGTTTTGTACGTATGCAGCCACTTGTTGGTGTCATGGTTTCACTGACAGGAAGTAGGGTTTTTTTTGGGATATGCTGTGGTTACCAATAGGTGCTCAGATTTTCATATTGGCACCTGATGTAGCCACTGAGGTTCAGACATGCCTCTGAGAACACACAGGGGTTAAAAGCAGAGCTGCTCCCCTGGGAAGGTCTCTTTGGATTTCTGGCGGGAAAGGCTTTGGATCTCTCCCCCTGTCCCAGCTGCCGGCTAGGAGGGAGAGGGGAAAAGCCACATGGCCATGAGGTGGGCCCGGCCCAAGGGTGGAGGAGAGGGAGAAGCACAGGGAGTTTGTACAGCCATGTACCAGGCAGTTCCCCCTCAGAGAGAGAGAGAGAGGAGAGAGCCATGCTGGGGACTGTTATCTCGAAATTTGATATCCTGTGCGGGCCGCACAGCCAGCCAGCAGAGAAGGGGGGGGGGGGGGTGCCACGTCCAGCCACTTGGACGAGTTTTTAACCCTTTTGTGGTGTGGATAATGAAACTTATCCGAGCATTAACCTTCCCCTGGAGAAGATATGAATTTAGAGGATGAAGAAGGAACTGAGTAAAGGAGAGGAAGGTCTGAGCAAGAGAGAGAGAAAGAAGAACCCCAGGGGGTGGAAAGGGTGATGGAGTAGCATGTTGCTGGACGCTTTTTGTATAGCTATAGACTGTTTCCGTGCAATGCAGAGACTGTATTCGAGGGGGAGCCCGGGCCTCAGAACCAGGAGGAGTGCAGTGTGGAAACCCCTCGGCCCCAGGGGGTGCTAAAAATATGGGGGGGACAGATGTCCCAAAAGGAGAGACTGTGCCTTTTGGAGTGGGACGATGCATCCTTAAAAGACAACCCTCGAGACAGCTTGGTTCCAAGTTTGGTGGTGAGAGCACTGAACATGGAAAGGAAGAAGATACCATGGCTACAAGAAGGACTCCTCCCTTTTGGATGAACTGAGAATTGGGTATTCTAAAGGGTGGTGTATTGAAAGCGAAGGGAGCTGACCCATCCTTTGATCAGCATCGAACTCCGATTTATTGATCAACCATGCACATTTTTATAACGGTGTTAATTAAGTTCATACATATTGCAAAACCCGAGCTCATCATTGGTTGCAGATTAAACTCTAACCCCTCCTTTTGTTTTCAATACCTGTGGTTTGTTATTGAAACCAAGATTTGTGTTCTCACCCTGATATGAATGGTTCTCAAAACCTCCATGTCTGTTACTTTTCCCAAAACAGCCAAAAATAGAATGTTTACCTGTTATGAGAAGACTGCCTGAGAACCCTGCTGTTTATAAAAATGTGCCTGAGAACCTTATTATTTACAGAAACAGGCTTGGGAGCTGCTGCTTACAACTGCCTTTTACTTCTCCACCAGCTGTATATTTTCATGGCCTTTTTTCCTTCAAGCCATGTCTGAGCAAAATTCTCCAACAGTGGTGCCAGACTAAGAGTTAGTGATTTTGGAAGATGTATGGTATTGGGAATTTCGTGGGGGGAGGAGGAGAATGCTTTTGTAAGGTTTTCATTTTTCCTTGTGTGTTTTTCTTTCACTTGTAGTCTAGTTAATAAACTTTTTCTTTCTTTTTAAGCAAGCGCCTACGTTTCTTATTCCTGGTCAGGTCACATCTCACAGTAGATACCAGGGAGAAGGTATTTTCATGGGGGCACTGGCATTGTGCCAGGGTCAAACCATGACAGTTGGTAACCCAGTTTCTGTTCTGGGCATTGATTTTTCCAATGACCAGTTCTTTTGCAGATTGCACACTGCTTCCTGCACAGCTGAGGTGGTCCTTGTCTCGGTGGTCCCTGGTTGTGTTATCTTTGCTTTTCCTCCTGTACCACTGCCAGCAACTTTTTCATTCCTTGTTTATATCCTTCTTCTTGGTTACTAAATACCCTCCAGGCTTCCTCTAGCAAGGCTTCGAGATTTCTCCCTTCCGGTCCCAAAATTTTCTGAAGTTTACGTCTAATATCTCCAGCAGACTGCCCCAAGAATGTATTAACTAATTGATTTATCCCTATCTCAGAGCCCGGATCCAATGATGTATGATGACACATAGCATCCCTTAAACGCTCTAGAAACTCAGATGGAGTCTCAGAAGGCCCCTGCTTAAGGGAATATAAGGCAGAGCAGTTTATGGTTTTTGTAATAGCTCTTTCCACCCCTGTTGCTATCCACTCTTGATACTCTGCTAATTTCTTTACCCCTGCTGATACATTAGGATCCCATTATGGGTCTTGGAGGGGGAAATATTCATTTAAATCTACCTGCTTGCTCGTGCAGTAATCCTCTGCCAAAGTCCCTGCTGTCTTTAAGACCATCTGTTTTTCCGTTTCAGTCAAAGCATCCAGTAGTAACTGGATGTCAGGCTAATCTAGGTTGTGTCGCTTGATAACATATCATAGACGTTTGGCAGTAAGTATCGGATCAATACAATAATTCCTAGCAATCCTTTCCCATGACTCTAAATCAAGAGTGGTAAATGGCACTTTAATCATTAATCTCCCTCCTTCTGGTCCCACTGCCTCTCACAAAGGTGACTGTAAAACTGCTTGCCTCCTAGTTCTAGATGCAACTGGACTGTTGGGGGGGGGGGGTGTATTGTAGTGGATGTGCCTTCCCAGCCTGAGTGCTCCTCCTTTTTGGAGAAGTCCCTCTTCATTCTCATCCTCAACCTCCCTTCTCCTAGGAGGAGTTTTCATATATTCAAATATATCTTGTTCTTGTCCCTCAGAATGATAAACCTTGTCTGATCTCATACACTGCTGTCTTATACTGCATGCTCAACAACAACATTTGATTTGCCCTCTCTTTGCCTTGTTTTCCTTTTCAAGGGATAACTCCCATGGGTCAGAGGGAGCTCTGAGCCCACAGTCCCTTTGCCATTCTTGGTGATTTCTTAAAACAAAAAACATATCAGCATACAAAACCTCATCCCATTTACCTTCCTGTCTCAAAAACAACATTAACTGCAGTAAGGTATCATAATCTAGGGTTCCAGTGGGCTACCATTTGGCTCCGTCCTCTAACTTGTATAATGGCCACCAGCGTGTGCAATATTGGATTAGATCTTTTTTATTTACAGAGCCCCCCCTACTGGTGACTTCCTTCCAGTGGGCCAAGATGCACCCCAAGGGGCTAGCCCGAGGAACTTCCTTGCTTTGGTTAGTTCCTATTATCTCCTTCTCCTTGCTCTATCTCGCTTCCACCCAAACTTCTCTTCACAGAGCTTCACAGTCATTTCCCAGTTTTCCTCCCACACACAGCTCCAGGTGGCAGGTATCAGATGTGATTTCCCACACACAAGCTTTAAGATCTTAGGTTCTGAATCAGCTTGATCAGGAAACTTTACACTTGGGGCATGTGCCCTGACGCTTATTAGAACAGCAATACCAGCGTCTCTCACAAACTCTGCACTGCGATAATACCTATGTTGCGTGCCAGCCTCTTGATGCATCAAAGGCTCTCAGGTATTGCCTGCAGAGGCTGGCTGTTCTGTTTATCACTCCAGGGAATTCTAAATCGTCTACGGCAGGTTGTTCTCAATCCAGACTTACTAGATTACCAGGTGAAGTCTGGTAAAGCCCCTCTAAATGAACTCGTCCATCGCCTCTATCTATCCAATAATTCACAGGATTCACAAACTCCCAGGGGTCGAGTCCAAATCACCGGGGCAGCGGAACCCCTTGGGTTCGTCTAGCCACGGTGAAAGTGTGCACAATTTACACCACAATTCACCACCTTTACTCAATGAACGTCCTCACCACGCTTCTCCACTACTTGCTCTACTTCTCTTCTGGGCGCACCCTGCCCCCACAGTCTGCCCCGGCCGGTGCCTCAGGCCTCACTGGGCCCCTTCAGTCGTGGGTAGAACCCTCCCCCCCACACTGTAGATATACTCTTTTTTATACCCCATGCACTTGCACGATTACAAACACCATGCATTAACCACACAATGATACAGTGTCCGGACACCACACACACACACACACAGCGGTTCACTCGACCCACCCCCAGGGTCGCTGGCAAGCTGCTTTATCAGACAGTGAACCCCTGTCCCTAGTTTAGCCGCTTGATCGGCTGCAACCACAGGCCAAGCACTCAGACGTCTCTGACTGACTTACTCAGCCATCCTATCTCTTTTTTCCCCCGGCAGCCCCTCAGTACACACCGTATCCTCCGCAGGGCAGCAGGTCCTTGTCTGTCTCCGCAGGAGGCAATCCTAGACTAGCGGAGCCCCTCCAGGAAAATCCCGGGGTGCGCCTAGGAGTCCGTCTGTTCTCCCCTGCCTCTGCGGGGACAGAGACAGTTCCTCCTGGCTGGCTCACCAGAATGTTTTGCGGAGATAGCCAAAAACTCCACAACTTTGTGAAAGTTGTAAAGCCAGTATTTTTATTATTACAGCACCGGACGCATGCAGAGATTACTCTCCTTAAAAGACATGCGTACCTCTGGGAACTTCAGGTCCCTTTTTATCCCCCTCTGAAATACATATGCATAAAATTTCACAATAGGTTCATACATATTCATTTTTATGAATTTCGCAGGACATTTTCTGCTAGTTCTTCTTTATCAGAAAGAATTCCTAGGTCAGCTTGACCTGCTTTCATAGCAGTCTCTCTGTCTGTCTCTATCACCCTCTGTCTCCCCTCCCCTTATCTCTGTCCTTCATTGAATCAGTATCCCTGAGCCTAGGCCTTGCAGTCAGGCTAAATAGCTATGTTTTCTTAACCACAGACTCAAAGATGTACATTTCATCTAAATCAAAATGGATTTCTACTCTGGAGAATTTCTACTCTGTCTCACTGGAGTAGTGAATCCAGGGTCCTTTGCTAGTGACTTTGACGACGGTGAGGGTAGTCAGCAGGACTTGGAATGGTCCTCTTCACTTGGTTTGCAGAGGATCACTGTCCCACCACTTAACATAGACCCAGTCTCCAGGTCAGAACAGATATGCACATGTGCCGAGTCCTATGGGTCTGGATAGCACGATGTAATTCTGGAGCTTCTGCAAAGTGGAACCTAAAGCCATTAGATCTCTCTGTGAATCAAGTTTCCCTTTCATCTGAATTTCTCCTGGAACATGTAGAATCTGATATGGCCTGCCATACAATATTTCATAGGGGCTGATGTAATCCCTCTACCTTGGCTGTATGTGGATCCTCAGAAAAGCTATAGGCAAGGTCTGAACCCATGTCATGGATGTTTCTTGACAAATATTGCTAATTTGTGTTTTAAGGGATCCATTCATACGTTCTACTTTACCACTTGCTTGGGGTCTATAAAGGTGTATGCAAATCCCAAGTAATTCCCAAAATCTGACTAACTTCCTTAACACTGTTGAAACAAAATGTGGTCCCCTATCTGATGACATCCCCAAGGGAACCCCAAACCTTGGAATTATATGATTGAGCAAAACTTTCACCACTTCCTTGGCTGTGTTAGTGCGACAGGGGTAAGCTTCAGGCCATCCACTGAAGGTGTCAAATGATACCAGTATGTACCGGTATCCCTCTTTGCGTGATAACTCAGCAAAGTAATCTCCAGTAATTTGCCAGTAATCTCCAGGAAGAAACCCTGCCTTTGTGTCCTGGGGCAACTGTATGGTCCAGTGTCCCCATCATCTGGGGGGGGGGGGATGGGGATGTTTTTTGCAGCTTGTATTCAAAACAGAGATAAGAGTTCAGTTCTCTCTGAGCTCACAGCAGTGCAGAGCGAGAGAGACACCGGGAGATTTTCTTTGCTTTTTTTGCTGGTTTTCCTCATTAGTCAAGGCAAGAAAAGTTTTCCCAGGACTGTGGGTTTGGTTTTTTTTCTTCTGGAACTGTTCAGTTTTCCTCTGGTCTGGGACACCCGGACAGTTGCCAGGGGCCACCCCCAGTGAAGCTGCATGCTGGGCCTGGACACCAGGTCGAGCCCCGGAGAGACTGAACCACAACCACAGAAGGACTCCCTCTGAACCACAGGAGGACTCTGAATTTGCCATGCCTTCAGAGTAATGAGAGGCTTCATTGTTTATTATTATTAATTTTTTTCATGTTTGTGAATACTTTGCTTGTGAAATAAAATGTTTTTTCCACTTTTCTCCAAGGAGATTATGTCCTGAAGCAGTTAGGGGAGGGGCTGCTGGAATCTGCTTTTAGAGAAGACCTCTTCAGGAAGTTTTCTCCTAAATTTTGTCTCAGACTGGGACGCTGTTACTCCTAACCCAACTCTTTTCCTCGTATCAGGGTTGTTTTTACAGCAGATTTCATATTTGCTCACTACTGATTCTACAATATCAGTCATTCCCTTTCTTATTACTACCTTTTTAGATGTTTCAGAAGATTTTCAACCCTGAAATGTGTGTTTTCATGTTCTCTATGAGCTAGCTCCTGAAGGATCAGGGGTGGGACTAGAACTTGGTTCACTGGCATAACAGCCCATCCAGTTTCTGTGATCTCAGCCTTAAGGAACTTAATTAGCTTGTGATCTGCCCAATCATACTTTGAGATAAACCCTGACAAATCAATCTCCTTTTCGTGGAATTACTGCGAGAAGACCTTTTTCTGCAATTCCTCTTGCTGCTTTATCAGCAAAGCGATTTCTCAATTATGGAGTAGTTTTCCCTTTTTGGTGACTCCTACAAAGCATGATACTTACTTCTGTAGATTTTTTTAATGCTCTCTAAGAGGGCAAGTATTTGTTCAGCATGTTTGATTTCATTACCCTGAGCGTTCAGAAGTCTCCTCTCCTTCCAGACGGCTCCATGGATGTGGACAACACTAAATGTATATTTAGAGTCAGTCCATATAATTATCTTCTTTCCCTCGCTCATGTCTAGGGCTCTCATCAGTGCAATCAGTTCAGCTTTCTGTGATGACACATCTGCTGTCAGGGCCTTTGCCTTGATCACTTTGCCGTGGGTGGTCCCTGCATAGACTGTCATTCTTTTACCATTTCTCATGAAGTTACTCCCATCTGTAAAAAGCTCCCAATCTGGATTTTCTAGGTGCACGTCCTTCAGATCTGGTCAGCTGGTGTTGCAATGTCCTGTTTTACCTTCTCCCTTCCCCCTCGCCCCTCGCTGAGTGTGCCCTGTCAATCAGGCTAACATACCAGCAAGGCGTCGTGTGATAGGTGTCCCTAGTCCCTTGAGACCCTGCCCCTTCACCTGGTTGGTGGCTCACCTGTCCCCTCCCCTTCCCCTGCCCTGAGCTTAAAAGGTTAATGAGACCATGCGGCCTCCATTCTGTTGGAGGAATTGCCCCGGTGCAGACCTCTGTACGCATGGAATAAACATCTGGATATAACCCTCCAGCAGAATCCACTCCTTCCTTCTCTTCACCATCGCCAGAAGCTCTCCCCTGAGGTAAACGGAGTCCTGACAAGCCTGGACTTGCGCCTGTGCCCCGCTGCACTCTCAGCCAAGGTATCTCTGGGGTAAAACACCACAGTGCTGCCTTTGGCCCAGCAGCGAGGGTCAGAACTGGCCCAGGCACCATCTAACTGGTTATATTGGGATTCATATTCCAATAAGCTGGAATAGACTTCCTCAATTGTCTGCAAACAGTCATGCTCAGGCACATCATCAATTAAGATGGAGGACAGAAACATGGCAGGGTTAACAACAGAAGTTGTTTTCAAGGTAGCATCATCTTGTTCTAACAACCATGATTGATATTTAAGCATCCAGTTGTTGGACAGCCAATGTCCTTTTTGGTCGAGTATGGCTACTACAGCATGGGGTATGTACACTACAATGTGTTGCCCAAGGGTGAGTTTTCGGGCTTCCTGGATCAAGATGACAGTGGCTGCCAGAGCCTTCAGGCACCCTGGCCAGCCTTGGACAACACTGTCTAGCTGTTTGGAAAAGTAGGCCACAGCCCTCCATTGGTTCCCAAGATGCTGAGCTGGTACTCCCAAAGCCATATTCAGTCTCGTGTAAAGAGTTCAAAAGGTTTAGTGAAGTCTGGCAGTCTCAGTGCTGGAGTTGTCATTAGAGAGTGTTTCAGCTGTTTAAAAGCTGCTCTAGTGTTTTCAGTCCATATGATAATTCCTTTTTCGGCTGCTTTTAATGCTCCATATAGGGGTTTTACCAGCAGTCCATAATTTGCTATCCACAAATGACAGCAACTTACCATTCCCAGGAAGGCTTGCATCTCTCTCAGGGTGTGGGGCTCTGGGTGTCAACAGATGGCTTCTTTCCATTCTTTGCTAAACTGTCAGTGTCCAGGGAAGATCTCAAGCCCCCAGTAAACTATTGCTTCTTTGGCAATCTGTGCCTTGTCTTTAGAAACTCTGTATCCTCTCAGTCCGAAGAAGTTTAATAAACTTAGGGTAAATTTTATACAGCCATCTCTTGTTCTAGCTGCAATCAGGATGCTATCCACATACTGAAGAACAACTCATTCTGGCTCGTCTCCTCCAATCTTCCAATTTCTTTGCTATCTGGTTTCCAAATATTGAGGGGCTATTCTTGAAACCTTGGGGCAAAACTGTCCAAGCAAGTTGACTTTTCCTCCCTGCCTCAGCATTTTCCCACTCAAAAGCAAAGAGCTCTTGGCTGTTTTTGTGCACAGGAATGCAGAAAAAGGCATCCTTCAGGTCTACAACAGTAAACCACCCTAATTCATCTGTCAGCATGGTCAAAAGGGTGTGGGGATTGGCTAACACTGCATGTAGGTCCTCTGTAATTTTGTTAATTGCTCTTAAATCTTGCACTAATCAATAACTCTTATCATCTGCTTTCTCAACAGCAAGTATGGGGGTGCTGTATTTGGACTCACACTGCACCAATAAACTATGTTTTAGGAATTTTTCAATTAGAGATGCCAATCCCTTACGGTTCTCTAATTTCAAAGGGTATTGGTTTTGCCTTACTGATGTGGGTCCTGGTTTGAGTGCAAGACTCAGTGCTTCTGCTCGTTTGGATCTTACTGGAATATCACTGGCCCACACTATTGGGTTCACAGCATTTTCAACTTAATTGGGGATTTCACCACATTTGTCCTGTACAAAAAATGCAGCAACTTGGACAAATTTAGATTCAGGAATTATAACTCCTGCACTCCTTCCCTTTTTAAATTTAATCTCTGCTTTCAATTTTTCTAGGAAAACTCTCCCCAGCAATAGTTTGGGGCAATTAGGCATATAGAGGAATTGATGAGTTACCTAGTGCTTCTCCAGTTTTAATTTTAAAGGTTGGAAGAAACACTGTGTTTCACTTATCCCTTTCACTCCAATAACATGTGCAGTATCTTGACTCAGTTTCCCTTCAAAAGTATTTAATACAGAAAATGATACTCTGGTGTCATCTTTCCTCAGCTTAGCTATAACCGAAGGCCCTGCTGGGGGAGAAGCCTTCGGTCCCCATCATTCTGAGCATGAGTCTTGCCCCACTGTGAGTTGGGGAACTGGGGATTTCTTCTTCAGCAGTGGGCTATCATTTTTCCAACGTCCCCATTTCTTACAATAGGCACACTGATCTTTCTACGTAGAGTACGTTTTCTGGAATGACTTCTCCTGAGTAGCCTTCTTACTAGGTTGGCGTCTAACTCTGTCACTTGGGCCTCTGTCCCAATATACCTATCAGGCCACTTCTAGTAATATATCTATATCTCAAACCCTGTCTAGCTTTTGCACCTTTCTTCTTATATAATTTTTATATCATTTGTAACTAGAGCCATGAACAACAGAACTAGATGTGCTTTCCCATCAGCTGATTCAGGATCTAGGTGTGTATATTTGATGGCAGTTTCTTGTAATCTATTTTAAAAAATCAGTGGGTCATTAATCATAATTTTGCTTTACTTTGTAAAGCTTTGACCAATTTAGAGCTTTAGAGACACCATATCTTAACACATACACTATGAAATTCTGATAGTGTTTAACCTTGTGTCCTGGTTCAGGGCAAATTTTGGAGACAACTCACAAAGGGGCTCCTCTAGGAAAGCAGATTCAATCAGCCTCTCCCCTCAACCGGTCCAGGAGAAAATACCTCCTTGGAGAAAAGTGGAAAAAAACTGTCTATTAAACAATACAACCTAAACAATATTAAACAATAAAACCCCTTGCCACTCCAAAAGAGATGACAAACTGAGAAAGTCCCCTCCCCGGGTTGCAGCTCAGCTGACTCAGTCTCTTATCAGTCCCTCCGGTGCTGGAAATGACGTGGCCCAGGCCTGGCCCGGTGGGCCACAGGTGCAAGCTGCTGGTGCTCTTCTGGGTGTTCAGTCCAGAGCAGGTTTAAACAGGTCCAAAGAAAAAGGAAAAAAACCCACAGTCCAGGGAACTTCTTTGCGTCAGCTAGCTAAAACTAAAAGCAAAGGAGAGCTCTGTCCCACTGTCTGTCCATCCATAGACAACACAGTCCAGGAGCAGGAATGTGGAGGAGTGAATGCAGTGTCTGAAAAAAACCTGCGCACTTCTTCTCTCCCCCCTTCACTCTCTGGAACAAGTCTTAAAGGTGCAAAACTTATTATTCAGCATAAACAGAACACGATGATTGAGGATAAAAGCATCATATAGTCAACCTAGGACATCTTGCCATCTGTTCTGGCATATTAGGGTCACACCCAGGGTTATCTAATGGAGATAACTCCACTAAATCAGCCTCCTCCTGGGTTCAAGGTGTTCCCAGCAGGCTGCACAGGTCTGGATAGCACAGTCCTATTCATGACAGACTGACCAAATTCCTAAGCAGTTCTCAGCTGCAGGCAAGCTTAGCAAGCTTAAGTGATATCAGCTCTTTAGTGATTATCAGCTCATTGTGATTTCAGCTCTTAGCTTGCTACGTGCCTAGGAAGGCAGATGGAGGGAGAGAGAGGAGAAGGCCGTTTGGAGTTCCACAGCGATGTCTTAATTGAATCTTCTGAGAAGGGTTTCAGTGACACCTCTTCTACCAGAACTGGGCTAAAACAGCCCTTTATATAGGTCACAGGGGGATCAGAAATGGTCCAATGGCAAGGCTTAAAGGAAAGTGACCTATAGGGTTACAGAGAGATAAGCAGGGGTCCAAAGGAGAAATAGGGACTTCTAGCCTATTCACCATGACTTGGCATTTCCTATCTTTAGGCTTCTGCTTGCCATGGGGCCCTTGCAGGCCAAGGGCTCGCTACACTCTGCAACTGTGCCCTGGATTAAACCACCTGCTGTCAGTTTTTCTACAGAAGTTAGGAGTCTTATTAACTATCTGTCTCTCAGTGGTATCAAGCAATGTGTTCATCATAGATTTCAAATAAGCCCAGTCAGGGTTTTGTGTGTTAATTGCCCTTTCTACTAAATTTGTTATTTATTTGAGTTTTCTTTATATTTTCCCACAGCGGTGTTTCACTGTTCTAACTTGACAAGGGAATATGGAACTTTTATATATATTGGCCCCTGATTGCCAACTCTTTGCTCTAACAGGGCTTGCAGAACCAGTTCTTCCCTTTTTTGTGGATGGTAATAGTAGGGTTGAGTGATTATGGGTAAGAATCAGGGGAAGGCCAACAGGGCAGTGTGGAGAGCCTGGTTCAAACATGGCTCAAAGAAAGAGGCCATGAAAATATACAGCTGATGGAAAAGTAAAAGGCAGCTGTAAGCAGCAGTTCCCAAGCCTGTTTCTGTAAATAACTAGGTTCTCAGGCACATTTTTATAAACAGCAGGGTTCTCAGGCAGTCTTCTCGTAACAGGTAAACATTCTATCTTTGGCTGTTTTGGGAAAATAAAAGTAACAGACATGGAAGTTTTGAGAACCATTCATATCAGGGTGAGAACACAAATCTTGGTTTCAATAACAAACCACAGGTATTGAAAACAAAAGGAGGGGTTAATGTGTAATCTGTGACCAATGATGAGCTCGGGTTTTGCAATATGTATGAACTTAATTAACACCGTTATAAAAATGTGCATGATTGATCAATAAATCGGAGTTCGATGCTCATCAATCGGATGGTCGTCTCCCTTCACTTCATCAGGGCAGTCTCATTGACTGCTGGGAGCTAAGATTGTCTGGGAACTGAATTTAGACATCTAAGTTGGACAGAAAGTGTGTATTCATAATGCAGCTGTGCTGGGGTTCAGGGTGTCCCCAGCAGGCTGCAACGGGGTCTGGATAGCTCTGACCTGCTTGGCACAGCTGTCCAACCTCTCAAGCAGTTCTCAGCCGCAGGCCACCTCAGCAAGCTTAAGTGATATCAGCTCTTTAGTGATTATCAGCTCATAGTGATTCCAGCTCTCAGCTTGCTAGGGGCCACAGGCAGGCAGATGCAGGGAGAGAGAGGAAAAGGCCATATGGGGTTCCACAGCGATGTCTTTATTGAATCTTCTGCAAAGCTTCCCAGTGACAGCTCTTCTGCTGAGCTGGGCAAAAGCAGCTCTTTATATAGGGTTCTGGGGTTTTGGAAATTGTTCAATAGCAAGGGTTAAAGGAAGGTGACCTATAGTCTTACAGACAGATAAGCAAGGGGTCCGAAGGCGGAAGAGAGGGCTTTCTAAGGTTTCAGTCACCATGACTTGGCATTTCCTATCTTAGGCTTCTGAATGCTAGGGAATTCTTGCAGGCTCTGGGCCTGCTACATATTCACACTGTTTATATTCCTGATTAATTAGGAGATCTGGGAAATTAAAGTCTATATTTTGCGTATTTCAGAGTTGCAAAGCATTTAATGGGGCATAGCCTTTTCTCTGTTTTAGGATTACATAAGATAAAACTTTAAAGAGATTGTTTGCCATAGGCAAGAATGTATTCTTAGCTTTATTACAGGGAAAAATGTGAGTGAGAAAGAGCACCAAAAAGAAACTTTTATATACTGTGCCTTTTCAGAGGGAGGAAGAGTCTGGAGTAAAGAAGGAAAGCTGGGCATGAGAAAGGGGGGAGGAAAGGTGGTGTTTTAATGTTTGTCATTGTTCCTCATGACCTGAATTAATTTTAATTGGCAATACAGTAAATTTAATTAATTTTCCCCAATTTGAGTTAGTTTTGCCTGTGACCATAACTGGTAAGCAATCTCCCTGTCTTTACCTTAATGCAGGAGTTTGCTCATCCTAGTTTCTCCCTGTGTCATGATGTGAAAGGGGAGGGAGTGACTGGGTAAGCATTTGATTCTTAACAAAGGTTAACATACCACAATATTTTTGGGAGAAGAGTTCTTTATTTCATCTGCCAGTAGAGATAGTGCTTTTCATCTAAGTGTCCTAGGTTACAATATAAAAATGTATTCTATTCCCATCCTCAAGAGCTGCTGAAACCAGGAGAGGCATTGTTTTTTTCTTCATCTCCTGTTAATGGGCCCATCAATGTTTTACCACATGGTTCAGAAATAACTCCCTTCAGGAGCCATTTCTGTGTAATGGGTAATAAAGGACCCACTGCATGACTCAGAATGATATCAGTCCATTGTGAGATGCTCTGCCCAGGGGAGAGGAGCTAAGCATCCCCACCTGGATATAATCTAGGTTTTGAGACACAGCAGTCAGTCTTTCCACTGGATTCCCAGATGAATAGCCACCCTTACCCAGTGGTTTCCAGAGGACAAGACCTACCAGATCATTTCTACAGGATCACCATGTCAACAAGACCATTTCATCTGGATTGCTACCACCACCCTAACTAGCCGGGTGTCAGGTTGTATTCTGACTCTGTCAGTGGTTTTTCTTTTGTATTATTGTATGTATCTGGGGGGATTTTTCCCTTTTCCTAATAAATTGTTTTTCTGACTTGGAAGCTCTCACTGGTTTTGCTTTCACACCAGAACACTAAGCTGTGCCTGAAAGAAGGTGGCGTTCTAGGCTTCAAATGACTTCTTTATTCTACAGGGGCACAACTTTTATCTGTATTCAGTTATGATTTTTAACACAATGTTTTGAAAATTGTTTAAATCTGAACTACTAGTTTTCTAAGCTTTCTTCTTAAAATCCTATCCAAGAAGGTAAATAACTTTACAAAGATGTCACCTTTGCACCCCTGAGGAGTGGACTCGTACTTGATGCATCCTGTGCTGCCAGCCCAGTAGCTGGATGCAGACTAATCACAGAGGAGGCTGCTTTACTAGGAGTAGATGGAGGTTTTCATGCCTGCAGGGCCACTTCTAGCAGCATCAAACCCAGTTTCACTGTTTCTCTCTTGCCATTTATTTTTCCAGATTTGCAAAATTTTACTGCTTCATTTTTACATCTTGAAATAAGCCCCCTCTTTCTGCCAAGTGTCATGGTTTGACCCGGAAGGAGTGGGAATTCTGGGAAGCTGTGGTCAAACCAATGAAGGTTTTGGGTTTCATACTGACACCTGGTGTAGCCAGTGGGGTTTGGACACACCTCCGAGAATACACAGGGGTTAAAAGCAGGGCACTGCCCTGGCATTTCCTCTTTTTGGACATCGCGGCCGAGGAGTTCAGACCTCTCTCCCTCGCCCGGCCCGCTGCTGCTGGGCGGGGGAGGGGCCAGCCATGCGGTGAGGCCTGGGCCTGGACAGTGATGGGCTTGAGGGGGCTTCGGGGGGGGCTCCAAGGATGGAAGGGTGGGGGAGCCCCAAGAGACATCGGGCAGCCAGCTCCCCTTTCCCCCCCCCCCCAGGAGAGCAGCCAGCTCCCCTCCCCCCCCCCCCCCCCCCCGGAGAGAGAGAGCCGGCGGCACCGAATGTGATGGCAGCCAGCCAGGAGGAGAAGGGGGGAGAGAGAGAGAGCCCGGCCGGCCGCAGCAGCAGCACGTGTGGGAGTATCATCTCCTCCCAGGACAGACAGAGACTGAAAACTTTTAACCCTTTCCTGCATGATTGGGGCCTTGCGAAAATGCTAATCCTCCTCGAAGCTGAATAAGAAGGGAGATGAGAGATGATATGAGATAAGGACCTTGGCCCGGAGTTTGTGGAGATGATTGGATGGGGAGAGACGATTTGGAGTGGCCTTTGGGCTGGACGTTTTCTTGTAGCCATGGACTCAGTTGTTCCTGTGACACAGACTGCATTTAGGGGGAGGCAGTGCCTCAAAACCAGGAGGGTTCATTTGTGAGGACCCCCCGGCCCCAGGGGGTTGGAAATATATGGGGGGGACAGTTGTCCCAAAAGCAGAGACTGTGCCTTTTTGGAGTGAGACAAGGCATCCTTGAAAGACCACCCTAAAAGCAGCTCTGGCCATGTCTCAGTGGTGAGAGCACTGAGCATGGAAGGAACATGTCACAAGCGGCAAATGGACTTTCCGGGCGGTGCCAAAGTGACAAAGAAGCATCCGGGATTTCACTGTTTCCAGGAAAAGCCTATGGAACAAGAAGGACTCCTTTTCCTCTCCATGAACTGCAGTTTGAGTATACTAACGTGTGGGGCCAAGGCTGAGCAGTTGGTATTTTTGAGAGAATGTATTGGATTGGGAAAGTTAGGGAGTGGGGAGGAGGAAAAGTGGTTTTTGTAAGGTTTTCAATTTTTTTCTTTTCCTTATAGTCTTTCCTATTTTTTCCTGTAGTTTTAGGTAATAAAGTGTTATTTATGTTTAAGTTGGAGCCTGTTTTGCTTATTCCTGGTCACATCTCACAGCAGACACCAGGGTGAGGCATTTTCATGGGGGCACTGGCTCTGTGCCAGGCTCAAACCATGACATTTTTTGGTTCCCTGGACCGGGAAATCGAATCACGGGAGAATGATGAGGTAAAGCTGTGAGATGAGACCAAGAAGAATAAGGAAAGCATGTACTAAGTTAAGGTAGATGAATAGTCATAGTGAATCTAAGGTATTGTTGTGTAGAAGTGTTTTGTAGTTCTGTTGATAATTTTAGAAAGTGTATTCTCGGAGGTGAAGGGTGGAGTGTCATGGTTTGACCCGGAAGGAGTGGGAATTCTGGGAAGCTGTGGTCAAACCAATGAAGGTTTTGGGTTTCATACTGACACCTGGTGTAGCCAGTGGGGTTTGGACACACCTCCGAGAATACACAGGGGTTAAAAGCAGGGCACTGCCCTGGCATTTCCTCTTTTTGGACATCGCGGCCGAGGAGTTCAGACCTCTCTCCCTCGCCCGGCCCGCTGCTGCTGGGCGGGGGAGGGGCCAGCCATGCGGTGAGGCCTGGGCCTGGACAGTGATGGGCTTGAGGGGGCTTCGGGGGGGGCTCCAAGGATGGAAGGGTGGGGGAGCCCCAAGAGACATCGGGCAGCCAGCTCCCCTTTCCCCCCCCCCCCAGGAGAGCAGCCAGCTCCCCTCCCCCCCCCCCCCCCCCCGGAGAGAGAGAGCCGGCGGCACCGAATGTGATGGCAGCCAGCCAGGAGGAGAAGGGGGGAGAGAGAGAGAGCCCGGCCGGCCGCAGCAGCAGCACGTGTGGGAGTATCATCTCCTCCCAGGACAGACAGAGACTGAAAACTTTTAACCCTTTCCTGCATGATTGGGGCCTTGCGAAAATGCTAATCCTCCTCGAAGCTGAATAAGAAGGGAGATGAGAGATGATATGAGATAAGGACCTTGGCCCGGAGTTTGTGGAGATGATTGGATGGGGAGAGACGATTTGGAGTGGCCTTTGGGCTGGACGTTTTCTTGTAGCCATGGACTCAGTTGTTCCTGTGACACAGACTGCATTTAGGGGGAGGCAGTGCCTCAAAACCAGGAGGGTTCATTTGTGAGGACCCCCCGGCCCCAGGGGGTTGGAAATATATGGGGGGGACAGTTGTCCCAAAAGCAGAGACTGTGCCTTTTTGGAGTGAGACAAGGCATCCTTGAAAGACCACCCTAAAAGCAGCTCTGGCCATGTCTCAGTGGTGAGAGCACTGAGCATGGAAGGAACATGTCACAAGCGGCAAATGGACTTTCCGGGCGGTGCCAAAGTGACAAAGAAGCATCCGGGATTTCACTGTTTCCAGGAAAAGCCTATGGAACAAGAAGGACTCCTTTTCCTCTCCATGAACTGCAGTTTGAGTATACTAACGTGTGGGGCCAAGGCTGAGCAGTTGGTATTTTTGAGAGAATGTATTGGATTGGGAAAGTTAGGGAGTGGGGAGGAGGAAAAGTGGTTTTTGTAAGGTTTTCAATTTTTTTCTTTTCCTTATAGTCTTTCCTATTTTTTCCTGTAGTTTTAGGTAATAAAGTGTTATTTATGTTTAAGTTGGAGCCTGTTTTGCTTATTCCTGGTCACATCTCACAGCAGACACCAGGGTGAGGCATTTTCATGGGGGCACTGGCTCTGTGCCAGGCTCAAACCATGACACCAAGTCTCTTTTGTAATTTCCTGGTTGCTGTTTAATCCAGCTGATGGTCATCATCCTCTTAATTGTAATAAGTTTGGGGCAAATGCTCTCTCAGAGAGGTGTGGGTGTCCCATTCACACCCACTGTTACACTCAAATCCCTATCCTATCAGTGTTTGTTATCCTGGCCTTGTTGCCAGGAGGATGCCTTACAGACAGGCCCACTGTAGTATTATTCTTTGGGTTATGTTGTTATCTAGATTTCCTCAAGAGCCTAGTAGAAGACAAAGAGTGGGGTGTGTGTGGGGGGGGGTGTTTAGAATGTTTATACAATTATATTACTTGACTTATATTGTTTTTGTTGTCCCAAACATGGGCTCATTACCCAGTGCACAGTGCCTATTCACACACTGAGGAGAGGTATTTCTAGTTTTTTATTCTAGTTTGTGCAAAGTAGGGAGCCAGGTAGTAACCCCTGAAAGGCTGGCTCACTGATCATCAGAATTTTACACAATTTATTCATTTTAACAAAGGCATCAGCATTCATTGGTTACAAATTGCATAGCTTTTGCATTAATTAGTACTTAAACCCCTATTTGCTAGTTATAGATCTGGCTTCTCATGCTAATTAGTGTACAGGCACAGTTATTCTCTTCAGTTGAGTCAAGGGTCTGTTTTAAATAGATGGTCAATGGATTGGTGGTTGTGATCTCCAACTTCTGCAATTACCTTTCCCCCAGTTACTGCTCAGTCCTGCTGACTTCATTCCTTGTTGTGGTGTGTTGCAATATCCTGTTTTACCTTCTCCCTTCCCCCTCGCCCCTCGCTGAGTGTGCCCTGTCAATCAGGCTAACATACCAGCAAGGCGTCGTGTGATAGGTGTCCCTAGTACCTTGAGACCATGCCCCTTCACCTGGTTGGTGACTCACCTGTCCCCTCCCCTTCCCCTGTCCTGAGCTTAAAATGTTAATGAGACCATGCGGCGCCATTCTGTTATCAGCAGTAGCCCAGTGCAGACGTATCTGTGCTCATGGAATAAACATCTGGCTACCTTCTAGCAGAATCCGCTCCCTTCTTTTCTTCACCATCGCCAGAAGCTCTCCCCTGAGGAGAACGGAGTCCTGTCTTGTGCCCCGCTGCACTCTGCCGCCAGCCAAGGTATCTTTGAGGTATAACACCGCAGAGCTGCCTGTGGCCCAGCAGCGAAGGTCAGAACTGGCCTGGGCACCATCTAACTGGTTATATTGGGATACATATTCCAATATATTGGCGTCCCTGTGGGTGGGCAAGCGACTCTGCAGCCCGAAAACGGACTCGCAGTACCTCAGAGAAGTTTCTGCCAGCCGTGCATCCAGCTGGAAGGGCTTTGGTTGCATTGCCCTCAGCTAGAGACTTTGGGAATACTCCCAGAAAAAGTTTCGTGGACTGTTCGGCGCCTTTGGAAAGCCCTGCTTCATTGTGGTGAACAGATTTTCCAGAGGAAGAAAAGGGCAGCCTCTCTTGCACCCAGAGAGAGGTCCTTTTCCGGTGGAGACCTGCCTGCCTGTACCCAGCCTACAGCTTCCATTTCACGTGAGTATCTCTGCTTTCGGTAGAGCAGAAGCTCAAAAACAGACTCTGCCGCGAGTTCTGTTCCTTTTTTGCCTTTGCATTTTGGCTGCGCAGCCCCACAGACAAGAATTCATAGCGTTCTAGTGTTAGCTTTCCTGCTGCGTGTTTCACTGTTTTTTAGAATTCGCGCCGGAGCGGGATCGCTCTCTGCCCTTCCCCCCCGGCTCAGCAGCGTGTTCAGACACGTGTTAGGAGATTTTCTTTCTCTTTCTCTTTGCGGGAGAGGGGGGGGCTCTCTTTCCACGTGGCCGGGGGACCTGCGGGGGTCGGGAGTGCTCTGCACACGCGGCGGCGGGGGGGGGGGGGCGTCCCGGTTTCGGCTGCCACGTGGAGTAGTTGCTGTCTCTGCTCCGCGGGAGTGGCTGCTGCATTCCACCGCGGGGGAGGCTTTGTTTCTGCCTCGGCTCGGCAGGGCGTGTCCCAGCTCCCTGCTGCTGCTGCCCGGGAATTTTAAAAGCAGTATATACAGCTGCATTGTGAAGCTTTTGTCTGCTCGTTATCGCTTTCTATCTGTGGTTTTTTTTAGAAATTGGTAGCTGATTTTAGCTTTGTTTTTGGTCAGGCGGGATTAAGTACTTTGCTTTGTAACATGGGTTCCAAACTTAGCATTGTACAAAGGGGAGTGTATTATGATATTGTTAGCATTTTAATCAAGAGTAATGTGAAATTCTCTAAAGGAAAATTGAAACAGTTTATAAGATGGCTTTTTCTGCAGTTCCCAAACATTTCCCCTGAAGAAATCCACAATATTCAATTCTGGGATAAAGTTGGGAATGAATTGATAACCTTAGGACAATCTGGCAAATTACCCTCAGCTAAATTTGTGTTCTGGAGTTTGCAAATTCGAACAGCATTGCTCAAACAAAAGGAAATGGAGAAAAAGCCAAATGTAAAGCCATGTGCCTCTGCTCTCCCCGTTCCTCCCTCTCCCTCTAAAACCCCTAAACCTCTTTCCCCAAAAAAATCCCAAGCACGTGTTAGTTTTTCGGAGAGCAGTGATGTCCAAAATGGCCCCCAGTCCCTAGGGGGTGCACAAGATGGTGGGTGCCACGTGGCATCTTCCCAAACCTGGTCTTCTTCTTCCCAAAATCCTCTTAAACATCCCAAAATTCCTGCCCCATCCCCCTCTCCTCCTGTTCCTCGTGACACCTTCCCCCCTCCCCCCGCCTTTCCTGCAGTACACTCAGCTTCGCCTCTCTACTCCTCCCAGGGGGCGGCTGCTGACGTGATGTCACCAGGTGACCCCGCCCTCTGTTCCCACGGTATCCCCGCCCCCTGCCAGCCCCTTGACCCCGCCCCTTGTTCCCACGGTTTCCCCGCCCCTTGCCGGCTCCCTTTCCCCGCCCCCTCCCCGGGTTCCCACGGTGGGGACACACCCACTGCCTGTCCCCAAACCTGTACCTGTGATCCCAATGCTTCTGATTCAAGGGATACAGAGCAGGGGACAGCAGACCCAATGCATGGTGCCATGTTGTCGCTAGCTCCTGTTATATTTCAGCCTGCAGCTCAAGCTGGAGCAGCCCCAACTGCTAATTGGAGTTCTTTTGGACGACAATTGATTAAAGAGATCTGTAAATCTCATAAAGAATATGGTGCACACAGTCCATATTTCCGTGGCCTTTTAAATTCTGAATTAAGTAGAACTGTTGTGGTTCCACAGGATTTAAAACAAATTTTTTCATGTCTCATGACATCCACGGAATTCAAATTATGGGAATCAGCATTGAAACAACTGCTAAAAGATGCTCTCCCAAGCTTACAGGCTGATCCAAACACAGCAAAAGACAACAATGGTAACCCCATTACCCTTGACCACCTCTGTGGTGAGGGTCAATGGTCTTCTCCCTCAGTCCAAGCTGCTGCAATTCCTGCAGAAACACTTGAGAAAGTAAAGGAAGCAGCTGAAAAGGCATTCTTTTCCCTCCAACCTGAGGGGCCTTTTGAGCCCTATAGTAAAATCAAACAACTACCATCAGAGCCTTTTGTGAAATTTGTAGAGAGGCTAACTAGAGCCATTGAAATACAAGTTAAAAAGGAAAATGCAAGGGAAGCAATTTTAGAAGAAATAGCGTTTACAAATGCAAATGAACAGTGTCGAGCAGCAATCCTGAGCCTTCCTATGGAACCTTCCCCTACATTAAAAGATATGCTTCTAGTCTGTAACAGGAAAGTGCCTCTGATGACTGTAGCTGAAGACACCAGACCAAGGCTGCTGCCAAGACCACCCCAGCGTGTTGCTGTTGCCAGCCCTGCACCTTCTCTTTCAGCACAGCAGTACCCTGGGCAGCAGCGGAGACCAGCAATAGTTGAGCCCACTAAACCATGCCTGCTTTGTAATAAGCTAGGACACTGGAGTAACCAGTGCCCCCTGAAAAGGGAATTTGATGAATTTAAAAATAGCAGGGGAGGAGAACTGCAAGCCCTCCCTGGGGGTCAACAACAAAAAAACGAAGAATAAAGCGCCAGCCTGCCAGGCGTGCAGACATAAAAGGAGCAGGCCAAGAGAATAAGGGTAGCAAAATAAATCAAGCGCGCGATAATATTAACATTTGTGTAAGTGAAGCAGGTGCTTCAAAGACCAAGTCTGCTAGTCCACTGTTGAAGGTGAAACAAAATAACCTTTGTTATGATTTAAGTAATTCTGTATTAACCGCATCTTCTGTCAATGAGCCTTACAGGTTGCAGCTGACAGAGTCACTCCACCTGAAGGACACTGACTGGCATTTTGTCTCTGTAAATCCTGAACAGAAAGGTACTTGGAACCAAATTCGTTGTAAGTACATCATCACTGGGGACAAAAACACACCACAAGAGATCGAAATTGCTCCGGGACTGACAACATCAGATCCCAAGCAATTTGTTCTCAGCCTGCACTGTTTCCACCCACCCCTGTTTCTTCCTAAGGGACAAATTGTTGCTCAAGCTATCCCTGTGCCATCTTTACCTGAAAATGTTGATAAACAAGGGCCCACAGTCGCCCGGGTCCAAGTTATTGGGACAGATAAACCCAAATTGTGGTGCAATGTCAGTGGGGGTGGGGAGTCTAAACGCATTGAGATGCTTGTAGACACAGGTGCAGACTGCACAGTGATTCCAGTACGAGACTGGCCAGCACACTGGCCTTTACAAAATGTTGCTGGTCACCTTCGAGGTGTAGGAGGTCTGCAATTGGCAAGGCAATCCAAAAGCATTATTCAATTCGAGGGTCCACACGGACAATTGGCAAATATCCGTCCATTTGTGTTAGATTATTCAGAACCTTTGTTAGGGAGAGATTTAATGGCCCAGTGGGGTGTCACAATTAATATTCCAGACTCTCCACAGCATTTTTGTGCAGCAGTCATTAAACAACAGCGCCCCACCCAAAAACTTAAGTGGAAAACAGACGAACCAGTTGATGTGAAACAGTGGCCACTCAGTAAACAAAAAATTAAGGTGCTTGAGGAACTAGTACAAGAGCAACTAAGAAAGGGCCACATTGTGGAGACCATGTCCCCATGGAACTCTCCAGTGTTTGTCATCCAAAAAGCTGACAAAAAGAGGTGGCGACTTCTCTGTGACCTCCGACAAATTAATAATGTAATTGAAGATATGGGTTCTCCCCAGCCTGGTATGCCGTCCCCAACAATGCTTCCTCAAGATTGGAAATTAGCTGTTATTGATATTAAAGATTGTTTTTTCCAAATCCCATTGCACCCTGACGATGCACCGCGTTTGGCATTCTCTGTCCCTTCTATCAATTCAGAAGCTCCTATGAAAAGGTACCATTGGACCGTTCTTCCTCAGGGCCTAAAGGTATCTCCAGCTATCTGCCAGTGGTATGTCTCTTCCCTGCTTTCCCCAGTTCGTGCAGCCGCAGAGAAGGCCATCATCTACCATTATATGGATGATATCCTTGTGTGTGCCCCCAATGATGATTTACTAACACATGCGCTTGACCTAACGATCGATGCATTGATTGTTGCAGGGTTCGAGCTCCAGGAACAGAAAATTCAAAAGATGCCACCTTGGAAGTATTTGGGCTTAGAAATTGGAAATAGGACCATTGTTCCTCAAAAACTAGAAATCAATCCAAAGATCAAGACCCTTGCGGATGTCCACAAGTTGTGTGGGTCTTTGAATTGGGTAAGACCATGGCTTGGTCTGACTAATGAAGACCTTGCCCCTCTTTTCAATTTATTGAAAGGGGGAGAGGACCCAGGTGCTCCTAGGTCTATTACCCCAGAGGCACGGAAAGCTCTAGAAAAGGTTCAGATTGCAATGTCCACAAGACAGGCCCACCGATGCCGGCCTGATCTGCCATTCAAATTTATCATCCTAGGTAAGTTGCCACACCTCCATGGAATTATTTTCCAGTGGGAGGAAAAACAAACACCTAAGGCAAAGGACACACCAAAAAAGGACCGGGACCAGAGGGACTCTCTCTTGATCATAGAATGGGTTTTCCTCAGTCACAAAAGGTCCAAGAGACTGACAAAGCCTCAGGAACTGGTAGCAGAACTGATCCGGAAAGCAAGGACCCGGATCAGGGAATTAGCAGGATGTGATTTTAAGTGCATTCACATTCCAGTTGAGTTAAAATCAGGTCAAAATACTATGAAAATACTGGAACAATTGTTTCAAGAAAATGAAGTGTTGCAGTTTGCTCTGGATTCCTACTCAGGACAATTTTCGGTAGCACGGCCCGCTTGCAAATTGTTTGAACAAGATGTTCAATTTACTTTAAAATTAAGAACTGCTCTAAGTAGGAGACCTTTAAAAAGGGCTCTAACTGTCTTTACAGATGCGTCCGGGAGGTCCCACAAGTCTGTTATGACTTGGAAAGATCCTCAAACCCAGCAGTGGGAGACGGACATTGCTGAGGTGGAAGGTTCACCTCAGGTTGCTGAATTGGCTGCGGTTGTTAGGGCTTTTGAAAGGTTCTCAGAACCATTTAATCTGATTACAGACTCTGCATACGTGGCAGGAGTAGTATCCAGAGCAGATCAAGCAATACTGCAAGATGTATCTAACATTGCACTTTTTGAATTGCTCTCAAAACTGGTAAAGTTAGTCACTCACCGAGAGCAACCCTTTTATGTGATGCATGTCAGGTCACACACTGACTTGCCAGGGTTTATCGCTGAAGGCAACAGAAGGGCAGATGCTCTTGCTGCGCCTGCAGTGATGGCCACTCTCCCAAATGTTTTTGAACAGGCAAAAATCAGCCACCAGCTTTTCCACCAAAATGCACCTGGCCTGGTTCGCCAGTTTAACATCACTCGAGAACAGGCCAAAGCGATTTTGGCCACGTGCCCAAATTGCCAACAACATGCACTCCCTACAGTGAGTACGGGAGCAAACCCAAGGGGACTGAACAGTTGTGAACTGTGGCAAACAGATGTAACACACATACAGGCTTTTGGACGGCAGAAATATGTTCATGTTAGTGTAGATACCTTTTCTGGAGCGGTCTATGCTTCTGCCCACACAGGAGAATCATCTATTGATGCTATTAAGCACCTCTTACAGGCCTTTTCTTTCATGGGCATCCCCAAGGAGCTGAAAACTGATAATGGGCCTGCTTATAAATCCAAGGAATTCGGGAGCTTCCTGCAGCAATGGGGAGTAGAGCACAAAACTGGCATCCCCTACTCCCCTACAGGTCAAGCCATTGTAGAAAGAACTCACCGTGATATTAAAAGGGTCCTGGACCAGCAACAACAGGTTCTGAAGGTAGAACCTCCCCACATCCGGTTAACCAGGGCGCTATTCACAATCAATTTTCTGAATTGTTCTTTTGACAGCCTGAACCCACCCATCCTACGCCACTTTGGGGGGAACAGTCACAGGTTGATGAAAGAAAAACCTCCAGTTTTAGTAAAAGACCCTGAGACTTGGAAAATGGTGGGACCTTACAAATTGGTTACTTGGGGACGTGGATACGCCTGTGTGTCCACCCCCTCTGGTTTAAGGTGGGTTCCTTCCAAATGGGTAAAGCCCTATGTTCCCAAAGTCTCAGAGAAATCTGCAGAAGCACCCCAGGTTGCTCACGCTGCCTGGAGAAGAAAACGCCGCGCACGTTCTCTGGAGGAAATTCCATTTAAGCCTCCTATCTGGAATAGTTTGTAATATATGTTTGTCTCAAGTTTTTGTACCAGTTTAGATCCCACTGTTCGTGTATAGCCTCGAGACGTCATGAGACCGAGCCTGCTTCTCGTCCTACTCGTGATCATCCCACCTGCAATCTCCTACATAGTACTGCAGCCCAAACCACATATGGACTACCTCGATAAAGGTTCTCAGACATCAACAGAGAAACTGACAACGAGCTGAATGGACTTTTCAATGGCTAGGGACTCTCAGGCTGGTTGGGATCTATTCTGAAAACTGTAATTTTAGTGCTGTTTATTTTATTTGTAGTTATTGTAGTTTTTAGCATTGTTTTTGGAGTAATCAGACGCATGGTTCTCAAGTTAATCTCAAGCTCATCTCCCCCTCCTGAGGTCTACCATTTGGAAGCCCTCAGTGCTCCAGTGGGTGACCTGGAGGCCTCAGTAGAATCATTCTGCACCATAAACACAGCCCTCTTCTTTTTAAACAAAACTAGGGGGAGATGTTGTGGTGTGTTGCAATATCCTGTTTTACCTTCTCCCTTCCCCCTCGCCCCTCGCTGAGTGTGCCCTGTCAATCAGGCTAACATACCAGCAAGGCGTCGTGTGATAGGTGTCCCTAGTACCTTGAGACCCTGCCCCTTCACCTGGTTGGTGACTCACCTGTCCCCTCCCCTTCCCCTGTCCTGAGCTTAAAATGTTAATGAGACCATGCGGCGCCATTCTGTTATCAGCAGTAGCCCAGTGCAGACGTATCTGTGCTCATGGAATAAACATCTGGCTACCTTCTAGCAGAATCCGCTCCCTTCTTTTCTTCACCATCGCCAGAAGCTCTCCCCTGAGGAGAACGGAGTCCTGTCTTGTGCCCCGCTGCACTCTGCCGCCAGCCAAGGTATCTTTGAGGTATAACACCGCAGAGCTGCCTGTGGCCCAGCAGCGAAGGTCAGAACTGGCCTAGGCACCATCTAACTGGTTATATTGGGATACTTATTCCAATAATTCCTGGTGGTTCTTGCCCAGCCAGCCCATTCATCTTGGGCTTTTGTTTCCTTTTCCTTAAAACCAAAGATTAGCCAAGACTACAAGGTTCTCAATGCAATTGCTTAATCATAACTGCCTGGATATAGCTACCGATTAACAACTAAATTTTAAAATATTCCAACATTTGGTTCAAATCTTGAGTGGCAAGATATCATTTTGACACTGGGCCAAGTAGAGATGTAAGTTTTTAGAATTTGATGCTCTGGAGGTGTTGGAGGTTAGGGATTTTTCCTGTTGTTTTTCTTTCCCTTAGGAATTTTTTCCCCATTTTGTTGCTAAGGGACAATAACAACCGGGTACTAAAGAGAGACAAAAAAAGTAGCCACAGCTCAGGGGAAGGGTCCAGCTGGCTACTCTCTTTTTACCTGGGGTTTCTCTGGGAAGGGCAGAGATACCATGTATTACAGCGACCTGAGGAGGTCTCCATGGTGAGAGAAGGACAAGAATCTTGTTTCTTGATCAGAAGGCTGGATTTATTGATATATGATATATAATACATTATAACTATACTAAAAAGAATAAGGATAGAGGTTGCAGAGAGCTGCTAAGCTAAGAATAGAATAGAAAGAATGAATAACAAAGTTCTGTCTCCAGGGAATCTGTCCCTGAGCTGGCCCTGTGATTGGCCCTTAATTGTAAACACGGAGCATGAGCCAATCACAGGATCACCTGCTACATTTCACAGCAGCCGATAACAATTTGTTTACATTCTTCTTCTGGGGCCTTTGCTTCCCAGAAGATGCACAAATCCCAAAGAAAGGATTTCAGTGAAAAAATGTCTGCGACAACCATGAGAATTGGGATAGGGAAAAGGGGTTGGGTGCAGCTCCTACCCTCTTGCTGCATTCGGAGGAGAAGGAGGCTGTAGTTTCTGTCGGAAGAATTCACCACCACTGTGGGATTCTGTCTTCTGCTGCCTTCTACTGTGAGTGGAGCTCTGCTCATAAGAGCAGCCATTGCACTGGGACCTTATTAACACCCTACCTCACTAAAAAAACTACTTTTCACCATCTGCTCATTTGACAGCTGCAGCTGGTCTGTAAACTGCACAGATAAAATTTGCTATAACAGACCCCCAACTCGACTATCCTAGTTCATTAAAAAGTAGAAGTAAACGAATCCCCGGATATGATAATGATAGGTTGGATTGGAACTCAAATGGGGGACCCCAGCCAATCCAAATCAATCCTGAATGCAGACATCTAATTGGCCAGTGAGCTGGACGGTGTTGAGACCTTGACCAATGAGGTGTTCAAGCGTGGGAATTTTGAAGCCCCTATAAAAGGGGGCGCCCATCAATAAATGTGGGCTGTTGTCACATGAACTCGGTGTGTTCAGTCATGTGCCTGTCTCCAAAACTGCATAAAGTGCGACATGCTCGGGTGCCTCAGGGGAAAACCCTGGGATCCTGAGCCCTCTCCCCCTCCCATGGAGCCTTTTCCCTGCCCTGCTCTGAGCCGAGCTGCCGCTGCCCCCACCCCGCCATTTGGTTTTTTTTACCACTGCTCCAGGTTTTCACTACACTGTAGCTCTGCACTCCCTGCCCCCCTGCCCTGCTGGAATACCCCGCCATTCCAGCTATATTTCTAGGGCATCTGCCACCTCTCGCTTGGGAGCCCGCCCTTCCATTCCAGCCACTGCTCCAAAGATCCTGGTGGAGCCCATCTGTACCATTCAGCCCGTCCGCCATTACCATGTAGTCCCTGAGCTCACACCGGAGTGCCCACTGGGACCCTGCCAGCAACCCTGCCAGCTCTGGCCATAACTACACCAAAGGGGAAAGTGCCTGACAGATGAGAAGGCTGTTACTGGGTTTCTGGTTCTGTTTGTTGTTGCTGCCATAGTTGTTGTTTGCCTTGTTATACATACCAGTAAAGAACTATTATACCTTTTCCCATATTTTTGCCTGAAAGTCCTTTGATTTCAAAGGTATAATAATTCAGAGAGAGAGGGGTCATATTTGCCCTTCCAAGGGAGGTTCCTGCCTTCCTTAGCAGATGTCTGTCTTCCAAACCAAGACAGAAGGGTAGATTAGTGGTTCACCTCCTGTAAAGACTGTTCTCAGTATTTTGCACTATATGTTTCTGGTTTTAAAATACACTTTTTGTCTGTGGTGTTTCTGAAATTTTTTGCTGCTGGATAAGGTTTGTAGGAATGTGTCCTAAAAAATGTGACTGTTCATAAACAAAGTTGTAGTATATTTGCAATTGACAATTTTGACAATTATTGTTTTGTAAGGAGAATAAGAAAAGGAATTTGGACAAAAGAAAAGGAATTTGGACAAAAGAAAAGGAATTTGGACAAATCATTTCAAAGTATGATTAAGTAGATGAAAGCACAGAAAGAAGATTAAGTAGATGAAAGCACAGAAAGAGATGTTAATTTCAGCTTAGGCTATCTACACCTATTGGATACCGTATTTTCATTTTATCATCACAACTGCTCTATTTTTTGTTGTTGCTGTTATATAAATATCCTGAAGCCATATTCACTACTCTTGATTAATTTTATGTCTTTATTGTGCCTGGAAATGGTTTCCAGGATTAGTTGCTCTATCACCTTCACAGGGATCAAGGTCAGGCTGACCAGTCCATAGTTCCCTGGGTCCTCCTTCCTGCCCTTCTTGAAGATAAGAGGAACATTTGTTTCTCTCCAGTCATCATGTGCCTCTTCCAGTCACCATGATAAATCAAAGATTATCAAGAATGGTCTCATAATGACATCATCCAGGTCCCTCAGCCCTTGAGTGTGTATCCCATTGATGCCCATGAACTTATGTATGCAGAGTTTGCTTAAGTAGGCCCTGACCTGATCATCTTCCACCAAACTTACATCTTCCTTGCTCCAGATTTCCCCCAGTCTCTGAGAAATGGGATTCCTGAAATCCCTTAGTTATAAATATGCTATAGTTAAGTGTAGGTGAGTTTGCAATGGTTTTGGTTGCAAAAATAAAGCTATTAAGCAATGTTCTGCCCAGCAGAAAATGACCTGGAGGTGCTGGTCGATAGCAGCTGAACATGAGCTAGCAGTGTGACCAAGTGGGCAAGAAAGCCAATGACATCCTGGTTTGTGTCAGAAATACTGTGTCCAGCAGGACCAGAGAAGTGATTCTTCTCCTTTACTCAGCACTGGTGAGGCCACACCTTGAGTACTGCATCCAGTTCTGGGCCTCTCAGTTGAGGAAGGTCGTTGATGTGTTGGAATGAGTCCAGAGAAGGGCAACAAAGCTGGTGAAGGGTCTAGAGGATAAGTCCTGTGAGAAGAAGCTGAGGGAGCTTGGGTTGTTTAGACTGGAGAAGAGGAGGCTCTGGGGAGACCTTATCACTCTCTACAACTACCTGAAAGGAGGTTGTAGCTGGATGGGGGTCAGCCTCTTCTCCCAGGCAGCAAGTGACAGGATGAGAAGACATAGCTCAAGCTGCACTAGGGGAAGTTTAGGCTGCATATTAGGAGCAATTTGTTCACAGAAAGGGTGATTAAACATTGAAATGGGCTGCCCAAGGAGGTGGTAGAGTCACTGTCCCTGGAGGTATTTAAGAAAAGACTGGACATAGCACTTAGTGCCATGGTCTAGTTTACAAGGTAGTGTTAGGTCTTAGGTTGGACTCAATAATCTCAGAGGTCTTTTCCAACCTAATTGGTTCTGTGATTCTGTCTCCAGTTTGTTTTGCTGATTGCTATTAAATCTAAGACTTTCTACCTCTCTACTTATACAATAAATGTGCATTTTTTAATTCTAAATAAAAACAACAACAAAAAAAGAACAAAAATATTTTCAAAAGTAAAAGAAGAAAATAACTTTCTTTCTCTCCTTCCTCTTAATGAGTGTTAGAGAAGAGAGCAAATACTGAACAGGCATCAAATAGAACTCTGAAACTGGAGCTATTCTTTCCAGGTCATGTCGTGGTTTTATTAGTAGGGCAACATGGAGAATCTGGATCAAACAATAAAACTTGTGTGAGAAGGGAGCAAGGCAAAAAGCAGGATCACAGCCCTGGACTTCAAGAGAGCAGACTTGGACCTCTTCAGGGATCTGCTTGGAAGAATCACATTGAATAAGATCCCAAAGAGAAGGAGAATCTAGGAGAGCTTGTTGGGGTTTTTTTCAGGAATCACTCCCTCCAAGGTCAAGAATGGTCCATTCCAATGAGCAGGAAATTGAGGAAAGGTGGCAAAAGGCCTGCATGGATGAACAAGGAGCTCTTGACTAAACTCAAGGATGAAAAGTTGTATCAGGGAAAGGAGACTTAAGAGGAAAATGGAATCACTGTTTGAGTGTTCAGGAATGAGGTTAGGAAAGCCAAAGCCTGCTTGGAGTTGAATCTGGCAAGGCATGTGAAGGATAAACGTCACTGATGGAGTGACATACTTCACTTGTAAGAGAAAAGTAGTAATATGCTTATTGATATAAACCAGGGATTTAACAAAGTTTGATGTAGGAGTAAAAAATGTAGCATATGCAACAGTTGTTTAACAAGATTTGATGGCAAGATGCACTTGATTATTTACTGCATAGAGGACAGAGTAAGACAAAACTGTCAGGGAGCCCCTCCTATTAAATCATGAGGTTTGGAAAGGGCCTCCTTGCATTCTGAACTCCTTTCTCAGGGTAGTTTAGGTGCGACTGGATCCAGACTTAGTCCAAGACTTGGTCAATGGTTTATGTCTAAAGGATTATATGTGCATAATCAGCCCTTTATATTGCTTAACAAAGTTTATAAAGTTTCAGCACACTTATTCACAGTTCCAAGTATCTGATGCAATAAGGATTCTCTCAGGCTTAAAGAGTAACCCTGAGAGGTGTCCCTACACAAGGGGAGATCCTGGCATGCATCCTGCTGTCATGCAGGAGAGATCAATAGGCCCTGGGCTGTCCACTATTTTTGGAGTAAGATGATTGACTTATAGTCATATTTACATGGTAGTCACCTCTTGCCTCTATGCCATAAATAGCATATTAATAGTTTCTGCATTTGTAGATCGACAGTAAGTAGATAGCGAAGCATTGCTATTTGTTAATTTGTATGTTTTGGGTGGTCGAATTGAGGTTATTTGTAAGCAATAGACACATTAGAGTTAATAAAATCATAACTGGGTGAAGCATAAGATTAAACATTCTGTTGCTGTTGGTGACCATCTACAAAGACTTTCCTGCCAATGGTGTTCTCCAGCCTTCTTCAGTCTTTCCAAGTGTCCTGGGGTGACGTTATGATGCTTGTATATCCCCATTCATCTGATCTGTGCCTTTAAGACTGGCTCTGAAGAGTGGAAGTTTTGTTTGGGTTTCTCTTATCAGGACAGAGACAAGCGGTACATAGGGCTGTTTTTTTCACTTCCAGCTTCATCTTGCTGCTTTTGCTTGCTCTCTTTTTCTGCTCTTGCTTCTGCTCTGCTTTCAGCCTCTGCTTATTAGCTAGTTCTAGCTAAACAGTCCACATTGCTTCCTGGACTGTTTCTCCTCTCCTGTTCCTGTGACCATCTCGAACCTGCTCCGGACTGGGACCCGGGAACACCGAAGGTTCAGCTGCAGCGGCTGGCCCAGCGCCGGAGGGACTGAGAACAGAGCAACCACCCCCCCCCGAAAGAGACTTTCTGATTTTGCCATCTTTCTCAGAGCGGTGTCATCGGGTATTGTTCATTTTGTGTGCTGGGGGGTGCGGGGCCAGTCAAATAAACAGGTTCTTTCCACCTCTCTCCGAGGAATTTTTTTCCCGAACCGGTTGGGGGGAGGGGCCGTGTGGGTTTCGCTTTCTGGAGGGGCCCTCCTTTGCAGATTCTTTAACAAATTTGCCCTAAACCAGTACACCAAGACATGGCATATCTCCTCTGTATCATGATGAGCGGTGATTAGGGTTTTATGTCCATGGGTTTGGATACATTCTAGTAGTTGACACAGGTTACTGCCCTGAATCAGTCTCTTCACCAATGAAAGATTTATTCCAATGTGTGTCAGCAGCTCTCTGGCTACAGGGAGCAACACAAATTTCCCAGGCATTGTCCTGGGAAAGGCTGTGAGAAGACCAGAGAAAAGAATGAGAAACAATTCTTATCTTCACTTGCTGCACCTGTTGTTGTGAACACGTGGAATGTGTTATGGAGATTTGTTTACGAAAGAGTGGTTTCTTAATTAGCCAATGGTGATGGTGTTTGGACTGGAGGACCAATTAGGTCCACCTGTATCGTAACTGTCTATAAAAGCAATGTGTTTCTTAATAAGTATAGTATAATAAAGTGATTGATCAGCCTTCTGTGAATCATGGAGTCAATGCTAATTATTACCTGGCTGGGGGCCTGTGATGACACCAATGGAAGTAGGAAACAGATCTTGACTCAATGTATAATTAAACTGTAACAACTGATAAGACGTTAGAGGGGCTGAATAATTAAAGTTGCATCCCATAATTTCAGTAAAGTTAAAAACACAAGTGTTTGAATGATTACTTCTATCCATAGTAATGTTATCTACAAATATAAAATCTCAAAGGGTTCTCATACAAACACATCCTTTTCCAATATCTTGAAGTAGTTTCAGGGGTTTCATTGGGATCTACTTAAGAATGTAAAGACAAATGTCAGTGTCGCACTCACAAACAAACCCTTGCTCTTCCCGTATAATGCATATACCAGCATCAACAGTTTGCCATTTGTTTCTGCCATCTTAGGCCCATACTCTGTATTCCAATGGATAGAACATTATTGTGATTTAATCCCAGCACTATGATTTTGCATATGGTGTATAATAAAGCATTGTGCATTGTCGAGACAAAAACTATTGGTCCTATTGTTGATGGGGTCATAAGTAAAATTTACTAAATAGCACCAGAATTGGAATTCTTTTTCACATTTAGTTGCATTATCCCAAATCACCTTTTGAATTTCAGTGGGCTAGGTGCCATCTTCACCCTCTCTTTTAATGCTGCTGCCATAGATGGCATCCACAGTTGAGCCTGGACACAACCAAGAGTTAGAAAAATATTATTTTGGGCTGCACCAAGTGCATCCACAATCATTTGGTGGTCCCTTTCATTAATTTTTTCCCTCTGAGGCAGTATATCAGATAAGGGCCATTGTTCAGTTCTCAGTGTTAACAGAGAAGACCACAATGGGTGTTCTCATTTGTTTAAACCACTTGTACTCAGTATATAGTAATATGAATACAGCATTTTCTTTTGCCATCCTGTGGGGTGCTGTAAGAGAAAAATAGGGACTTGTTTTAGAATGGACAGATTGTGGCAGGACATCCCCCCTACCACAGAAGAGCTTATCTGCAGCTGGTGCGACAGCTCCAGGCATTCTCCACCCCACATGAAATGATGAGATAACCCAGGCCAGCTCTCTGACTAGTAAATTGTCACAAGCTATTGAATCATTTCTTCCTCTGTCACCAGAACTCCCAATAAACACCTGGGGGTGATGTTTTGCGGAGAAAAGAAGAAACCTCACAACTTTATAAAAGTTGTAAAGCCCGGTATGCTTTTATTACGACGCGCGCCGGACGCAAGCCTCCCCAAAAGGGCATGCGTACCCCTGAAGATTTCAGACCTCCTTTTATCCCCCTTCCAAATGCATATGCATATAGTTTCACAATAAGTTCATACATATTCACCTTGCATGACACTTAGCACCAGTTCTTCTTTATCAAAGGAATTTCTAAGTCGGGGCAAATTGACCTCGTGGTCTTTTCTGTTTTTCTTTCTCTGTCTCCTTGCTGTCTCGGCATGTGAGTTTTTCCTTCAGCTTTGGCCGTTTGACTTTTCACCGTTGTCAGACACTTCACCTAATTTAGGACGGATCCCTACTCTGTCTCATTCCCCCCTTTCCTAGGAAATAAGTAAATTCTTTTACTTAATGAAAACTTTCATGACAATAAGTGTCTTTTAATGCTTCACTATGTACGTTTGATAAAGATGTTAGTACAGCCATTCGTTGTAGTATTCTCCAGTTCCAAATTAACAATGTAATAGATAATCCTAAGCTTATCCCAACTAATATTAGTAAAACTAGAATAGGGTGGCACAACTTATTAAAGATTCCATTTGCAGTTGGTGACCACCCAAAGATCACATCTCACCAGTGATGATCCATATTTTATTTTATTCTTTGTAGAACTCTGGTTATGTACTTTGTATCATGTTGGACAGTAATTAAGGTTTTCTTTCCACTTTCTTGGATTCCTTTCAAGACTTCTAATAGGTCTTGGTGCTTAATTAATTGTTTTACCAATGTAAGGCTCACCCCAATAGGGATAGGTGGTAGTCTGTGATACACTGTGTAATTGGCTGTAATCAGCTGGAGGGATGTTACTGGTACCAAATACGAAAAATCACACCCAATAATCTTAACAAAATTACAAATACAGAGATTAGAATGGTTTCTACTAGACAAAATAACATCATTGCTATCAATTTGTACAGCAGCACAAGCAGTTCTCAAACATACGCCCTTTTCCAGTATATACGGGCACAGTTTTCTGGTCAGTGACTGGATGAATTTCAAAGTGGCAAATACCCTGTTCAGTGTCCAAACACATCCTGGGCATTAGCAGTATTGCTTTCACAAATGATTCTCATTTGTTCTCTAGTGATGCAGGATTCTAAGTTTACTGTCTGCCACTTTTCATTCATCTTTTCGTGCCCACACTATGTTCTGAAGGATAGAGTATTGTTTCTTCATGGTTTAATCTTAGGGCAATGATGGGATGGATAACATAAACAGTGGCATTACATACGGTAAGCACAAAGGCAGTGGCCACATTAGAAAGAGGATCATAGGTGAAATTCACCATAGTCCACCAGGATTGAAACTTCCTTTCAAAATCAATTGCATTATCTCACTCAATTTTCCGAATTTCAGCTGGAAAATTACCTTCACCCCTTTCCTATATGATCAGAGCTGCTGTTGCTTGTATCCATAACTGTGCTTGTATACAACTGAAAGCTAAAGACACATTATCTTGAACTATACTAAGTGCTTCTACTATCAATTTGTGGTCTTGGTCCCTGGCCTCTTCATACTTCTTTACTTTGGCAGTACTTTTGAAATCTGTCACTGGCTAGTTCCTAATGCCAATAGAGATTACTATAAAGGCTGCTTCAATTTTGTTAGGCTACCTGCTGCAGCAGCCAGTTTATTCATCAGTATTTCTGAATCAATTCCATTTAAAACTCCTAATCTTGTCCCTAATATGCCAGTTAGATGTTTGTTATGGGGAACAGGAACTGCTTTCTGTCCATGATCATCCCTACCTGCCAGAGGGATGTGCTGGGCTCATACTACAAATTCAGACACACTTCACAAGTGTACCTGACAGAGGTTTAGGTCATACTTGAGGCAGATATTTGTTCTGAAATGTAGAGACCTCAGGGAATCTAACCTCTCCCTCTCCCTCCAAAGCACCTGATTTCTCAGATGTGTGGCAAGCAGGAATGTCTCTCCTGGTCTACAAAACCTCACCCACCTTGCCCCTAGCTAAGATCAAGCTGTGGACTGTGTTCAGGGCAGAAGATAATGGAGGGGAAATCTTGAGAGAAAAGCCTAAATTCATTGCAGTGCCTCAGAAGAAACTGGGATCAGGTTTCTGCTACTTGAAACACTCAGCACCAAAGTGATGCTCAAAATCCTACAGCCTGCTGCTGAGCTCTGAGAGGGTCTCTCTCTCTACTTCTTTTAAGCAGAATCCAACTGCCTCAGACTGGGACAATCACTGATCCAAATCTCAGTAGGAAAAGGGACAGCTATAAATAAGGAAAATCACCTTCCTTGCTTGGGTTAATTTACCACCTGCAGTTCAGCACCCTTTACCAGCCATTGCCTGGGGGTTCAGCCAACCAGCTTGGAAAATGACCTAAGGAAACTGATTTCTTGGTGTTCCTGGTTTTAGGCACCAGGAGAGCTGGCTCCTTCCTTTCTTGTTCTGCTCCTGAGATATGCCTGTTTTTGTGACCATGTTTCCAGCCCTCAAAGGAAGTTTTTAGGAAGGAGAAGCAGGCTGGTTGGATTTTTGAGATGTTAATTTGCATTATCAACTCCACACGTTTGAGAGACCATTCTGGATTGAATAATAGCTGTTGTTCAGTCACATTCTTTACTACGTTAGGTTCAAGTTTGGAATTTGGGTAGAGTCTGAACTAGTATTGGGTGTATAAGGCCCCGCTGTGGTAAAAAGTGCAGTGTCCACTTTGAATTCAAATGAAAGTCTGACAGTAACTCGAGCTCAAAGGCAGGTCACTTCTACAGGCTGTATCAGGATGAAATTACACCAACAGTCTGATTCACTTAGGTTATCACAGACTTCCTGGTGTTCATATACACCAGGGGAGGTTCAGACACTAATTACATCTGGTCTCTCATAAGCCATCCTATTGATGACTAAGCACTTCACTTTGATTTCTTCTCCTCAGATTCCTTGAAGTGTTCACAGTTCCCGTTCTTGCTATTCTTACTCCTCACATACCTGATTCTCGTGGATTACCACAGTAGATATGTTTAAATCTTTTGTCTCAGAAGGTTTTCCCATGGATCCGGTATACTGATTAAATGCCAGGGACCAAGGCCATTCAGCATTGCTTTGGGTAGAGGTACTCTCTAGTTCTAAAACTTCAGTTATAATTCCATACAAAACAATTCTGTACACTAAAATATGAGCTACTCCCGACCGCAATATACTCATTTTGCCCAAATAAGTTTTAGTCTCAGTTCATTGTCTCCTGGTGTCACTCCTGAAGGGGCTTCTGGGCCTTCTTCACCCGAGAGTGATGGATCCAGGCATTCTGCTCCTTGATTTTGATTGCAGTGAAGGTGGTGAGAGGTACTTGCAGTGGTCTCTCCCACTATGGTTCCGAAGTCTTCTCTGTAAGAGACTTAACATATACATCAACCCCAGGCTATCTAACTCCCTGCTCCGAGTTCCAGCCACATGTTTCTCAATTTCTCTGAGCCGTTTTCTTAATGCCACCATGTAAGTGGACATTCTGGACATTACCCTTGTATTCTATATGGTCTTCTATAAGGCATTCCAAAAGAATTCAGCATTCCTTTAGCTCAAAAGGTTTAGTTTGAATTTGCAATAGTGCTAGTGGAAGAGCTTCTTGCCCCAGTCTTATGATTTGCTGCCTAATCAAATGATTCATTCTCTCCCCCTGGCCACGTGATTGGGGGCGGTATGGGGTGTGAAGTTCCTAATCTATGCCCAGATGGCTACTAATCTGTTGCACTATTTTGGAAATGAATGGTGATCCTTTATCTGAGGATATTGTGGCTGGAACTCTGAAGTGTGGTATTATCTCTGGTAAAAATGATCTGGTCACCTCTTGAGCTTTGACAGTTCGGGTGGGGAATGTTTCTGGCCACCCTGAAAATGTATCTATTAATACCAGTACAAAAGCTTTTAGGTACACATAGTACACGTTACTTTAAAGGTTTGCAAAAGTATGCCTTCTCAGATTGGCCAGTTGTTTATTCCCCACACTACAACATAAACATTCTCCACAGGTACTAAAGCTTTATTTAAAACTGAACACATGACCCTTGTGCCGACAAAAATTCTTCCCTTTTGGGAAGGTCACCTTTACCTCTCCTCCCTTACCTTGGGAGGAAGCCTTTAACAAATCATATGTACTCATTTTGCGAACTGTGATTGCTTCGCATTTCAGCGTGAGAATCCTTGCCTGATTTCATACGTTGCTATCTTATGCTGCATGCTGAACAACATGTTTGATTTGCTTTCTCTTTGCCTTGTTTTCCTTTTCAAGAGCCAAGACCAGAGAGCGGTCTGATCTCACAGTCTCTTTGTCATTCTGGGTGATTTCTTAAAACAAAAGACATTTCAGCATACAAAAACTATCCCATTTATCTTCCTGTTATAAAACAGTACTAACAGCAATGAAGCACTGTAAATCTTTTTATTTTCTGAGCTGCTCTTACTGGCAACCTCCTCCCAGTGAGCCCCTCCCAAAAGGGGCTAATTCAGGAACCTGTTTGCTCTGGTCAGTTCTCATTATTTATTTCTCCTTGCCCTATCTCGCTTCCATTCAAACCTTTTTACAGACCTTCACAGTAGTTTCTCAGTTTTCCTCCTATACACACAGCTCCAGGTGGCACGTATCAGATGTGATTCCCACACACAAGCTCTAAGACCTTAGGTTCTGAATCCGCTTGACCAGGAACCTCTAATTTACACTCGGGGCGTGTACCCTGACACTTATTGGAACAGCAAAACAGCAATACCAGTGTTTCTCATAAACATCGCACTGCAATAATACCTGCACATCCACCTTTTGCCCACAGGCGATTCCCGTGTTCCCTGGGGAGACAGGGCAGCCAGAGCTGTCCCTGTGCCCAGGGCACAGCCACTGTCACCTCACACAGCGTGCCAGCCTCCTGATGTACCAAAGGCTCCCCGAAATTGCTCACAAAGGCAGGCTATTCTGTTTGTTACAGAGAATTTTAAATCCTTTCAGCGGATTGTTTCCAGTAAAGACTTACTGCAGTACCAACTGAAGTCTCATAAATCTCATAAGTCTCATTAACTAATTCATCTCATTCATCTCTTCTATCTCTTCTATATAAACTCTGTTTTACAAAATATCAGTCTTTTCTAGTTCTCTTCTTGCACAATCTAATTAAGCACTGTGTCTACTTACACTTGTTTTGCTGCTTTGCAAAAAGGCTGTGCTAGTCACAGCCGAAACTCTGATATGCCTACAGACACACTCACCCTCCCCCCCGCCTTTATCTCAAATTCACTAGAGCCAAGGCTTGAATTACTATGAGGGGGAGAATTCTTGGAATTCCTTAAACCCACTTTATTGAAGTTAAACATAAATCACCGTACTATAGTTCTCCTATGTAAAATGCTACTCTTGTTGCAACAAAATCTTAAAATCTCCACAAACACCACTATACAATCTGAGAATCAAATTACCACAATGCAGCGGAAGAAAATCACCACACAAAATCACTGGGAAAGGGCATATTTCTCAAAGTGCTCACTTTTCTCGACACAACACGGCATACCATAATTCAGCATTTACTCATATCAATTTTCCTGGACACAATCAAAATAACAGCGCACAGTCTAGAGATCAAGTACAAACATCCAAGGCAAAGGAACTTTCTGAGCTCATACTCACGGTTAAAATGTACCAAATCTACACAAATCACTACATTCAAACACGATAAATACCGTCACTGACATTCCTCCACTCGCTTCTCCGCAGGGCACTTCTCTCCCTGCCCCCGCAGCCTGCTGCAGCCGGCGCATCTGGCCTCACTCGGCTGCCTCAAACACGGGGAGTACTGACCCCCTGCACTGTAGGGCACTGTAGATTTACTCTCTTTTATACACCATACACATATCACCTGCACGATCACAAACACAGTGCACTGGCCACACACATTAACCATACAGCAACACAGTGTCCGGACATCACACACACACACAAACAAAACACACATGGGCTCACCAGTTCTGCTCTATCAGAACTATGAATCCCCAATACACACATACACGGGTTCACCCGGCTTACCCCCAGAGCCGCTAGCGGTCTGCTCTATCAGAACGATGAACCCCGTCTCTAATACAGCTGCTCTATCAGCTGAACCCATGAACCCAGACGTCTCTGGGTGATTTACTCCCTTTCTCTCCTTCCTCCTCCCTGGGGCCCCATAGTACATACCGTATTCTCCTCCGCAGGCCAGCGGGTCGTTGTCTGTCCTCGCAGGTGGCAAGTTGAGACAAGCGGAGCCCCACCGGGAAAAAATCCTGGGGCGCGCCTTGGAGGTCCGTCTATTCCCCCTGCCCCCGCGGGGACAGAGAACTCCTGGCTTGGCTCGCCAAAATGTTTTGCGGAGAAAAGAAGAAACCTCACAACTTTATAAAAGTTGTAAAGCCCGGTATGCTTTTATTACGATGCGCGCCGGACGCAAGCCTCCCCAAAAGGGCATGCGTACCCCTGAAGATTTCAGACCTCCTTTTATCCCCCTTCCAAATGCATATGCATACAGTTTCACAATAAGTTCATACATATTCACCTTGCATGACACTTAGCACCAGTTCTTCTTTATCAAAGGAATTTCTAAGTCGGGGCAAATTGACCTCATGGTCTTTTCTGTTTTTCTTTCTCTGTCTCCTTGTTGTCTCGGCATGCGAGTTTTTCCTTCAGCTTTGGCCGTTTGACTTTTCACCGTTGTCAGACACTTCACCTAATTCAGGACGGATCCCTATTCTGTCTCAGTGAGAACAGATGTGGGGAGATAAGCTAGGGATTCTGGACTGAGAGACATTACTTTTACAACTATACAAGCTACACAAAATTCCACTGACGAAAAAAGCCTCTTACACTCACCCAGGAAACATGCAGGGGACTTCTCCCTGGAGTTTGGATGCAAATTCCATGGTTACTTTTCTGGCAATTGAGAGGCAGAATTTTATGTGTACCCGGTCATCAGTTTGGTGGTATGTTACATTGAATCCTTATCTATACTATTTATTTGATAGCTGTAATATAGGTACCTTTATCGTGCACTGTATTTTATCTACTAGTAGTTATTTTTTGTTTCATTCCTGTGTAGTAAGTAGTCTGTTGAAGTCTCATGTCTGTTAAATTCCTTTTGTAATAGACCTAATTGGCCATTATTAAGAACTTGTGAGCGAGCGAGAGCAATCTGGGGTGCAGGCCACCCCAAACAGAGCTACTGCCAGAAATCTGAGTTCAAGGCAGGACTTGTCTAAGCTCTTCCCTTCCCATTCGTAACAACAGGACAGAATGTGAAGAATGTGCTCTACACTGCAGCTGGGGAGAATGGTCCTTCCTGGAGCCTCTGGCAAAAAGTACCTGGGCAGACTCAAGTATGAGCACTGGGGTTCTGGAGTCGGGGATACAAAGGATCTAAGGCCTGTTACACCCCAACCAAAAAAGAGATCCTGTCACCTTATGAAGGGGTTCGAGCTGCCTCAGAAGTGACTGGCACCAAAGCATAGCTCCTCCTGGAACTTTGACTATCAGTGCTGGGCTGGATGTTCAAAGGGAAAGTTCCTTCTACATATCATGCCACTGATGCTACATGGAGTAAGTGGACTGTGCTGATCATACAGCAAGCTAAAATAGGAAACCCCAATTATCACCATTGAGTTAGAAATTACATGGATAAAGAGTGACACACTCCATGCATTTTCAGAAGGCTAATAACAATTTTGTTAGGAACCCATTCCTTTTTATACTCTATTCTAATACAGGTGGACCTGATTGGTCCTTTACTCAAAACACCATCACCATTGGCTAATTAAGAAACCACCCTTTTGGTAAAACATCCTTATGGGAAAAGAGCTTGTTAAAAATCACCACCTGAGGATTGTTTCCATTTGATTATCATTATCTCTCTCCAGCTCCCTAAAGCCTCCCAGACTAACGCATGGAAAAGCCTATCTAGCTTTCTCTCTCTCTGACCAGACTGTCACATCCACACCCAATCACCCAGGGATCTTGGAAGTCATCATGAACTGGCCTCAAGGTGATAATTTGGACTATCATCAGAAAGGGAAGAGGACCAGGTGACATGCTGAGAAGGCCCCACCATGTAATCAACTACCAGAAAATGAAAATCAGCATGTGCTCTTCAATGATGGTTCTGGCTGTATTGTAGGGAAAAATAGAAAATGGAAAGCTGCCATATGGAGTCCTATGCTGTGAGTTGCAGAAGTGATTGAGAGATGAGGTGGATCAAGTCAGGTTGCAGTGAGACAGAGTGGAAATTTTCCAGAGTAGAAATCCATTTTTGTGGGAACTCAGCACATCACTCCTGATGTCCAGGGTCGCCGAGACAACCCTTGGGGGGCTCGGAAGCCCTGGAACGTTGCCAGAAGTGCTTGGTGGCTAGACTTTGATCCTGCACGGGATGCAACACCTGTATGAGGATGGGAGGATCACACGGGGATAAGTGGTGAAGGGATAGATTATTATAGAGTGAAAACACAGGTTTTAGAATCTCGGTACAGGGGGGTTCTAGGAGACAAGAGGGAGGAATTAGAGCATGTCCTGTCCTTCTTCTTCTTCTTCTTCTTCTTCTTCTTCTTGTCATCCATCTTTGATGGTGATGGTGGCACTTAGAGATTGGTTCTTACTTAATTTGCACTTGTCAATAAGAGTGAAAGGTATTGGGAGGAAAAGGTAAATATCCTACATGTAGTTTTTGGTATAAAAATAAGCGGCCGCCCCGAGGGAGGTCAGTGTGCCCATGGCTGACTTGCTGTGCGGACCTCTGTCGGGCCGGGGGAAAATATTGTAGATAAGAATTAATAAACAACACTGAAGAACTGAAAAACCTGAAGACTCCTTTCGTCCTTTGGAGTGCAGACTGCCTCAAGGCCATCCAGAGCCTTACCAGGCCATTTGAACAGCCGAGACAGGGCACATTTTGATTTAGGTGAAATGTACATCTTTGAGTTAAGTCTGTAGCTGGAAAACATAGCTGTTTAGTCTGACTGCCTGTTCTTGTAAAAAGCCTGTGCTCCGAGAAACTGCTGCCACCAAAGGACCAGAGATAAGGGGGGGCAGACAGAGAGACTGTTACAGAGAGAGGGCAACCTGACCCAGGAATTCTTTCTGGTAAAGAAGAATTAGTGGCAAATGTCATGCGAAAACAGTAGAATGAATATGTATGAACCTATTGTGAAATTGCATGCATATGTATTTGAGAGAGAGATAAAAAAGGATCTGGAGTTCCCAGAGGTACACATGTGTTTTGAGGGGAGTGGTCCCCACATGCATCCAGCGCTGCAATAAACATACCGGCTTTATAACTTTCACAAAAGTTGTGGAGTTTGTTTGCTTCCACAAATCATTTTGGTAAAGCCAGCCAGGAGACTGTCTCTGTCCCCGCAGGGGCAGAGGGAAGACGGACCTCCTGAGGTGCACCCTGGGATTTTCCTGAAGGAGTTATGCTCTTCTCGGATTGCCTCTTCCAGAGACAGACAAGGACCTGCTGGTGTGCAGAGATAAACGGTATGTATTGAGGGGCCCTGGGGGAGAGAGAGAGAGATAGGACTGCTGAAAAAGTCACTCAGAGATGTCTGAGTGGACAGCCTCGTTCCTGTACCTGCAGGCAGACCTGTTGATGGATTGAATAGATTAGAAACAGGGGTTCAGTGTTTGATAGAGCGACCGGTAGTGACTCTGGGGGGTGGGTCGAGTGAACCCGTGTGTGTGTTTGTGGTGTCCAGATATTGTATGGTTAATGCATTGCATGGTTAATGTTAGTGTGACTGCGTGGTGTATAAAAGAGAGCGAGCAAGTGAGTATACCTACAGTGCAGGGGGGTTTCTACCAACGACTGAAGTGGCCAAGTGAGGCCTGAGGTGCCAGCTGAGGCAGGCTGTGGGGGCAGGGACTGCCCGGCAGAGAAGTGGAGCAAGTGAAGTGTGGGTGAGGACATGTTTTGTGTTCAAAGGTGGTGATTTGTGTAGATTGTGCACACTTTAACCATGGCTAGATGAACTCAAGGGGTTCCTCTGCCCCAGTACTTTGAACTCGACCCCTGGGAGTTTGTGAATCCTGTGAATTATTGGATAGATAGAGGAGATGGACGAGTTCATTTAGAGGGGCTTTATCAGACTTCAGCTGGTAATATAGTAAGTCTGGACTGGGAAAACCTGCTGTAGATGATTTAGAATTCCCTGGAGTGATAAACAGAACAGCCTGCCTCTGCTGGCAATTCCTGAGAGCCTTCGGTGCATTGAGAGGCTGGCACCCTGCGTGGGCATTATTGCAGTGCGGAGTTTGTGAGAGACGCTGGTATTGCTGTTCTAATAAGCGTCAGGACATATGCCCCGAGTGTAAATTAAAGTTTCCTGATCAAGCTGATTCAGAACCTAAGATCTTAAAGCTTGTGTGTGGAAGATCACATCTGATACCTACCACCTGGGGGTGTGTGTGGGAGGAAAACTGGGAAATGACTGTGAAGCTCTGTAAAGAGAAGTTTGGGTGGAAGCGAGATAGAGCAAGGAGAAGGAGATAATAGGAACTAACAAAAGCAAAGAAGTCCCTCAGGCTAGCCCCTTGGGGTGCATCTTGGCCCACTGGAAGGAAGTCACCAGTAGGGGGGGCTCTGAGAATAAAAAAGATCTAATTCAATACTGCACACGCTGATGGCCATTACACAGGTTAGAGGACGGAAGAAAATGGTCACCCACTGGAACTTTAGATTATGATACCTTACTGCAGTTAATGTTGTTTTTGAGACAGGAAGATAAATGGGATGAGGTTTTGTATGCTGATATGTTTTTTGTTTTAAGAAATCACCAAGAATGACAAAGGGACTGTGGGCTCAGAGCTCCCTCTGACCCACGGGTGTTAGCCCTTGAAAAGGAAAACAAAGCAAAGAGAGGGCAAATCTAACGTTGTTGTTCAGCATGCAGTATAGGACAACGGTGTATGAGATCAGACAAGGTTTATCATTTTGAGGGACAAGAACAAGATACATTTGATTTGATAAAAGCTCCTCCCAGGAGAAGGGAGGTTGAGGATGAGGATAAAGAGGAAGGGGACTTCCCCAACAAGGAGGAGCACTCAGGCTGGGAAGGCACATCCACTAGAACCCACCCCCCTCCTGACAGTCCAGTTGCATCTAGAACTAGGAGACAAGCAGTGTTACAGGCCCCTCTGGCAAGAGGCAGTGGGACCAGAAGGAGGGAGATTAATGATTGAAGTGCCATTTACCACTCTTGATTTAGAGGCATGGGAAAGGATTGCTAGGAATTATTGTATTGATCCGATACTTACTGCCAAATGTCTATGATATGTTATCAACCAATACAATCCAGATTGGGCTGACATCCAGTTACTACTGGAGGCTTTCACTGGAACAGAAAAACAGCTGATCTTAAAGACAGTAGGGACTTTGGCAGAGGATTACTGCAAGGCCACACAGCTAGATGTAAAAGAACATTTTCCCCTCCAAGACCCAGAATGGGATCCTAATGTATCAGTGGGGGTAAAGAAATTAGCAGAGTATCAAGAGTGGATAGCAACAGGGATGGAAAGAGCTATTCCAAAAACCATAAATTGGTCTGCCTTATATTCCCTTAAGCAGGGGCCTTCTGAGACTCCATCTGAGTTTCTAGAGCATTTAAAGGATGCTATGTGTCATCATACATCATTCTATCCGTGGTCTGAGATAGGGATGAATCAGCTAGTTGATTCATTTTTGGGGCAGTCTGCTGGAGATATTAGACTTAAACTTCAGAAAATCCAGGGGCCGGAATGGAGAAACCTCGAAGTCTTGCTAGAAGAGGCCTGGAGGGTATTTAGTAACCAAGAAGAAGGATATAAACAAGGAATGAAAAAGTTGGTTGCAGTGGCACAGGAAGAAAGGCAAGGAAAATGCAATCAGGGGCCACCCAGACAAGGACCACCTTGGCTGGGCAGAAACCAGTGTGCAATTTCTAAAAGAACTGGTCACTGGAAAAATCAATGCCCAGAACGGAGATGAGGTGACTGACAAGTGGCTGCACACGTACAAAACAACTGAGGAGGAACGAGGGATTCTGCCCCAGCGGATCCACTGGTTATAACAATGAGGCTGGGGGAAGAAAGGAAAAAGGCGGAATTTTTGGTTGATACAGGAGCCACATATTCAGTTTTAAATAAAGCTTTAGTACCTGTGGAAAATTATTATATTGTAGTGCAAGGGGCAACTGGCCAGTCTGAAAAGGAATATTTTTGCAAACCTTTGAGGTACAAATTGGGAAAACAATGGGATATTCATAAATTCTTGTATATGCCCAATTCGCCAAAGGCACTTTTAGGGAGAGATTTATTGGAGCAGTTACAAGCAACCATTACATTCAAACATGGACAGGTTACTCTGGAGGTGAATGATCAAAAGTACATAGAGGTATTAAGTTTAACATTAACAGCTATTCAAATCAAGGAGGAAATTGATCAAGAGATATTAAGTCAAGTATTTCCCAGAGTATGGGCCGCTGATGTACCAGGAAGGGCGAGAAAGGCCTCCCTCATAATAATTAAGCTTAAGGAAGGGACACAACCAGTGAGAATTAAGCAGTCCCCCCTAAAAAAAAAAGACAGGGAAGGAATCAGCCCAAAAATAGAAAATTTTCTGTGGTTAGGGTTACTGAAAGAATGCCAGTCTGATTTCAATACTCCCATTTTACCCGTTTGGAAATGTGATGGGTCATACCAGATAGTACTGGATTTGAGGGCTGTGAATAAAGTAACAGAAGATTTATATCCTGTGGTCGCAAATCCATATAATTTATTAACTTGTCTAACACCTGAGCTAAACTGGTTTACCATTTTAGACCTGAAAGATGCCTTCTTTTGCCACCCCTATCCACAAAGCCAGCCAGAAAATTTTTGCAATCCAATGAGAAAGCCCTAAAAGCGGGTGCAAAACCCAACTCACATGGTCCGTGCTTCCTCAAGCTTCAAAAATTCCCCCATTCTCTTTGGGGAGCAACTTGCAAAAGATCTGGAGTCCTGGGAAGCTCCACAGGAAGAAGGAAGGTTATGGCAGTACGTGGATGATCTTCTAGTAGCCACTTGGACAAGGGAAGCCTGTGTGGCCTGGATGGTAAGCCTTTTGAATTTCCTAGGACTCCAAGGATACAGAGTATCAAAGAAAAAGGCACAGGTAGTGAAACAGAAGGTAGTCTACCTGGGGTATGAGGTGAGTGCTGGTCAATGGACTTTAGGGCAGGCTCGCAAAGAAAGCCATATGCCAAACCCCAAAAACCCCAGACAATAAAGGAACTCTGAACCTTCTTAGGCATGGCAGGGTGGTGCCAGCTGTGGGTTTATAATTATGGACTGCTTGTCAGACCCCTCTATGCTCTTATTGCCGAAGGAAACAGAGATCTCCAGTGCACAAAAGAAGCCACACAGGCCTTTCACCAGCTACAGAGTGCCCTCATGTCACCTCCAGCTTTGGGACTTCCAGATGTAAGTAAACCATTCTTCCTATTTTCCCATGGAAGACAGGGAATTGCCCTGGGAATACTGGCTCAGGACTTAGGTACATACCAGAGAGCAGTTGCTTACTTCTCCAAGAAACTGAATGCAACAGCCAAAAGATAGCCAGGTTGCCTCAGAGCTGTAGCAGCAGTCGTGCTGAATATTCAAGAAGCACGCAAATTTACCCTGGGAGAAAAAATGACTGTGCTAGTGTCCCACACAGTGTCTGCAGTACTGGAAGTAAAGGGTGGCCACTTGCTTTCGCCACAGAGGTTCCTGAAATACCAGGCCATCATGGCAGAGCAAGATGATGTAGAAATAGTGGTAACTAATATTGTCAACCTAGCTTCTTTTCTCAGTGGAAATCAAGGAGAAGCAGTACACCACGATTGCCTGGAGACCATTGAAGCCACCTACTCCAGCCACCCAGACTTAAAGGGCACTCCTTTAGATGATGCAGAGACCTGGTTCACTGACGGGAGTAGCTATGTTGCCAATGGAAAGCGACATGCTGGGTTTGCAGTGATCACCTGCAGAGAGGTAATAGAATCCGGACCCTTACCAACAGGGACCTCTGTGCAGAAGGCTGAGATAATTGCCCTGACCCGTGCCTTGGAAATGGCAAAAGGAAAGAGAATAAACATCTATACAGACTCAAGGTATGCATTCGGAGTCGTACATGTACATGGAGCCATCTGGAAAGAGAGGGGACTGCTGACCTCACAAGGAAAGAATATCAAACATGCACAAGAGATAATCCAGCTGCTGGAAGCAGTTTAGCTCCCTGAAAAGGTAGCAATTATGCATATTAAGATACAGCAGAGAGTGAGCTCAGAATTGGAAGAAGGAAATGAGCTAGCAGATAGAGAGGCAAAAGAAGCAGCGAAAGGTGAGGTAACTACTGAAGGACCCCTAATTCCAGATGGACAAATTTCCCATGAAGGTGAGCCAGAATATAATAAGAGAGACAGGAAATTAATTGAAGATCAAAGAGAGATGTATAACCAAGAAGTGTGGGCTACCATTGAAAAGAAGCTGGTAATCCCTTCCCATTTATTGTGGTCACTAGTAAGGGAAGAACACCAGGAAGCACACTGGGGAATATATGCCCTAAACACCTGCTTGATTGCCAGGAATTTATATGCCACTATTACTCAGGTGACCCGACAGTGTGATCCTTGCCTCCAGATTAACCCCAAAAATACTCCCAGGCCAAAACTCAGTCAGACTGGGAGAGGCCATGGGCCTGGACAGCAATGGCAAATTGACTTTTCAGAACTCCCAAGGAAAGGAGGGTATCAGTATTTGCTGGTATTGACAGATACATTTTCAGGGTGGCCAGAAGCATTCCCCACCAGAAGTGTCAAGGCTCGAGAGGTGACCAGGGTATTATTACAAGAAATAATACCACACTTCAGAGTTCCAGCCACAGTATCCTCGGATAGAGGATCACATTTCATTTCCAAAATAGTGCAACGGATTAGTTGCCACCTGGGCATAGATTGGGAACATCATACTCCATACCGCCCTCAATCTAGTGGCCAGGTGGAGAAAATGAATCATTTGATTAAGCAGCAGATTGTAAGACTGGGGCAGGAAGTTAATCTACCCTGGCCCCAAGCTTTTCCACTGGCACTACTGCAAATTCAAACTAAACCTTTGGCTAAAGAAAAGCGTAGTCCCTTTAAAATGCTTAAGGAAGACCATATGAAATACAAAAGTGAACGTCCACACACTGGGGCGGTAACATTGACCACCTACATGATGGCTTTAAGCAAACAGCTGAGAGAAATTGAGAAACGTGGCTGGAACTCGGAGCAGGGAGCTAGATGGGCCAGTACATAACATTCAGCCTGGGGATTATGGATATGTTAAGTGTCTTTCAGAAAAGACTTTGGAACCGCAGTGGGAAGAACCATTCCAGGTGCTTTTCACCACCTCCAGTGCAATCAAGATTAAGGAGCAGAATCCCTGGATCCACCACTCTCGAGTGAAGAAGGCCCCAGAAGCCCTTTGGAGAGTGACACCAAGAGACAATGAACTGAGACTAAAACTTACTCAGGCAAAATGAGTATATTGCAGCCGGAGGTAGTTTGTAATTTCATTTCCAGAATTATTTTGTATATAATTATAACTGAAGTCTTAGTATTAGAGAGTACCGCTATTCAAAGCAATGCTGAATGGCCTTGGTCCCAGGCTTTTAATCAGTATACTGGATCCATGGGATAACCTTCTGAGATAAAAGATTTAAACCTATCCACTGTAGTGATCCACGGCGATCAGGTATATGAGGAGCAGGAACGGGAACTGTGGTCACTTCAAGGGATCAGGGCAGAAGAAATCAAAATAGGGTGCCGGGTGGTCAATGGGACGGCTCATGAGAGACCAGATGCAATTAGTGTCTCAACATCTCCTGTATACAAACACCAGGAAGTTTGTGATGGCCCAAGCAAATCAGACTCTTGTGTCATTTCACCTTAAAACAGCCTGTAGAAGTTACTTGCCTTCGGGCTTGTGATGCTATCGGGCTCTCATTTAAATTTAAAATAGATACTACACTTTTTACAATGGCTGGACCTTATACAACTCATACTAGTACTCAAGCAGTTCTGATCCAATCCAAGCTTAAACCTTAAGTTTATGAAATAGGCCCATACGTAGTGAGGAATGTGAGTGAACAACTGTGATTCAATCCAGAATGGTCTCTCAAACATGCTGAGTTGTTAATGCAAATTAACATCTCAAAAATCCAACCAGCCTGCTCCTCTTTCCTAAGAACATCCTTTGAGGGCTGGACAACATGGTTACAAAGACAGGTATATGTTGTATTGCACTAGGTATTTAGTTGGTTGCACTGGGTGTTGGGAAAAAATGTTATTGGGTCACGTGGATGATATATTCCCCCTCACATGGTTCCTCCCTCACACCCCTGGTCTCTGTATCCCTGGTGGTCTGTCCCACGGATGGTCCCTCCCCTCACCCCTCCTGGATGTGGTCGTCTTTCCCCACCCCCACCACCGGGGGCATAAAACCCCACCGCAGGTGAGGCACGCCCTCTTTGCTGCCTGGGTGGTCGCCTGTGCCAGAGGTGATCTGTCCCCCACGAATAAACTGGACACTTTGACCCACGTGGCAGGGAGCGCTTTTCGTCTTTTATCTCGTTCATGCATTTCTGTGTGGGCTTGGGTCCTGAGTGAGCCGGGTTTGGACTCATATAAGCCCAGAGAACACGGATACTGCAGGTATACCTCAGGAGCAGAATAAGAAAGGGTCTAACTGGGATATTAGGGACAGGACTGGGAGTTTTAAATTGAATTGATTCAGAAATACTGATGAATAAGCTGGCCACTGCAGCAGGTGGCCTAACAAAATGGGAGCAGCCTTTGCAGTCATCTCTATTGGCATTAGGAACTAGCCAGTGGCAGATTTCAAAAGTACAGCTGTAGTGAAACCATCAACTTTAGCCAGGGCCCCGTGGAGAATCTGAATGCTTACACAGCAGCAAAGAAGCTTCCTGACTCCAGGGACATCTGCCCTATAACCTATCCCTATAGCCATGTAAGGCAATATCTTGTTAACCCTACTACTGGTCACTTATGGTCCTTCTAACCTCTTGCCATTGGTCAGGATTGGAACCGGGCCAAGGGTATAAAAGTAGCATACTGTACCCCTACTAACTCGGAAGAAGAAGTTCTGAGACCCTTCACGGACCCCTCCAATAAAACCATACTCGTGGAACAGCCGGCGTCTTCTCCTCTCTCTACCATCTGCTGGAGCTTCAAGCCAAGGGAAAGTTACCTAGCAAGCAAAGCTGAAATCATAAGAGCTGGCTAATCACTAGGAGCTGAATATTCCCTGCTTGCTAGGGGCTGACCCGTGGCCTTGGTCTGAGCGAGCTGGCTTATGGCACTCAGTCGCCTTGGGGGCTGAGCTCTGAATCTGTAATAGCTTGCCCTAGGATAAGACCAATTATGGCTCATTTATGCAGCCAAAGTAAGAAAAGGCCAGGGACCAAGACCACAAGCTAATAGTAGAAGCACTTAGTACAGTTCAAGATAATGTGTCTTTAGCTTTCAGTTGTATACAAGCACAGTTATGGATGCAGGCAACAGCATTTTTGATCATACAGGAAGGGGGTGAAGGTGATTTTCCAGCTGAAATTGGGAAGTGTGATAAAAAAAATCACTGAATTTAAGAATCGCATAATTATCTTTATTATTATGCAAGCGAGAGTAAGCAAGGTTCAGCTCTGGGCGGCCAGGAGTCGCCGCTCCGCAACTTTTCTCCCCAAGGTTTGCCTTTTATTGTCTTCTTCTCCTGGATTCCTGGATGACGTGGTCTGTCTTCTGCACTTGCTCCTCCAGTTGCTAGGGGGTCTTTTTTCTGCCTTCTGGTGGTCGTGGGATGAAGGCTCCAAGTCTTCCTCTTTGACCGCTGGGTGAACCTTTCCTTATAAGGCATATCTATAAGGCAAAATTTTACAAGCCAAGCAATTCTTGCAAGGTTAAGGATTGTTACCATATGTGGCTGTATCTAGTTACATAGGGTATCCTATACCTATAAAGTGGAATTTGCAAGCCAAGCAATTCTTGCAAAGTTAAGGATTGTTACCATATGTGACTGCACATAGGTACATATTATATCCTGCTGAACAAGCGGTTTTAGCTGTTTAGCTATTGCTTTTATAATTTAAATTATCTAACTATTGATTTAATTAATGAACAAACGTATTGCTACTTATTACAATCCCCCATTTCTCTTTCTTTACCAGTTTTGTTAATTAAATCTTTTTAGTTCCTTCCTAGCAAGCGTTAAATGAGCTGCTTCATCAGTTAAGCTCTGTGCACTAATTATAGATGCTAATTTCTTTAGCCTTTTCATCATATTCAAATTCATAACGAATTGAACTGCTGACAAAATAAACCCTAGCACAATCAGAATTAAAAGAACAACAATGGGATGGCATATACTGTTTAGGACACCTGTGGCAGTAGGTGAGCACCCAAACAGGGTATCCCACTACCTTTACTTGCTATCTTGCTTTACCCTTTCTATAACCTGGTGTATTTTCCCTACGTCATGATGAACAGTCACTAGGGTCTTCTGTCCACTTTTCTTGATTTTCTCAAGAATTTTGATCAGGTCCTGATTGTTCCAATTGGGATTTTGCAAGGGCCATTTCACATCAGCCGCAGGACCTTGAACATGTTGGGTGTCCCAAATCCTCATTCCTTCCCTTCTAATCATCCCTCTCTCCTCTGTTGTAAATAGTATGCCTAGAATAGACTGTATCTCTACCCAAGTATATATGTTTGGTCCTTGGAACTGATCCACCCTTTCTGCTACTCCTATAGGGTCTTCTAATAATTTTCCGATCTCTTTCTTAAACTCACGGACATCTCCCGAGTTTAAGGGGACAGTGACAAACCCCATCCCAGCTTGGGGTCCTCCTAATGCTATTTCACTGAGAGGGAACAACCCACTGCTCTCTCCTTCCTCAATTACTGTCCTCATCTGACTCCGAGTACGCCTCCTGTAATCCGGGGAGTCCGTGACCTGCTGTCTATCAGGGGCTGATGCCGGAGGTACGTTTGGAAGGGGTACAGGAGGGGCTGGTGGTGGTACATACGGGGGAGGATAAATAGGAATCTCTTCCTCCAATCAAGATTTTTCTTTCTGTCTTCCTCCCCTTGACTTCCCTTAAGGGGGAACAATCTAGTCATTTGCTCATTACTTCCTACCAACCATAATTTAGCATAAGCACTCTCTTCCAGGTTCTCTGGCTCTGTGGAATTCACATAGATGTTCAGGGCTTGACAGACTCAATCCTCGGAGGATCCGAAAACGGGCCAATATATATTTCCTGAATCCAGTTTCTTACCCCCCCCCATACTACCATGCAATACTTTATCATTTTTGCCTTATCCTTCCCCTTTCTGGAGGGAAAATCATCCCAATACTTAATCATTAATCCTAACGGACTATCCTTAGGTATTGGGGGTAACCGGGGGCCCTCCCCCATAGGGTCAGAAGGCTTGCTTTCCTTCTGCCCCATCTTCCAAGGCACCTCCACACACACACACACGCACACACACAAAACCCCTTGGTCGTGGCTCGCTCCCTCATGGGCTACGAGAACCGCACTACTAGAGGGTCCCTCTTGCTTCATCCGCAGTTGGATGTGTCATTCACTGTGCCCTGGAATTCCAACCCCAACCGAGCAGTTCACCCGTATACTCACGCATCCTGCGTCGTCGCTCGGATCTTCGTGCACAAAGTTTACAGGGTTACCGGTGTTTTCCTTGCTTATTCTCGATTTTAGGTTCATTGGTCCAGATGGGGGGGTCGGGTGAGAAAACCAGGGCCACCTAAGGGGTGGGGCGCCTCCCCCGAATTCTCAAACCAACCCTATTTTCTGGATCCAAGTCACGGCACCAAATTGTGATAAACGAATTCACTGAATTTAAGAATCGCATAATTATCTTTATTATTATGCAAGCGAGAGTAAGCAAGGTTCAGCACTGGGCGGCCAGGAGTCTCCGCTCCTCTTAGGCGCGCAACTTTTCTCCCCCAAGGTTCGCCTTTTATTGTCTTCTTCTCCTGGATTCCTGGATGACGTGGTCTGTCTTCTGCGCTTGCTCCTCCGGTTGCTAGGGGGGTCTTTTTTCTGCCTTGTGGTGGTCGTGGGATGAAGTCTCCAAGTCTTCCTCTTTGGCCACTGGGTGAACCTTTCCTTAGAAGGCATATCTATAAGGCAAAATTTTACAAGCCAAGCAATTCTTGCAAGGTTAAGGATTGTTACCATATGTGGCTGTATCTAGTTACATAGGGTATCCTATACCTATAAAGTGGAATTTGCAAGCCAAGCAATTCTTGCAAAGTTAAGGATTGTTACCATATGTGACTGCACATAGATACATATTATATCCTGCTGAACAAGCAGTTTTAGCTGTTTAGCTATTGCTTTTATAAATTAAATTATCTAAATGTTGATTTAATTAATGAACAAACGTATTGCTACTTATTGCAGGAAGGTTGTCTGATGTGGTATTCACATGCCTTCTGAACAGAGAGAAGCTGTGAGACAAGCAGAGAAGAAGGAAAAGACAATTCTTATCTCGCTTGCTCTGCCTGTGTTGTGCTAAAGTAGAATGCAATATGGAGATTGTTTACCCAAAGTGAGGATGTTTTGTTCCCTTGGCCTATCAGGGCCAAGAAATATGTGTGTGTCGGACTGTCACGGGACAGTCACGAGAGAATCAGAGATGAGTGCAGTGTGAGCAGTTGTGAGCAAGAGTGAGTGCATGGAAGATTCAGTTTAGATACAATGTACATAATATAGTATAATAAAGTAATTCTTTAGCCTTCTGATGATGGAGTCAGATGCATCATTCTCTCTCCCCTTTTTCCGAGTCGCCTTTGATTTACAATAATCTGGGATAATGCAGTTGATTTTGAAAGCAAGTTTCAGTCCTGGTGGACTATGGTCAATTTCACCTATGGTCCTGCTTCTAATGTGGCCACTGCCTTTGTGCTTACCATACGTAATGCCACTGTTTATGTTATCCACCCCATCATTGCACTAGGATTAAATAATGAAAAAACAGTGCTCTGCCCTTCAGAACATAGGGTGTGGGCACAAAAGGTGAATGAAAAGTGGCAAACAGTAAACCTAGAATCCTGTATTACTAGAGAACAACTAGGATTCATTTGTGAAAGCAATACCATTAATGCCCAAGATGTGTGTTTAGACACTGAACAGAGTATTTGCCATTTCGAGATTCATCCAGTCACTGATAAGAAAACTGTCCTTGTATATACTGGTAAAGGTTGTGTGTGCTTGAGAACTGCTTGTGCTACTGTAAAAATTGATAACAACGATGTTTTGTCTAGTAGAAATCATTCTAATTTTTGTATTTGTAATTTTGTTAAGATTATCGAGTGTGATTTTTCGTACACGGCCCCAGTGACATCCCACCAGTTAATTAAAACCAGTTACACAATGTATCACAGACTATCACCTACTCCTATTAGAATAGACCTTACATTAGTAAAACAATTAATCAAGCACCAAGATCTACTGGAAATCCTGAAGAAAATTCAAGAAAGTGGAGAGAAAATCCCAAATACTGTCCAACATGATACAAAAGAAATAACCAGAATTCTGCAAAGAATAAAACAAAATGCAGATCATCACTGATGGGATGTAATCTTTGGGTGGTCACCAACTTCAAATGGGATCTTTAAAAACTTGTTTCATCCCATTGTAGTTTTATTAATATTAGTTGGAGTAAGTTTCGGGTTATCCTTTATATTGCTAATTTGAAATTGGAGAATACTACAGCAAGTAGCTGTGTTAACCTCCTTATCAAACGTACATGGTAAAACATTAACAAACACTTATTGTCATAGGGATTTGCATTAAGAAAAGAATTTACTTATTTTTAGGAAAGGGGGAGAAATGAGACGTAGTGGAAATTTTCCAGAGTAGAAATCCATGTTGATTTAGGTGAAATGTACATCTTTGAGTTAACTCTGTAGCTTGAAAACATAGCTGTTTAGTCTGACTGCCTGTTCTTGTAAAAAGCCTGTGCTCCGAGAAACTGCTGCCGCCAAAGGACCAGAGATAAGGGGGAGCAGACAGAGGGACTGTTACAGAGATAGGGCAACCTGCCCCAGGAATTCTTTCTGATAAAGAAGAATTAGTGGCAAATGTCATGCGAAATTAGTAGACTGAATATGTATGAACCTATTGTGAAATCGCATGCATATGTATTTGAGAGAGAGATAAAAAAGGATCTGGAGTTCCCAGAGGTACGCATGTATTTTGAGGGGAGTGACCCCACATGTGTTCAGCGCTGTAATATACATATCAGCTTTATAACTCACAAAAGTTGTGGAGTTTTTTTCCTCAAGTCAGCAGAGCTGAAAGCCATCCAGCTGGCTTTATATATCACTGAATGTTAGAAATGGCCAACACTCTACCTCCACACTTACTTGTGGATGGTAGCAAATGCTCTGTGGGGGTGGCTGGACTGATGAAAAAAGGCTAATTGGCAGCACAGAGGGAAATCCATCTGGACTTCTGAATTGTGGCAAGACATCACTGCCCAGTGTCTGGAATGAGTGTGCTTGAGATCGCTCAAAAAATCACCAGCAAGGGTATGAGCAAAAATCAGATCTAATATTAAACTACCAAGCACAACAGATGCATTAGCAAGATTAACTCTACTTTCAAAGGGCAACTAAGGCACAACAGAGAAAGCAAGCAACAACAAAACCAAACAAAATCCAGGCAATGAAAGCAAAAATTAATTTAAACTACCTAGGTAGGGGGGTGTGTGTGTGTGTGTGTGTGTGTGTGTGTCTGTGCAAAGACAGTGTAAACCATGATGAAAAGGAATGTGGCCCAAAGATTTACAACACTTAAACTTAACAGTACTTTATATTAACTTTTACCATTATTTATAGCTTAAGCTTAACAATCTAACAGAGAAATAACACTTAACAGCATTTAGCCTAAATTATAACTAGAACTTAACCTAACTTCCAGATTTGCTATAGCATATGCTCAAAGGGTATGCACACAGACAAAAATAGTCAGTGCAAGATAAGGTACCTGTGGAAAAATTTCCCTCAGAGGTCAGTGAAAATACTCACATTGGATGCTTTTGCATCTTCTAACAGGCAAAGGATCGGGCCTCGAGGAGTGAGGGTATCAGCCCAGGACACATCAGGGTTCAGCAATCCTCTGGGTATGGCAGACCTGAGGGTTTGCTGACTCTGAGAGGCATCCCACTCAGAGGGAGGTTGCTGGTTGCAGGTCTGCTGCAGTCCAGGAGAGCTCAAAGGGCCCTATTTTGGACCGCGGTTTATAGGGTTGCAGGAGAATGAGCTTTAGTCATAATGGTGTTTCATCCTGGCCACAGTTAGGGTTGGCCCTTTCTTTGAAAGTGTGAGAATAGGAATGTTATGCCATCCAGGCCAGAGAAATACTTTTCAAGGCTGATCATGAGAAAAAGAGAAGCTCGTTAGGAATTCCTGAGAGCAGACAGCAATTTTTGATAAGCTCAGAAAGAGCTGAGCCCAGGTGGTGTTTTCAAGGACCAGGCCCAATAAACATTTTCTCAGATCACACTGCAGCCTGGAAAGGGGGGGGGGGGGAGGATGCACCACCACACCTAAGTAGAGAATCTGGTTGCAAAAATACATCATGTAGATGTACATGTACCCAAGAGTTGGGCTACCAAAGAGCGTCGCAACAATGGACAGGTAGATCAAGCTGCCAAGATTAAAGTGGCACTGGTAGATATGGACTGGCAACACAAGGGTGAGTTATTTCTGGCTCAATAGACCCATGAGGCCTCAGGTCATAAGGGAAAAAGTGCAACATACAGACGGGCTCATAATCAAGGGATGGACTTAACTGTGGACACTACATCCCAGATTATCCATAACTGTGAAACATGTTCTGCATTTAAGCAGGCCAAGTGCGTAAAGCCCCTGTGGTATGGGGGTCAATGGTCAAAATATAAGTATGGGGATGCCTGGCAGATTAATTACATCACACTCCTACAAATACACCGAGGCAAGTGCTATGTACTGACAATGGTGGAAACAACCACTGAACAGCTGGAGACATACTCTGCGCCTCATGCCACCACCTGGAACACCATCCTGGGCCTTGACAAGCAAGTCCTGCAGGGATACAGCACCCACCCCTGAAAGAATTGAATCAGACAATGGGACTAATTTAATAAATAACCTTATAGACGCCTGGGCCAAAGAGCACGGGATTGAGTTGGGTCTATCACGTGAGAAACAACTGCTCACTTTAAAATTTCAAAGGTTTATTAAACCTTAACAAATACAACAAAGGACTGAATAAGGAAAAAGAGCAGTGCTGGGAGTTTGTGACAGTCTGCCATGTGCTCACCCACAAAATAACTGCTCCACCTTTTATACCCCTGGTGTTTCATCGGGCAACTCTGGCCCCTCCCAAAGTCTGTCAGTCAACTTCTTCTTCGCCGTCCATTGGTGGAGACTACTTTTTTGCAACTTGATTGGAGGCCAGGTATTGCTATGCCGTTCCTCTCTAGTAACAAGCCTTCCCCAACAACTAATGCTGTCCAATGGCAACAATACAGAGGGGGAAAGGGAACTATGGGGAGAATGGAGGATGTCTAAACAACAAACAATAACATAACCACACATCAATAAAACTTCTCTTAACATACACACAATATTCATCCCTTAATGGCAAGAGACAATTATCACATTACCCATCTATAACAATCATATTCCCTATCATGGACCGGCCTCTGGGAAGCTGAAATGGTACAGTGGACTGTAAAAAACCACATTGAAAGCAATGGGTGATGGGACCTTCAAACATTGGGATCTGCATTTAGTGTAGGCCACCTGGTTAGTTAACACTAGATGTTCTACTAATTGAGCTTGCCTTGCCCAATCAGAACCCCTGTATACCATAGAAGGAGATAAAGTCCCCATGGTGCATTTGTGAAGTGTGTTATGGAAGACAGTTTAGATTAGTCCTGCCACAAGCAAGAGTAAACCCATCTGCAGGATTGTTTTTGCTCAAGGGCACAGGTGTACTTGGTAGGCAATGCAGAGAGATGAGAAAATATGTGTATCTCAAAGGGATTTGATTTTTTGGGTGAAAACAGTCTGTAATGTCGAATTACATATGAAATATTATTTGCTTAATGTCAGTGTCCTGGTTTAGGGCAAATTTGTCAGAAAACCTCCAAAAGGGGTCCCCCCAGAAAGCAAACCCACACGGCCCCTCCCCCCAACCGGTTCGGGAAAAATTTCCTCAGAGAGAAGTGGAAAAAACCTGTTTATTTAACAGGCAAAGCACTCCCCAGCACAAAAAAATGAACAATACCAGATGACAAAACTCATTCACTGCTCTGAAGAGATGACAAATTCAGAAAATCTCTCTGATGGGTGATCGCTCTGTTATCAGTCCGTCCAGCACTGGGAAAGGCTGCTGCCCAGAGCAGGCCCCCGTGGGCCACAAAGTGCAAGCTCTCGGTGCTCCCTCCGGGTCCCAGTCCGGAGGAGGTTCTAACCATTCCAAGAAAAGGGAAAGAAAAAAACAGTCTAGGGAAAACTTCTCTGCCTCAGCTAACTAAACTAATTAAAAAGTAAAGGAGCGCTCTGTTCTGCTCTGTCCGTGCCCAGACAACAGAGTCCCCAGGCAGAAAGTGGAGGAGTGAGTGCAGTCTCTCATAACAAACTCCGTGCTTTTTCTTCTCCCTGCCTTCTCTCTCAGAACCAGTCTTGAAGGCACAGAATATAATATCCAGCATAAAGGGAACAGATGATTGGGGATACAAGCATCATAACATCACCCTAGGACACACTGCCATTGTATATCATAAATACCAGAGGCAATGAGTATGGACTGCTCCAGATAAACCAGTCATAGACTAAATGAACTCAACAAACATCTTGGGGGGATTACCAGTGACTATTGAAATAATAGCTGTGCTTCAGCATAGGTACGTGTGTATGTATTTGTATATGTATATAGTTGAAAGGTATAAAATCTGGGCATGGATAGATGGTATAGAATAAGGGGTGGGAATGTCATGGTTATAGAGAAAAGGGGCGGAGTTTCTAGCACTGCATACTTCCATACACCCATATCATGGTAGTGGTGTGGTTTCAGCAGGAAGAAGTTGGGGTGGAAATGGAAGGGTTGCCATCTTTTGCTGAGGCCCGGGGAAGAGGGGTATACAAGCATCAGGTCACCTGGGCAGAGCTAGACCCTTTCTGCCACCGGCAGTTCTTTTTCCCATTCCTCTGAGCCACAGCTTTTCTGGTTTGGTGCTGAAAGACATTGCCAGTGAGTCCAAGATGCCACTTCAAGAAAAAAAAAGAGAGAGAGCAGCGGTGACACAGAGTAGAGCACAGCTGAGCTGCATGGACCCCAAGCCACAGGTGCAGTGAATGCAGAACCCACTGTAGCCGCAGCCGGAACCACCAGGCATTTCAGTCCCACTCCTGCAAAGTCAGGCCCAGGAGAAGGGTCCACTGACCTGTTCCAAAACCTTGTCAAGTCCTACTAGGTTTTATGTTGTCCCTGTTGTACATAAAATCACACTATGATAAACCAGTGTCCATGAAGGAGACAGAGGAGTCCTTCAACTTGATTGTAATAAAGGGACAGAGTCCACTGGGGCACACGCCCATGGGGTTTTCTTTCTCAAGGTTTTGGAGGGCGCAGCCTCCTTTTATCCTAAACTCCTAGCTGCATGTTGCCTTCTTCCTTCCCCCATTGGCTGAGATACTAGTGAAACCTAACTGGTGTGTAACAAAAGGTTAACCACAAGTAACATTTTAACAAGATGTGCAGGTAAAACAAGCAAGATAGCAAAGAAAGCAAGACAGAAGGGCAAGTGAGATAAGTGCCATCAAGAGCAAGATGGCAAGTTTTAATGAATCATACAAACTGCAAAATTAGCTACAAACAAGTTAGACTGAAAAACAGGAAGCACCAGGCATGTGCTGAAGATAGAGCTAAGAAGTTCAAACATGAGGAAGACTGCAGAAGTCTTCATCAAAAGACCGCCAGAAGACTGATGACCACCACAGAAGGAACTGACGCTTGAGTGAAAGCAATAAATGTTGTAAAATCATGATACAGCTTTATGCAAATATGAGTATGCTAATGATATGTTGTAATTTGTCATTGTGTTGAGGGAGGACTTTTAAAATGCAACTGAAGGCTAAAGATGATTGAGTGAGTTTTTGGTGGAGAGATCCCCCTCACTCCCAGCACTGAATAAACAAATACCTGCTCTGTAGCCCTCTGACTATAGAGTTTTATTTTCTTGCCCAGTTTTGGGCATCACTAGGAAGGTACAGCCTTCCCAAACCACCTACCATATATCCCCCCTGAAACCCGTGATTTTACAAAGTTTGAAAACACTTTGGGGTGAAAAAGGAAAACCCCAAACTTTTTCAGTAGTTGCCAGTCCTGTTTGTCACCTTTCTCACAGTCACCCTCTTCCATCCTATGTGTAGCCCAAGGTGTAAATGTAGCAGTGTCCTCCATTGGTAACAGCAATAACCAGATCAGTGACAGCTGCTACTTGTGCCTTTCACTTGCCAGCACAAAACCACAGCATTTTCTCTTGTCAGGAGAGAAGCCCATGCTACTGGCACATCTCCACAGACTAGAGGGGCAGACACCCAAGTCTTGCCAGCGCGACCAAGCCTGGAGCATCCTGGAGACACCGAGAACCAAAAATTGGCGGGGGATGTGTCTAAGCTGGTGAACATTGCTGCTGCAAGAAATCAGAGCCTAGATATATCCACCTGTTTATTGGAGAAAAACTACTTGTGCTTTTGGAGTTTTTTATGCTGATCGCTTTCTTTTTTTCATGTAAGCTCAACCAGGATAACTGCAGTGTCGCTGCCAGATGTGATGGCCAGGTGACACCTGCCTGCAATGGCCCATAAGCCAGCATTGCAGTTCTGGCCAGGCCAGCAAGAAGACTGCCTGACCTCTGCTGCTTCTCCTCTTCAGAATACTCTCTAAGACAGAATTAAGAAGCCCAGTGAAAAAAAAAAACCCCAAAGAATAAACCATAACATCCAAACTGGGTGAGAGGTAACCAGAAAAGCCCCCAAGATGTCCAAAAAGTCGACTCAAGCTTCCACCATCCAACTCAAATACTTTTAAGTAACACTTTGGGCAGGGAATTTAAATCCTATTGATTATTGATGTAATTTTCCTATTTTAATGGATGAGGATTGCAAGTGTCAGTTGAGGGGAAGTACATGGGGAACAGAGAGAAGTGCTGGGGTGGTTCACTTGGGAATTGACAAGTGGAGTAAGACAGGAACTAGAGGGCAAGACCGAGTTGTCCCCTGTGCTTGCCACCCAGAAGATTTTATAGCCCTGCTGCAGGCAGCAACCCCTTAGGCATGGTAAGGTGGAAACAAGGAAGCTATATCGGACCTCTATCATTGCTCAATTTTCTTTTCCCTCTAGAATCCAATATGGGTACAACTGACAAGTGGAGTACAACAGGGACTAGAGGGCCATACAGAGTTGGCCTCTGTACTCATTACCAAGATACACCTACTATGGGTAGCAACAATATGGGCGTGGTAGATGGGGGTAAAAAGTAGTCAGTATAGTAGTTAATAAGTAGTTAATATATATCTAGAACTACCTGTTTTCAAAGATGGGTTTTTTAAATATTTCATTCAAAGTTTCAAGTAAGAGACAAATATATGTTGTAGGAAACCCAAATAAGTCCAATAGCTTAGTAGTGGGAGAAAAAAGATGGATTTTTTTAATGGAAGCTCTGAAGAAACAGTTATTTTACTGAAAGAACAAATATAGAAATCTGAAGATTTTGCACATCACTTTTCCTGTAAAAAAGTGAAACATCAATTATTTATAAAAATAATAAATGCTGTCCTCTGTATACTTTGCTTTAAAGAAATCTTTGCAATTGCAAATAGTGTCTATAGTCCTGGTTGCTTTAGAATAAATTTAAAAATCTTTACGTATTTTGTGTTGACATAAAACAAAAAAAAAATAAATGGTAGATATAATCCAACATTTAAAATAGCATATTCACAAGTTTTCTGAAATATGACTATCACTGTTACAAGTCTAATAAGAAATTGGATGCTGTTTCTTTCTTCAAGATTTTGAAATTATTCCTCTCTTACCTGTCAAAGTAGAAAAGAAGTTTATCGCATAGATGGTAAGTAAGCTTAGTAAATTCTGTAAGAAGTCAAGAGTTTTATTAAAATTGCCTGTAAATTCTTTGATGGAGCACTTGGTAGAGAAAAACAGGATTATGGCATATTGAGTTGGGATGTTCATCAATCATCAACTTGTGCAATTTGCCTCATGGAGTGCAATTTTCATTTACTTCACAACATGTCAGCAATTGCAAAGTGTCATTGTTCTTTTGTTAGCTTTTTTTAAACTGAGTAGATCAAGGACTGGTCAGAATTGGGATCTAAAAAAACAATACTATGCCTTGATTGTATATGAAAATAAAGCTTTGTGGCGATTTAACCACAGCCAGCAGCTAAGTACCATGCAGCCACTTGCTCGCTCCTCCCCGCCTCCTCAGTGGGAAGAAGAATTGGAAACAAAAAGTAAATTCAGTGGGTTAAAAACAATTTAAAAATTGAAAAAAAATATGTTAATGATAGTAATGGTAATAATATACTGTCTTGGTTTAAGACAATATAGAGAAGAACACTCTAAAATGAGTTCTCCCCCTTTGTTTTAACCAATCCCTTTCCACCAATAAGGAGAAATGAAATACGAGTAGATATAAGTGAAAAAATAACAGTTTACTAACAAGTGTAACTGCAACAGGCAAAAAAAATAATAGTAAATAATTGCTAGGGACAAAATTGCTAAATCTCACAAACCCCCCAAGAACAAAGACACACCCAAATGATGGAAATACTTTTTCCAAGATGGCACCTGCCAGGAGTGACCACCTGTAGGGAGACAAAGAGAAAGGCTGGTGTTAAACCAAGCAGTGATAAGCGTTTAGAGGTAACTCTCACAGTTTATATACTGAGGTTGTGGTTTAACCCCAGCCAGCAACTGACCCTCATGCAGCCACTTGTGTACTTCCCCACCAGTAAGATCAGGGAGAGAATTGGAAGGGTAAAAGCAAGAGAACTCATAGGTTGAGATAAAAACAGTTTAAAAGTGAAAACAAAACCTGAGCACACAAGCAAAGCAAAACAAGGAATTAATTCACTGCTTCCCATGGGCAGGCAGGTGTTCACACATCTCTAGGAGAGCATGGCCCCCATCACGCATAATGGTTACTTGGGAAGACAAACACCATCACTCCAAATGTTGCCCCTTCCTCCTTCTTCCCCCCTATCTGTATACTGAGCATGATATCGTATGGTCTGAAAAATCTCTTTGGTCAGTTTGGGTCACCTGTCCTGGCTGTGTCCCCTCCCAAGCTCCCATGCACCCCCAACTTCCTTGCTAGCATGGCAGTATGAAAAGCAAAAAAAGGACTTGGCTCTCTGTAAGCCCTGCTCAGGTATAACAGAAACATCTCTATATTATCAACCCTGTGTTCAGCACAAATCCAAAACACAGCCCCATACCAGCCCCTGGGAAGAAAATGAACTCTACCCCAGCTACAATGAGCACAACTGAACATGACGTTCTGTGGTATGACCTTTGACATTTCAGGTCACCTTTTCTGGCTGTGCTCCCTCCCAGCTTCTCATGCATCTGTCAGAGCATGAAGCACTGCAAAGTCCTGGACTCAGGGTAAGCACTGCTAAGCAACAGCCAAAACATCCGTGTGTTATCAACACTATTCTTGTACTGAATACAAAACACAGCAGCTGTACCATCTACTAAGAATAAAATGAACCCTGTCCCAGTTGAAATCAGGACAAGCTTAAATAACAGATCTCAATAATCTTACTGATAGTATTTTTAACTTTTAATCTATTACTGGTGACTTGGGATGCTGCGCCCTGCCCCCCTTCCCCCCAAGTAAGCGAGGAAATAAACTCTTTTCAACTGTGATTTCAAGTTATTTCTTAAAAAGAAAAGTATGTATGTCACAAATATTGTGTTTCTGTAGCAGCTGTGATGGGCACAAATTTTTGGACGAAATTTTCTGTGTCTACCTTGATTGCTTCATTAGAGTACAGAAGATGGAAAATCCTTTAAAGAAGGGTAATGGCAAATCTTGTTGTGAAGAATTGCTATGAAGAAATATTCAGAAAAAACCTGTGAGGTTTGATAGAAAGTATAATGACTAAGTGTGTTCTCAGTGGCAAATACTTAATTCTAGTGTTGTAGCGAATGAGGGCAAAGACACTTGTTTCCAGTGAAGAGAATTGTTTATTACAATCATGCAAGGCCTTTTATACTGTACAGCTATGCAAGGCTTTTTTGTACTATGCTAAAAATACTCAGCCTATTCTTGTTAACTAAACAAATACACACTGGGCACATGCCACATCCATTATCACCTCCTGTGTTGCTGTTCACACGCTCCCTTGGCCAATTAGCACTCTGATCTGGCATTGTCCTCTTGAAAGCTTACATAACTTGTTCTTGGGCTATACATTTCCCATAATGCTTTTTGTGAATCATCAGTGAACAGAAGTTGTTAAAAGTAAAAATCTGCCAATTTAAAAAAAAAAGAAGTTACAGAGTGTCCTGGGGTGACATTATGATGCTTGTATATCCCCATTCATCTGTTCTGTGCCTTTAAGACCGGCTCTGAAGAGTGGAAGTTTTGTTTGGGTTTCTCTTATCAGGACACAGAGACAAGCGGTACATGAGACTGTTTTTTCACTTCCAGCTTCAGCTTGCTGCTTTTGCTTGCTCTCTTTTTCTGCTCTTGCTTCTGCTCTGCTTTCTGCCTCTGCTTATTAGCTAGTTTAGCTAAACAGTCCACATTGCTTCCTGGACTGTTTCTCCTCTCCTGTTCCTGTGACCATCTCGAACCTGCTCCGGACTGGGACCCGAGAACACCGAAGGTTCGGCTGCAGCAGCTGGCCCAGCACCGGAGGGACTGAGAACAGAGCAACCACCCCCTCCTGAAAGAGACTTTCTGATTTTGTCATCTTTCTCAAAGCGGTGTCATCGGGTATTGTTCATTTTGTGTGCTGGGGGGTGCGGGGCCAGTCAAATAAACAGGTTCTTTCCACCTCTCTCCGAGGAATTTTTTCCCGAACCGGTTGGGGGGAGGGATCGTGTGGGTTTCGCTTTCTGAAGGGGCCCTCCTTTGCAGATTCTTTAACAAATTTGCCCTAAACCAGCACACAGAGTGAACAAGTTAAACCAGTTGCTGCCAAGGTGGAGTTGTGGAGTTCTACCTGTTTGTTATTGTAATCACCGGTCGTTTTCATTAATGACTCCTTTTGTATCAGGACCGTCTGTTACATGGCTTTGCAAGGGTTCCTCAGGGTGAGAGAGATAGATGAGAATCTTACTTCATGATCAGAAGGCTGGATTTATTATTTTATGATATATAATACATTATGACTATACTAATAGAAAATAGAGAGAAAAGTTCCAAAGCTGCTAAGCTAAGAATAGAATAGGAATCTAAAAACAGGAGAGCTTTCTGTGAATCTGTCCCAGAGAAAGCTCAGTCTCTGATTGGCCCTTAATTGTAAACATGGAACATGGGCCAATCACAGATGCACCTGTTATATTCCACCGCAGCAGATAATAATTGTTTACATTCTTCTTCTGGGGCCTCAGCTTCCCAGAGGGGGAAAAATCCCAAAGAAAGGATTTTTATGAAAAGATGTCTGTGACAACTGTCCTGCCTAAAAGCCAGGTTGATAACCCTTCTCACAGTGAAAGGAGGGGACATGAAGGGGGGACATCAGAGGACATGCAAAATAGCTTCGGAACCAGGATGCCATGGGAAAGTCACCCCATCAAACTTACCAAAAGACCCCCAAAACAATGAGCCAACACAGAATTAAGAGAGCAGAGTGATGTCTGGCGGTGAGGAACAAAGTACCGAGCCTGCAGAGATGCTGAGAACCTTTGTTGCCCCTTGCCCTGAGCAAAGACATCAGCTGGAGCTAAGACCCCGAGACTGCATGACCCGAAAGTTGTAACACAGGATATATCCCCACTGCTCTCGTGAGGACAAGACCCCCAGCTCTGCCCCCTAGGGGACAAAGCTGCACATTCCTCCTCCTCCTCCGAGTCGCCCTGGGAGCCAGGTGTCCACTCAGACGCTCTATCACTCCCTTTCCTACTGGTACAGGGGAGAGAATAAGATGGAGAATGACCAGCAGGATGAGATAAGGCAATTTTATTACAGCAAAAAGAAAGAAACAAGCAGAGATCTGTGCCCGCAAGAGCTAAAGAGGAAAAAAAGATCAGTCTTTACTTCCCATAAGCAGCGATGTTCGGACACTTCCTGGGAAGCAGGGCTTCAGCACGCGTCAAGATTCCTCCAGAAGGCAAACATTGAAAACTCACTAATGCCCCCCCTTCCTCCTCTCTCCCTTAGCTTATATATGATTTAGTTCTTACAAACTTATGAACATCAGTGGCTTAATATAGAAGATGCAAAAATAAAAGCATTATGATGAAAAGGTAGGGAGGACTGCTGTTGTATATGGTTTGACCAACAGACTTGTCAGTATTGTACGTTGAGGAATACATTTAATGCAAGTAGCTCAGTCTACAGCTGCAGTGTGAGCTGCAGATTCACCTCTGAATGGTGGGAAATGGTGGAAGCTGGAGGCAAGAGGCTGTGAACTCGCACTGTCCCTTTGCTCAGCAAAGAGACCTGTGGTGCTAGCCAGGTGACTGGATGCTGAGAGACACAACAGGAGCCGAGGACTCAAGAAGAAGAGCCAAGACTTGCACACTCTTAGAATGTGAGGGTATAAAAACTTGTAGTGTGTTGTTAAGTTTCTTGTGTTATTCCCCCAATTTATGTATTGTTCTCCCCTATTTTTTCCCGCCACTGCTACCCTGTCAGCTAAGTTGCTATGGTAACTTCGCTATTCATAGTTGCCGATATGTAATTGCTCCTCCCCTGGTTTCCCTTATAAGTGAAAGTTGTCTCCTCCCTGGGCCCAGTCAATCACCCCCTTCTCCTCCCAGGTTTCGAGAACCTTCTCCTCTCTGGAGATGGTGGCTGGCTGGGGTCCCAGGACACCTCCCTTACCTTTTGATTATTGATCTCCATGGAGTGTCAGTTCTGTGAAGTTCATCCCCTCACCTTTCCCGATTGGTTCCGTCTGTACCCACCCCCCTCCTTTATAATCCTGTTTCACCCCCTATTAGACAACTTTTCCCGGTTGGTTTCCCCGCGTTTGGATCCCACAACACCTTCAATAAACCGATGTTTAACCCCCGGTGAAATGGTCAGCTCCGTTCCTCCCCAATACCAGCGGTGTAAGCCAGTCCGCAGCCAGCGCAGCCCAAGGCCATCAGACGCCGAAGGGTGCTGGCCAGGAATTGCAGAGGGGCGTCGGCCTTTCGCTCTCAACTAGCCGGACTCCAAACTTCGGGCCACATACGCCCCCCTCTGCAAAAACTCAAGGGTTCCTTTGTTCAGGGTCCCTCCTCAGAGTCACCAGCTTAAGCTGTTATTATGTTGCTGTACCATGATTAAATTAATTAAAAGAACCGCATGTCTGAGACTCCGCTATGGGGAACTGAGGGTCAAGCCAGTAAGGAAACCTGGTTTGACTGTGAGTGAGGTGTGCAGGGAGTCAAGCAGGGCACCCATCAGCTCACTGGAGCTGCCCCTTGTGATGGGGCTTTAGTCCCAGCAGTGAAAGTCTCTGGTGGTTGGGAGCATGATGGCCAGAGTGTCTCCTGAATGGTCTGACAGAAAAGTTTCTTTAACGTGTACACTGCCTGGCAAGTCACGTGTAACTCTGGACTTATGTATAGTATGTACTGTCTCTTGTGTGAAAAATGTGTATTTTACGATCGGCTTTTCGCAAATATTAAAATGCATATTATATGTGTTATGTTAAAAAGTTGTATTAATCATTTTCAGTAGTGTGTTAAATATAGACTATAACATAATATTAAAAAAAATTATACGATGTAAGATACTTTTTCTAACTAGCTCAAGAAATTTGTTGCACAGAGATAACAGCAACAAGACACCAAAATCCCCAAGAGGCCTCCTTATCAGAAAAGACACTTTATTCCACCTCCTCCTCGTCTTTGAGGGCCAACAGGATTAAGGAGGAAAGTTGACAATAATCAGAGAAATCCCTAGTTTGAAAGGAATGTATGCATCATGTATGAGATATATGAATATGCAGCAGGCTATTGCTTTTAAGGGTTAATCCTTTGTTGGCGAGCCATGCTTTTCAAGAGGAAAGCATCTGAGCGTTCATAATTCTTTGCTTTTATTGTCCTTTGTTGGCCTAACTGATTGTCCAAATTCTTATTAGTCTCATTTGTATTACTATTTTTATAACCATTTTATTGCTATTAAACTTTTAAAGTTTTAAAACAAGTGATTGGCGTATTTCACACTTGACTAATGGAGTTGCCAGCAGAAGTGAGGAAAACTGATGAGGCAGGATGGGTGGGCCCCACAGGGGACCCACACTAAAGCAGTCCATATCTGAAGGACTGCAACCTGTGGAATGTGCCTATGCTGGTGCAGTTGTTGAAGAACTACATCCTGCAGGAAGGACCCACGTTGGAGAAGTTCATGAAGGACTGTATCCCATGGATGGGACCCCATGCTGGGGCAGGAGAAGAGTGTGAGGAGGAAGCAGCGGCAGAGATGAAGCATTATGATCTCACTGCAACCTCCTATTTCCCATCCGGCTGGGCTACTTGGGCAGAGCAGTTAGAGAAGTTGGGAGTCAAGTTGAGCTTGGGAAAATAGGAGGAATAGGGGGAAGATATGTATAGTCTCCTGATTTATTAAGTCTGGACCTTTTCAGTGTGTTGGGGGTTAGGTTTCTTCAGGGAATTTTCTTCCCATTTGTTGTCATGGAAATGGCAAATGGGCCTCGATGAGACAAAAGATGCAGGCAATGCCTTGGCATACCTTTGGAATGGTTCAGGGGAAGGAGGGGAGGGAAGAGGACTGGTTTTGGCAGTTTCTTAGCTAGATGTGGGAGATGCTTGTGGTGCTTCGTGCTGGACTTCTCCTGCCCAGAGGACTCGCTGCTGCAGAAATTTCCTTGATGTTTCTCCTTACTGTTGGCAAGCCACTACTTGCAAAAGTAGCTGGTAGAATGGGACTTTTCAGCACCTGGGAGAGACCCTCACCATCTGCATGGATGTTTCAAGGTAAAACCGGGCCTCCACCTCTGCCCTCTCTCTGGAGAGAGTGCCTCTCAGTGGCAGATTGGAACCTTGGCTGCTGCCATCGCTAGGACACTGCACTGGACACGAGAGCCAGGGTGTCACCCTGTTTTTTTAAGATTTTCTGAGCCTTCTGATGTTGACATTCTTGTAGTGAACTTTCTCACACACTTTCTGTAAATAACTCATTGTTTTGCATTCCTTTATGGAGGAGGAGAGAGTTGATGGACTGTTGGTTTGACCAGTGTCATTGGAGAGGTGGCACTGTCACCCTCCAATCTGCTGTCACTTTTGGAAAACTATAAATGTTGGAGTCAGAAAATAAACTTCCCTTTTTTCCTTCACCTTGAGAACAGTGTTGTGCGCTTGTGTTCTTTTGTGTCCTAGAGTGACACCAGAGGAAAACCTCAACACCCCTCTCCACTATCTATCTCTTTCCCTGAGGCTGCCATTACCCTCTGGAAAAGCTCAGGGCTTGCATTGGCCACCTTCTGAAGCCACCTAATCAATAGCCATTGGGGGAGTCACTGCAGCCTCTGTGCTTTGACATGAGCCAACAGTGCCCCCCTTCCAGTTGTGATTGCAACTACACCAGAAGAAATTGCTTGATGATGGGCAGGCTGTTATTCAGTTTTCTGGGAGTTGTTGTTGGTCTTTCTTGTTTAATCTATATATATATATATATATATTCTAGTAAAGAACTGCTGGGTTTTTTTTCACATACCTTTTCCTGAAACCGCCATAGTTTCAAAGTTATAATAATTTTGAGGGAAGGGGTCATCTTTTCCATTCCAGGAAGGTTCCTCCCTTGCCTTATGTCCTGGGGTGACGTTATGATGCTTGTGTCCCCATTCATCTGTTCTGTGCCTTTAAGACCGGCTCTGAAGAGTGGAAGTTTTGTTTGGGTTTCTCTTATCAGGGACACAGAGACAAGCAGTACATAGGGCTGTTTTTCACATCTTGCTTCAGCTTGCTGCTTTGCTTGCTCCCTTTTCTGCTCTTGCTCTTCTGCTCTGCTTTGGCTGTCCGGTTTTCGGCTGTTTGGATGGCCTGGAAAGGCCCGGGGTGGCCTTGGGGCAGCCCGCGTTTCAAAGGATGAGAAGAGGCTTCAGTTCTTTTCTCGGTCTCGGTGTTTATTAATTGTTTATCTAAAAGATTTTCTCTCGGCCCGACAGAGGTCTGGTCAGCAGCCAGCCATGAGCACACCCCCCTGCCCTCCGGGCGGTCACCTATCTTTATACCCAAAGTTACGTGTACAATATTTATCATTTTTCCCCAATACCTTTCACCCTTATTGCCCAGTGCACTTTTAGTAATGACCAATCCCAAAGTGCCACCATCACCACAGAAGATGGAGGAGAAGAAGAAGAAGAAGAAGGACAGGACACGCCCCAATTCCTCCATCTTACTTCTCTAAACCCCCCTGTACAGAAATCCTAAACCCTGTGTTTCCCTCTCTAATTAGCTAATCCCTTCACCATTCACTCCGGTGAAATCCTCCTATCCTCATACAAGTGTCGTCTCCTGTGTAGGATCAAAGTCCAGCCACCAGACACTTCTGGCAACATTCCAGGACTCCCGAGCCCCCCAAGGGTGGTCTCGGTGACTCGGCACCTCAGTCTTGAGGTGCTGAGATCCCACATCTCCCCCTTCTGTTTGCACCAAGAAAACCTCTTCTACCATCCGATTCATGGCGCGTTTTAAACATGCAAATATGCATGGGACGACAAGGATGAGGACTAGGAGAACTATTAAAACATAGAACCCTACCCTTAAAATTCCTCTCCAAATGGGAGAGATGTCAAAGAAATCTACCAGCTGATCGATCCATGATCCTGTGATCTCGCCAAGCTTATTTATACTGTCTTTTATATTTTTAATACTTTCATGAATTGACTTTGAATGATCTGAGAGATTCATGCAGCACATCCCTTCAAACTCTTCACACCCATATCCATGAGCGAGCAATAGATAATCGATCGCCGCTCTGTTTTGAAGAGTCGCCTGTCTTACACCACTAACGTCTTTTAACATGTCATCCAATGCGACAGACACAGACCGTGCATGTTTGCTCAACCAGCAACCCATGCGGTCGATCTGAGTTAAAGCCACCCCTGATGCTGTTTGAGGTGAGAAAATTGCTGTAGCAATACTCGTTTTCTTATCCCAAGAAAATACTTCGTCATCGCAATCTGCCGCATATTGTTCTATTGATCTTTTTCTCTGTGCCTTTTCTCTCTTAGCATGTTCAAATCAGGCGATAGCATTGAAATTTCCCCAATGCTGCATGGACCTCCCGTGGCATTAGCAGGAATGCCGTGCCAAATTCTGTCCCCGCAAATTAAGAACAAACCCCGTGGCAATTGCACTGGGACTTGGATCGATCCTTTGGTAGTCTTCTCTGTATATTTACACCAAGCTGATGCATTCTTATAAAACTCATGAATGGGAGTCAAATCGATAGTTTTTGCCTTTGTGGCCTTCGGAGCTTCAAACTGCATGCAGAATTCCATTGTCATGGACCCAAAAATCTCCAATTCCTGAGGTTCTGTAGAAGCCACAGGAAGTAGATGTGTCCAAGCACACCACTCTTTCACAGGATCTTTAATGACCTGCGAAATGTTAACTGCGGAGTGCCCTGGAACTGGCCATTCGTCCACTGGCAATCCAACCATGCATGCAGAAAATGGTTTTCCTGGCCTCGAATGTGTCAGGCAAATACTATCTAGATTCGCAGCCTGAGCTAAAGTCTCCCATACATTTTGCCTTGGCTGATTAACAGGTAAATCTCCTCCATTGCTTACTGCAATGAATGAAAGGATGATGCACATAAGCATCATGAAACTCATTATTTCGCTCTTATATAAAAATCCCCAAAGTCCTTAGTTTCTTTTTATTTCTCTTCTGAATCGTTCTTTCCAGTCTGAGTCTCGACTTCTGTCTAAGTACTCGTCTCTTTGTTTCTTGGATCAGCGTTCTCGTGTTCTCGCGTTCGGAATGGCTTCACGTGCCGCGCCGACACCCACTTTAGACCTCGATCTGTGGAGATACAAGCGAAACCCTTGCCCCAAGTGATTAGTTTGAAAGGACCCTCTATTTGTCCTGTCTCTGGGTTTCTGATCAAAACTAAAGGATTTTCCCTTAGCTTTGCCTGTGTGCTGTTTAGAAAATGTCTCACGATTCGTGGATTAGGTTCCGAGGATGAGCTATTTAGGAAATTCAACACATACAGTGCCTTATTTAATTTCATGTGAGGTGTTGCCTCTGGCTCACCCCTTCTCTGTCTGTCCAGATGGGATTTCAGGGTGTGATGTGTTCTTTCAATGATCGCCTGACCTGTGGGTGAATGTGGAATACCAAATGTATGTCTGACACCCCATCTTTTCAGGAATTTGTCAAGCACCCTGCCTGTATACGTTGGACCATTATCTGTTTTTATCCCCTGAGGCACACCTAATGCTGCAAATGCCTGCAGAAAATGTCGGCAAGCATGGTCTGCTGTTTCCCCTGCATGTGCTGAAGCAAAGACTGCACCTGAGAATGTATCCACAGAAACATGAACATTTTGAGCCTCCCAAAAGATGGATATTTCGTGACATCAGCTTGCCACAACTGAAGACTTTGCAGCCCCCGCGGATTGATGGCTCCGGTAGAAGAAGGTGGCTGCACAAACTGACAGTCTGGACAAGCACTAATGATCTCCCTCGCCTGACTCTTTGTGAGATGAAAGGACTCCATCAGCGCTTGCGCATTCTGATGAAAGAACGCATGACTTAACCTTGCCTGCTAAAAAATGTCTGGCAGTGTTTGCGAGATGGGCATTGTCAACCTGTCCGCTCAAGCATTTCCTTCCGCTAAAAATCCCGGAAGTGTGGTGTGCGCTCTAATGTGTATGATAAAATACTCTCTTTCCCTGCTTTCTAGCAGTGTTTTCAAGCTCGTCAGAGAGGAGTAAAAGACCCCATTGCTGACTTCTTTCAAGAGCGAACCTTCCAATATCTTGACCACACCCGCAACATATGCCGAATCTGTCACCAGATTGAGAGGATGTTGGAACAACTGAAATGCTCGGACAACAGCTGCCAACTCCACAATTTGTGGAGAGCCCTGAACCATCCTCACGTCAGATTCCCAATCCCCTGTCGTTGAGTCTCTCCACGTGATCACTGACTTGTGTGTCTTCCCTGAGCCATCCGTGAACACTGTGATCCCGTCCAAAGGTTCTTCACTTTTTTTTTGGTTTTGCTTTATAGCATATTTGCGATTGCAGTATTCTGTGTTGTGGAAAGTGGACTGTGCAAGTTCCTGGGAACGCTAACAACGCGATTAAAAGGTCTTTGGATTGTTGCATTGCCCAATCGAAATAGTCTTGCTTCAAGAGTAATCTGATGACTGAGAATTCTCTTCCCGCCATTGTCAGCAACCTTGTTCTCGCCTTTATGATGATCTGTGCTGCCATCTCCAAATCTGTGAGAATTGTTTTTACGGGCCTGTGTGGTAGGAAAATCCACTCTATGATTATCAAAGAGTCCTTTTGCGATTCGTCCCATTGGAAGATCAAACCATGGAACTGTGTTTTCTTCCCCAGCACTGCCAACTGAAAAGGCAACGTTGGAACAAATCGATGTGCCTGCCTTTTCTGTATCGCGTCTGCGACTCTCTCCAACTCCTTTTTCGCTTCTTGCGTGAGTGTCCTGGGAGACTGAATGTCTGTGTCTCCTCTCAAAAGATCGAGCAACGCTGGGATGTCGCTGTTTGTGATTCCCAAAACCGGCCTCATCCAGTTGATTTCTCCCAGAAGCTGTTGCAAATCGTGCAAATTGCTGATCTTGGTGCTGATCTCCATTTTTTGAGGTTTTATTGTTCTCTCTGAAATTTTCCACCCTAGATGTTTCCAAGGTGCAACCTCTTGAATCTTCGAAATGCTGATTTCCAGACCTGCCTTTTGCACCTCTGCGATCACACAGTCACGAGCTTCTTGCAGCTCCCGTTGTGTTGATGCTGCAATGAGCAAATCATCCATGTAATGAATGATCTTTACCTTCGGAAATTTCTTCCGCGCTGGTGCCAAAGCTTGTGCCACGTACCATTGACAGATCGTCGGAGAATTTTTTAATCCCTGTGGAAGAACGACCCAATGGTACCGCTGCAGAGGCGTTTCCTTGTTGATACTCGGAACTGAAAAGGCGAATCTCGGAGCATCATCTGGATGGAGTGGGATACTGAAAAAACAATCCTTGAGGTCAATGACCACAAGCTGCCAATCTCTGGGAATCATTGAGACAGATGCAAGTCCCAACTGAAGCGGTCCCATGTCTTCTATGACTTCGTTGATCTTCCTGAGATCGTGCAACAACCTCCATTTGCCCGATAGTTTTTTCTTGATGACAAACACTGGAGAATTCCAAGGGCTGTCTGTTGGCTTGATGTGTCCAGCCTGCAATTGTTCTCGGACCAGGTTTCTCAAAGCACTCAACTTTTTCCGCTCAAGGGGCCACTGATCCACCCAAACTGGATCATCTGTTTTCCATGTCAGCTTCAGTGTGGCGAGTGCTGCAGTGACCTCTACTAAAAATCCACTTCGATCTTCACGCCCATTGTGCCAAAAGGTCCCGACCCCAGACTGTGATCGGCTTTTGGACAATAAAAGGACGAATGACCGCCGTCTTGTCTCCTGGTCCCGTGACAACGACAGAATTCTCACTTTGCAGACACAGAGATGCTCCCCCTATGCCTGAGAGAGAACCCAATGGCGCGACCAAGCTCCAACTGCGTGGCCAAAAGATGTACGATATTACCGTTACATCCGCCCCTGTGTCGAGCATACCTCTGATCGCTATTGTTCCGTTCCCACATGTCAATTGGCATGTGAGCGTGGGTCGGTCTCGACCTATGTGCTTCACCCATGTTGCATGTACTTCAACATGTTCCTTCATAGGGAAACCTTCTTCGTCGAAGATTGACATGACCTCTCCAACTGCGTGTGGCGGCAATGCGAAGGCTCTCGCAACCACAGTGTTTTCTGGTACAGTCAATGGTGGACGAAGTGCTCTTGCCAACACTGTCAACTCTGTATTTTTGTCCGCTGAGATAACTGTTGGATAGACAATGAGTCCAAGAATACTGCACTTATCTTGTCCAATTATCAAGAAATCTTGTTTCTTATATGAGTCCCCGCGGATACCTGTTGGTATCTCCGCATGGCTTTCATCTAAAAAGCATACTAATTTTGAAGCTGCCAATGCACACTGTGCCCCTGGTGGAAGGAGGTCTGGGTCACTGTGGAATCGGCTGAGGGTTTTGCTGAGGGCGTCTGCTTGTCGCTCACTGATGATTGCCCCGTCTGCTCTTGTGACACCGCCAGTACTTGTGTCTGAGCGCGCCGGCCCGCGCTGCGCTTTGCGTTTCCCGGATGCGGTAATGGATTTCCGTCCACGTCTGTTTGGGAATAACATTCTTTTACAGAGTGTCTTCCTCTTCCGCACCGTGCGCAAACTGGCCTTTCCGCCTTCTGTGCTGGAGCTGGCGTGTGTGTTTGTGGACAATTCCTTTTCATGTGCCCAAACTCCCCACATCTGTAGCACTGTCCTCTTGGGGGATTGTTCTTTTTCTGCATCGTCGCAAGAACTTTGTTGATGTTCTCATCCTGTTGATGCAGTATTTTTTCCAACATTTTTCCAGTGTCTTGTCCTGTGTTTGCCTTTCTGAATGTCCCTTTAACTGCTTTTCCCATTCCTCTCTCAATTCGTTCTTCACAATCGCTGCGACATGCTGAGGTGTCCCCACCTTGCTGCATGCCTCCACCATCTCTGCCAAGGATGGCCGTCCTGGCATGGCGCTAATCACCCGTTGACAATCCGGGTTGGCATTGCCGAAAGCTAAGCTTTCCAAGAGAGGCCTCTTCGCTTCTTCTATCGTCACCTGTCGATCCATGGCTTGCGTGAGTCGATCGATGAACGACATGAATGGCTCTGTGGGACCTTGCCTGATGCAAGAGAACGGGACTTCTGGAGCTCCTGCTGGTGTGATTTGCATGATTGCCATTCTTGCTGCTTCCTTGATGTCACTTAACACTCTTCGTGGCAGCCTAGCTGCTTGTTCCCCTGGGTTGTCATCTGGAGGATCTCCTGCTAACTGTCCTTCTGTGAGGTTCGCGTTTGGTCCACCTTGATATCTGTTCTGTAATTCAGCAAGATATTTTCTCCACCTTTTTTCCCAGACAAGGCTTTGCGTGTCAGTGAGAATCATTGCCACAATACTTCGAATATCATATGGTGTGAGATCATATGTAGTGAATGTCCCTCTTAGTAGCTGTTTGAAGTATTGTGAATTCAGCCCAAAAGTTTGAGCTGCCTTCCCTAAATCTTTGAGTATCTCATGACCCATCCTTTCCCACCTTGGATTCTGCCCCTGGGCATCATATGTCACTGGCATTGTCAGATCTCCTGATCCCGGAAATAAATGCTTTTCCTTTGCCAATGCTTTTCTAATTCGCTTCCAATCCATCGTCTTCACTGGCTCTTGAAATTCCTCTTCTTGAGGTTCCACTGGGATTTGCATGAATAATGGTATTGTGGATGTCCTTGGTGATTCATCACGTCTCATTTCTCGCCTTGAGGTTTTTGGCCTCGCTCCCAAATCCGAAAAGGAAGCTCGAGGATCCTGTTGATATTTCTTTTTTGCTGTGTCAACTGAATGCAAGAAGCTCTTAACTGCTTCTGCTGCTGACAGCATCCATGTAGGAGCCCCTTTCGATGCTGTGATCCTTATGACATCTTCTCCTTGTAGCTGTTCTTCATCTGAGCTTTCATCATCTTCATGAAATCCTGAAGTCGATGGATAATCCCTTTCTTGTGTTGGCATTGTCTTCTTTAAAATGCTTTTCTTTTTATATAATGTTGGAAAAAATTGCTGCATTGTTGCAGTCTCGCCACGAGATGGCGCTGTGGCTCCGCCGAACCGATCCGGCATGTCGTGCACTTCTGTCTTCCTGCCACTAGGTGGCGCTGTCACCGGCCTCCCTGGCTCGGATGACGGAGTGAGCTCGACTGCTCCTCTTCCGGCCAGCTGCCATGCCGGCGAACTCATTTGAGACCGTGTTTGCTTGGCTTTTATTTCAGCTGGAATTGGGGCTTGAACAAAAGGACGTCTCCCTTGAAGGGGTGAGTCTTGGACTCCGAGGGTTTTAACCAAAGGCACCAAGTCTGGAGAGGGGGTGGAGCCCCGGGATGTGGACTCCCTAGCATGGCCCCTCCTCGCCCGAGACGTCACAGGGGGTCTGGCCCGCCCCCGCCCGCGCTCTACTCTCTGCGCATGCGTGCTCTCCGAGCCGCTCCCTGTCTCTCCCGAGCTGACGTCACTCTCTCCCCCTTGTTCCACCTCCGAGGTCTCCTCCCCTCGGTCTGCCCCTGACTATGTCTCCTCCTCCTCTGACGCCGTGTTCACTCCTCCCCCCACCGGTGCGTGCAGCCCGCCTCCCGCCGGCCCCCGTGCCCGCTCCGCGATCCGGGCCGATCTGCGCACCGGGTCTGACATCACAACCGCGCGCCTCCTGCATCTCACCATGGCAGCCTTCTGGGGCTGCGCAAATTCCCCTATTTCGCTGCCCATGTCGGACGCCCCCGCGCTGGTATGTGATTCCCCCCCCGGGTTTTTGCGAGTTTTGTCCGCCGCGCGCGTTTCTGCATCCCTGCTGGCTGGGACCGCCGCCGCCCCCGGCCCAGAGCTGAGGAAAGCTGCACGAAAACACGTGTCTCCCGTTATCTCTTTACCCGCGCTCCCCGCCTGCCCCGCCGCTGCCGCGCCCCGAGAAAGCGCCCCCCCCGATCCCTTCTCTCCCCCCTGCTTCCCCCCTTCCGATCCTGAGTCCTCCATGCTCTCTGGTGTTTCAGGACGCTTTAGGAGTTTCCTGGGGTTTCTGGGTTTTGGGACCGGGGGTTTTAATATTATTTCCTGCCCTCTTTCCTCGCGAGCTCTTTCCTCCTGGCTTCTTAAGGCCAGAGCTAATTTTTTTCCCGGAGTCTTGCTCCCCCCCTCTTTCTGAGGGCACCGCAGCCTTCCGCTGCTTCTCCCGGCATTTCGATTGCACCGATATGCCTTCTAACATTATTCTTGCTGGAGAGAGCAGTTTTAACGCTGTCTCATCCTTTTTTGTTGCTAAGAAATATAAATGTCTGTTTATCTCCTGCCAAAACCCCACTTCGAATAGCAGGCACGTTTCTGCCAGTGGATAGTTTAGCCTTGCCCATAACAATAACTGTTTTAATTCTTTCTTTGGGATCCCTTCTGTGTATGCTCAAGTCACGCCTTGTAAGGCGGACAAAATTTCCCATTGTTCCTGGGAAAGTGTGCCCCCCATGTTCTTATTTTTGGACCTTATTACCAAATCTGTAGTCAGGGCAGTCCGGAGGTCTTGATCTCCGTCCAGCAGGTCACGAGAGATGGTCCCAGAGGCGCCTTCCTGGTTCCGGTCTGGGCTGCTCTGCTACGAATTGTCTTCGGCAGAAGCTGAGAGATGGAATTCTCAGTGACTGCTGTTTTTTGCAGACTCTCCTGGCCGTTTTTTTTTTTCTCTTCTCTTTTTTTTTTTCTTTCTTCAGGCTTCTCTCCTCAGGAGTTATCAGTGCTCTCCTGGGAGCTCGTCCAAGGTCGGAGCTGCCCTCTTGGCTCTTCTGCTCTTCAGGGGTTCGAGGCTGCTCCCCCCCCCGAAAGGTTTTGGTGGGGGTTCGAGCTCACCCAGCGGATGCCAGATGTCCGGTTTTCGGCTGTTTGGATGGCCTGGAAAGGCCCGGGGTGGCCTTGGGGCAGCCCGCGTTTCAAAGGATGAGAAGAGGCTTCAGTTCTTTTCTCGGTCTCGGTGTTTATTAATTGTTTATCTAAAAGATTTTCTCTCGGCCCGACAGAGGTCTGCTCAGCAGCCAGCCATGAGCACACCCCCCTGCCCTCCGGGCGGTCACCTATCTTTATACCCAAAGTTACGTGTACAATATTTATCATTTTTCCCCAATACCTTTCACCCTTATTGCCCGGTGCACTTTTAGTAATGACCAATCCCAAAGTGCCACCATCACCACAGAAGATGGAGGAGAAGAAGAAGAAGAAGAAGGACAGGACACGCCCCAATTCCTCCATCTTACTTCTCTAAACCCCCCTGTACAGAAATCCTAAACCCTGTGTTTCCCTCTCTAATTAGCTAATCCCTTCACCATTCACTCCGGTGAAATCCTCCTATCCTCATACAAGTGTCGTCTCCTGTGTAGGATCAAAGTCCAGCCACCAGACACTTCTGGCAACATTCCAGGACTCCCGAGCCCCCCAAGGGTGGTCTCGGTGACTCAGAACCTCAGTCTTGAGGTGCTGAGATCCCACATTTGGCCTCTGCTTATTAGCTAGTTCTAGCTAAACAGTCCACATTCCTTCCTGGACTGTTTCTCCTCTCCTGTTTCTGTGACCATCTTGAATCTGCTCTGGACTGGGACCTGGGAACACTGAAGGTTTGGCTGCAGCAGCTGCCCAGCGCCGGAGGGACTGAGAACAGAGCAACCACCCCCGAAAGAGACTTTCTGATTTTGTCATCTTTCTCAGAGCGGTGTCATCGGGTATTGTTCATTTTGTGTGGTGGGGGGTGCTGGGCCAGTCAAATAAAGAGGTTCTTTCCACCTCTCTCCAAGGAATTTTTTCCCGAACCGGCTGGGGGGAGGGGCTGTGTGGGTTTTGCTTTCTGGAGGGGCCCTCCTTTACAGATTCTTTAACAAATTTGCCCTAAACCAGGACACCTTAGCAGACACCTGTCTTTTAAATTAGGATAGCCCCACTTTGTCAGATGGATCCTTTACCTGCTCAGCAGTTGCTGTTCCTTAAAGTGAGTCTCATGGTCCTAAAAATGAAAGCCCTACAACAGCATCCATTTATACTGGAGTCATCTTCCTTCACTGGAGCAATTGAGAATACCTCTGTTCCTCACAGAGACCTAAGTCTCTGGCAAGCGTTGAAACCTCCCTCGTGGGTCCCCCTGATGGGGAGACCCCTAAAAAGTTCTGTGCCAGGAATGAGAGATGGACGGGACTCTTGGTTTTTGGGTCTTCAGGTTTTTGTTTATTTTTTCTCTTATCAGAAGTTCAGCACGCTGTCTACATGCCAGACTTAGCGTACCAAGAGAATGCAGCGGTCAGTGGCCTTGAAATAATGTCCATCCGGCTAGCAGGGCGGCCACTGCCCTACTGCATAGGTGAGGAGCTAATCCTGGTGGCAGGGCCCCAGGATCACTCCTACGGATGCCCCTCAGCGGCAGAAGGCTTCGGGCTGCGTCCGTGTGGATGAGATCACGCTGAGTAGGTAGGCAGGCTGTGAGAAGACGGCGAGACCAAGAGATGGACACTCTCTGGGGACGGTCAGGTTTATTGCCTAGATGGAGGCCAGCCAGAGAGTGACAATCTGGCTTGCACCTAACATAAGTCCAACAGGGAGTGACCACGAACAAGGAGTGCAACAGAGTTATAAAGGGGGGAGGAATCCAGGGGAGGGGTTCAACCAGAACCAATCCAGGGCGTAGAGGGAGTGAACTTATGATAATAGACAGTAAAGGGAGACCAATCGATACATAACAAAGGAGGGGCCCCGGTCCCACAGCCAATCATAACTCCCAAAGTGAGGAACCTTCTAGAAAATTAGGTGGAGTAGGGAGTGACTGGCAGGGCCCAGGGTGGGAGGAGTATGCTCTATGTAAGGAAACAAGGGGAGGGGAACTGGGAGTTACCCAGGGGATTGACATAACTCAAGGCAGGAGTAACCAAGGCAACAGAATGACTGGCAACACAGTAGCGGGAAAAACAGTTGAGGGCAAAACCATTATACAAAATGGGGGAGCAATTAAACAAACTAACCTAACACACTACAAGAGAAGGCATCAAAAATCACAAGACACACAGATTCAACGTCTTTTAAAGCTATTTTGTCCAAATAACTCTTAGAGCATACTTTATTTCTACCTTTCTACCAATAACTAATCATTTTTCTGTCCACACAACATCTGCATTGCAGTTCTTTCTAACCAATCACCCTGTGCTCCCAACACTGCAGAAAGTGGAATAGATTATGAACAAGAAGGAGATCAGACAATGCTCAAAATCCTCCATCTTTTCTCCTATCCACCTCCACACTAAAACCCCAAAATTCTACACTTTTCACCCTGTGATAAACTATACTACTATCTATTTCACACACTCGTAGATTTCAATTCATCCCAAAGTCTTGGAAGCTTTCTCCATGGATGAAGGTTAAAAGCAGTGTTCTCCTGGTGATCAGGACATCTCAGGACAGGCAGAGAAATATTCTCTGTGCCCTGGGTTTCAACAGGCAAGCAACAAAACTGCCAAGACATCAAGTCAGATCTACAGATAGTCACCTTCATCCCCTGCAGAAAGACAGCCTCCAGCAATTACCACCCTCTGATCTATGTGTGGACAGTTGATTAAAGTTCAGCTGCCTTCCCTGAAGATGTTGCCATTTTCTCAACCTGGAAATCAAACTCGAGATAATTTTAGTAAGGAGGTAATATAAAAGGGAATCTTTAGTTGAAGGCCTGCAGAGGCAGTTACGGAAAGATGTCCACAAAGCCCCCCCCCCCCCCAGGGGTGATTGCATTTTATAGGTTTTATAAAATTAGCATAATTGATAAAAAGCACCATTTAGCAGGACAAGTGGTGATGCAATTTCCCCCAGGTAAAGACCCTTCTCTGGAGCCCCCCCTTCAGCACTAGTTGTACTTTGTCCATGAAAATGTATCTCAAATAGTTGTTCTTAGCCTTGGTTCCCAGGAAGAACCAAGATAGTATGGAGCCTGGTACGCCCCTGGTCTTGGAGCTCTGGAATTTGTTTTCTCTTTTTACTTAAGGAAAGGCCATGGAAATGAACTGGGAAAACTAGCTACTAATACAATAGACTACAGAGCTACAAATATATGTGTGAAGAATACAGAGAACATATTAAAGAAAAAAAGGCAAAACCTAAATGGCATCAAAGGGAGGTGATCTTCCTCACTTGTTTCTCATGCAAATATTCTGTCACAGCTTCCACAGTAGTCCGATATTTAAATGTTGTTTAGTTGTTTAGTTTTTCAGTATGTGTCCTTATACTCGCATGAGTGCTAAAAGTCTGTAACTACTTTGACTATTAATTTAAAGTTTAAAAGGATTTTTCATTATAATCTTTTGGAATATTTTTTTTTGAAGAATACTAAAGAACAGTTAATAGCTTCTGAATTAATCAATACTGATACATTACAATAAAATCAATCTGTCGTAGAATGTCAGTATGCCTATGACAATGTGACAGCAGCTCCTTTTTAGCTAGTTGGTATATATGACTTTTAGGTGTCTGATATGACAACTTTATTACTGTACTAAGTCAACAAGCAACAGGTGATAATGCTTCATTTACTAAATTATACAAATATAAATTACATCTATAAACGTGCTATGTATGACATAGACACATATGTGCACTTCCTGCTTGGAGTGATGATTTTAGCAACAGCAGAGATTTTGCTACTAACCCCATTTATACTTTTGTTACCAGGATCTTCCTTCTGCCTCTGGCAAAGCCCTTTTACACACTATAGGTGAGAAAAATACTTGGATTTTACTTCGTGCAGCTAAAAACTTTGAAAAGCTTTTAATGACAATTCATTTCATTTTAGAGAAACATCATTTGTTGCTTTCAAGAGAACAGTCTCTCAGTAGCTGTGTTAGACTGGTTGTCTTGTCTATTATAATATGGAAGAACAAATGCTAAAGGACCCTGTAATCTTGCTGCTTTGGAATGCAAACTTCCATTCTTTCTGTAACATGTCATTCTATTTTTTTCCTCAAATAAATGAAAGGGGTCTGTTTTTGTCACATTGCCTACTTTCTCTTCCTACATCTCACTCTCCTTGTCTCTTCCTCACTTTGTCTCCCCTCTTTGTTGCCTTCCCTCTCTCACTTCTTGCTTTCCCTTAGTCTACTTCTCACCCCTTCTCTCACCTTTTTTTTTGCCCTCTCTCTTCCCTGCCTTCTCTCCCTTACCATGTCTCTCAGTTTGGCTGTCTTGCCATCCCCACCTCTCTCACTCTCACAGTTCCCCCCAAAGGCCTGCATGAGTACCATTTTTTCCCTTACACTCTCATGCTTTCTTTCCCTTAATTCTGTTTATATTTACATTTTCTCTCTTCAATTGGATGTTGTATCACTACATCAGGTCCTTTTCTCATGAATGAAAAATTAGTTGTTTTGATTCTGGACACAGTAAGGATCCTTAGATAAGACCTACAAATCTGTTAGACCAAATGTTTTAGAAACTGAGATTTGTTATCCATTCATGTCAGATGATTGTTATTGAATTAAATAATTTACATTTTGACTTTGTAATGCTATGATTTGGAAACTCAAATTTATTCCAGATTAAAAGCTTTTAGACATTGGATTTTTTTTAATGAACAAAATAAATAAAAATAATTAATTCATCAAGTGCTGTTGCTCAGGTTTTTGAGGCCTACCTACATTACCTTTCCTTACCTGGAAGAACTAATCTTGGTTTAGATAAGTTTGAAATTAATATTTTGTTAGTACTTGAGACAGCTTTTCAAAGTGTAATTTCTGTCAAGTGATAAAGGATGGTTTTATATTTTGAAACATGTATATGAGCTGGTGCAGGGTTTTTTAGCTTGTTTTAAAGATGGATTTGAAAACTATGCCAAATTAGAGTGCTTCCTATTGCCTCTGAATTATCTTTGTATTTCATAATGAATGTGTATATAAATATAGTGATATACATATAAATGTGGATTCTAGGGCAACAGATTAAAGACTTGACTCTTCCTGATGTTAACCTGATTGGAGAGCATTCTGATTCTGCAGAGCTTGGGAGAATGCTTCAGCTTATTTACTATGAATTGTGAACTGAAACAAGGTATTAAATTTTGAAAATATGTTTTGCTTACAGAACAGTTAATGAAAATCTAAATTGGTTTTTAAATCATTGAGAGAGATATGAAAGGCGACTATGAGAGACAAATTTACTTTTTCTAAATCATAACACTATTTCATAGACAGTAAGTTCTATTATAGGCTTTATAAAGTTTGCAGGCCAAAAATGTGGAATGATTTTTGCTATCAACATGCATATTTTTAGTTTGGGTTTCCTGATCTGAAAACAGGTTTCACAAATGAAAATTCTTGTCCCCAAAATTTAACTGTTCATGTGTGGATATGTGTGTGGGGAAAGTGAACTCCATCCCAGCCAGACCCAATACAGGTATGTTGCTGGCTCATGTTCAACTCGGTGTCCACCAGGACCCCCAGGCCCTTTCTGCCATGCTGCTTGCCAGCATGTTGGCCCCCAGCATGTACTGGTGCATGGGGTTGTTTCTTCCCAGGTGCAGGACTCTGCTCTTCCCTTGTTGAATTGCATGAGGTTCCTGTCAGCCCATTCCTCCACCTTGTTGAAGTCCCTCTGGATGACAGCATGACCTCTGGTGTATTGGCCACTTCTGTGCCATCAGCAAACTTGCTGAGGTACACTCTGCCCCATCATCCAGATCATTAATGAAGATGTTGAACACAACTGGATCCAGTATTAACCCCTGGGGTACACAGCTAATCATTGGTGTCCAACTGCACTTTGTGCCAGTGATCACCACCCTCTGGGCCCAGTCATTCAGCCAGTTTTCAATCCACTTCACTGTCTGCTCATGCAGCCCATACCGTTTCTTTACAAGATCCATACAGGATCTTGTGGGAGACAGTGTCAAAGGCCTTATTCAAGTCAAGGTAGTCAATATCCACTGTTCACCCTTCATCTACCAGGCCAGTCAATTCATCACAGATATTTATGAAGTTGGTGAAGCCATGCTGACAAATCCTGATGATCTTTTTGTCCTTCACATGCCTGGAATTGGTTTCCAGGATTAGCTGCTCCATCACCTTCACAGGGATCAAGATGAGGCTGACCAATCCAAAGTTCCCTGGGTCCTCCTTCCTGCCTTTCTTGGAGATAAGAGGGACATTTGTTTTCCTCCAATTCTCAGGTGCTTCTCCCAGTCACCATGATTGGTCAAGGATTGTCAAGAGTGGCCTTGTAATGATATCATCTGAGTCTCTCAACCCTTGTGTGTGCATGCCATTGATGCCCATGGACTTATTTATGTTCTGTGTGCTTAAGTAGTCCCTGATCTGCTCCTCTTCCTCTCAGGGTACATCTTCCTTGCTCCAGATTTCCCCTGTGGTCTCTGGGAAATGGGATTCCTGAAGTCTGGTCTTGCTGTAAAAGACAAAGGGAAAGAAGGCATTCAGTATCTCCACCTTTCTTATGTCCACTGTCACTTGGTCTCCTGTCCCATTAAGCTGTCGCAGACATTTCTTCATAGAAATCCTTTCTTTCACATTTGTCTATCTTCTGGGAAGCAGAGCTCCAGAAGAGGAATGTAAACAATTGTTGTCAGCTGTTGAGAAATGTAGCAGGTGCCCCTGTGATTGGCTCATCTTCCATGTTTCCAATTGGGGGCCAATCACAGAAGCAAGCTCAGGGACACATTCCCTGGAGACAGAATTTTGTTATTCATTCTTTCTATTCTATTCTTAGCTTAGCAAGCCTCTGCAACAGCTCTCTCTTTATTCTTTTTAGTATAGTTATAATGTATTATATATTACATATCAATAAATCAAGCCTTCTGATCAAGAAACAAGATTCTCGTCCTTCTCTCACCACAGCGACCGCCTCAGGTCGCTGTAATATTAAGCAATGGTTCCATAATTTCTCTAGTCTTCCTTTTGCCACTAGGTTCTTTGAGAACCCCTTCTTTTTGCCTTTGCCATCCATTGCCAGGTTCAATTCCATTTGGACTTCAGTTTTTCTGCCCTCATTCCTGGATGTTCAGACAATCTCTCTGTATTCCTCCCAAGATACCTGTCTCTTCTTTTACCTTCTGTATATTTTGGTTTTGTGTTTGTTTTCTCAGGATCTCCTCATTCATCCATACAGTCCTCCTGGAATTTTTGCCTGACTTCATATTCATTGGGATGAAGCTCTTTTGACCTTGTAGGAAACAATCAGTATCAACCAACTTTCTTGGCCCCTGTTTCCTTCCATATTACATGGGACTCAACCAAGCAGATCTCTGAAGAGGCCATAGTCTGCTCTCATGAAGTCCAATATTGTAATCTTGTTTTTTACCCTTCTCTGTCCTGAATTCCACCATCTCATGATCACTTCAGCTATGGCTGTTTTTAACCTACATCCTCCTCAAGCCCATCCTTGTTTTTGAGTATGAGATATAGCAGAGCATCTCTCATTGTTTCTTCTATCACTGGAGTCAGGAAGTTGTCATCAATGCACTCCAGGAACCTCCTGGATTGCTTATGTCCTGTTGTGTTGTCCCTCCAGCAGATATTGGGGTAAGCTGCAAGAATCTTCATAAAAGATGTAGGTGGAAAGAAAAAGTCAAAGAAAAAGCTGTGCTTACTGTATTTACACTAAGGTTCTATCAAAGGCTGTCTCTCCCTAATACATCTTGCTATTGTAAATCAAAGGCAACTCCGATGAAGAGGAGAGAGAATGATGCATCTGACTCCATTATCAGAAGGCTAAAGAATTACTTTATTATACTATATTATGTACATTTCATCTAAACTGAATCTGCCATGAACTCACTCTTGCTCACAACTACTCACACTGCACTCATCTCTGATTCTCTCGTGACTGTCCCGTGACAGTCCGACACACACATACTTCTTGGCCCTGATAGGCCAAGGGAACAAAACATCCTCACTTTGGGTAAATGTGGAGACCTTTGTTCAGACATGGCTTATAGAAAAAGGCCATGATCACATACAGCTGGTTAAAAAGTAAAAGGCAGCTGTAAGCAGCAAGTTCTCAGGCTTTTTCCTTAAACAGTAAATACCGTGTCCTTGGCTAAGTGATGAGAAAAACATGGTGGAAAACATGGAGTCCTTGAAAGGGTGCTCAATAACAAGTCAACAACAGGATGAGAAAAACAAGTATTAGCCTCAACAAGAAACCACAGGTATTAGCAACAAAGGAGGGGTTGGCGTGAAATTTGTAACCAATGATGAGCTCGGGTTTTGCAATATGTATGAACTTGAATAACACTACAATAAAGGTGTGTAAGCTGGATCAATAAATCTGAGATCGATGCTTATCAATCAAATGTGTGCTCGTTCTCCCTTCACTTTCCTCAAATGGTGAACCCCGATTGTGATACTGCGATGCACCACAGAGGAGTGAAGAACCGGGTCTGGCCCTGAAGGAGCCAGGATGGCAGAAAAGTGCGGAGAAAAAAAAAAAGGGAGAAAAAAGAAGCTGAGACGTGCTGTGCCTCGGGCGATCGTAAAGGTGAGCCTGAATGAATACGTGCTGCCGCAACCTTGCAGAGCTGCAAGAGCGCTGACAATTTAGGTATAGAAAGGCAAGCAGCATATGATTTATTTACTGCCTCTTTACAAAAAAGGCAGGTTAAGGGAATAGATTTCCAAAAGGATTTACCAGGGCTTTTGACTTATGGCTATGCTAGGGGAGTTTTTATTAACCCCCTGTCCAGGTTTAGAGCAAATTTGGGGAAGAATCCCCCAAAGGAGCTCCGGTGGGAAAAGCAGATCCAATCGGCCCCTCCCCCCAACTGGTCCAGGAGGAAAAAATACCTTCTTAGAGAAAGGTGGGAAGAAAAACCCTGTTTATTAAACAATAAGACCAAAACAGTATCGCAACAATGAGACCCCTTGCCACTCTAAAAGAGATGACAACCTGAGAAAACCCCGGGTTCAAGCAGCAGCTCACTCAGTCTCTGATCAATCCCTCAGTGCTGGAATTGTCGCAGGCCAGGCCTGGCCTGGTGGGCCACAGCTGCAGCTGCCGGTGCTCTCCTGGCTGTTCAGTCCAGAGCAGTTCCAAGAGGTCCAAAGAAAAGGAAAAAAAACAGTCCAGGGAACTTCTTTGCCTCAGCTAGCTAACACTAACTAAAAAGCAAAAGAAGAGCTCTCTGCCCCGCTGTCTGTCCGCAGACAACACAGTCAGGAGCAGGAATGTGGAGGAGTGAGTGCAGTGTCTGAAGACAAACTGCGCGCTTCTTCTCTCTCCCCCTTCACTCTCTGTAACACTCTTAAAGGTACAAAATTTATTATTATTCAACATAAACAGAATGAGACGATTTGGGATAAAAGCATCATATAGTCAACCCAGGGCATTCCACCCCTTATCCCGATATCGTCTACTTATTGCTAACACTAATATAAATTCTAACTCTACAAGTACATACATGATACATCCATTATACATCTATACACAGACAATGATAATAACGTTCAGGAAACAGTGATATTTATACAGGTTTTATCCAGCAATCAGATCTCCCTGAGGTACACATCGTGTTCTTCCATCTTTTCACATTATCCACCATGTGCAACCTGGTCCTTGAGCAAAAACAACCCCACGAATTGGTTTGTCTGTATTTGAGGCAGGATTAATCCAAACTGTCTTCCCTAATAAACCTCTGACATGTACCACTGGGACTTTGTCTCCATCCACTCTCTGCAAAGGCTCAGATTGGGCAGGGCCCACTCGGTTAGTAGAGCCTCGAGTGTTAACTAACCAGGTGGCTTTTGCCAGATGCTGCTCCCAGTTCTTGAAAGATCCCCCACCTAATGCTTTCAATGTGGTTTTTAACAGTCCATTGTACCTCTCCATTTTGCCTGCAGCTGGTGCATGGTAGGGGATGTGGTACACCCACTCAATGCCATGTTCCCTAGCCCAGGTGTTGATAAGGTGGTTCTTGAAATGAGTCCCATTGTCTGACTCAATCCTCTCAGGGGTGCCATGTCTCCACAGAACTTGCTTTTCCAGGCCCAGGATGGTGTTCCAGGCTGTAGCATGAGACACAGGGTAGGTTTCCAACCATCCAGTGGTGGCCTCCACCATGGTCAGCATGTAGTGCTTGCCCTGGCGTGTCTGGGGCAGTGTGATGTAGTCAATCTGCCAGGCCTCCCCATACTTGTACTTGGACCACCACCCACCGTACCAGAGGGGCTTCACTCGCTTGGCCTGCTTGATGGCAGCACACGTCTCACAGTCATGGATAACCTGAGAAATACTGTCCATGGTTAGATCCACCCCTCGGTCTCGTGCCCACTTATAGGTGGCATCTCTGCCCTGGTGGCCTGAGGCATCATGGGCCCATCGAGCTAGGAATAACTCTCCCTTATGTTCCCAATCCAGGTCTATTTTGGACACCCCTATCTTTGCAGCTTGGTCTACCTGCTCATTGTTTTGGTGCTCCTCATTAGCTCTACTCTTGGCCACATGGGCATCTACATGGTGGACCTTCACGGGTAGTTTCCCTACCCTGGTAACAATGTCTTTCCACTCTTCAGCAGCCCAAATTGGCTTTCCTCTACGCTGCCAGTTAGCCTTTTTCCACTTCTCCAGCCATCCCCACAGAGCATTGGCTACCATCCATGAATCAGTGTAGAGGTAGAGCTTTGGCCACTTCTCTCTCTCAGCAATGTCTGGGGCCAGTTGAACAGCTTTGAGTTCAGCAAGTTGGCTTGATCCACCTTCTCCTTTGGTAGCTTGTGCAACCTGTTGTGTGGGGCTCCATACGGCTGCTTTCCACTTCCGGTTCATTCCCACAATGCGGCACGAACCATCAGTAAAGAGAGCGTACCGAGTATCTTCTGCTGGCAGTTGGTTGTATGGTGGAGCTTCTTCAGCCCGTGTCACTTCTTGTTCCCCTTCATCAGAGAGACCAAAGTTTTCACCTTCCGGCCAGTTTGTAATTATTTCCAGAATCCCAGGGCGATTCAGTTTTCCAATACAGGCGCGCTGTGTGATAACAGCAATCCATTTGCTCCATGTAGCACTGGTGGCATGGTGCGTAGAGGGAACCTTGCCTTTGAACATCCACCCCAATACTGGTAGTCGGGGGGCCAGGAGGAGTTGTGCTTCAGTGCCTATTACCTCTGAGGCAGCCTGGACTCCTTCATAGGGAGCCAAGATTTCTTTCTCTGTTGGAGTGTAGTTGGCTTCAGACCCTCTGTAGCTTCGACTCCAAAATCCCAGTGGTTGACCCAAGTCTCCTCAGGCACCTTTTGCCAAAGACTCCAGGAAAAGCCATGGTTCCCGGCTGCAGAGTAGAGCACATTCTTCACCTCTGGTCCTGTCCTGACTGGGCCAAGGGCTACTGCATGAGCAATCTCCTGCTTGATCTGTGCAAAGGCCTGTTGCTGCTCTGGGCCCCAGTGGAAAGTGTTCTTCTTACAGGTGACCAGGTAGAGAGGGCTCACAATCTGACTGTATTCGGGAATATGCATCCTCCAAAAACCTATGGCGCCTAGGAAAGCTTGTGTCTCCTTCTTATTGGTGGGTGGAGACATTGCTGTGATCTTGTTGATGACATCGGTGGGAATCTGACGCCGTCCGTCTTGCCACTTCACTCCCAGAAACTGGATCTCTTGAGCAGGTCCCTTGACTTTGTTCTTCTTGATGGCAAAGCCAGCTTTTAGGAGGATCTGGAAAATTTTCTCCCCTTTCTCGAACACCTCTGCTGCTGTCTTCCCCCACACAATGATGTCATCAATATATTGCAGATGTTCTGGAGCCTCACCCTTTTCCAGTGCAGCCTGGATCAGTCCATGACAGATGGTGGGGCTGTGCTTCCACCCCTGGGGCAGTCGGTTCCAGGTGTACTGCACTCCCCTCCATGTGAAGGCAAACTGAGGCCTGCATTCTGCTGCCAGAGGAATGGAGAAAAATGCATTGGCAATGTCTATAGTGGAGTACCACCTTGCTGCCTTGGACTCCAGCTCGTACTGGCGTTCCAGCCTGTCCAGCACAGCAGCGCTCAGGGATGGGGTCACTTCATTCAATGCACGATAGTCCACAGTCAATCTCCATTCTCCTTCAGATTTTCACACAGGCCAAATAGGACTGTTGAAGGGTGAGTGGGTCTTGCTGACCACTCCCTGGCTCTCCAGCTCACGGATCATTTTGTGGATGGGGATCACAGCATCTCGATTCATTCGGTACTGTCGGCAGTGCACTGTTGAGGTGGCAATTGGCACTCGTTGCTCTTCCACCGTCAGGAGACCTACTGCAGATGGGCTTTCTGACAGTCCAGGCAAGCTGTTCAACTGCTTGACACCCTCTGTCTCTACAGCAGCTGTTCTAAATTCCTATCTGAGTCCCTTTGGGTCTTGGAAATACCCACTTCGAAAGTAGTCTATGCCCAAAATACATGGGACCTCTGGGCCAGTCACAATAGAGTGTTTCTTCCACTCATTTCCAGTCAGGCTCACCTCAGCTTCCACCAAAGTAAAATCCTGTGATCCCCCTGTCACACCAGCAATAGAAACAGACTCTGTCCCCACATGTCTTGATGGGATTAATGTACATTGTGCACCAGTGTCAACCAAAGCTTTATACTCTTGTGGTTCAGATGTGCCAGGCCAACGAATCCACACAGTCCAAAAAACCCGGTTTTCCCCAGCCTCTACCTGGCTAGAGGCAGGGCCCCTCTAAGCCTGGTTATCCTTCTTTCCCTGGGCATATGTCTTGGAGGTTCCTTCAAGGGGATCAAAAATATTGTCATTATCATCATATGTGACAGTTCGGTTACTGGCCACTGGAGCTGCTTCCCTTTTGGAACTTCCTCTCTGAATCTTCAGTTGTCTCACCCGTTGTGCCAGAGCAGCGGTAGGTTTTCTATGCCATCTCCCCATGTCTTCTCCACAATCGCGCAGGTAGAACCACAGCTCAGCTCGTGGGATGTTCCTTCTCTCGCCATCTGGGGAACGTCTGCATTGGGTACCAGAACCTCTGATCTGTACTGCCGAGATTTGGAGAAAGCTCTCTTTATTCTCCTCCCTCAGTTTCTTGTGACCCTCTTCTATCTTGTCCTCTAATTTTTGAAGATGTGTTTCCACCGCTGCGATTCTGGCATGTGTTGGGCCATTCACAGTGTCTGCATATGCTCGGAGCTTCTTTGACATATCCAGCACAGTCTCCTCACCATCATCCTGCTTCATCATTGCTAAAGCAGAAGCGTATTCTCGTGGCCCAAGTCGTACAAGTTTTCTCCACATCACAGATATGCATGGTACCAAGTCTGAATTTACAGTGTTTCCATCATCTGAGAAGACAATCTCAGCTACTGCCATTTCCCTCAGGCGTTGAATCCCTTGTTCTATGGTTTTCCACTGGGTTTGCTGCATATAGAGATCGTCTGCGCACAGGTATCTTTGTGCTACACTTCTTAGGACCCGTTCCCAGAGGCTGTATGGATTAGCCCCGCTCATCATTCCTTGGTCTATGGCAGGATCCTTTGACAGGGATCCCAAATGCCTGGCTTCAGTGCCAACCAGAATTGTAACCTCGCCTGCAGCATCCCAGAGATGGACCAGCCAATTAATTATGGATTCATCAGACCTTCGAGTGTAACCCTTCCGTAGGCCACGAAGGTCCTTCAGGGAAAAGGACTCAATATTTGCGTCTGATCTTGCACCTGCTGCTTTGACTCCTGATTTTATGTCAGGAGGCATTGAGGTTCCTTCTCCTGTATCACCATCATCATCATCATCCACTGGTCGATCAGTTTTTTCTGTGCGTTTCCCACTTCTAGTACTGGTAGCAACAGCCATTGGTTTAGATGCTGGCTTAGGCTCACTATCTGGTCTGTCTGCTGGCTTCGAGCCTGGGCTGTTTGCTACAGCTTGAGTGACTGGGATAGCTGATTTATCTCCCTGCCCCCCTGCCTCTCTCTGCTGCCTGACAGTATCTAACAAAGTGTGATAAGCATAGGCCAGGGCCCAGCTTATTGCAGTTAGCCTTTACTCCTTAGAATCATCATGGCACTTCTCTTTTAGGTATTTCCTCACCTCTGCTGCGTTCTGAATTTGTTCCCGAGGAAAATCCCAGTCTACAGGATCAGAAAATTCCTTCAGGGTTTGGCCTATATTTTCCCATTCTCCACCCCACTGAGGATTTTTCACGCCTGCATCTGCTTCTGGGTCAGGGGTCTCACCAACTCCTGTGGATATCTCAGCCCTCATTCTAGAGAAGATGCAGACCATATAGAGGAAGCTTACCAGGTTAAATACCAGAAAGATGGTCTCTTTAACATTCAGGGGAAACTGAACATTCTCAAAAAGTGACATAACCGATCCAAAGGACAAGAGGGAAAGGGAAGGCTGGAAAGTCTCATTCTTGGCTCCTCCTCTAACAGACTTAGTGTAGTTACTAATAAATTCCCAAAACGTACTACTGGAATTGGGATGCAGGATAGGATGAAGAAACCATAAACCATGCATGTCGTAAACAGAGGCCAGTATCTTTTTGAATGCTTTATAAATCATTATCACCAAGGCCAGCACAACAGCTATTCCAATCCGTACCCCTCTACCGTAAAAATTACTTGTTAAGGACGATAATCCTAATGACCAGAAAGGTATTGAAACCTCAAAAAGGTCTAGAGCCCAGAGCCACACGAAGGCTTTCACAACCAGAGACATCAGGGGTCCAAGCATCAAGGCTACTAACTGCTTTAACAACAACAAACACAATTAATAGAGCATTTTCCCACCTTTTCCAGCCGCGCGTTCATGTATTGATCCAGGTTTAGAGCAAATTTGGGGAAGAATCCCCCAAAGGAGCTCCGGTGGGAAAAGCAGATCCAATCGGCCCCTCCCCCCAACTGGTCTGGGAGGGAAAAAATACCTCCTTGGAGAAAGGTGGGGAAAAAAAACCCCTGTTTATTAAACAATAAGACCAAAACAGTATCGCAACAATGAGACCCCTTGCCACTCTAAAAGAGATGACAACCTGAGAAAACCCCGGGTTCAAGCAGCAGCTCACTCAGTCTCTGATCAATCCCTCAGTGCTGGAATTGTTGCAGGCCAGGCCTGGCCTGGTGGGCCACAGCTGCAGCTGCCGGTGCTCTCCTGGCTGTTCAGTCCAGAGCAGTTCCAAGAGGTCCAAAGAAAAGGAAAAAAAACAGTCCAGGGAACTTCTTTGCCTCAGCTAGCTAACACTAACTAAAAAGCAAAAGAAGAGCTCTCTGCCCCGCTGTCTGTCCGCAGACAACACAGTCAGGAGCAGGAATGTGGAGGAGTGAGTGCAGTGTCTGAAAACAAACTGCGCGCTTCTTCTCTCTCCCCCTTCACTCTCTGTAACACTCTTAAAGGTACAAAATTTATTATTATTCAACATAAACAGAATGAGACGATTGGGGATAAAAGCATCATATAGTCAACCCAGGACATCCCCATACGGTTCACGAGTTAACGGAGTGGCGTAAATTCGGTGATTTATTGTGGGAGGCTACTTTAGAGGACGATAAAACTGCCAAGAAGTTAGGTAAATTATGGAGGGTGGTTCACAATGAATTACTGCAGCACCAGGCCGAGAGAAAGGCTGCTGAGCAGGCAACACCTGCTCATGGGCATAATAAAGATTACGATCAGGAGACGGGTACACCACTAGCTCCTGCAGTGAGAATGGTTTTCTTGCCTGCTTCGCCGTCCTCCTCTGCTTCAGCAAGCCAGGCTATACAGCGCGCTTCTGAGGCTTCCGCACCCCCTGAACAACAGGAGCTGTGGCCAAGACCACCCGATAAGCTCCCGCAAAGTAATGAGCCGATCCCTGGGGCGGAAAACGACCTAGCGGAGGCTATTGTGAGGGAGTGACGGGAGGCGTGGGCTGCGCTGGCAAAGAGAAGCCATGGAAAAGGGGGATGAGGAAGTTATCAGCGCTTCTACCCAGCTGGCTTGTCCTGTTGTATTCAATCCGCAGGACAGAGGGGGCATGCAGGCTACTATTACAGCCCTTGACTGGAAATTGTTGTCTCAGCTGAGGTCTACTGTTAGTCAATCTGGAGTGAAAAGTGAGCCAGCTAAACAGATGCTAGACTATATTTTTGATACCAGTCTTCTTTTGGTGAATGATTGTCGTGGGATAGCTAAATTGATCTTTACTCAACATTAGCAATTGTTATTCAATGCTCATTGGCAAGAGCTTGTAAATGAATGTGTGGCGGTACAGAGGCAGCAGGGAGATCCTCTCCATGGTATAACTGTGAACGAGCTTATGGGCTTGGGACCTTTTCTTCGTACCGAAGCACAAGCTTTGCTGGGGCAAGATAAGTGCCAGGAAGCTATGAGGTTGATCAGACTTGCTATAGAGGGTAAAAGAGCCAGGAGGGATACCCGTGTATATGGGAATTAAGCAAGGGCCAGAAGAGTCATTCGGGTCATTTATTGATAAGGCTGCTGCCGCAATCGAAAGGGCTGGGGTGCCAGAATACCTTAGGGGGACATTACTCAAGGAGTGTGCTCTTCAAAATTGTAATTCTACTACTAGGAGCGTGCTTAATACTCTGGGTGCCAATTGGACTATGGAGGAGGCATTAGAGAGAATGGCTTTGATGCCAACAGGACTGCAAGCCTTTGTAGTAGATGCGATCAAACAATTAGGAGTAGGCTTACAAGAACAGGCAAAGTCCTCTCAAAGTCAGGTGTTAGCTGCTCTTGCGCCGCTTCAAGCTTCAGCTGCACTGGCACCAACAAGTAGAGGGAACCGCATGAAATGTTATCGATGCGGACGCATGGGTCATATGCGCCGGGAATGCCAAGCCACAGGACTTTGGTGCCAGAAATGTCGCTCAGATACTCACAATACGGGCACTTGCAGACGGAAATCGGGAAACTTCCCCAGGAGTGCGCACCGCAGCGACCGTGCCCTGACACAAGTTGTCGCTGCAGCAGCAACAGCACCCCCTCCTGCCTCCAACCCGCAACAACAGGGAGCCTCGGCCTGGACCTGGCAGCCGCAGTAGATGTTACATTGATGACCCCGCACCCGCAAAAAATTCCGACAGGGATTCATGGACCTATTGTTATACAGGATAAAGCGGTGGGTGCCTTGCTTTTCGGAAGATCATCTGCATCTATGTTGGGATTATTTGTTTTGCCTGGCGTCATTGATGCGGATTACACGGGAGAGATTATGGTGATGGCGTATACCCCTTTTCCCCCACTCCAGATCAATAAGGGACAAAGGATTGCTCAGCTAGTACCACTTGAGCAAATGACTAAGGAATTGCATCCTATGAAAGGACAAGAGAGGGGGGAAAGTGGTTTTGCTTCTACTGGAGGACTTACCTTGTTGACTTTAAACCTTTCTGAGAGACCCAAGAAAAGGGTAGAAGTAGAATTCAAAGGACAAAAAAGGTCATTTTCAGGTCTGCTGGACACTGGAGCAGATTCCAGCATCATTAGCCCTAGCTGCTGGCCTCAACAGTGGCCTTTGCAGCCAGCAGCCACCACAGTGACCGGGGTCGGAGGATTTACCCTGGCTAGCCGTTCGCCCCCTCTCTGGGTTCACATAGATGGAAAACAGCTGACAGCTATTTTTTCAGTAGTCCAATTACCACCTACCATGCAAAGCCTTATATGGCGGGACATTATGGCTCAGTTGGGGGTGGTCTTAACTAATGAACACCCTTTGGAGTAAAAGCCATTGCTTGGGCTTTCCTGATTCCCATCACCTGGACTGTTGACACCCCGGTATGGGTTAAGCAATGGCCCTTAAAAGAGGAAAGTCTTCAACACGCACATCAGCTGGTATTGGAACAATTTCAACAGGGACACCTGTGGTTATCTACCAGCCCCTGGAATACTCCAATTTTTGTAATAAAGAAAAAACCTGGGAAATACAGGTTGCTCCACGATTTGCGCGCTGTTAATGATCAAATGGAGCCTATGGGCGCATTACAACCTGGATTACCTAATCCTGCCATGATTCCGATGGATTGGCCTCTGCTAATCATTGACCTGAAGGACTGTTTTTTCACTATTGCCCTTCATCCACAGGATATGCGACGGTTTGCCTTTACATTGCCTGCGATTAACAGGGAAGGGCCTGATCAAAGGTTTGAGTGGACTGTACTTCCGCAGGGAATGCGCATCAGCCCCACCTTGTGTCAGCTTTATGTTAATGCAGCATTGCAGCCATTAAGAAAACAATGGCCGAGCACAGTGATATATCATTACATGGATGATGTCTTGTTTGCTCAGCCTATGCTTTTTACAGAACAACAAATCCAGAAAATAAGGACCACGCTGGCATAGTATTCTTTGGTGATAGCTCCTGAGAAAATTCAAACAGCCCCCTGAAAATATCTGGGATGGTCCATGTCAGAGCAAACCGTAAAACCTCAGAAATTGCAGTTGAAAACAAAGGTGGCAACTTTAAATTATGCTCAAAACTTTTGCAGTGGTTAAAACCAATAGTGAGAATACCCAATGAACTACTAAATGAGTTGCGCCCGCTACTAAAAGGAACTGACCCAACCTGCCCGGTGCAAGTCACTGAAAAACAACAGCGGGTCATCCAGCAAATTCTGGACCGTGTTACACATGGACAGGTTTATCGAAGGGATCCAGAACTACCCATAGACTTGACCATCTGGAATGGTCCACAATATCTTCTTGGAGCGCTAACACAATTTAAAAAGAAAACGGGGGAGACACGGATACTAGAATGGATTTCCCCTCCACTACAGCAAACAAACTCTTTTTCAAAAAGTTGAAATGTTAGCAGATCTAATAAAGAAAGGCAGAGAAAGGATGCTACAGGTGGCTGGGGCGGAACCAGCTATCATCAGGATGCCAATGACAAAGGGCACTTTGGATTGGTACCTGAACAACTCAAAAGAACTGCAGGAAGCTCTTTTAGGTGCACGTTGCCCCACTGAAACGGACAAGCTTCGACCAGCTCTGGTTCAGTGGATAGGGGACTGGGACTGGATAACTCGCCTAAAGCGAGAAAACTCCCCTATACCAGATGCTATTACTGCATTCACAGATGCTGGCAGGAAGTCAAGAACTGCTGCAATAACTTGGCAAGAAAAGGGAGTATGGAAACATCACATTCTGCAAGCAGAGGCAGTGGACAGCCTACAAACCATGGAACTGTTAGCAGTGGTATGGGCAATGGCACAGCTTAAGGAACCGTTGAATGTTGTTACAGACTCTTTGTATGTTGCAGGAATTGTAGCAAGAATTGAAGATGCCTCCATGAAGGAGCTACAAAATCAGAGACTGTATGAACTATTAATGCAGCTGAAGAGGGCTACAAGATCAAGCGAGCACGCTTATGCCGTAATTCATGTTAGGAGCCACAAATGGAATGTTGGCTTAGGAGAAGGGAATGATAGAGCGGATAAATTGGTTACGCTAACCCAAAACACACCCCTGTCAAATCATCAATTGGCACGAGAAGCTCATTCAATGTTTCACTAAAATGCAAAAGGCTTAAGAAGAGAATTTAAGGTAACACTCGTGGAAGCAAAAGCCATCGTGAGGGCCTGTCCAACTTGTAGTCACCATAATGGGGGTAGTGGTTTAGGTCTAGGAGTAAACCCACGAGGCCTGCAAACAAACGAGTTATGGCAAATGGATGTCACACACGTCCCTAGTTTTGGCAGGCTAAAATACGTATATGTGTCTATTGATACCTATAGCAAATATATTTGGGCAACGGCTCAGACAGAGCTATACACGTGGAAAGGCATTTGTACAGTTGCTTTGCAGTGATGGGTACACCAAAGAGAATTAAAACGGATAATGGTTCTGCCTATATCAGCCAGACGATAGGGAGATTCTTAAGAAATTAGGGAATCGAACATGTTACAGGTATCCCAAACTCCCCGACAGGGCAAGCCATCATCGAAAGGGCAAATGGTACCTTGAAAAGGTATTTAGCCAAGCATGAGGGAGTAACTGACCCCCAGGCGAGGTTGCTAAAAAGTTTGTTTGTGATCAATCACTTGTGTGTATTTGGGGATGCAGGGCAACCCCCGGCGGAATTGCATTATAAGCCACAAGAGGTTGCTGAGCATAAAAAAGAAATATGGGTAAGATACAGGGACCCCAAGACAGGGTTGTGGAAGGATCCTGCTAAGGTCCTGTTCTGGGGAAGGGGATATCTCTGTATTTCCACCCCTGCAGGAGCACTGTGGGTACCTGCCAAGTGGACTAAACCTGTTCTTGATGCAGCAATTAGTGGACCACCTCATGGAAGGGGACAAGGAACGTCTGGAGAAGAAACTGCCCCTGATCCTGAGAGGACTACTGCTACAGCTGAAGGGAAACTCGAAAGCGGTCGACAGGGCCGTGACACGCCGCTGCCGGACATCCAAGGAACTGGTTGACATCATTGAATCATTATCATCTTTCCACATAAGGGGACCGGCAGAGGAAAACTGCCTTGACTGCCGCAGCCCGAATTGTGCCGCTTGGGTCGCACTATATTGTGGGGGTTGTGGTAGGACCTTTTGGGTGGAACAGTCATTGCTTTGGCGTTTGTGGTGTAACACCTGTGACCATAAAAACACATGGGACCATGATTGGGAATGGGAACTACGGAGACAGACAGGGCTAAATACAGCTTCAGCCTTAGATCTTTATGAGTCTCACGAGCAGAAAATCTTGGCTTACTATCAGTGGGAGGTACAGTATATTCTGAAAAGGGTTAATGCTCAAAGTAGGTCATTCATAGCCTCTGCAAGCTGTAGAAAGTTGGTGCCCTTAACACAGCGTTCTGTTGTAGGACCCGTTAAAGGAAATCCTGATAAGGCATTAGATCATTGCATTAAGGAACTACAGGAGTGGAGACTACAAGTGTCAGGAGCGGTAAAGTTAAAGGCTGATAAGAAAAAGAAAGCAAGAGAGAGAACAGAAAAAAAATGAGGCTTATTTTTGTTATACTGCTTAGTGTAGTGGTGGCTGAAGAAGTAAGGGTAACACATTTTAATCAACCTAGAGATAATATATGGATAACACTTGCTATTAGAATATGTATCCCAATATAACCAGTTAGATGGTGCCCAGGCCAGTTCTGACCTTCGCTGCTGGGCCACAGGCAGCACTGCGGTGTTTTACCCCAGAGATACCTTGGCTGGCGGCAGAGTGCAGCGGGGCACAAGACAGGACTCCGTTCTCCTCAGGAGAGAGCTTCTGGCGATGGTGGAGATAAAGGAGAGTGGATTCTGCTAGAAGGTAGCCAGATGTTTATTCCATTGGTGCAGAGGCATCTGCACTGGGCCACTGCTGGTAACAGAATGGAGGCCGCATGGTCTCATTCACATTTTAAGCTCAGGACAGGGGAAGGGGAGGGAACAGGTGAGTCACCAACCAGGTGAAGGGGCAGGGTCTCCAGGTACTAGGGTCACCTATCACACGACGCCTTGCTGGTATGTTAGCCTGATTGACAGGGCACACTCAGCGAGGGGCGAGGGGGAAGGGAGAAGGTAAAACAGGATATTGCAACACACCACAACAACTTGCTAGACAGATTAACCAGTCATCGCTTTGTCTCAGCCTTGGAGGGGTTACTAACCCATTTCGAACATGCTTGGTGGGACTCCCAGTGTGGTCTCCTCGGGAATTTTGCAGTCTGATCAATAACCAAACTCAATGCATGCGTAATATGACAAACATTAGATTACCCGCGCAGCAAGGGTATACTGCCAGTCAAAGTGACGGCTACTGCCAATGCTTAATAATTCGATCACTTAATACTCCTTTGCACTCTCCTCCACAAGAATTGGATCTTTTCGGAAGTGCAAACGCCAGTATGGCTAACACCTCAAATGGCGAATGGTTCAGTTTTGATCCTTTAGATCTTCAGAAGTTGAATCAGCATAGAGGAACATGGGTTACCTTAGATTCATCCCTGAGTCTGGGCACAGTGTCTCAGCAGCTTTACATCCAATGTAATGGCAATAACGTCGTGACGCCGATGAAGTTACCCACAGGGATATTTTTAATTTGTGGGGACAGAGCCTGGAATGGTATATCAGCCAGGCCACAGGGTGGACCTTGTTATTTGGGAAAATTGTCATTATTTCACCCCAATGTATCTATATTAATGCAACTAAGCCAAAATGCAAGCAGACAGAGACGTAGCCTACATGACTTAGACTGCAGTCAGATTGGAGACCCACGGTTCTGGACTGAGCTGAAACAAGTAGTGGTTTCAACTATCTTGCCAGGAGGTGCTGCAAACAAAGCTATGAAGTTAGCAAAAAAACTAGGGTGCTGGGCTACGGGTGAATTGAATAAGACGTCACAAATTTTAGATATGTTAACTGCAGATGTACAAAGTGTTAATCATGCTGTTTTGCAAAATAGAGCCGCTATAGATTTTTTGCTTTTAGCACAAGGCCACGGGTGTGAAGAGTTTGAAGGGATGTGCTGCATGAATTTGTCTGATCACTCTGTATCTATTCATGCTAAGATAAAAGAATTGCAGCAGGGACTTCACAATCTCAAAGAAGAAGAAGGACTGGGAATTGCTGAATGGCTTAAAAGTTTGGGACTTGGGCCGTGGCTGAGGAACCTTGTGACATATGCTATAGGGATATTAGGTGTGCTTTTAATGCTTTTGCTTATTTTACCTTGTATTTTTAATTGTGTTCAAAATATGATCGGTAGAATGATAGAAAGAACTTGGCAGACTAACCTCCTTGCGCAAAAAGAAAAAAACAGGGGAAGTGTGGAGAGCTTTGTTCAGACACGGCTTATAGAAAAAGGCCATGATCATATGCAGCTGTAAGCAGCAAGTTCTCAGGCTTTTTCCTTAAACAGTAAATACCGTGTCCTTGGCTAAGTGATGAGAAAAACATGGTGGAAAACATGGAGTCCTTGAAAGGGTGCTCAATAACAAGTCAACAACAGGATGAGAAAAACAAGTATTAGCCTCAACAAGAAACCACAGGTATTGACAACAAAGGAGGGGTTGGCGTGTAATCTGTAACCAATGATGAGCTTGGGTTTTGCAATATGTATGAACTTAATTAACACTACTATAAAAGTGTGTAAGTTGGATCAATATATCTGAGATCGATGCTCATCAATCGGATGTGTGCTCGTTCTCCCTTCACTTTCATCAGGTAAACAATCTCCATATTGCATTCTACTTTAGCACAACACAGGCACAGCAAGTGAGATAAGAATTGTGTTTTCCTTCTTCTCTGCTTGTCTCTCAGCTTCTCTCTGTTCAGAAGGCGTGTGAATACCACATCTTACTGCTCTTTCCTTTCTGGCAAAATGGCAGCTCGGTTTTCAAACCTTTGTCTTCCTCAGGTGTTGAGTATCTTAGATTCTAAGTCAGTTTCCCCTTTACAGTTTTCTTAGGGTTCTAAATTGCTTTAATCCCTCATCTTGAAACTACTTTTATTCTTCCCTTAAGCAGGAGACAGTCTGGCCACCTTCTTATTTAGAATACAAGTGTTTTCACTTCCATAAGTACATAAATACCTATTAATTTAAGCCACCTCTCTTCCACTTGACTGTTAACATCTCTAAAGTTGTCAGAGCCAAATGCTCTTTGATCAAGTTCTTTTAGATATTGCACATGAGGAGGATTTAATATTTAATATAAAATTTAATTTTTTGAAGCTATTTGAAGTTGCATGGGATTTTGATTTAGCAGTGATACAGCAATATACTGAAACCACAATGCAAGGATAATATAGCAATTGCAAGATACAGTTGCTCTCTTCAAGTTCATTTTATTAGTTGTTCAGTTTTTCTACTTTATGTTGGGCTGAGGCACATATACATTTCCCCCCATGCTAGTCTGGTTAACTCAGGAAGCCAATACTCTATTAATTATCTCAGTGAAGGCTGTTTATACAACCTGATGACCCATTGGTACAGCCCTATAGCTAAAATAAAGGCTACCCTTCAGTTCTCCTTGTGTTGAGATAATTTCAGCTTTCCTTACAATAATTTGCAATCATTCCTTATATTCATCCCTGAGCTCAGCATTCTTGCAGTGTTAGGTTTATAGTTGGACTCTGATCTTAAAGATCTTTTCCAGCCTAAATGATTATATGATTCCTCTGATCCTTCTTCCACTGTGTGGGCATGCCATTCTGTCACAGAAGTGTAAATTTCTCATTCTTTATTTTGGTAATTTCTTGGCATTGATTAGTGAGGAACATATCTTTCTCTGAACTTCACGTCCTGTCAATCTAAACATTAAAAACACTTGGGATACAGACATCTAAACAGTCTAGCTATATGTAGTTTGATTATTTACTGTTGTATCACTCCCAAATTACTTGGAGGTGGCTGATTCACATCTTCCTCTTAGACAAATCATAACAATCATAAGAATCGCATTTGAGGGGGAAAAAGGTCATGACACCGTACCTGGCTGGGATGCATATGATATTGGACAACTCACAAACTTTGGATCAGTCTAAACATCAGAATCTGACATTCTAACCACTCAGTCTTCTTACATCATGCTTCCAATACAGGTCACATCTATATATAGAAAAGGAATACAAAATGTGGAGAGGATTTATATTATTCTTAGTACTGTGCTTTCTCAAGACCTCATATGGAAATTCTGTAGAAAGGCAGGACATGGTATTTTACTGATGACATGCAAAAGGGTATTGAATCTATCACTAGTAAATTTACAGACAACACTACGCTAGGAGCATGTGTCAATCTGTTGGGAAGGTAGGAGAGCTGGAATGGTTGGAGAGATGGACAGAGTCCGATAAAATGAAGTTTAACAAGTCCAAGTGCCGAGTCCTGCATTTTGGCCACAATAACCCCCTGCAAGACTATAGGCTGCAGATGGTGTGGCTGGACAGTGATCAGATGGAAATGGACCTGGGAGGACTGGTCAAAAGCCGAGTGAACATGAGTCAGCAGTGTGCCCTGGTGGCCAAGAAGGCCAACAGTATCCTGGCCTGTATCAGGAATAGTGTGGCCAGCAGGACCAGGGAGGTCCTTCTTCCCCTGTACTTGGCACTAATGAGGCCACACCTTGAGTATTGTGTCCAGTTCTGGGCCCCTCAGTTTAGGAAGGACGTTGAGATGCTTGAACGTGTCTAGAGGAGCGCAACAAGGCTGGTGAGGGGTTTGGAACACAATGATGCCTTGAGAGGCTATCTAGAACAGAGGCTAGACAGTGTTAAAGGAACAAAGTAGGTATTTATTAAAAAGGCCTTCAAAGAATACATCTTGGGCAGTACAAGAACCTGGCCAAGGCTACACCCAAGATAGATGACAGATCACACATTTTCACACTTTTACAAGTTTTGGTCCATTTACACATTGGGCCAAATTGTCCAACCATAGCCTCAGGCCATGAAGTCCCATGCCCCCAGCTCACTCCCCCCAACGCACCATCATCTACACTTTTTGGGCCTGAAGCTGCAATAGCGTCCCTGGTTCTTGGCCCAGAAAAAAGACTGCCTTGTCTAACCAAACTGCAAGGAGAACTTGCCAACACTTTATATGAAGTTCGGAGCCACACACCAATGCAGTACAGAATCTGGACAACACAAAAACCAAAACTCAAGCCATCAACAAGCCCTATGAAGAACCACTGAGGGAGCTGAGGTTGTTTAGCCTGGAGAAAAGGAGACTCAGAAGTGACTGTATCACTCCTTACAACTACATGAAAGGTGGTTGTTGTCAGGTGGGGGTTGGTCTCTTTTGCCAGGCAGCAACTGACAGAATGAGAGGACACAGTCTTAAGTTGCACCAAGGGAAATTTAGGTTGGGTGTTAGGAAAAAGTTTTTTACTGAAAGAGTAATAAAGTACTGGAATGGTCTGCCTGGGGAGGTGGTGGAGTCATCATCCCTGGATGTGTTTAGAAAAAGATTGGATCTGGCACTCAGTGCCATGGTTTACTTGAGGTGTTAGGGCATGGGCTGGAGTTGATGATCTTAAAGGTCTTTTCCAACCTTGTGATTCTGTGAAGGAGTCAAAGTTATGGAAAAATACAACCCATCCTAGGATCCTTTTCTTCTATTGCCTGGATAATTCAGGAACAAAGGGAGAAAAGCACTTGGAGAGTAGACAGTTCTTTTGGGAGGTAATGAGGAAGATAAAAATGGCCATCATAGGCAGAACCCCTCCACCCTAATGTGTTGCAGTGTTCCAGTGAGACTTATGTTTGAATAGACTTTTTCCTTATAATGTGTTCATGAGTTTGCTGTCCAGAAACTTGAAAGATAATTACAAATTTCAGTTTTATCTACATCACTTGCTCAGCTTGTAGAAGTAAGACTAATGATCTCATATTCTGTGTGACTTTTTCAAGCTTAAATAGTAGCATACCTGAATGCTCTTATTTTCAGAGTACATACAGACCATAATGATGATGAAAGAATCAGTTCAACATATTGTCATGTCAGCCATTCAGGAGGTATGTTAGAGTTTTTGGTGTGAAGAAATTAAGTCTTTCAATGTTGCAAAACCCCATATTTTTACCACTGTGATAAAAAAAGGGGCACAGAGTTTGCAATTTTAGTAGAAACTTTTTCGTCTTTTGAGTTAGAAAAACAAATCAAGACAGTCTTTTTCATGTCAAAGAACTTCGGTTGCATGCTGTTATGAATGGAAAGGGGAGAATTTAGACGAGTCCCTGCCTTGCCCAGGTTTCTGGCAGTAGGCAGCAGCTTTATTGAGGCAGCCAGCACTCCAAAAACCCACTCTCACTCACAAGTTCTTAATAATGACCAATCAAGTCTATTACAACATGAATTCTTTATTGAATAGACACTTTAACAGTCTTCTCACTACACAGGAGAAACAGAAGAAACATTACTAATAGATTCATAAGACAGTGCACAATACCAAAGGCACCTATATTACAGCTAGTGAAGAAATAGTATAGATTAGGAGCCAATATCACTTACCAATGAATTATGGTGGTGTACAAAGACCATCCTTTTTCTTAATTCCCAGGAAAGTAACTTGAGGTTGACGTCTCGGCCTTTGAGGAGAACTCCTCACACACTCAGAGTGTGTAAGAGATTTCTGACTTGATGAAAGTTATGGGGGTCTTTTACAGGTTGTAAAAGTGCTTTGTCTGTCAGTCACGAATTTTTGCTTATCCTTTTCCATGCATTCAAGGCAGAATGTTTATTGCTGGCTAAGGATCATTTCAGACAAGATAATTCACCACATGACAAACCATTCTGGCCTGGTTTAGCCATATGGGGGGAAGCAGATAAGCTTCTGGCTGTGACAGGGGTGAAAGGTCCTGTCACACATGCTCCACTTCTCTGGAATTGTAAATCTTATCAACTGTGGTGGTTTGGCGTTGGCTAGCCTCCTGATGCCCACCGAGCCACTCTGTTACTCCCTATCCTTAATATGACAGGGAAAAAATACAATGGAAAAGCTCATGGGTCAGGAAAAGGACAGAGAAAACACTCACCAAATACCATCATGAGCAAAAAAGACTCGACTTGGGGAAATGAGAAACAAGAACAAATCTAAAAACACCTTTATCGTAGCATGGCATCCCTAGCCAGGTAATAATTAGCATTGACTCCATGATTCCAGAAGGCTGATCAATCACTTTATTGTACTGTACTGTACTATACTATTAAGAAAAACCCATCGCTCTTGCAGACAGTCTGATACAGCTCTGACCTAATTGGTCAATTGAAATCCAAACACCATCACCAGTGACCAATTAAGAAATCACTCCTTGGTAAACAAATCTCCATAACACATTCCACATGTTCACAATAACAGGTGCAGCAAGTGAAGATAAGAATTGTTTCTCATTCTTTTCTCTGATCTTCTCACAGCCTTCCCCAGTAAAATGGCTGGGAAAGTTGTGCCTGCTGCTCTCTGTGGGGAGAGCTGCGGCCACAATTCACCCATTTGTGTTTAAAGAAAAAGGCAGTGTTTGTAGTCCTTGGCAGGGCCCTTTGCAGGAAGGAGAACAAACACAGCTCAAATGGTTCCCTTAGCAATTTTCTGGTTGTCAATCAGAACCTCAGTCAGATGCTGACGTAGAATGATTAGGGAGATTCTTTACCTGCAGAATATCTACTTCTATCATATCATTAAAACAAGGTCTACAATATTAGAAAACCAAACACAAAGCAAAAATTGATCATTGTTTCAAAGTCCAAACAGCTGAGTTTCAGGAGAAGGTCCATTAGCTGGAGATGTTGATCTTTGACATCCCTGAATGTCCTTCTTGGTCCTGAAACAGAGATCAGCTGAAGAAACTATTAGAAATCAATCAGATAATGCACATAATCAATAACACATGTGACATTATATAATTATCAGGCACTATAGCACTGACTGTCATCCCAGAGTCTGCAACAGCTGATAAACCTCAAATCAGCACAGTTGGAAATCATGTCCGGATCATGATTTTCCGAACTCCCTTTGAGAGCAGCCTCAGCTGCCATATATATGTGGTCAAATTGCCAAGCCAAAATTACTTGAATCCTTTGGATGCAGAAAACATCTGGGTTGATTGTCAATCATCCCCATCCAGGTAGAGTAAGGACCTGGCCACAGCCCAAGCTTTAATTGGATGGTTTGCAGGATTACCTTTTCTGTGTTAAACTATTATCAAATTCAGAGGTACTGAGAAAATCTTGGGAATGCCATGGCCACAGGCCTTAATCCAACCACTTGGGCTGAGGCTGACTCGTGGCCTTCCAGCACATTGACCTGTCAGTGAAGACAGTAGCTCTTTCCACTTTTTTTTTTTTTTTTTTTTTTTTTTTTTTTTCTCTTCAGAAGGCCAGCAGCGGCGGCAGGCCATAGGACCCAGCCATGTTGGGCGGGGCAGGGTACCCTGCCCCGGTGGGCAGGCCAAGGGACCCAGACCTGGCAGGCGGGGCAACGACACTCCCACTGCTGAGCCCAAATTCATTCAGCTTGTTTCTTTCCCCCAGCTTTGCACTGGTGTCATCTGGAGCCCCTGGATCTGGAGTTCCTGGGACAGCCGATGCCCATCCCCAGATGGGCGATTCACTTCCGCCTTCTCTTTCACTGCCCGCCCCCACCACACTGCCAGTGTCTCGGCATTCACTCCGGCGTTTCACCCTTCCCCCGCGCCTTCTGGGCATGGACCAAGCCACAGCCTCTCAGGACCCCGCTCCTCCCGCCCCGTGAACGAGAGCAGGATACACGGGGTACCCCAAGGCACAGCAGGGAAGGGGTTGTCCCCAGAGGAATGTTGATCTTCAGATTTCGTGGCATGGTCGACCGGCACCCAGCTGTGAGGGCACGCCCCCACCGGGGGACAGGCTGTTGATGCTCACTGCTGTCGCTGTCTGTGTTCCCGGGCAACCCAAGGGAAACAGCAGGGCGTGGGGCAGCCGGGAGCAGCAAGGCGGGCTGGGGATCTTCTTGAGTGCCATAGCCCACATCCTGGATGGGAGCTGGGCTGGCTGGAGGCGGCGGAGCATCCCCAGCTGGCGCTGAGGGCACCGCTGCCGATGAACCAGCTTCAGGCTGAGGTGCAGGAGGGCTGGATGTGCTCTTCAGCGCAGGGCTGCCAGCTGCTGTCGCGGAACCGGCTGCCTCCCTTGTTTGTGGCGGAGGTGGCTCTGCCTCCTCCTGCGGTGTGGGGGTGGAGGGGGAACCCTGCGTCGGGGCCCATCCACACGCCGCACGAGGAGGAGGCAATGGTCCCTCTTGCGCTGGCAAAGGCAAGGGGGCAGGAGCGACCACGGCTCCAGTTGGAATAATTGCTGACTGTGAAAGTGGAGCTGCTGAAGGTTTTGGTCCTTCCTGCACGTGTGCCGGGAAGCCAGGAGAGTGCTGCTCCTAGTGCTCTGTGGGCAATGCCGCCTGCCCCCATGGTGCGGGGGAGAAGGAACCAGCAGCGGCTGTCCGTAAATGGATCAGTCCCCGGCTGGCCGCCGTGGAGAGGCTGATGGCCACCTGCCCAGGGAGAGGCACTCCTCCACATCCAAGTTGGACGTGTCCACCAAGGTGGATTTGCTTTCCCTTGGGGTCCAGCCCCTTACTACTCTGGAAAGTAGTGACCAAATTGGTAGCAGTTGAGGTATTTGCACACCTCACCTGAGTTTCCCCAAAAGACAGAGACCCAGTGAGTCCCAGGCCCACGGATCCAGGGAGGATTCCCCACCCACAGGGAAACCATGAATTTTTGCCCAACTGAAAAACCTCTGGAGAGCCTCATCTAACACAGGGAGTCTGTGATGACGAATCAGAAGTTTCCACACATCAAGGGTGTCCTCTTCTGACACAGAAAATCAGATGCCCATCTCTGCAGGCATCTCTTCCCAACTGCAAGCCCACCCCAGGTTGCGGGCAGTGCTATTGTTGGGAGATCTGTTCCCCACCCCAGCCTGTAGGCTACGGGGCCAAAACACAGTCCCAAGATACAAATCCTCTCCAGGAAGCTTCAGGGAAAGGTCAGTGTTACCTTTCCAGGGAAGCAGAAGGTGTCTGATGTCATGCCACGATCATGGGAGGAGTGGTGGCACCAGTCACCCACGTGCTCTGAACTCCTTTCACTCTCAGCACACATGCACCAGGGATGGCCGCATTCTGGCTCTGCCGCAGGCAAGCAGGAATCGTGTTTCGGCCACTGGCATGGATCCAAACCGCCGGGAGCGGCTGATAAACGTGGACCCTACGTCTAAGGAGGGAGGCGAAGGAAAAAGAAAAGGCTTTTTGCTTAATCTCCAAGCTGCCTTTATTTCTTTCCCACGCCGCAGTGGTGCCGGGGCGGTGCCGCATGGGATTGGTTATTGTTTCCCTCAACAGGAGCAGCGCTGGTGTGAGACAGGTGGTGCAACCTCGCAGCCAGCAGCAGAGCCGGCGGTGGCAGTCTTTCTCGTGGGCAGGAGCCACACAGGCAGCAGCAGCCTGCAGCAGAAGCAGCAGCACGGGGCAGCAGCTCGAGGGATGGTGGAACTTTCCCATGGCTGGAACAAGACAGCAGCAGTTTGGGTGGCAGCGGAGCCCCTCCGTTGCTGGAACGAGACAGCAGCTGCTGCACCGCACAGGCATTTTTCTGTCTCACAGCGGAGAGTCGGATCGTAGCTGCTGGCTTTGTCGCTGCGCCAGGTGGGACACAGGAACGTGGGACTTGAAGAGGGGAACAGCGACAAAAAAGCAGGAAAACAGAGAAAACAGTGGTTTTTATATAGGAGGGGAGCGGGAAACTGAGAGGGGACTGTCTGGCTAGCCAGAACGGCAACTTGTAAATATAACCTGGACATAGACCAGTTGCAAAAAGGAAAAATCCTAACTGACAGGCAACTCTCCAGACAGAGAGGCAGGATCTTTGGGGATAAACGGAGAAAAATCTGAAATTAATCTAACTGCCATGGCGAGACATGCAACAAACAACCCCAGACATAGACCAAACATCTTAAAACTGCAACAGGTAGGGAGAGACCAAACATCTTCAAATCCCCACTGCCACAGGGGTCCAGTTACAAGTGGGCTGTGTGGGCGCTGCAGGGTCCTAGTGAGGGTCCAACGGCGTCCTGGAGAAATCCTGAAGGAATCCCAGCAGAGTTCTGGCGGGGTCCCAGAGGTGTCTGCGTGGCCCCACCCATCCCGTGACTCCACAAAGGGTTGCCAGACGCAATTTCTGTGAGGGGTCAGCAGGCACCCCATGTTCAGCCTTGGCTGCAAACTTGGCTGGATCCATTAGGGTCCTGGTTCTTCAGCCTAGGCTGCACCCAATGTCAGAGTTCACCACTTATCATAGCATGGTGTTGTTTTATGGAGATAACCAAAAACTCCACAACTTTGTGAAAGTTATAAAGCCGGTATGTTTATTACAGCACTGGACACGTGGAGATTACTCTCCTTAAAAGACATGCGTACTTCCGAGAACTTCAGGTCCCTTTTTATCCCCCTCTCAAATACATATGCATACAATTTCACAATAGATTCATACATATTCATTCTTATGAATTTTGCGTGACATTTGCCGCTAGTTCTTCTTTATCAGAAAGAATTCCTAGGTCAGGTTGACCTGCTCTCACAGCAGTCTCTCTGTCTCTATCACCCTCTGTCTCCCCCTCCTTATCTCTGTCCTTCACTGAAGCAGTTTCTCTGAGCCTAGGCTTTTGCAGTCAGGCTAAGTAGCTATGTTTTCTAACCACAGACTCAACTAAAAGATGTACATTTCACCTAAATCAAAATGGATTTCTACCCTGGAAAATTTCCACTCTGCCTCAGTGTCCCCAGCTGGGTAATAGTTAGCATTGACTCCATGATTGCAGAAGGCTGATAAATCGCTTTATTGCACTATACTATACTATTAAGAAAAACACATCGATCTAGTGACACTGCGTCCCGATCACGGGAGGAGGGGCGGCGCCGGTCGCCCATGCACTCTGATCCCCTTTCGCTCTCGGCGTGCATCAGGAGTGGCCACGCCCCTCCTCAGCCACCAGCAGGCAGGATTGGGGTTCAGCCACTGGCTGGGGTCCCATACCACCAGAAGCAGCCAATAAATGTGGACCCATGCTGAAGGATCGGAGTAAAGGAAGAAGGAAGGACTCCTTGCTTGCATCTCCGAGCTGTCTTTATTCTTTTCCATGACAGGAGCGGTGCAGGTGCTGCAGCGCAGTGGCTCGAAGGGGAGCAGTGGCAAAAGAGCGTGAAACAAAGAAAAATGGCTGCTAAAGGGGGGAGAGAATGAGGGTGGTCTCCTGGGGGAAGACCGTCTAACAAATCAAGGGCTAGATAGGAGGGGTATGGGAGGATAAATGTAAACATAAAACCAATAGAGAAGGGAAAGGGAAAGGTGCATACCAATGAGTGAAGGGAAATATCATAACTGACAGCGAAGCTTCTAGATAAATGGACGTAGCAAATTATGACAGACAAGCTGCAGGGGCAGGATTTTGGAGGATAGACAGGGAAGGATCTGGAATTATCGTAACTGCCACAGAGAAAAGGTGGGAAGGCAGGTGGTAAACAACTTTAGGGAGAGACTAAACATTTGATCTTCAAAACCCCACTGCCACAACTCCCCCTTTTTTGTTTCATTTTTATGATAGCGTTGAGGAGATGATAGCAGTGGCAGTTAATTAAACTTCAGACTCTTCCCACCACCGCTGAGGGGGAAAAGGTTCTTGGCTGGAGCTGGTAACAGTTTTAACAAACAGTTTTTTACAAATGCCAATAACAACAGAAATTAAAAACACAATTTAAACAACTAAACAAATGTCTTTGATGACAGATGACATCCATCTGGACAAACCCCATTCTTTAAAGATGTTAGAAAACCAGTCTCCAGTGTCTTCTATTATCTCTTGCACAAGGTCTCTCATCATATTGATCGAGGCGTGGACGCTTTGGCTTTTGTCGGTGATGTTGAAGCAGCACAGTCCCTCAAACTCTTGGCACTCATGCCCATGTGCCAGCACCAAAAAATCAATGGCTGCCCAATTCTATAAAGTCACCTTCCTAGTCGCCTCCTCCTCATCTAGGAGGCTGTTGATCACTGTCGATGTTAAGTTGGCCTGTTTTACCACGCAGCACTCAAGATGCCCCAATTCTCTGAGTGCTTTTGCAGCTACTACCCACGGCAAAAAATATAGATACAGCTGTTTTCATTGGTTTAGACCAGGTTTCTACTTTTGTATCACAGTTCTCATCTAATTGTATTGCACTGCGTTTAATTTTTAGAGGGGCCAAATTATTCAATTTAGGTTTCCAATTAACAATTTGGGTCTGGTTGGGGGAAAACAGGGACAGCTGACCAAGAGTACAAGGACCTCCTATAAAATGAGAGGGGATTCCTGCCCAGGCTCTTTGCCCACAAAAAAAGAAAATTCCCTTTGGGAGTTTCAGGGGTACGAGGTGCCCACAGGAATATGAGAAAGGTAGCTGGATAGTAGGTTTACACCACAAGGCTGGTTGAAATTCTTTATGGTAAATCTAAACAGAAATATAAGTTTTGGGGTCAAAATGGGGCTTATAAGGGAAGTAAACACAAAAAGGGGGTATTGTCGAACCTAACAACTCAAATTCTATGGGCTCTCTTTCCAGTTGGGGCAAACTAGAGAATCATTTGTCCCACAAAACTGAAAGATTGTAAATAGGGAGGTATTTCTTGAGATTTGGGGGAGGGTTTTGGTTTGTATTGTTTACAAGGGACTGGAGATGTGAAGGGTACTGATCTAACAAAAGTGGGACCCCTACTAGGCAGGTCAACATCAGGTCATCATCTGAAGCCACTGATAGACGTAGATGGTCTCGCTGCAGCACACAAGCAAGGGTTATGATGGGAGAGTAGCTAAGAATTGGAAAAGTACAACGCCGTAGCTAATTCCAAGAACGCCGTAGCTAATTCAAAGTCCTGCACCTGCAAGATAGCGTGTCCTTGGGCCTAGCTGTAGTATGATAACAAATAGTGAAAGAGACATAAGAAAAGAGAGATGTAACTGTTGTAGTGTGTTGTAATGTCCTGTTTTAGACTTCCGGGTCCCAGGTCCCTTCCCAGGTGTGCCAAAACCCTCCCTTCCCCCCTCGCCCCCTTGCTGAGTGAGTCCTGTCAATCAGGCTTAACATTCCAGCAAAGGCATCGTGTGGTTGGTCAAATTCAAAGGATGCCCCTCAGGCCCAGAGGTCATTGGCCTGCCTAGGTGTCCCTCGTCCCTTAAGACCCCCCCCCCCCCACCTGGTTGGTGGCTCACCTGTCCCCTCCCCTCCCCTCCCCTCCCCTCCCCCTGAGCTTAAAAGGTGAAGCAGGCCATGTGCTCGCCATTCTGTTGGAGGTCTCCCGAAGATTCAGACCTCTGTAACCATGGAATAAACCACTGCATATAACCCTCTGGCAGAATCCTCTCCTTTTTACTCCTCACCTTCGCCTGAAGTCTTCTTCCTGAGGTAACGGAGTTCCTAACAAGCCTGGACTTGTTTAGTGCCCGGCTGCAATCACCAGCAAGCTAAAGGTGTCTCTGGGGGAAAGCACCACAGAAGCCGCCTTTGGCTCAGCAGCGAGGGTCACGCTGGCCCAGGCACAATCTAACTGGTAATATTGGGATTCATATTCCAATATGTAACCCCTAAGGAATGGGGAAGAGCTGATGTTGTGGTGTGGCCAATGGATGGTGTAAATTACAGAATATTCATGAGCTTATTACTTGCTGTGTAAGTGTCTGATGCTCTCTTCAATAAACGGAGCTTGCTGAACACTCATGTTGAGGGTCTTGAGCCTTCCCTGCACCAAGACAAATGCCCAGCTGCGACAGGTTGCCCAAACATTTTGCCTTGGTTGAGGGACAATCCACGCCTCAAAAATCCAGGACTGGAGGATCACCAGGAGTAATCTGAGCAGCTGTCTCCACATGTTGTCCGGTATGGATACCACTTGAACATAAAAGAAGAAAAACACATTAGGGAAACTCAACAATGACTTTCATCAGAAAATAAAGAAAAGAAATATGGGAGTTCTGAGTCCTCTTGTTCCCTTCTCCTCTTTTGGTTGGAGGCTACAGCAACATCAGCTGTGTCCTCCAACGGCAATGCGGTGATAGTTTGGTGGTCTTTTTCAGTCAACAGGTATGGCCCGATCCCATTTGCGTGGGATCCACTTTGGATCAGACGTCACAGACACGCAAGCGTACCCACGCCCCCAAGTGATTAAATTGTAGGGCCCTTGGATCTGCTGTGACTTGGGATCTTTTATTAGCACTGGTGGTTTTTCTTTGAACTTTAACATATGGTTTTGGTTAAAGTGTCTCACTACTGGTGGGTTTAGACTTTCAAAGGAACAGTTCAACAAGTTGAGAGTGAACAGTACCTTTGAAAGTCTGAGCTGGGGGGATAACACTTTGGCATCAGCCCTCTGATGTTCTAGGGTTCATTTCAGGTTCTGATGAGTCCTCTATTATTGCTTGGATGATGGGGGAGTATGGAATTCCAGTTTGATGTTCGATTTCCCATTCAAGCAGGAAATTACTGAATGCCCTGGAGACATAGGCTGGCCCATTGTCAGTCTTAATGACTTTTGGAATCCCCAACACGGAGAAGGCCTGTATCAGGTGTTTATGTGCATCCATTGCTTTCTCCCCTGTGTGGGCTGAGGCATAGACTGCACCAGAAAAAGTATCCACACTAGCATGAACATATTTAAATCTGCCAAATTGGGGTACATGGGTTACTCAGTCTGCCAGTGTCACAGACATCTTTTGTGAAAAATCCTTTCTTTAGGATTTTTCTCCCTTCTGAGAAGCTGTGGCCTCAGCTACAAATGTAAACAATGGTTATCTGCTGCTGTGGAATGTAACAGGTGGATCTGTGATTGGTCTCCTGTGGATGTTTGGATTTACTGACCACTCATGGCAGAGCTGTTCTCGCTTTCTGCCGGGACACAGAACTTTGTTATTCATTCCTTTTCTATTCTTAGCTTAGCTAGCCTTCTGAGAACTTTATTCTTTTTAGTATAGTCATAATGTAATATATATCATAAAATAATAAATCAAGCCTTCTGAACATGGAATCAACATTCTCGCCTCTCTCTTCACCCTGCAATCCTTGCAAGCTCTGTAACATGCCAGATTTCACAACTTTGGAGACCTCTGGGGTTTACCCCTGCCCCCAGTGATGGTAATGTGAACCCCTGGCATTGTGGGCATGTGGTCATGATTGCTCTAGCCTGGTCACGAGGTAGATGGAATTGGCAGACCAGACCAGGCATATTCTGATGGAACTGCTGATGGCTGAGTTTGGCTCAATGGAAGGCTTTGCCTTGGCCAGCCAGCTGTAACAGTGCAGCCAAGGTATCAGCTCTGCGGTCACCCTCTGTGATGAAACCTGGGAGATCAGAGTGTGATCTCACATGAATGATGCAAAAAGGTTGCTGTCAGTGGGAAACCAGCTGTACTAATCTTGAGAGCAACTTATAAATCACCGGCTTCGAGACTTCTTTGAGCACCGTGTGCTCTGCCCTAGACACCACCCCTGCCACATAAGCCAAATCAGTCATGATGTTAATAGGTTCAGGGAATCTTTCAAAGACTCTGACAACAGCACCCAACTCAGCTACTTGAGGGAAACCTTCAACGATCTTAGCAGCAGTTTCCCACCGCTGAGTCTGGGGGTCCTTCCAAGTCATTACAGGCTTGTGGGGACTCCTGGATGCGTCGGTGAAAATGGTTAGAGCCTTAAGGGGCTTACGACTTTGAATTTCTTTTGGCACTAGATGGAATTCATTATTAAACAATTTACGACCAGATTGGTGAATAGTCAATTTCCCAGGGTAACTGTCTAGGGCAAACTGGAGGTTCTCATTTTCTCTCAGTAGGTGTTCCAAAGTCTCATTATTTAATCTTCCAGTGGACAGCCAAATCGGTATGTGAATGCATGCAAAATCACACCCTGCAAGCAACCGCATGCATGCCCTAGCCTTACAAATCAGCTGGGCCATCAGTTCTTGCGGCTGAGTGATGCTTTTGGACAGACTGTGGCCAAGGAACACCCACACTTATAATCAAGAGGGGGTCCCTCTGACCTCTGTCCCACTGAAAAATCAACCCATGCAAGTGCGGCTGTTTCCCTAAAATGATGAAATTGAAGGAGAGTTTGGGTCGGCAGTGGTGGGCCTGTCGATTTTCTAATGCTAATTAGATCTTTTCTAATGTAGCCCGTGACTCCTGGGTCAATGTCCTCAGGGCAACTATCTCCTCCCCCACCTTTAACAAATCAAAAAGAGGAGATAGATTACCCGTGGTTAGGCCCAACCAAGGCCTCACCCAGTTTAAGGTTCCACATAGCTGTTGGAGATGTCACAGGGTTTTGGGCCCATTTTTGATCACCAACCGCTATGGTTTTATTGTGTGGTTGGTGATTTCGAGGCCTAAATATCTCCAGGGTGGCAGCCTCTGCACTTTTTCATGATTTAACTCAAATCCTGCCATCGACAAAGCAATAATAGTATCATCAAGAACCTGTGTGAGTGTGTTGTCCTCGGGGGCACATACAAGTACATCATCCATGTAATGATAGATGATGCACTGTCCTGCTTTGGCACGCACTGGGGACAAGACTCTAGAGATGTACCATTAGCAGATGGTTAGCAAGTTCTTCATCCCTTGGGGAAGAACACACCAATGGTAACGTTGCATTGGGTCTTCTCGGTTGATTGAAGGAACCGACAAGGCAAAACGTGGCACATCAGCTGGGTGTAGGGAAATTTGGAAAAAGCAATCTTTGATGTCAATGACTGCCAATTGCCAGTTTTGTGGGAGCATCGATGGGGATGGCATACTCGGCTCGAGAGACCCCATGTCCTCAATTACATCATTAATTTTTCTCAAGTTGTGAAGGAGCCGCCACTCGTCCCTCCCTGGATTTTTGATAATGAATACTGGGGAGTTCCAAGGGCTCTTGGTCTCCACAATGTGTCCCTTGACCAACTTTTCCTCCATGAGTTGATTGAGCACTTTTAATTTCTGTTTACTGAGCAGCCACTGATCTACCCAGACTGGTGTTTCAGTTAGCCAATTTAACTTCTGAGTATGGTGCTCTTTCTCAGTGGCCACTGTTAAAAACCCTGAGGGGTTGGCAGTTCTAATTTTGCCCCCCGTTGGGACATGCAGTCTGTCCCCCATAGGGGGAACTCGGTGTTCAATACAAATGGGCGTATATTTGCTAATTGCTCATCCGGGCCCCGTAATTTGTACAATGCTCTTTGGATTGTTCCACAAATTGTGTGCCCCCTACCCCCAAAACCTTGCAGTCTACATCCTGCAGTTCCCATTGTGATGGCCATTTGTGCAATGGACTGACCGTCATGTCTGTCCCGGTGTCCATCATCCCTTGAAGTTGGACGTCGTGCCCCTTGCTCTTAAGGCTGCACCATATAAGGGGCTTCTCCTCTCCCACCACTTCAGTATAGTAAACTGAAAGGTCCCAGTCATCCCATAAAAACTGTGGCAACAGAATGGCCCAGGCAATGACCTGGCCCTTTGGTAGGAAGAGAGGGGGATGGACACAGTGTGCCATGAGAATCAGACACTCTGGGATGGGTGGTAGAAGTCCTGGCACAATCTCGATCTCACAGGATGTATTGCTTTGTGTCCCCTATGGCAAGGTACTCACAATCCCGCTGGTAGAGAGACTGGACCCATTCGCAGAACATGATTTCCAGCTCCAGGTCCACGTAAAGTTCTTTCCAGTCCAAGTCAGTAAATGTCACAGATTGGGTAAGGTGTAGCCTAAAAGGCTCAGTCACGTCCTGGGTAGAAAACAAGCCAAAGGGACTATTAATATGATACTTTTCGCAATCATCCTCCCCGCGCCCTGCCCCATTTATGTCTTTGTGCAGAACAGTATCGCACTCACGCACTAGTTTTTTTGTCGGCCACTTTCCCCATGCTCCCTTCTCTCTCCCCTTCATGGTGGAACCAAGGGGACTTTCCCCAGATAGGGACAGTCCCTTATAAAATGTCTCTTCTGCTTGCAGTGAAAGCAGGGATATAGTCTTGATACTTGTGGTGAGATGGGAGGTAGTTGAGCGTCTGCCACTGCTGTCGCCTGTTCTCTGATGGTGACTTTCTTCGGCGCTTCTACTTGAGGAAGTCTTGCTTTCTTGGTGCATTCCTCTATAATTAAGTTCAGAGATGGTGGTGGCGATAGGGGAAGGCTGAGAATGACTCTTTTGCAGTCTTCATTCGCACCTTTGGTTACAAAGTCTATGGCATTATCTTGGGCCTCAGATCTAGGAATTTTTTTTTTTTAACATTTCTGACCCTGTCTACAAAATCTAGAAACGCTTCATCGGGTCTCTGCTTTAAAGAGACAGGAATGGGCAAAGGATCTTAAGTGGGTAGGAGGTTAAAAGCTTTTTTTGCCTCTACTTTAATTATTTCTAAGAATGCTTTAGGAATTTTTTCGGCTTGGATTGTGGATTTCTCCCACTCACCCTCCCCCATGAGATCTCCTATACTGAGGGGCTTGTCATCTTTGTCGTGTGCCATTTCTTCATTTTCCCATAAAGTTGGAAGGAGGTTGATGAGCCGTTCCTGCCAGGCTTTCATCCACAGCCTATATTCTGATGGACCACATAGGCTGGAAAATATTTCTTTCAGGTCCCCAGGAACTAGGACATTCACCGAAAGGGTGGTCCTTAGAAAGCCTTTAAAATATTCACTTGCTCTACCAACCTCCTTTTGGGTTTTAAATAATTCTTTGATATTCTTGTAGAGGAAAGGTGCCTACTTGGGACACTTCCCCCTAGCACTGTGAGAAACGGGCGCTGCAAAGATGACTGGGTTGCCGCCGTCCAACATCTGGTCTCCCACTTTGTCCTTCCCTTTTTCCACAGTACTGTGGGAACTGGAAGGAGGAGTGTGGGAAACTGGAGGTGGGAGGGACGGCCCCAAAGGGTGAGGGGCAAAGCCAAGGCAGGGAGTCGAAGCACTGAGAGGGGCAGTGGTTTGGCCAGGGGGCAGAGCAGAGGGAGATACAGGGGGAAAAGCTGGGGTATTACGAGGATGGGAAGAGGAGAAGCCAGAACACAATTGAGGGTCATGAGACAGGGAAAGGGAACAAGGGAGAAAGGGATTATGGGAAGAAGAAGAACAACAACAATATGGGGACCAAGCCATATGGTGTCCACCATTTTGTGACTCTGGATAAGGGGGAAAGGAGCAAGGGAGAAAGAAATTATCGGAAGAAGAACAACAACAACAATATGGGGACCAAGCCATATGGTGTCCACCATTTTGTGACTCTGGATAAGGGGGAAAGGAGCAAGGGAGAAAGAAATTATCGGAAGAAGAACAACAACAATATGGGGACCAAGCCATCTGGCGTCCTCCATTTTGTGACTCTGGGTAAGGTGAGGAATCTGGGAGACAACCTACAGGTTTTTCTATAGGCAAAGGAGGTGAGGTTTTAGGGTCTAGGGAAGGAGCTCTGACAGGGTGATCAGTCCTGCCAGAGGGGTACCGGGGAAGATGTGGGGAGCCAGGGAGACCCACCGTGTGGGGGCAGCTGTGCACCTGCTGTGGGTGGTTTGCTCTCCTCAGCTCACCCAGTTCGGAAAGCTGGGAGTCAGTCAGGAACAAGGGGGACTGGAGCAGGGGTTTCAGGAAGAACTGGAGAAGATTTATTTGGATTTTCTTTCACTTTCTTTTCAATTTCTAATGTGATAGTTTTTAATTTTGTAAAGAGAGGATAAAAATCACTTTTTGATTCACCATCTATCATTGCATCTTCTCTAAGTTTAATTCTGATTTTATCCCAAAATCTTAGCGTTATTACCTCATATGGGGTAGTAGTTGGAAAATGAAACAAAATCCATTTAACAAATTTCTTAACTTTTCCCTTTGATGAATGAAAACCCACTCCCACCAGGGAACCCACAACTTGGTTATTATCTTCCCTCTCCCTAGTAGACAGTCTCACAATCATTGTGATTGAGACTATCTGCTAGGTTCTTTTCCACCCACTCTCTGAGGTAAAATGAAAACTAGAGGAAAAGCACCTGAGAATTGCCGGGGGGGGAGGGAGGTGGGTGGTAACATTGCCTGATATGTCTCCCAATAACCATGGGAGTTACCGTCACCCAAAACCCAGAGTAGTCCAGTCGGGTTGTCATGGTTTGAGCCTGGCACAGAGCCAGTGCCCCCCATGAAAATGCCCTCACCCTGGTGTCTGCTGTGAGATGTGACCAGGAATAAGCAAAACAGGCTCCAGCTTAAACATAAAGAACACTTTATTACCTAAACTACAGGGAAATAGGGAAAACCTATAAGGAAAAGAAGAAAAAATTGAAAACCTTACAAAAACCACTTTCCTCCTCCCCACTACCTGACTTTCCCAATCCGATACATTCTCCCAAATCACCAACTGCCCAGCCTTGGCACCACACTTTAGTATACTCAAACTGCAGTTCATGAAGAGGAAAGGAGTCTTTCTTGTTCCATAGGCTTCCCCTGGAAACACACTGAAACCTCGTGTGCTTCCCTGTCACTTCGGCACCGCCCGGAAAAAAGTCCTTTTGCCGCTTGTGACATCTTCCTTCCATGCCCAGTGCTCTCACCACCGTGCATGGCCAGAGCTGCTCTTAGGGTTGTCTTTCAAGGATGCCTTGTCTCACTCCAAAAAGGCACAGTCTCTGCTTTGGGACATCTGTCCCCCCCATATTTTTCCAACCCCCTGGGGCCGGGGGGTCCTCACGATGAACCCTCCTGGTTCTGAGCCACTACTTCCCCCTAAGTGCAGTCTCTGTGTCACAGGAACAAACTGAGTCCATGGCCACAAGAAAAGTCCAGCCAAAAGGCCACTCCAAATCATCTCTCCCCATTCAATCATCTCCACGTTCTTCGGGCCAGGTCCTTGTCTCATCTCATCTCTTATCTCCCTTCTTATTCAGCTTCGAGGAGGATTAGCATTTTTGCAAGGCCCCAATCATGAAAGAAAGGGGTTAAAACTTTCAGTCTCTGTCCCGGAGCTGCGGCACTCCCACACACGCTGCCCACACGCTGCCGCTCCGGCCGGGCACTCTCTCCCCCCCTTCTCCTCCTGGGCCGGCTGCTATCACATTCGGTGTCGCCGGCTCTCTCTCTCTCTCTCTCCTGGGGGGGGGGGGGATGGCTGCCCGAGGGCTGACTCCCTGGGATCGTCCACCCTTCCATCCTCGAAGGCCTCCTCACCTCCCATCTCTGTCCAGGCCCAGGGCCTACCACGTGGCTGCCCCTCCCCCGCCCAGCAGCAGCGGTCTGGACGGGGGAGAGATCTGACCTCTTCGCCGCGACGTCCCAAGAGAGCCTGCCAGGGGCAGTGCCCTGCTTTTTAACCCCTGTGTATTCTCGGAGGTGTGTCCAAACCCCACTGGCTACACCAGGTGCCAGTCTCAAACTCAAAACCTTCATTGGTTTGACCACAGCTTCCCAGAATTCCCACTTCTTCCTGGTCAAACCACCACACGGGTCCATCCCAGCAACTGGTATACTCACAAAACCGGAT